>NC_042618.1:51403226-52022650 GCF_901001135.1 Rhinatrema bivittatum | reverse complement strand
AAAGGTTATCTACCTACAGAGTTAGAACATACATATACCGTCATTCAGATGTAAATTCACACTTCTGGACAATGGACTTTAATTTATGATTACCAATCAGTAAACTATTATTTTAACATCCAGATTCCAGACCTGGTCTGGATGGTCTAGTCTGCAGGAGACCCCGTCCGGTCTCCTGCAGCCCCGTCCGGTCCCCTCCTCCCGAAGCAAAAAAAAAAACAAACGAAAAAGTAGCAAGGCTCGGGCCTGCTACGATAAGTGTAAAAAGTGTAAAAAGTGTAAAAAACAAAAAACCTGTGTGTTATATAAAAAAATAAAACAATTTTAAATACCTGTCGGAGGGCCGTGGGTCCAGGCGGCCGGTGGGCAGCCATCAGCGGCATCCGGTAGTCCCTTCTCCCTTCCTCCCGATTTCGCACGGGCATTCATCCAGGCAGAGGGAGCCGACGGCGAACGACCTCCGGCTCCCCCTGCCTGGATGAGCGCCAAAATCGCACGGGCGGGTCGGCAGCGGGGGGGCGGCAGCAGGATCCGGGAGCGGTGGGTAGGCAGCAGCGGGGTCCGGGGGGCAGCGGCAGCAGGATCCAGGGGCGGCAGTGGCAGCGAGATCCGGGGGGCGAGTAGCGGCAGCGTGTTCGATCGGGCAGGTAGGTGGGAAAAAAAGATGGCCGCCTGCACGGGGGAAAGCTGCAATTGGCCGCTGAAGATGTGACGTCACACCCCGTGACGCCAAAACGTCGTGACGTCACGTCTTCAGCGGCCAATTGCACGCTTTTCCCGTGCAGGCGGCCATCTTTTTTTGCCACCTACCTTCCTGCCCGATCGAACACGCTGCCGCTAATCGCTCCCCGGATCTCGCTGCCGCCCCTGGATCCTGCTGCCGCTGCCCCCCGGACCCCGCTGCTGCCTACCCACCGCTCCCGGATCCTGCTGCCGCCCCCCCGCTGCCACCCCCCCCCCCGCTGCCGACCCACCCGTGCGATTTTGGGAGAAGGGACTACCGGATGCCGCTGATGGCTGCCCGCCGCCCACCGGCCGCCTGGACCCACGGCCCTCCGACAGGTATTTAAAATTTTTTTATTTTTTATATAACACACAGGTTTTTTGTTTTTTACACTTTTTACACTTTTTACACTTTTTTACACTTCCTGGTGCCTGTCATTTCAAATGTCATTTGAAATGACAGGTACCAGCGCACCCAGGTTACTGTATAGGTGCTGTTACAGCGCCTATACAGTAAAATGGGTTGCGCGGGCATAACCCTTCCCTAACGCTTCACAGCCGCGGCATGCATTTGCATGCGATTAGAAGAGAGAATCAGGCGTTAGGTCAGGAGAACTGTGCATGCGGAGAGGAAGGGTGCGCCTGACACTGCCGCACTGTTTTTACCGCGGCCTTACTGTATCGAGCCGTAAGTTATTACAGCCTCTCGCTCATAACATCGCCTGGTCCACAAGCGAGAGCTTATCCCCCATACAAAGAATCCCCCCTAGGGATTGTGAGTCAAGCATGGGATGGATTTGCTAGCTGGAGCAGCCCCTGAAGATAAATAAATTAGTTTGTGTGCCCTAGGAACTGAGCACCCTGCTAAGGTTTACCTTGGTAAAAATGTAACTGCCCTGTTTTGCACAGATCGCTTAAATACTCTTTCTCCCCAGGGGAGAAGACTCCTGGTGTGGTGCCCTCAGTGTTTTCAATTAGTTTGGTAGTTCGTAGTTCTCGTAGACTCTCTTGTTACTCGGATCCCTTTTGGGAGAAATCCAACCAGAACAGCAGCTCCAAATGTCCTTGGGACAGGTAGGAAGAGGGGCAGCTAAACACTTCCTCCCAGTCTTTTCAAAGTAATATCTTTTTCCCAAAAATGAAGTTAATGAGGTCATCATCTTCCTCTGTTCTCAATGAGGGTAAAGAGGGGCAGATCTTCCCTAACATGTACATCCCCAAAAAAGGGGTTTCCCGTTCCCTGAGTCCAGTCGGTACACGCGGTCTCACCAGGCTTCCTACAAAGTAAAGCTTCTCAAATCCCAAAATACGCCCAGGATGCAAACCTTACGCAAATCCCAGACCCAACTCTTTAGTTATCAGCAGGGTTTGCTGAGCAGTTTTCAGAGCAGGCCCAAAAATCCAAATCAAGGCAAACAACTCCTCTGCACCTCCACTAACTCCAAAAATCAATTCACACTGCCCCCAGAAATAGCCAGAGTGCTGCTATAAAACCTTTCCAGGGGGACGGCCATTCCAGACCCTTCAAAGGGAGGGGCTGCATTTGAATGGTATCCTCCCCCTTAAACCATCCTGAACTGATCTAGTTGACACAGGAGAACCCAGGACTTACTGGTAGTGTGACCAATAGGCTCCGCTACACAAATTAGCCTCTATAACACTCATTCTGATCTAAGCCTTTTTACTTGCCTTCACCGCATTACTCATTTCTCTCTCATATACTTTTTCTGTTACATCTCTCACATTCATATTTGCACTCCACACACTTTCTACTCCTCTTCTAGTCCCTCGTCCCCTCACAGTTCCTTACCTTCTCCTCTTCCAGCTAGAATTCCTTCTTCCAGTTCCAGCCAGTATCCCCTTTTACAACCATCTCCCAGAAGTGCTCTCAGCCCCTCTCTCATACTCCTCATAGCTCACCTGTCCCTATTTCCCTTTCTAGTCCTCCTATCAGCAGCTTCCCCATCTCCATTGCACCTGAGGAAGCCTGTCTATGCTAGACTGCTGCTGCTCTCTGGTCCTCTATTCGACAAACGTTCCATTGCTATCCAATAGGATGGGAGACAGAAGTGCAGTGTCTACCCTCCCCTGAAGCCCATTCCACAGCCAGCCAATGGACTGCAGGGGGAGGCAGAAGCAGTAGCAAAGAGATAGAGGCACTCAATCCTTACTGCCCTTCCCCCCACAGTAGTGAAGCATGGAGCTCCCCGCTCCCAATCTATGGGAGTGCAGGAGATAAACTGGGGATGCTCAAGCACCCAGAGAGCTGTCACCTAGACTAGTGTACATTTGTAGAGGATAATGGGTATCCCCTCTTCCCTTATTATTAACTTCATTACAACACCCATCTCTTGGTTCAGAAGATTACTATAATAATGTCTATTGTTTTACCAGGGCAGTAATTCAATACACAGCCTCCTGGAACCTCATTTTTACTGCTTGAAACACACACTAGGTTTTCTGCTACTGACACCTGCCACACTTTATTTTGTTTTCAGACCAGTATATTTATTTATTTATTTAAAACTTTTCTATACCGACCTTCATGGTTGAGGGACCATATCAGATCGGTTTACATCGAACTGGGGAATTGGAACAAAAACCATAGTTTGAACAGGAAGAACAAAGTATATATGAGACACTCCCCTAATGCTTGCAAAATAGTCTTTTCTACGTTCTAATTCTTAAATGAAAGATTTATATTTATCTTTATTTATCCATATTTTCCATTTGATTCCTATGCAGTTGGGCAATGTAAATGTTTTTGAGCATATTGAAATTGGGTATTGTGACAAATGAAACATGGACAAGCGCTTTTAGCTTTTTTGCTCTTAGTTTAACCTGAGATCACATGTCCTCTGCCCAGTTCCAGATTCTTATGATGTCAGTGACTCATGTACATTACAAATGAAACTGAAAATATATTTATACAATTAGGAGTGGGGCTAGGTCTAAAACCTAAAAAAGGAGATTTATTCGGTTTTCCTGAGATGAGAAGACATTTAGCTGTTATGTGCTGCAGCCTGCTGCTCTCATACAGGTAAATTTTAAAAGAGGTGCCAGTGCACCCATTGGCACACAAACAAACATAAACTTAATTTTATATTGTGGGTGCAATTACACACATATCATTTAAAATATCCCTACCGTGCATATGTATGCAGCCTTTATGTGCTTAACATGCTTGCACAAGTGATCAGGGGAGGAGAGAGAAAGAGAAAGAGAGAGAAAGAGAAAGAGAGAGAGAGAGAGACAATATGGCATTCTATATTTCTCCCACTGTAAGAGGGGCACTTTCACTTCAGGGTGGGTTTGGGGGGGGGGGGGGGAGTCTGTGTTACAAGGGTCTGTAGACCCTTATACAGAGTGTCATATTGTCTCTCTAACAGACGCTCTGTTTCTCTCTCGTGTTCAGGACCCCTCTGGTTCCTCTTCCTGTAAGCCCCATTGCTCCTCAGGACCAGTACAAACATATATGGGGCTGTTTCTGCACGAGCAACACTTTTAAAATCTATGAGGGGACAGGGTAGGTCAGCATTAGGGAAAAATTGTTTTTGTAAGTTATTTTATATTTGATGTATCAAACATAAATATTGTATCATACTCCCCTGTGTGAAAGGGCCACCTTCCCAGCCCCAGGGAGAATATGTCTGGCAATCCCGGGATGGAGTAGACTCAGACTCTGGGCATGGGCTGGGGACAGGATAACCTGTAAGGCCCGACTGGTTGAACACACTTCTAATACCATCTAAAAAAGCCAATGTCCACACCTTACTTGTGCCCCAATGAAATAATCCAAAAAAGATAGAAATAGAAGAATTTTCAACAAGTCACAATTCAGAACTTTGTTTAATTTACTAGTCATCTTGATTAGATCACCAAGATCCCAGTTCACTACCTTCTTCTTCACTGTATCATTTGTATTCCAGAGCCTTTGTGACTCCATCTCCTTCTCCTTTATTGCTAGGAATGTGCATTCGTGCATTTATTCGTTTCATTCATTTGGACACCTATCGTGTATCTAACGAACGAATGAATGAATGTATGCACAATGAATGGTGTGCCTAATTGACAAACTTTAGATGGATGTGCATACCATTTGTTTTGTGCATACATTCGTCTGTTCATTATATATACGCACTTACACGTGAAACGAATGGACATACAAAAACTAACGAATGCCTGGTTTATTGCTGCACTTCAGGGCAGTCTCTCTCACTCAGCTCAATTTATTCCTTACTGTACTTTTGAAGGACTTTCAAGGGTTGGAGCAGATACCAAATTTTACCTTTAAGCATCCTTGCAGTATTCAGGATGTGTTGGTTTATTCTGAATTGAATATGTCTCAAGTGATTACTTCTGAGCTGCCTGCTGGTCACCAATCATGTATGCATTACTCAGTCTGTGACTTTTCTTTATCTATTACTTCCTTTACTCATCCTGTCACTGGTAAAGAGATTTTTTTTTAAGTATCCACTTCATGTGAAAATTAATGTGTGGTTTATGTTATTTGATACCCATGTGACTTGATCTTATAGGCAAACAGTAAGAAAGGTTAGGATTCACATAGTGGAGCACAGTAGTAGAATAAGAAATGATTTAATTAGTGCAGTGCTGGTACAACACTGGTTACAATGTAAGCGTGGTGGTGGAGCTTTGTTTTTTTTTAATATAACACGTTACCAGTAGATGTGGTGGTGATTTAAACAGGAAGTTGATACAGGTTGAACAATGCTGGATTTTTAATTTGAAGACCATTATCCCTGGCGGATTGAATAATAAAATCGACTGGTTATCTTGTATGTGAATGCAGATCCATTTTATTGATGTGGGGTTTTTTTGGATCTCTAATTGGCTCAGTTCCCCTGTTTGAATACATTTATATTGGATTGCTGTTAGGCTAACATGTGACTTTACTGGATAAGATGGCATTGTAGCAGTGGGAAAGTTTTTCCATTTTGCTTGAATCTATGATTGTGTTTGGTGAGTTTCAAATATTTGTCTTTATATATATTTATTTTTCCTGTTTATTGACTGAGTCTCCTGCCTTGCAGGGCATCCCTGGCCTAACAGCTCATGTCCGAGAACAACAGCAAACTCTAGAAGCATTGACTTCGTCTGTGGAGAGACTACGGTCTCAACTCGAGAATTCTTTTAAAGCCAACTCGAGGGGCTGGGTCCAACCTGTGCCCTCACAGGCATCTCTGGCCCTTCCTGCTCTACCCCGCTTCAATGGAGATCCGCGCCTCTGTCGAGGTTTCCTCAACCAATGCTTTATGCAGTTCACCCTGCAGCCTGAGCTATTTCCAAGTGAAAATACCAAGATCACTTTCATCCTCTCATGCCTTGTGGGGAAGGCCCTGGCATAGGCTTCCCCACTTTGGGAACGTTCGTCATCCTTCGTCATCTCTCTCACTTCATCGCAGACTTCAAACGAACCTTCCAGGATCCCGGCCGACAGGCGGTTGTGGGTCATCAGCTTCTCCATCTCCGGCAAGGTTCGCACTCACTCACTGAATTGACAGTAGAATTCAGGACCCTTGCTACAGAATTGGGATGGCAAGAGGACTACCTACGGGCAATCTATCTGAATGGCTTATCTCCTGCCCTCAAGGATGAGCCAGCCGCTCACGAGATTCCCACATCTCTAGATGACATCATCTCTTTGGTTGCCAAAATCGATCATCGCCTATGTCAGTGGTATCAGGAGGCAAGAGTTTCTCGGCCTTCTGCCATATGCCCAGTTCGTGCTCCTAGTCCTCAGCTAAAGGCCCTACTGGCGCCTCCGCCCTCTACAGAAGAGCCAATGCAAATCAACCGTGGGCGCTTATCTCTACAGAATGCCTTCGACGGAAGAAGGAGGGCCTTTGCCTGTACTGCGGCGGCTCTGGTCATCTCTTACAAGCCTGCCCAGTGGATCTGCGAAACTGCAGAGCCTGAGCCTTGCGGGGGTCCCAAGCTTGGGCGCTACTTGGGCGCTACTTGGCCCCCAATTACTCCTTCCCATATCTCTCTCTTGAGAGTCATGATCCTTTACCACCACTGCACTTGTGGACACCGGGGCGAGTGGCAATTTCATCCTAAACGATATCGTCACACTCCTCCAAATCCCGCTCCAGCCTCTGGACATTCCCCAATTACTCCTTCCCATATCTCTCTCTTGAGAGTCATGATCCTTTACCACCACTGCCCTTGTGGACACCGGGGCGAGTGGCAATTTCATCCTAAATGATATCGTCACACTCCTCCAAATCCCGCTCCAGCCTCTGGACATTCCACTTTGGATTGCATCCATCTAGGGAGAGCATCTCCCAGGATGCATCACTCATTGCCTTCTGCCTCTCCGTGGGAACCCTCCATGAAGGAGAGATCTCACTATACGTTCTGAAGCGTTCCACACACCCAGTAATCCTTGGACTTCCATGGCTCCAGATGCATGGTCCGCAATTTGAATGGCAATCCCTATAGCTAATCCAGTGGGGACCCCAGTGCCAACACCGCTGCCAATGTCAAGTGTCTCCAGCAGTCACCGTGTTGAACTCTACAACCCTCACTGGGTTGCCTGCTCCATATACAGACTTCGAAGATGTATTCTCTAAACAGAATGCTGACATCCTACCTCCACTCCGGAGGTTTAATTGCCCCATCGAGCTCCTACCAGGTACCACGCCTCCCAAGGGCAGGATCTATTCTCTCTCGTAACCCGAGTCTAAGGCAATGTGTGAGTACATTAAAGAGAATCTGGACAAGGGATTCATTAGACATTAGACTCCCCGGCAGGAGCCTGTTTCTTCTTTGTGAAGAAGAAAGATGGCAGTCTCCGCCCTTGCATCAACTACCGTGGGCTAAACACTGTAACCCGCAAGGATTGTTATCCTCTACCACTCACTCATCAGCGAACTCTTTGATTGCCTCCAGGGAGCCCAGATCTTTACAAAGTTAGATCTCCGAGGGGCATACAATCTCATCAGGATCCAACCAGAGGACATTTGGAAGACCGCTTTGAATACCAGGGACGGCCACTACGAGTACGTAGTGATGCCCTTCGGACTTTGTAATGCCCCTGCGGTCTTTCAACACTTCATGAATGAGATCTTCCAGGACCTACTATACTCGTTTGTCGTTGTATATCTAGACGATATACTGATCTTTTCCAAGGATCTAAAATCCCATCGTTCTCATGTTCAGACAGTCCTTCAACGTCTCAGGGACAACCATCTCTACGTGAAACTAGAGAAGTATATCTTCGAACAGATAAGTCTTCCATTTCTGGGGTATATTATTTCCAATCATGGTTTTACCATGGACCCTGAAAAGCTCCAAGAAATCCGAGATTGGCCTCAACCTGTAGGTCTCCGTGCCCTACAACGGTTCCTTGGATTCACAAACTATTATAAGAACTGTTATGGGGAGCGCTGGGAGAGCAGACCCCCTTAGAGGGAGTGTGCCCTTGGGCCCCTGGCACAATCCCAGGTGGATCAGGACAGCGCCAAGGGTAGGTGTAGCGTGTGACAGCATGGGTGACGAGAGACGGCCCGACCCCCAGCCGGACCTGCATGCCTCTGGAACCAACTATGGAATGTTGGTAATGAACAGTCCTCCGACCATTCCCAGCCCTTTCGGACCTGCCGCTGGGATGGCAAAAGGCAGCAGGCCGGACTCAGGGTGTGGGCAGACGGAGGTTCAGGAACAGAAGACGAAGACTTGGGAACCATAGACTGTAGACGTAGACTCAGGAACTTGGAAGGTTCAGACATTAGCATGGTCCCTCAGGGCGCCCTACACAGCCAGTACCACTGGTCTGGTCATGGACCACCCTGTCCTACATCCGTGGGAATGGAACCAGTGCAGGACGAGAACAAACAAAGGTTCAGGAACTGAAGACAAAGACTCAGGAACTGTAGACTGTAGACGTAGACTCAGGAACTTGGAAGGTTCAGACGTTGGCACAGTCCCTCAGGGCGCCCTACACAGCCAGTACCACTGGTCTGGTCACGGACCACTCTGTCCTACAACCACGGGAGCGGGACCAGCGCAGGAAGGGAACGAGGTACTAAAGACAAAGAATCAGGAACAAAATGCTGCACACCGGCAGTCCAAAGCAAGGTACTGCACACCGGCAATCAGGAGAAAGGTACTGCACACCGGCAGTCAGAGGCGAGGTACTGCACACCGGCAGTCAGAGGTGAGGACTGGGACAGGAACAACAGGAACCAACATCAAGGAACATCAAGAAACATCAGGAACATGCAAGACACCGGACACCAAGCTGGAAAAAAGAACGACGGCCTGACGGCGCGCTGTAAGAGGAGACCTCCAGAGACGAGTAACTCCAATGCAAGGCAATGCATGAGTGCTGGAGAAGAGCTTTTATACCCCAGGAGCAGGCAACTGCCTGGGAGGAGTCCAGATGAGCCACACCTCTCTGGCCCTACTAGAGTGGAGAAGGACGTGGCCCACACCAGAGCATCCAGGCTGCAGTGGAGTAGGCCTCAGGTAGGCCCTGTTGACACCGAAGGCCTCCCAAGCTGTGGAGCAAGATCTGGACGATTACTCAGGCGAGGCCCCGGCTTCGGAGCAGCCTCCAGAGAAGGTGAGAGGCCTCCCATGCCACAGCTACGGGAGGAATTGTAACAGGAACTTCATCGCCAATTACTCCACATTAGCTGCTCCACTTACTGCCATGACTAGGAAAGGCAGTAACCACAAGGAATGGAGTCCCAAGGCTCAAGCCGCATTCCATGCCTTGAAAGAGACCTTTTGCACTGGACCTCGTCTACGTCACCCGGATCCTAATCACCCCTTCGTCATCGAAGTCAACGCCTCAGCCATTGGGGCAGGGGCAGTTCTGAGCCAGTACTCCTCCAAAGGATCCCTAGTACCCTGCTCCTTCTATTTGCACAAATTTTCCCCTGCGGAGCAAAATTATACGATCGGGGATCATGAACTCCTAGCAGTAAAGTTAGCACTCCAAGAATGGCGTCCTTGGCTAGAAGGAGCACAGCACAAATTTACAATCTTTACAGATCACAAAAATCTTGAACACCTGAAGGAAGCTCAATTGTTGAACTCCAGACAAGCCCGCTGGGCCTTGTTCTTCGAACGTTTTCATTTCGAACTTTGTTACCGTCCAGGAGCCAAGAACACGTGGGAGGACGCCCTCTCCTGCTCTCTGGAACCAGAGGATACGCCTGACACCCCCAATAGTATTTAATGTTTTGGCCATTTCTTCAACACTCTCCACCCAAATAATTTGAGTTTAAAGTCTTAAATATATAATATATATATATTAATATATATTTAACATATAATACTACTGCACTTCAGGGCAGTCTGCTCTCACTCCACACTCTTTCTGTTAAATTACTTTCTAGTGGAACAAGTGAGGGTCCCTCAGGGTAACAGAAGGTACCACTGCTCACTCCAGTCGGAAACATCTCACATCCAGACCCACACTGCAGGGGTGGCATCAGAGTCTGCACTCCCCTAGTCCTTCAGCATGGTGTCAGTCCCTAGCCCTGTGCTGAGATAACAAGCTACAACCTCACCAAGATTCAGTCAGCCCCCCCCCCCCCCCCCCACCCAACACAGTTCCTGAGCTTAAGTCCAAACACAAACATCTTCCCCTTTCAGTACTTGGTACTCGCTTTTCAGATTCGGCTCCCAAACCAGACTCTGCATACAGAAGTAGCGCTTGAGACAGTGCACCCCTGTCCCCAGCCCCTGCCCAGAGACTGAGTCTAACCCACCCCAGGCTTACCAGACACACGCTCCCTGGATAACAATACTTTTTTTTATGAATGATATAAATCTCCTTGTGTTTCTTCTGGGAGAAGAAGGCAGTATAAAAACAGAAAATAGAAAAATAGAAAAGTAAACTTAGAATTTGGATATTTTTAGTCCCTGTGATAGATAAATACCTTCCTACCAAAAATATTTTAGATCCTAATATTGGATGATTCTGCCCAGCTGCCTTATTCTGAGAGTAATGAGGCATACAAATACGCAGGGATAAGGTGAGGATACTCCTGTGGGAATTCTGTGTAAACGTGCAATGTAGAAGTTGTGCAGAATTCCTCACCTGCGCAGCATTTTGTATTTGTGCACAGAATCAGGCATAAAAGCAGCAGCCAGGCTGGACCAGAAAAAGGACGAGCAATTGGGTCCATGCTTGCCAGAAAAGGAACAAGGTTGTTTCTCCCCCTCCTCTGGCAGCAAAAAAGGAGACTGAACTAGTGGCAGCTTTTCTGCTCTTATGCCACACTATTTGCACGTTTCTATGGCCTTATCCATAGGGTTGCCAACTGACTCCAGGTTTTCAGGACAGGTTGATCCAATCCTGGTTTTATCCCATTGCATGCTGGGACTTATTCTGATCTCCCTGTTGCATTCCCTAAGAAAAGCAAGACTAGCAGGCCGATTCAGTAAGTCGCGGGATAGTGGGCAAGCACCCGCTCTCCCGGCTCGCGCACGGGCCACTCTCCCGTGCGCGCAATTCAGTATTTAAATGAGGGCCCGCGGTAAAAAGAGGCGCTAGGGACACTAGCGCGTCCCTAGCTCCTCTTTTTTGACAGGAGCGGCAGCTGTCAGTGAGTTTGACAGCTGACGCTCAATTTTGCCAGCGTCGGTTCTCAAACCCGATGACAGCCACGGGTTCGGAAACCGGACGCCGGCAAAATTGAGCGTCCGGTTTTCAACCCGCGAGCTGATTTAAAAAAAATTTTTTTTAATTATTTTTTACTTTGGGACCTCCGACTTAATATTACCATGATATTAAGTCGGAGGGTGTACAGAAAAGCAGTTTTTACTGCTTTTCTGTACACTTTCCTGGTGCTGGCAGAAATTAACGCCTACCTTTGGGTAGGCGCTAATTTCTGAAAGTAAAATGTGCTATTAGTTTCGGGGGGGTTGGACGCATGTTTTTGATGCGCTATTACCCCTTACTGAATAAGGGGTAAAGCTAGCGCGTCGAAAATACGCATCCGGTGGAGCGTACTGTACTGTATAGGCCTGTATAAGTACCTGCATTCAGGGGAGTAAAACCAGGACTGGATCAACCTGTCCTGAAAATCTGGAGCCAGTTGGCAACCCTGCTTGTCCGACTCAGTACTGACATGGGCCCTAACCTTTGTCACTGTATGTGCTGGCAGTTGGTTCATTCACCCATGAAGCAGCTGGTCCAGGAATCTAGCCTTCCAAGGTTTGTTTGTTTTTTGGGTTTTTTTTAATCTGTCCCAGAGCCTCTCTTCTTGTACTAATGGGGCCAGCAGGACCCCTCCAACATTAATAGAAGACTAAAGTGGAGTTTTCAGCCTGATAGGGGTGGGGGAAATGGTTGAGCCTAGGGGATTGGGAAAAGAGGCCTTGGAGGAGAAAAAGTGTTAATGACCTGGGGTGAGAGAAAAACAGTGGAGGTAGGAGAGAAGGGCTGGGGGGTGGGGGGTGGTAATTGAGCTTAGGGTGGGGGGAGGGAGGAAAGGGGAGAGAGCTGAGGGTAGCTGTTGAGGAGGTTGAGATGGAGTAGGAGGAAGGGGGAGAGAAAGATGGGGAAGGGTGTTGAGGATCCTGGGATGAGGGAAAGAGAAAAGTCAGCTGGTGAGGGAATATTGAATTTGAGATAAGTAAGAGAGCTGGAGGCTTAGCCTGGTAGACAGGAGAGAGGAGTGGGGTTGAGCAGAAAGAGCTGGGAAAAAATATGGGAGAGAACATGCGCTCAAGAAAGTGGAGGAAAGAGCTGGGGGGAATGAAGTCTAGAGGGAAGGGTTGGGCCTTATGATGTACTCTTACAGTACTCCTAGGAAAATTTGGTATAAAAAAATTAAAATTCACTGTCTTTGAATGTTAATCTTTCTTCTGTGTTGCATTTTAAAGTAATTATTGTTCAAAGATAGTGATTATATTGTGTTATTTTGACAAATAATGTGTAGAATTTTGCAGAATTTCTAAATATTGTGTGCAGAATTTTAAATTGTTTTGTGTAGAATTCCCCCAGGAGTAGGTGAGAAGAACAGATCAAAGCCAGTGGCTGACCAGTGAGCTGCATCCTGCCCCCTTGAGCCTGACTTACAAATATTTTTTTTCACCATTTTGTGCCTATGAGAATATTTTATAAATTGAGCCTCTGCCTGTGTGTCTGTGAGAAGAAGAAACCAAAAAGACCAGCACCGCAGGACATGAACGATTGCTCTTGATCATGCACAGCAAATGAAGAAGGACGACTGAATTATAATAAAATAAAGGATATTTACAACATAGAAAACGATAGCAATCCAAACAGGCACAGCAGAGTGAAGGACCTTGACCCAAAGGAATCGTGGGACCCGTCAGGTACTGGGAAGAGGAGGTTCAAAGTCAGAAAGGGGTTCGTTGAGGTTGATATGGGCAGCAGGGTGTGTGGGACAGGGTGAGTAATACTGTAAAACAGAGATCAACAAAGAGGATGGAATGCATTACAAGGCGAGTCTGCAGAGCACATCTGCTCTGTAGGCAGGCTGAAACATGCACTAACACACGATCTTTTGCCATTTTTGTGCCTAATACATAAGATGTGTTAACATGCTTCAGTTCATTTGTGTCATTTTGTACAAGCTCTGTACTACACCTCAGTCTGAAGGGCCTTGTTTTTCACCAGCATGGCTGCATATTCACTGTGTGCTACTTCAGCAGCCTTCCTGTAATGTAGCAATTGGTCCCTGGGGGCGTTTACATCAGACACAGGGTCAAAGAAGGCCTGGAAAGGAAAGAAATGCTGTTTAATTTGTTATATTTCAGACTCAGACCCTCTCTGTACAAAAACTCTTGACACTAGGTATGAAGTTCCTCACGAGCACTAGCCCTTTTATCAATTTATTCATCCCAAGTGCATAGTGATAATAAACAAATCTCCCTGTTTCCAGCACAGTTATGTAGTATTTCTGAGATGATCTTTGTCCAATACAGTCTTCAAGAATGCCAAACAGGTCTGGTGTTCAGGATATTTAAAAAGAATATTGATGATGAGATACATGTGCACATATGAGCTATATTTGGTGTAAGACCCAGGTCTGTTAGTGCATTTTTTGACACCTTATTTATTTATTTATTTATTTATTTGCTCAATTTATAGACTGTCATCCCAAGTAAAGATCACAACGATTTACAAAAATAACATTCATAGCTATTCATCAGCAGGTAATGACCGGTCATCAACAGGCATTAACATCTTATCACATGAAGTGTTTGATACAAATTAGCTAAAGATCTAGAGCAGAAGATGTGAAGTATAGAAAATAAGTTAATAGAACAGATTTTGCAGTTTGTTCAGTGTGTGGAGCTTTTTTACAATCTCTCTTTATATATGTTCTTCATGCTTAAATTAGTATCTCTTGATCTCTACATTCTGATGTTCTAAGTTAGGTTGTATGCATTTTTGAATAGCCACATTTTTAGCTCACATTTAAATCTCTTTCTATCTGATATCAGACGTAGCATCTCAGGTAGGGAATTCCAAAGTTTAGGCCCCGCTATGGAGAACATACATTCTCTAATTTGTGTCAGGTGTGTGCTCAGTATTGTAGGCGACAGTCAGTAGTCCTTTATTTTGAGATCTGAGTGTTAACTGCGGTGTATGTGGTTGTAAAGTCATGCCTATCATCCCGGTGTTACTTGAATGAATGATTTTGAATATTAGCGTTAATACTTTAAAGTAGATTCGGAATTGTACTGGCAGCCAGTGTAATGAAATCAACGAGGGTGTAATGTGATCAAATTTCCTAGTTCCTAACAAAAGTCTCGCTGAGGCATTTTGTACTACTTGTAATGGTTTTAAGAGATTTGTGGGAACACCTAGAAAAAATGAGTTGCAGTAGTCTAGGTTTGAGAAATCCTAAAAAACAGACCTGTTTCTAGTTCTCAGTTACTGGATTTAAGAACCACAGCTTTAGCTGTATAATAGCTGGTCTTAAGGCCCCACCTCTGCATAAGACGTATCATGCATATATAGCCCAGGCATCTTGGGCCTGATTTTCAAAGTAACTTATGCACATAAAACCTTGTTTTGTACGCATAGGTGCTTTGAAAATCAACCAGGGGCCAATGCACACAAAAGTACAGGCATAGCCCAGTTTTGTGCATACTTCTACAGCCACTGGGTGTGGGTGTCCCAGAGGGCACAGTTAGGGCAGGAATACAACTTACATTGCATGCTAATTTTTTTTTTTTTTTCGAAAGAATGAGTGTAAATTACCATGTGCAAGTTACGCCTTGCTTGCAGCAGCTATAACTTTGTGTATAGACAATTTTGCAAGTACCAGGTGTCACAGTGTGCGAGTCCTTTAGCCTGTGGTAAGACTGGTACTACCTGGCAAGTAAACCAGCTGGGCCCTCGCCAACAGCAGGCAAACATGCTCATGCTGGAACAAGAATGAGGCTTCACCTGTTCCAACCTCTTCTGCAGATTGAGCCCTTGGGTTCTGGAGCAGCAAGGGTCCCACCAAGAGCAGTCAGGCAGAGTCAGAAACCAAGTCAAGGACAGGGTAGGCAGAGGTCAGGCAATGTCAGTATCCAGGCAAGGGTCAAATCAGAAAAGCAGTCAGAGAGAAAGGTAAAAACAAAGAAAAAAGGCAAGATACCAGGCGAAGAAGAGAACTGGAACAAGGCAGAGCAAGGAGCAGGACTGGAACAAGGCAGGGCTCCAGGGGAGATCCGGGAAACTATAGACCAGTGAGCCTGACTTCAGTGCCGGGATAAATAGTGGAAACTATTCTAAAAATCAAAATCGTGAGCATACAGAAAGACATGGTTTAATGGAACACAGTCAACATGGATTTACCCAAGGGAAGTCTTGCCTCACAAATCTGCTTAATTTTTTGAAAGGGTTAATAAACATGTGGATAAAATTGAACTGGTAGATGTAGTGTATTTGGATTTTCAGAAGGCATTTGACAAAGTCCATCAAGAGAGGCTTCTAGGAAAAGTAAAAAGTCATGGGATAGGAGGCGATGTCCTTTCGTGGATTACAAGCTGGTTAAAAGACAGGAAACAGAGAGTAGGACTAAATGGTCAATTTTCTCAGTGGAAAAGAGTAAACAATGGAGTGCCTCAGGGATCTGTACTTGGACCGGTGCTTTTCAATATATATATAAATGATCTGGAAAGGAATACGAGTGAAGTTATCAAATTTTCAGATGATACAAAATTATTCAGAGTAGTTAAATCACAAGCGGATTGTGACACATTACAGGAGGATCTTGCAAGACTGAAGATTGGGCATCCAAATGGCAGATGAAATTTAATTTGGACAAGTGCAAGGTGTTTGCACATAGGGAAAAATAACCGTTGCTGTAGTTACATGATGTTAGGTTCCATATTAGGAGCTACCACCCAGGAAAAAGATCTAGGCATCCTAGTGGATAATACTTTAAAATCGTCGGTTTCAGTGGTGCTGCAGCAGTCAAAAAGCAAACAGAATGTTAGGATTATTAGGAAGGGAATGGTTAATAAAATGGAAAATGTCATAATGCCTCTATATCGCTTCTTGGTGAGACTGCACCTTGAATACTGTGTACAATTCTGGTCGCCGCATCTCAAAAAAGATATAGTTGCGATGGAGAAGGCACAGGGAAGGACAACCAAAATGATAAAGGGGATGGAACAGCGCCCCTATGAGGAAAGGCTGAAGAGGTTAGGGCTGTTCAGCTTGGAGAAGAGACAGCTGAGGGGGGATATGGTAGAGGTCTTTAAAATCATGAGAGGTCTTGAACGAGTAAATGTAAATTGGTTATTTACACTTTTGGATAATAGAAGGACTAGAGGGCACTCCATGAAGTTAGCAAGTAGCACATGAAGGTACAGAGAAGGGCTACCAAAATGTATTTGTGCACAGAATCGGGGGAATGGAACAGCTCCCCTATGAGGAAAGACTAAAGAGGTTAGGACTTTTCAGCTTGGAGAAGAGACGGCTGAGGGGGATATGATAGAGGGTGTTTTAAAATCATGAGAGGTCTAGAACGGGTAGATGTGAATCGGTTTATTTACTCTTTTGGATAATAGAAAGACTAGGGGGGTAACTCCATGAAGTTAGCATGTGGCACATTTAAAACTAATCGGAGAAAGTTCTTTTTTACTCAACGCACAATTAAACTCTGGAATTTGTTGCCAGAGGATTTGGTTAGTGCAGTTAGTATAGCTGTGTTTAAAAAAGGATTGGATAAGTTCTTGGAGGATAAGTCCATTACCTGCTATTAAGTTCACTTAGAGAATAGCCACTGCCATTAGCAACAGTACATGGAATAGACTTAGTTTTTTGGGTACTTGCCAGGTTCTCATGGCCTGGATTGGCCACTGTTGGAAACAGGATGCTGGGCTTGATGGACCCTTGGTCTGACCCAGTATGGCATGTTCTTATGTTCTTATGTCTGCAGCCAGACCTTGGAGTAACTTGGCGAGCTCATCAACTGCTCTTACCTCTGCCCTACCTTGTGGAGCAGCCCTGGTATGGCATGAAGCGAGAGCATGTCTGCTGAACTCATGGCCTCAGCAATCAGTTGTGCTGTTCGAGTCTTTTAGGCTGTGGTGAAATTGATACAACCTGGCTAATGAAACAGCTAGGTCCCCGCCAACAGCCAGCGGACACCCTCATGCTGGAACATGGATGAGGCTTTATCTGTACCAACCTCTTCCCCAGAAGTTTGAGTCCTTGGGTTCTGAGGCTTAACAGGACTAAGGTGAGGGTCCCATCTAGAGTGGTCAGACAGAATCAGAAACCAGGTCAAGGGCAGGGCAGGCGGAGGTCAGGCAATATCAGTATCCAGGAAAGGGTCAAATCCAAAAGGCGGTCAGAAAGGAAAAACAAGGAAAGGAGGCAAGAGACCAGGCAAAGAGTAGGACTGGAATGAAGCAAGGCTGGAGCAGGAATAAGGTACCACACATTGCAGGCAAAGCATGGCAGGTGTCCTGTTGCTGAGGCGCTGGCTGGTGGCAAAGCACTTTTTATATGCCTGCCAGGATGTGATGTCATCAGCAGCACCCCAGGAAGTCCTGGCTCCCAGGCCTACAAGAGTAGCTCACGGGAAACAGGAATTGCTACATGCCTTTAGATACAGCAGGAATGGGACATTTTGCCAGAAGTGCTTGGAGATTAGGGCCCGTTACACCAGTTTCAACTTAAGCAAGGATTGTCAAAGCAAAGTATGTGCGCATAAGTTCACTTTGAAAACCCGTGGTAAGATGTATGCACAAACATCACCCCTATGCGGGGAGTTATAAAATTACCCTAATTGCAGATAATTGGAAACCAAACCTGTTACATGGGAAACACTACAATGAAGCCATAAACAATCAGTTTGGCCAATAGTTCAGTTTCCTCTAGTTCAGTTACACTTCCCTTTCCCTTACTATGATACATACTGGTTATTATAGGGTGTGGTAGGGAAGCCTAGTGGTCTGAGAGCAGTCATAACACTTGAAAACCCAAATTTGATGTCCATCTCCACTTTTCATAGAGTGTACTTAAGCAAGTCACTCTGGGTCTAATATATTAAGCTTTTCTTCCCATAGACATAAAATGGCCCTTTCATTCTCAGTGCTGATACTTACAATCAGGCCAGTGCAGTAATCTACACATTACGGCACAGTTAACACGCCCAGAATAAAATTTGTTTTAACTTCCCATGTAGTAAGCTAATGCTATGCAAATGCATTAGGAGTTAAAAAAGAAAATTCACGTCGAATGCAAAATGTGCATTCGGCACAAGCTGAATGCACACTTAACTCAGAAAAGAGGGGGGTGGGGGGGGAGTCCCTAATACGCTGATGGAGATCATGGCTGATGAGAGCAGAGCAGGGGCAGGAGACCTGAGGAAGGGATAAGTAAGCAGGCTGCAGGCTCTGCTCTTCGGTAGTAGCACTGCAGGGACAGATTCCAGCCGCAACCAAGTGACGTGTTCTAAAACTCCCGATTTTTTTGGGAGGGCAGTATCCAGATAGCACTCACTCCAACAGGATATATAGAGTGAAGATGTCAAGACAGCTCCAAATCGGATTACCATTTATTTCCTTAATAATGTTTATTACTGGCCTCTCACTCCTGCCTTCCCCTAATCCCACTGAAATGGTTACAGGAAGGATTTAACAGATGAACCTAGCCAGCCCTTGCAAAGCTAGGATGGGTAAAGAAGAGAGAAAGGACAAGGTGACAGAGGACAGGAGCTGCTTTCATCTGCAGTGGAAACATCAATTTACTCCCACACCATGATCACCCTAACCAGTGCTCTCCAACCTTTTTTTCAATACCACCCCATTTCAACACTTTACAATTCACACATCCCCAGATATTGATCAAAACAAACTAGCAGAAATCCCCTGCATCTCTTTCCCAAAGCAAGGTATGTGTGTGAGAGAGAGAGAGTGTGTGTGTGTTTGTGTGTATAAGCATGTGAGTGTGAGCGTGTAAGTGTGAGCATGTTTGTGTGTGTGAGGGCATTTGAGAATATGAGAGTGTGAGTGAGCTTGTTTGTGTGAGACAATAAGAATGTTTGTGTTAGAAAGGCTGTGGCAGAGAGAGTGGGAAAAGTTTGTGTGTAGCCCCCTCCTTCTCTCAGTAATCCAGGATAATTTCAGGGTGACTGAAAATCAAAAGTTCCCAGGTATGGAAAGCTGGAAAAAAATGTTATCCATATTAGTTTTAATTATTATTGGATGTTTATTTTATGTGTCTCCTGTTTTTACTTTATTGGTTTTGGGGAACTTTTAAAAAGTTTTTGTGACTAATTGTGGACTATTAGCTATTAGCTGTCTTGAAATATTTATTTTTGTATTTGTATGACGGATGTTTTATATTTCCTGATTTTAATGTTTTATGAGGAATGGTGATATTTTTGTTTTTCCATTGTTGTACTTCATACAGAGTCTGGCTTTTTGCAATTTCCAGTTTTTGCCTGCACATTTCTGTTTATACTTTAGTCACTATTCTATATTTGGTGATGATGGAAGTGAGGTATTCTGCTATTGTATAGTTTTTGTGTAAGGATCTATAACAGTCTGTCTTGTTCTGTTTTCTTAATACTTTATACCTTTGCACTGGCACTGAGAGAGTGCACCTCGCACAGACCCTCACCATTCACCTATCGCCCACTTCCCCAGGGTGCAAATGCCGACGAAGGGTGTAATGTAGATGGTAGGGTTCTGCGGAGGGTGGCAAGATTGCCAGCTTCCTAGAAATATCACTAATACTCATATCTACCACACCTCTAGGAACGCTGACCCCTGCCTTCACACTTTCCCAGCTCTTCAAATCATTGAAAGAGCCAGACTCCAAAGGGGACACCACCTCCTTGCCATCTTGATGGTTTGACCTGTGTCGTGCCACAACTTGTGGTGGTGGGGGGGAAAGGGGGTTTGAGCACCATCTCTTTCCTCGCCTCAGGCAGCAGTTGGCCTTCAGTTGCCCCTGAGTAAGGCACTTCTATGTTCTTATGTTCTTATCCTGTAGCGGGATATTCAACCTCACACCTCACAAATACCCAAAGCATGGCAATATCCATCAATAGTATACACCGTGCTGTGTCTTATTACTTAAACAATAGGCCCATTCATCAAAATGAGTTATGGTTTTAGTGCCCATGATAGCGCCATGAAGCATGCGGTATTAATGGTATTACATTGCGCAAATGCAAATTTTTCATAGGGGTGGGATTGGGGAGGGGTTTGTGTAGGATTAATGAAAATGAGGGGCAACTTTGCTCTGTGTGATAGTGTACCGCACCCATGCTATTGCATGCTTTTAATGCCAGAGATAACAATACCTTTTTTCCTGGGTGTTAAGCTGTGTTAAATGCCTGAACTGATTGTAATGCAATTTGTGATAAAGACTGCAAACTGCATTTGAGGGCTAGGGGAGGGGAAGAGAGAGAGAGCGCCTCTGGGGAGGCCTTCCCAGTATTCAACTATTTATATCACTATAGGAGAGCCAGCTGATAACTCAAGGTGAGGTTTTGGTAATGGTTTAGGGTTAAGGGGCCAGTTTTCCATGCAGAGTGAGACGAATGAACTGCACAGTGCACCTCGGTGAAGATTTGATGTCATTTGAAGTGAGGAAAGTCTCACAGAGTTGAGATTTCTACAACGGCCTCTCACCCTAGACTTTCCTCACTTCAAATGACATCAAATCTTCACTGAGGTGCACTGTGCTGTTCATACATCTCACTCTGCATGTAAAACTGGCACTCAGCTCTAGTAAATTTTCAAAAGGGCTAATTTAGGAGCCTGACTCCAAAAGTTAGGAGCCTAAACTCTTTGAAAATTGGCCTCTACACTTGTATGTGCAGAGCAGTACCTTTCAATCTATTCAACCTTTGTCAGTGAAAGCTAAAAGGTTACTTGGTACCCCATCATAGAAAGAAAATAAATTGGCAGGGACAAGAAGAGTCCTTTTCGTTGTTTGGGTAACCCCCACTCCTCCTCCCCTTTTCATAGAGGGTCACCTTCGGGTGCTGCAGGCTTGGAAAAAAAGGTGACCGCAGACCCAGATCTGGATTCATCCAGTGGGGCATAGCTTTGGCTATAAGACCCAAGGGGAATTCACACAGTTCAGAATAACAGTCCACACCCAGAAAGTTATGTTCCAAACAAAAAAAAAGAAAAAAATGTTACTGAGAATCAGAGAGTAAATAGAGCATTACAAAAAAAAACAGCTTACAGCTTCCAATGTCTTTCAGCACAAAAAAATTACAAGTTCCTTTGCCAGCAGCAATTTGTCTCAAAGGCTTCTCAAACCCAACAGTCATAGCTCAGTAAAATTAGAGCATCCCCTGGTTTTCTACAAGGCCCTTTCTTCTTCAGAGCCCCACAAGAACTGAAAATGCTTTTACTCCAAAACTCAGAAATAGCTGGTTGAAACCGCAAAATCCCGGATGAGTATCCTATGGCCTCCTGGACTTCCAAGCAGAACCCCTCATGGAATGAACTCCAAACAAAGGGAGAGAGAAACCCCTCTTGCTCAACAAAAAGGAAGGGCCTCCAGAATATTTCACAGTTGATTTAAGAGGCTGATTCATTGTTTATTTTGGTTTTATGATGCTATTGTTATTTTTGAGATCATTTATGCCATTTATGTTGTTATATTGTTTTTCTGAGGCTATTTAGTAGCATTATTTTGTTGTACTCTGCCTGGGACAATTTAAAATATAAGGATATAAGTTTAAGTAAATACAAATCATATCATAAAATCAAAGATTCTTATTACACCTCAGAAAAAAGAAAAATATATTAAACGTGTGACATGGCAAAATCTGAAAATAATGTTACTTGGTGACATTATTTCCAGATTTTGTCATGTCACACTTAAAATGTACAGCACACTCTTATACTGATGGATTAGAATTTGCACTTACACTGGAAAAGTGCATTTGCCCAAAGGAAGCAGAATACACGTGATTGTTTTACAATAGACTGCCAGGTTCCTGAGAAGCCCTTATACGAACATTGCTAGAGTCAGTCCATAGCTAGCCAAGAGAGGCTCAAGTGATCTGATAAGACTGCTCTGGAATTTATCTGTCAATGCAGCAGGAATGGCAAGCATGCTCTAAGTTTGACCGGTGTGATCTGTATGAGAGTGATGAGGAAAATGTGCGTTTCAGATCTGCTATGAATTGAAGGAGATATACTAAGCATTGTACATGGCCATTGATATACATTCCAACAGATATAGTTTAATCATTAATAAAATACAGAGTGCTAGGGGAAAAATGCCTTGGCAGACCTTAATTGCAATTAAATAATTAGCCCTTGGACAGCAATACATCTCACTGTATTTTATCTTTCTAAATTGAGTTTGCAGGGTTAAGATTTATATTGATACTGCCTCTGCCTATCAAGTGGAAATTGTTCATTAATAATGTTTGCACCAAGTGTAGTCCAGCACAGGTACTGCTTGCCCTCTTCTCTTCAAATAATGTATTAGCTGATGTGTCACCTCTGACAATACAGGGAGCAATGTTCAAAGCCATTTGCCCAGTTAAAATGCCCTATCCGATAATTGCCCTCCTCTGGCCAGCTAAAAGTCTGCCCGGGCTTCCACAATGTGTGCGCTTCTCGCTAGACTGCAAGGAGGCGTTCCAGAGGAGGGAGGGAGGGAAGATGGTTAGGGCAAGAGAGGAAGAATCGCAGGCAGATATTTGATTTTCAAAAGTGCACATGTAGGGTCCCCTCCCCTCCCCAAACCCCATCCCCACTACCCACACAAACAGAAAGTGCCAAGTACACGGGTGTTCTTATGGCCGAATTTTAAAATGGCCATGTGCGTAAAAAACAGGGCTTATGCATGTAGCCGGGACTTGCGCGCATCGCACGTATTTTCAAAGGAACCCAACCATGTGCAAACCCCCCGTTATGTGTAGAAGTGCCAGGCCCAGAGAAAGGGGCGAGGAGGGGCGGGGCAGGAAGGGTGGTTATAGCGACCTTTGCCGCAGTGCCGGGGAAGTGTGCACCGGCAGTCGTCCAGCGCGCACGTGTTACAAAATCGGCGCGTCCATGTGTGTGCGCCTCACCTTTTAAAATCTACTTCTTAGTGTGTGTGATTTTCAGAGAACAAATACCCAGGTATTTTCTCTTTTGAAAATTTGCTGCAAAAGAACATGTTACTGGGGGTGGACCCTTGGACCGAGATGAGGTTGACCCTGCCTGCAGGGAGGAGCCCTGCAGGTCCTCGTTGTCGGCTGGCAGAGCTGGCCGGTGCGGAGACCCAACAGGACCTTCACCAATACCAGCCCTCGTTCCCCGCAGGATGAGCCCTTGGGTACCGGGGCCGGCTGGACTTAGGCGCAGGTATCCGAAGGTGAACAATCCCATGAAGGATGGTAGGCTCGAGCTGAGTCAAGGCATTCCTAGGGTCGGGGAAGGCAGCCAACAGTGGAGTCCAGTAGACATGCCAAGGGTCGATGCAGGCGGCAATCCAACGAAGTCCAGAAGGCATACCAGGAGTTAGGGCAGGCAGCAATCCAACGAAGTCTAAGAACAGTCTGAGGTCAAGGCCAGAGAAGCAATCCAGAAGAGGACAAGGTCAGGAACATGGAGTCAGGAACCCGGAGCCAGGCAACTAGCTACTCACAAGGAGTTCGACCTGTTGCTGAAACGAAGATTGAAGGCAGGAGCTAGCTTAAATAGTTCTGGAGTGCTGATGTTATCAGTGAGGGCTGCGAGACTTTTCCCACTGTGGGCCCTTTAAATGCTGCAGAGAGGTGCGTGCGCATGCCTAAGGAAGGACCCAAGCCGCAAAAGGGAAGGGTGGCATCAATGGCAGATCCCTGCCGCTATGAGAGAGATTGGGGCTGGTCGGGTGGTTGTCGGACAGTGCCTCTGCGGCCGGCGAACATAACAGTACATGTGGTAGAAATACCAATGTTCGTGGCCCCTGAGTGGACCCTGTTAAAATTTTTCCCCACAGTTAGTATAAGTCATGAGTTGCAGAGATGGGCTCTCACCCAAAAATGGACTTTAGCGGCACCCAAGGACATCTGCCAATCCAAAACATAGCACAGAGAATTCTTTTTTATCCAGAGTGGTCAAAACCAAGGCCATTCTAGATAATGGATTTTCCAGATAATGAGAATCATTCCTGTGTGTAAAACAAAGAGAAAACAGAGGAAACAATGGCTATTCAAAGAGAAAGTGTTTTATTGAGCACTGTACAAAAAACAAGGGATCACTTTATGCCTAATTCCAATAGTGGTAATGGTGTCCATTGACGTTAGGCATCATCTGGGGTAGGAGAAGCCATTGTATCAGGGGATGTGAGAGACAAAGCTCTTCAAAACTAATCCCCAGAGCACCAAGCTGGTCACTGGTGACTCATGGGATCGCTGTTACAGTAGACTGCTGTGTACAATCACACAACGGTTTATGTGTTATATAATTAAATTAAAATGACTCTTTCATAAGCTCTTCCTGTAGCTTGCACATTTGCATAATTTCCTGCTTTGTAACACAAGATTTCTGATCCAGGAAGCATATCACTCAGCTCATAGTGGATCTAGCCTTGTCCACTTTCACCTTCTCCTGTGGTTGCTTTTCCTCATCCTCACTGTTATTACTGACTTGGGACTCAAAACAATAGCAATAATTTCAGAGTCAGCGAGACTCTGAAATTATTGCTACTGTTTTGAGCTCCAAGTCAGTAAACTGGAACATTATTTCATAATCAATTCAATCATCAGCGTCATCATTATTGAGTTCTGGCACTATGTTCTTTATACCTTGAGCATATTGCATTCGTTCACTGACATCAGCTCTCCCCTGTGTAGACATGAACCATTCAAAATCAGCATCATCTTCTTCTAGAAATATGGTGGAAGGCCACAGATTGTGTCATGCATTTTTTCACAGTTTGAATCATGATTGCCTCTGAGCACTAGCAATGCACTAAACAGCATCGTTGATAGTGAAGTTTTCTTCAAAGCCTAATCTTCTACATAAATTCTCTGAGGTATTGGCATTTTATTTTTACATAGTTCTTTCATCCTTTGGCTGAATATTATAAGGGAAGTACTGTTGAGTGGCAAGTAGGTGGCAAGAATATGGTACCATCAAAGAAATAGAACAGTTGTCCAACTGTGACACAATCTTACAATTTTCAGGGAGCCCAACATGTCTGGAATGCTCCCTGGCCTCCGGCACAAAATGGTTATCTAACCAGTCGCCTAGTATGATTTATTTCATGATTCATGCCTGCTTGTTTGATCAGTATAGAAACATAGAAACATAGAAACATAGAAATGACGGCAGAAGAAGACCGAATGGCCCATCCAGTCTGCCCAGCAAGCCTCACACATTTTTTCTCTCATTCTTATCTGTTACTCTTAGCTCCTTGTTCTATTCCCCTTCCACCCCCACCATTAATGTAGAGAGCAGTGATGGAGCTGCATGCAAGTGAAATATCTAGCTTGATTAGTTAGGGGTAGTAGGGGCAGTAACCGCCGCGATAAGCAAGCTACACCCATGCTTATTTGTTTTACCTAGACTATGTTGTACAGCTCTTGTTGGGTTTTTTTTTCTTCTCCCCTGCTGTAGAAGCAGAGAGCCATGCTGGATATGCATTGAAAGTGAAGTATCAGGCACATTTGGTTGGGGTAGTAACCGCCGTAACAAGCCAGCTACTCCTCGCTTTGTGATTGCGAATCCTTTTTTTTCTTCACCCCTGTTGTTGAAGCTATGCAGGATATGCGTGAAGCATCAGTTTTTTGTTTTTGTTTTTGTTTTTTTTTTCCCCTGCCGTTGAAGCAGAGAGCTATGCTGGAAATGCGTGATGTATCAGTCTTTCTCCCATGCCGATGCAGCAGAGAACCATGCTGGATATGCATGGAAAGTGAAGTATCAGGCACATTTGGTTTGGGGTAGTAACTGCCGTAACAAGCCAGCTACTCCCCGCGTTTTGAGTGCGAACCCTTTTTCTTCTCCTTTGCCGTTGTAGCAGAGAGCTCTGCTGGATGTGTGAAGTATCAGTTATTCTTCTCCCCTGTCATTGAAGCAGAGAGCTATGCTGTATATGCATTGAAAGTGAAGTATCAGGCATATTTGGTTTGGGGTAGTAACCGCCGTAACAAGCCAGCTACTCCCCTCTTTATGAGTGCAAATCCTTTTTTCCATTACCTCTTGCTGTTGAAGCTTAGAGCGATGTAGGAGTCACTAGAGAGCACATAGAGAGCACATTCACATAGAGAGCACATTCACATAGAGAGCACATTCACATTTTCAAAAGCTGGTGGGCGGGCACGTTAATCAATGACAAGCAGTATGTACTTCCGTAAGCATCGGAGCGGGTGTGGGTGGATCTCTCATCATGGCAAGCAAGGGTGCTGCATGAACGATCTCTTCAGCACCATCCTATTTCACCTGCACGACAGACATGTTCTGCAGTTGGTTGATTCTCAGAGACCAGTCGGGCCAAACCTTCCACATGCTTCTCTGCTAGCCTCATGATCTGCAGACAGCTTTTCACTAGCAGCTCTTAGCCGACAAATGCCATGGGGGATGCTCAAACCTTTGAAGGCAACCAGTGGAGCAGTCACGTTCACTTTCAATCTTCAATTCTGTATGGAAAAAAAAAAAGTGACCTCTATTAACACTGGCTCTGATGCCAGCACTCCTCCACTGCAACGCTGGTGGAACCACTCGTACTGTGTTGTACACTGTCCAAATCAACATTCCTGTGCCCTCCTAACCATTTGTGGTCAGAAACTCCATTATAGTCGCTTTCATTTAGTTTCTAGCATTTCTGTTCTGCCTTTACTTTGGAATCTTGTTTCTCTGTGCTCTGAAATCGTAGATCATCCCCTGCCTGGCACTATAATCTTGCCAGAGTTAAGCGGTGCTTGCCATCTGATCACGTTTTTTTTGACGCCTCTCCACTTTCTGCTGAACAGACAGCACCACCTGCCTCTGTCTTGCCATTCCTGGAGTTCTCTCTGAAGAGCGCTGGTTCTTTGACAGTGGACTCTCTCGCATTGATTTTCTGAATTCGGAGGTTTACTGCTCTTCTGGCCACCTTTCTGCTAGGCTTAACGCTACCACCCACTGCCAGAAATGCTGGGAACAGAGGGGAAGTTACGCTGCCCATCTCCCAGAGCTGCGTCCACGTACAAACGGCTGCAAGCTGAAAGGGTTGAGGTTGAGGCCCTGGTGGTTCATGACATCTGTGGCATTTAAATTCTGAATGCTAGAAGTTTTTCCAGGTAATGGAACATGGGCTGGGGACTGCAGTTTGTTTTTCCCAGATAATGGGTCCACAAATAAAAGGAACTCAGCTGTACATGTAACTGCATACTGCTCAAACTCTCTTCTTCTGAGAATGACCTCCTCCTAGGAAAACAGTCATCCTTCTAACCATGACATTCTCCTCATTAACACAGTCTCAAATATCAGGATTATACCCCTGAATAGTGACTCAGTAGCTTGACAGGTGCACAACCGGGATACATCAGCAGTAATATAACTCTTCTCATCATGCTTCTTTTACATTGTTTTCCTGGCTTTTACATTTCATTTTGGGGAGGGCTGCCAGGTTTCCTTCTCCTTTTGGGCTTCCAGCTCAGCCAGAAACCGCGCTGAGATCCGGTGCCACGAGCCTTCATTTGCAACCTCCCGTGGATTTCTCTCTATTATATATCCCCACCCCCGCCCCTCCCACAGCAATGACAGACCTCAGCCAGCCAGAGCTCTGCAGCATCACCAGCTCTGGCCGGGACGTTTCTCTTCCTATATGGAGATTTTCAAAACGTAAAAGAAAAGTTGGGGCAGATGAATTTAATACCAAAGAGTTCAATATTCAAAGAGGTTTGCCTGGCTAAGTTCCAGGACTTGGACTGATAAACCTAGGGTTCTAAATATATGCAACCCCTCCCCTTCTGCCCCAAACCCATTGAGCAGATACATTTAAGCCAGGTAAGCTATTTCTTGGCTAAAACTTAACCTGAATAAAAAAAAAATAAAAAAAGACATACTGCAGCAGTGTTCTGCTTAGCAGAGTAGGTCTGGTCATGTTGGACAGCAAGGCTAAAGTTACCCAGAAAGATTTCCCAGATAACCTTAAACCTCAGTGGCAACGAGATATGAGGAGGCATTTATTTACCCTGCGGGAGGAGGTGATAGCTTCTGCTCCCACTGGGTTACTGGGAGGCTTTTAGAGGTTCGGAGGGTGGAGGTATTGCCTCCACCTTTATTTGTAAACTGGGCTGTGGTGACCCTGTCATGATTTTGTAAAACTTGCGGGGATGGGAATCAAGTTGCTACAGCCCCATTTGGGGGTTTTTTTGTTTTTTTTATTTTGGGGGATGAAGCGGAGGATAAGATTACTGCTGGCCTGTGAGGTTTTTATTTTTCAAATATTCAGTCAGCCTGTGACTGGCAAAGTTACCCTGATAACGTCAACTTGGTAACAGTTGAGTATATTCAAACAGAAGATAAGTTTTGCTGAATATATTCATGCAAAGTTATCTGGATTACTTTGCTGCTAGCCAGCTTACTGAATATTTCATAAATCACTAGTGAATATTCTTTAAGAAAAAAAAGAAGAGATGACAATGTGCTCTGTTTCTGTTTTGCATCCCTAATAATTTTTTATGCATGGCTAGGATCAGCTGCTTGGCTCCCTGATCACAGGCATCATAACCTCTAATGACATTACAGGATCACACGTCCTCCCAGTCAGAGGACATTGCAGAGTGGCTCTTTCCAAGATCATAAGTAGCCATCCAGCCACATTAAATCCCATGAACACGCAGATTGCCCTATCTGGATTCTGCCCTCCTCGGCTCAATTTTCCGTGGCATGCCAGCTTTTAGCTGGATTGCAAGGAAGCCGCCACAGGGGCAAGGCTACATCAGGGGAGGAAAACGGCCCAGGCCGGGGACGTTTTCAGAAGTGCGCACACTGTTTTACTGTCCGCCACTGGCCATTTAAACAGGTGCAAAATGCGCAGGTGGCTTTTGGTGCACGTGCTTTACATTACGTTTCAGAGAGAGCCTCCGGGTAGCTTCTCTGTAGATCAGCATTAGAAGTGCCCGTGTACTTTACACTTATGTGAGCTTTTTAAAAATTGTCGTATCCCCTCCCCCCCCCTCCCCAATTGAACTGAATTGCCAAGAAGGAGTGTGCAGAAAAATGTGGACAGCCCATTTCTGCAGATATTCTCTAGCAAATCGCAATGGGCTCCCCCCCCCCCTTTTTTTTTTTTTTTTTAAACTAAAATGTTTTAAATTGATTGCAATTTGCCCGGAATGCAGCAGCTCGCCTACTCGGTGGTGGGAACATGAAGGAGCATATTCCTCCCTATCTGAAAGAATTGCATACCAGTGAGTTGACGGGCAAAATCTGAAAGGCTTGGTCTGGCGATTGAGGCCCTGAATGGGGTGGGAGGGAGCAGCTTACCTTCAGGACACATTGATACCCTGTAATCAGGACGCTGGTCGGTTGGTTGTCCCTTCATTCAGAGATACTGCGTTGGCCGTCAGATGGAAGAGCACCTTTTCTGCTACACAGGAGGTCCCTTACCCCGCACCCAGCTTCCCAGAAAGCTGCAATCTGAAGCGGATCTGCTGGCTTTTAGAAAGCAGTTGAAAACCTGTTATTTTTTCTGCACGGGTTTTTAACCAGGTTGTTTAATTTTGCTTTGTTCCCTCTGCTTTTTGGGATTCTGAATGCAATACCCTGTGATAAAGTGACTGCAGTTTATTATTCATAGCTTTTATTAAAGGCTGAGATTTTTGATGGATGTTTATTGGGGTTGGTCTAGGTGATTTATGTATTTTTTTGGGGGGGGGGATGGTTGTCTTTTTTTTTTTTAATGAATATATTCTATCTAATCCTTCATTATTTATAGTTTTATTATAACTGGACATGTAGTTCACTTTGAGCTTTTTCATTTTTTTTTCATATAATCGAGTAACACATTTTTAAATAAATGGAATGTATGGTGCTTCTGATAATTATATTTTCTCTTTCTGGTGAGATGTACTTTTTGCTAGAAGCAGTTTTTAAAGGGAATTTACTTTTTCATATCGCAGCTATGGATTTTTTTAAACTGGGAAAGGAGAACACAGCAGACTGAAGTACGTCATTTTTTTACTTCCTATTTGTAAAAACTATTTCCAAGTTCATTGAGGCTCTCGGATTCAACAAGCCAGGTAAAACCATGCGTTTTCCCCAGAGTCTATTCAATTAATTGTGGTGCAAGGAAAGACCATCACTGGCATTATATTGGCTTATATTATTGCATAACGCTCTGACTCAATTTAAAAAAAAAAAAAAAAAGCATTAGTTAAACAGTTGAGTATTTTAGAGATGATAGCGTTCGTACTGCTTTTCATATACAATTTTAAACGGCGGCTTGCAGTTACAAGAACTCCTCATATAAGAACATCCTGCAAACGAGAACATTTTGTTAAGTTCTAGATATGGCCCTTCTCATGAAAGCAGCTCTTATGAAAACATTCTACGTGGAACAAGACTCTCATCTGGTCCCAAGGACACTGCTGTCAAAGGAGCCCACCCTAGACTCAGCGGTAATTTTCTTTAAAAGGCAAAGAAAAAGGAAAGGTAGTGGGTTGATGACCTGGCACGACTGGCTGGAAAATCCCCCCTGCCTGTACTGTCAGACTGGGTTATGGTTCCTTGTTAATGCCTGCATCAAATAACAAGTGTTTCTAGCCAGCTGAGCACAGTATGGCTTGGGAAAGGATGCTCTTAGCATGCATTAGATAGGGATCTAACAAACCTTCTCTGGCTCTGTTTTCAGCAGTAGTTCCAAGTGTAAAAAAAAAAAAATTGTCTTGCAACTTTAAGGTAATTAAAGGGAAGGATGAAAAAAACAATTAGGAGGATCAAAGATAAGAATATACAGCAATTGGCAAGAACGTGATTATTCCTGACACGATCTATATAGACCCTTTACCCTATTGGCAGCTGGTGTGGAAGTAACAAGCTTGTTAGAATCAATAAAGAATCTTACAAAAAAAAAAAAACAACCAAAAAACATAGCTATCTACAGTATAAATTTTATGACACATTTACACGGGCATTGTAACTTAAAACATGCTTCCAAATCTCGTGTCTCCTGACGAAAGGCCAAAAACCCTTGGGTTCTATTGTTCTTCAATTATTGTTTCTATTTTTCTTTTATTTCCTAAGCATACTCATGATGTTTCTGTTAACAAAGCGTATTTGCTTTGTAATTTGCCCTAATTTCAATCAATATGAAGAAAAATAAAAGAAAATATTTCTTTACAGAAAGAGTTGTGGATGCACTGAACGACCTCCCAGTTCAGTTCAAGAAAGCAGGGAACAAGTGCGGAGGGATTCATTAATTGCAAAGAAGTGAGGGGAAAGACAAAGATCATTTTGGGCTCTGGCCCTGTAGCAGGAAGTAAACTGGGCCGACTTGATTGGCCCTTGTATTCTGTACTTGTGTTTTCCTGATGGTGAAGAGTGTCCGTAAGTCACATGCGCATAAACTCCACCAGCAAAGATATTCAACAGCATCTCCAAATGTTCGGAAAGTTGACGGCTGAAAGTTGGCAACCCTAGGTGGGCATGCAGAGCAGAAATCCTTACGCCGGCTTGTCACACGCGGATCAGCGTGGCAGCACCCTCCATTTCTTCACCTTCTTAACGGCGGGAATAACTTTCAAAACCCTCAAGCAGTGATTTCTTGTCAGAAATGAAATACATGTGGAGATCCTTCTTTTTATTCTTATATTTCAGCTTTATCACCTGACAAAGGAATTATCCAAAAAATGCGCTCCTGGAACTGCCACTCATAAACCGTTATGTGTAATGAAACCCTATGAGGCTTACCGTGATAGAGCCTAGCATGCATTCTTTCAATGGCAGAGCTCCTAAGCGGAGCTGAAAGTTTCTGACATTGAAGAAAGGCCGGGGAGCACGTCACAAAAGACTGCATTAACACGTTATCGGTACTGGGGAAGGACAGGAAATACCTACCACGTTACACTTGATTTTTCCAGCTTATTTTTCCTCTCTCCATGACCAACCATGATGTCAAAAGACCTGCACGTAAGATCATCTCATGCAAATAAGACAGTTCTGTGTCTGTGAAGAAGAATTTAATTGGTTGGTTGGCTGATACCTTCATCACAGTCTATAATCTAATTTGGACCAATTTCAGAGCTCAGTCTGAAACATCCTTTGTCTTTCCACTAGCTGTCTTATCACATTAATCAGAGACCCATGGCCCTCTAATGCCTGTGCTGCAGTCAGACTGACAGAGGGACAAACTGACCAAAGATCTGTACAGCGAATCATAACTTGGAGATCATATATGTGCACAAAATGAAGACAACGAGGAAAAGCTCTCCCAATACTGTCCTGTTTTATTTATTATCACTCTAGTATGCAGAGGGAAACTCATAACCAGATGATATTTCAGCCTGTTGGGTGATTTCATAGTTCAGCAGGGAGAAAATGTTCTTTCCTCGGCAGAAATAATCCAGCAGACTTAACTGTTATAGACCAAGGGCACGATCTCAACCTTAAATGCTGAAAATTTTTGTGTTTGACAATATGTTTTTCTATTTTGCGATGCACACTAAGGTTCCAGTACTTTTTGTGTATTGCAAGAGCTCCCTCTATTGTTAAACATGAAAGTAAGCCAGAAAAGAAATGGTGTTTGCAAAACTTGAATGTACGGCAAATATTTCGGTGACCCTGTCTGATAACTGGACCATGACCTTGGGGCGTCCTGCAATAGATAAACCTCTTCACGGGAGTGCTACTGGGACAGATCCTACAGTACAGACCCTCTACGGCAGAAAGAGTAAAGCAATAGAACAACATTTTTTTGATAAATGCAGGTGAGGGTTAAACAAGTTAGTTTACTGCAATTACTCTTTTTGTACTGCTTTGTACTTCATTCCTGGGGAGAGGTTGTTTGGGAAAGCTTCACCTCTGTAGCCAGGCCGGCCAGTACGAATCAAAGTTGTGTATGTGTTTATGACTGCACACCACTTTGCTTAAATCAGGACAGCTGACTATAAATGGAATTCGATAAATAAATAACATCAAAGTAAATCTGTGCCGATCCCATGCAGGCTATCAGACTGACACACAAGAAGAGCAGGCAGCAAAAGGAATGGCTTCAGAGGAGAGAATGTAACCAGAGACGGTGCACATCTTTTATGTACAAAAACTATAAAAACACAAGAGAGAAAGCCCGCCGTCACTCGGCATGCAGTGGGCCGGTCACGAATGATTTAATGTGGGGTTTCGGGCAAGTGCGCGTGTGCCAAAAATTAGCATATGCAAATCATACAAACAGGGTGATAATAAGACATTAGCTCTTATCTCTCTAATCACTAACTCACGCTAAATTTACCAGGGACATCAGACTCCAATGAATTTAGAATAAGTGTTAAATGTTAGTACGCTAGAGAGGCCATGTCCTTAGGGTCTCCCCACAAACAAAGAATCCCCTCCCCCCCCCCCCATCAGCAAGCAAGCAGGACTTCTGGCCACTTACATTCCACCCCCCTGTGGCAAAATAAGGCCCTCCAGGGGCCCATCATCTCCTCCCCTCCCCCCTACATGTAGGGGGGGGGGGAAGTCTCTCTGGTGGCCATTGTTTGCCCTCTCCTCACTCCCAAAGCAAGAAAAGTCCCCTCTGGGGACTCAGTGATCCACTACCCTCTCTCTTCTCTGCCAGGGCCCAGCTGAACCTTTCCACTCCTCTGGAATGGTCACTTGCCACCCTAGAAGTCCCTCCAGTCTTCACCAGCAAAAAGGAATGGAGACTCCCGACTGCCAGCATGGTGATTGCATTCTGGATGGCACTGCCCCATAGGGGCTTTTCATGCATTGAGGGCAAATGGGGGGATGAGAGACAGCCAGGTCTCTGAAACATAGAAACATAGAAATGACGGCAGAAGAAGACCGAATGGCCCATCCAGTCTGCCCAGCAAGCCTCACACATTTTTTCTCTCATTCTTATCTGTTTCTCTTAGCTCCTTGTTCTATTCCCCTTCCACCCCCACCATCTTCCACCCCCACCATCTTCCACCCCCACCATCTTCCACCCCCACCCCCCATCTTTCTGCCAGGATCCTTTCTCAGTCTCTGTCCTCCTCCACTGCAGGGGCTCGTGCGGTCGGCACAGCTCAGTCGGGGCAAGAGCCCGCTCACCCCTCCCTTCTGTGAGCCAGCAGTGAACAGTGAACCGGGAAATTAAGAGAAAAAAAAGAGACAAGAGGGCTCAGAAACCTGCAAAATAAAGAGAAGCAGCAGGACCACGTGGTGAGTGATACTGCTCCCACCCCCAACCCAGCCGTCTAGCCCAGCACTGTTTTCAGGCCCTTAAATTGCAGACACTCCCTGGGGCGTCGCGCACCAGGCGTCGCGCACCCGAAGGAGCGCAACCTAAGGGGCCTGCCCCTTAGTGCGCTCCTTGGAGCGTCCCAGAGCAAGAGCCATTACCCACCCTTATCCATCCATCCAGCGATCACACATCCACCCATCCAGTCTCCAGCGGCACTCATCCAGTCTCCAGCAGCACTCATCCAGTCCCCAGAGGCACTCAACCAGCAGCACTCATCCAGTCTCCTGCAGCACTCATCCAGCAGCACTCATCCAGTCTCCTGCAGCACTCATCCAGTCCCCAGAGGCACTCATCCAGCAGCACTCATCCAGTCTCCTGCAGCACTCATCCAGTCTCCAGAGGCACTCGGCTCTTGCTCTGGGACGCTCATCCAGTCTCCAGAGGCACTCATCCAGTCCCCAGAGGCACTCATCCAGCAGCACTCATCCAGTCTCCTGCAGCACTCATCCAGTCTCCAGAGGCACTCATCCAGTCCCCAGAGGCACTCATCCAGCAGCACTCATCCAGTCTCCTGCAGCACTCATCCAGTCTCCAGAGGCACTCATCCAGCAGCACGCATCCAGTCTCCTGCGGCACGCATCCAGTCTCCAGAGGCACGCATCCAATCTCTAGCAGCACTCATCCAGGCTACAGAAGCACACATCCAGTCTCTAGCAGCACATCCAAGCTCCGGTAGCACTCATCCAGCACCGATCCAACCTGAACAATAATGTACTACCGACCACGCACCTACAAATCACTCATCCCAATCATGATTTCCCCCACTACACAGTTACTAGGACTCACCCTATTCACCATAATCCTATTCAACGCCCAATCTCTCACCAACAAAACTCTTATACTCAACGACATACTGCAGGACACAACCCCAGACGTTTGCGCCATAACAGAAACATGGCTCAAATCCACAGACATCACACTCATTAACCAATTACCAACGCAGACTTACGATTTCTTCTCCATCCCAAGACAAAAAAAAAGAGGAGGGGGTATCTTCCTAGCTGCAAAAAAATCCTTAAGGTTCTCACACCACCCCATCAGTACAGTAACTAAACTAGAACTAGGATTGTTCAAATCAGAACAACTCCAAATCCTGCTAGTCTACGCCCCGCCAGGCTTACTAGAGTCAGACTCCTCTCCTATCATCGAAACCATAACTCTGCATCTCAATCTTGACTCCCCTGCTATAATCCTGGGTGACTTCAATTTACATGTTGACAAAGTTCCCCTCTCTACAAACTGTGAAGCCCTCCTCACCGCACTGTCAGCGATGGGATTCAGACAACAAATCAATAAACCCACCCACAAAGCAGGCCACACGCTCGATCTACTCTTTACAAACACTGGTATTTCTCTTACAAAACAACCAAATTGCAAAAAAGTCCCATGGTCAGATCATTCTCTAATCTCCACCAGTTTTTCCTTACCTCGATCAGACTCCAAACTCAACTCAAGACCCTCTTTCCTATACAGAAAACCTTGCAACTCGGAACATCTAAGTAAAGCTCTAACCTCAGATCTACCACTCATTGAAGTATCTACCCCTAACGCTGCCCTCCAATCCTGGTCCAAAATAACAAAATCTATAGCAAACACTCTCTGCCCACTGACAACCAAAACAAGGTCTGCTAATACATCCAAACGTCAACCCTGGTATAATGATGAACTACGAAAACTCAAACAATTACTTCGGCAAAAAGAAAGAAAATGGCGCAAAGCCCCTTCACCAGCCTCACTCTCTGATTACAAACGATCACTCCATCTTTACAAAAGTACCACGTTGAAAATCAAAAGAGACTACTATGCCCGAAAGGTTCATCATCTCAGCTTTGACTCAAAAGCTCTATTCGCCTTCGTTTCCAGCCTCACTAAACCTATCACTCCAGATATACCACCCGAACAAGCCCAGACTAAAGCAGACGAATTGGCTCTTCATTTTAACAAAAAAATATCGGATCTCCTTAATCAGCTGATTCCAAACACTACGTCTCCAGATAACACATATCTTCCCCAAAATAAAGACATCCAGCTTAATGCCTTTGAACCCATCACAATCACAGAGATACAAAATGTATTAAAAGAATGAAACCGTCATCACACCCATTTGATCAAATCCCTACCAAAATGCTTCTTCTTATCCCGGACACAATAGCAAAAACCCTAGCAGATATTATAAACTGCTCCTTATCACATGGCATCTACCCAGATGACCTAAAAAACTGCCTCAATCAAGCCACTGCTAAAAAAACCAAATCTAAATGCATGTGATCCCAACAACTTCCGCCCTATTTCCAACCTACCATTTATAGCTAAAATCATGGAAAAACTGGTAAACACCCAACTATCCAACTACCTAGAGGACCACAGTATTCTGTCCCCAAACCAATATGGTTTTCGCAAAGCCGCAAGCACCGAAACGCTACTAATTTCACTCATGGACTACCTACTCTCTGGTATTGATAAAGGCCAAGCATATTTTCTAATCCTCCTTGACTTCTCGGCGGCCTTTGACACCGTCAACCACGCCCTTCTTCTAAAACAGCTGGCAAACATTGGTTTAACAGGTGCCACACTAAACTGGTTCAAAACATTTCTAGAAAACAGAGGATACAGAGTCAAAATTCATAATAAAGAATCCCAATACCACCCTTCTAATAGAGGAGTGCCGCAAGGATCATCACTTTCACCCACCCTTTTCAATGTCTACCTGCTACCACTCTGCCAACTACTAACAAAATTAAGCCTGAAACATTTCCTTTTTGCAGACGACGTACAGATCGTAATCCCTATAAAAGAATCAATCTCAAAAACAATGGAATACTGGGACAGTTGCCTATTAGAAATTAAACTTCTCCTCAACAGTCTAAACCTTGTACTCAATGCTTCGAAAACAGAATTCCTGCTCATATCACCGGAAAACAATAACACACTTCCTAAACCACCCACACTCCTTCAAACAACCCACGTAAGAGACTTAGGAGCCATCCTAGACAATCGTCTCAACCTCAAAACATTCATTAACCAAACCACCAAAGATTGCTTCTACAAATTACATATCCTGAAAAGAATAAAACCGCTGTTTCACACTCAGGACTTCAGAACAATCTTGCAAGCAATAATCTTTTCCAAACTAGATTATTGCAACTCATTACTATTAGGCCTCCCAGCTTCTTACACCAAACCTTTACAAATGGTTCAGAACTCTGCAGCCAGAGTCCTTACAAATTCCAGGAAAATTGACCACATTTCACCTATTCTCAAAAACCTCCATTGGCTTCCGATCCACTATAGAATCATGTACAAAACCATTAACATCATATACAAAACTATCAACCAACACACGCAACTTGACCTACAAATACCACTTAAAAAATTCACCTCCGCCAGGCCTATCAGGGAACACTACAAAGAGTCACTCCAAATTCCAAAGGCCAAAACCTACCAACATAAATCCTTGAGTCTCAGAGCCTTCTCATCAGCAGGTCCAGCTCTCTGGAACTCGATCCCACCTGATTTGAGACAAGAGCCATGCTCTTTAACATTTAGGAAAAGACTAAAAACTTGGCTTTTCAAAAAAGCATTTCCAAGCCTTGAATAAAACCTCCTCTCACTAGCACTAACTCGTATGCAATAATGGAATGTAAACACGAATCAACCAACCTCAAACCCTCTCTCACTAATTCCTGCTGAATATTTATCATACTATTACCATTCACAACTGTCATATTTATTCATTTGATTACCTATGTACCGTTTCATTTTCACTTGCTATTCTAATGTATCAATAGGCTGAAATGTAAATATTGTGCTGTTCAATTTCTCCCCTTCCATCCCAAGTTTATTTTCCTTGTTTTTTGTAACTTTCCCTCTCCCTTTTTCTGATTCACTGTATTTAAAGTTCAAGGTTCTTATTGAAAATATTGTTTTTTACGTTACGTTATGCTTTACACTCCTTGTTATTTGTAAACCGGGTTGATGTGATGCCTATCATGAAACTCGGTTTAACAAAAACAATAAATAAATAAATAAATAAATGTAGAGAGCAGTGATGGAGCTGCATCCAAGTGAAATATCTAGCTTGATTAGTTAGGGGTAGTAGGGGCAGTAACCGCCACGATAAGCAAGCTACACCCATGCTTATTTGGTTTACCTAGACTATGTTGTACAGCCCTTGTTGGGTTTTTTTTTTTTTCTTCTCCCCTGCCGTTGAAGCAGAGAGCCATGCTGGATATGCATTGAAAGTGAAGTATCAGGCACATTTGGTTTGGGGTAGTAACCGCCGTAACAAGCCAGCTACTCCTCGCTTTGTGATTGCGAATCCTTTTTTCTTCACCCCTGTCGTTGAAGCTATGCAGGATATGCGTGAAGCATCAGTTTTTTTTTTTTGTTTTTGGGTTTTTTTTCCCCTGCCATTGAAGCAGAGAGCTATGCTGGATATGCATGGAAAGTGAAGTATCAGGCACATTTGGTTTGGGGTAGTAACCGCCGTAACAAGCCAGTTACTCCCCGCTTTTTCAGTGTGAACCCTTTTTCTTCTCCCTTGCCGTTGTAGCAGAGAGCTCTGCTGGATGTGTGAAGTATCAGTTATTCTTCTCCCCTGTCATTGAAGCAGAGAGCTATGCTGTATATGCATTGAAAGTGAAGTATCAGGCATATTTGGTTTGGGGTAGTAACCGCCGTAACAAGCCAGCTACTCCCCTCTTTGTGAGTGCAAATCCTTTTTTCCATTACCTCTTGCTGTTGAAGCTTAGAGCGATGTAGGAGTCACAGTAAGCATATGTATGTTTATTTAATAAGGGTATTGTGTCAATAGCCATCATTCTGGCGAGTCACCCACTCTTCATTGGCGGCCTCTTGACTTTATGGATCCGCAGTGTTTATCCCACGCCCCTTTGAAGTCTTTCACAGTTCTGGTCTTCACCACTTCCTCCGGAAGGGCATTCCAGGCATCCACCACCCTCTCCGTGAAGAAATACTTCCTGACATTGGTTCTGAATCTTCCTCCCTGGAGCCTCAAATCGTGACCCCTGGTTCTGCTGATTATTTTCCTACGGAAGAGGTTTGTCGTTGTTTTTGGATCATTAAAACCTTTCAAGTATCTGAAAGTCTGTATCATATCACCTCTGCTCCTCCTTTCCTCCAGGGTGTACATATTTAGATTCTTCAATCTCTCCTCGTACGTCATCCGATGAAGATCCTCCACCTTCCTGGTCGCCCTTCTCTGTACCGCTTCCATCTTGTCTTTGTCTTTTTGTAGATACGGTCTCCAGAACTGAACACAGTACTCCAGGTGAGGCCTCACCAAGGACCTGTACAAGGGAATAATCACTTCCCTTTTCTTACTCGATATTCCTCTCTCTATGCAGCCCAGCATTCTTCTGGCTTTTGCTATCGCCTTGTCGCATTGTTTCTCTGTCTTCACATCATTAGACACTATCACCCCAAGGTCCCTCTCCTGCTCCGTGCACATCAGCCTTTCCCCCCCCATCGAGTACAGTTCATTCGGATTTCCACTCCCCATATGCATGACTTTGCACTTCTTGGCATTGAATCTCAGCTGCCATATCTTCGACCACTCTTCCAGTTTCCTTAGATCCCGTCTCATTCTCTCCACTCCTTCCGGCGTGTCCACTCTGTTGCAGATCTTAGTGTCATCCGCAAAAAGACAAACCTTACCTTCTATCCCGTCCGCAATGTCGCTCACAAAGATATTGAACAGGACCGGTCCCAACACCGATCCTTGCGGTACACCACTTAAAACCGCTCTCTCTTCAGAGAAGGCTCCATTTACCATCACACATTGTCTTCTGTCCGTCAACCAATTTGCAATCCAGGTCACCACCTCGGCACTCACTCCCAAGCTTCTCGTTTTATTCACCAGTCTCCTGTGCGGAACCGTATCAAAAGCTTTGCTGAAATCCAAGTAGATGACATCTAGTCTGGAAGGGCCTTTTCTTATACTGAGGGAGCGGGGGTGGGGAATTACTGGATTCCCCCCCCCCCCTTGCATCAGAATGGGAGAGGGGGTTACCAGGCCCCCAATGAAGCCTTTTCGAGGGATGATGGCTGCTCTGTGGGATTGATTGTCTTGGACCCAGAGGCGCTTCTGTTGTGTCAGAGCATAGAGATGGGATGATCTTTGGGCCACTCAGAATGGGGTATTTTGATATGCACAGCATGCACATACTAAAAGACCATGCTTTCATCAGTGTGGGCCTTTTACCAAGAACAAATCTTGCCTCTCCTTGGCTTGGTGAGTAGGGTGCTGTTGCATTCGGCAGTCCGTGGGCCTTCCCTGCGGACCGCCGCACTTACTACTCGGGTTAGGCCTCACCAGCTGCTCCCCGATGCCGCCGCATCTCTCCTTCCTCCTGCATGCTGGGAAGCCGCTCTACAGCGTGGCCAGATGCTGCTGACAATCTCCGCAACAGATGCCGCCAACGCCTTCCCAGGGCTCCCTAAGGCGCATACGCCAACATCCCCTCATTTAAAGGGCCCATCGTGGGAAAAGAGCAATGGCGCCCCTTGATAACCTCACAAGGAAGGGACTATAAAAGGCCACTGGTGCATCTTCTCTTTGCTTCGGCAACAGGTCTCCGTACTGCCTGAGTAGAGTGAGTTGCCTCAGAGTTCCTGTTCCTGCATTCTTCAGTTCCTGTGTCTTTAATATCTTTGTTCTTCAGTTCTTATGGTCCTTGTCCTGTTGGTCAGTTCCCGTGGTCAGTTTTCAGTTCTTCTGTATGCCTCGCCTCCTGTGTTGCTCCTTATCTGCCTGCCCTGTCTCTCTGTCCCGTCTTTCACACAGAAGAACACCTGGTATTGACCTTGGCCTGACTTCTGGATTTCCTTGAGCACCACCTGCTTCCGACCCTCACCTGTTTCCGGATTTACCCTGCAAACTCGACGGATCTTCCGACCATCAGCAGAGGCCCTCACCCAAAGGCTCAATCTGCGGGGAACATGGACTGGTATAGGTGAAGCTCCAGTTGAGCCTCTGTCTCCTTTGATTCTGCCTGCTGATGGTGGGGACCTACAGGGCTCCTCCCTGCAGGTTGTGCCAACTCCACCTCCATCCAAGGGTCCACGCTTCCAACAGCCCGATTTTAGTATGCAGACTACAAAATGTTAGCTTGCTATTTAACAACTTAGCCTTTAAATGTACTTGAGACAATAAAAAAAGGAGACATAGGAATAAGACCAAAAGAAGATGCAGAGTTATGAAACAGATGAGCTAATATTTAGAAGAATTTAGTGAGTGGTGCTGCAAGTATAAAGTATAAGCCATCTACTCTGCCACCTGCATTCTGATGATGCCCACTTTCACCTTCCCATTTCAAACAGTCAGCTGCTTTGCCATGTGAGGCAATACATGAACTCTCTAGGGTTCAGTGCGCATAGAGAAAGGAACACTCCTATCGTCCAATAGAGAAAAGACAAAGAAAGGCAAAGTTTCTGAAAAGCCTAAGTGCAAGTAGAAGAATTCAGGGTCCTTGATGGCATGAAATAAAGATATGGACAATCTCAGAGGCAGAGCAAACGTTATAAAAAGAGAATGAAATCTCTAGAAACCTTGTCAGTGCTGAGAGGAGGTAGAGATGCTCAAAAGCTATCGTGGACTCTGAAAAGGCAGGAACTGACCCACATGTAGCACAAACCAGGCCCTCACAGGACACAAGTCTAGCATTTTCAAGAAAGCCACCACCCTTAATATCGCCCCGTACCATGCCCTGGCAGTTCATTTCTTAATTCTGCCTGCTTGTATCTTATGTAGCAGGTGCCTGGCTTCCAACTATGTGTTAGCCTTCACATTTCTCTATACACAAATCCCTTTAAACTCTGTTTATATGCTGACAATGAAGGGCAACATCGAACAAATGCTATCACAGCCCAATTAGCAAAATGAACACTGGTCTTGTCACTTGAAGAGGTAGACACGGAAGAAAGGAAAACTGTATACCTGAAAAGATTTGGAATATAAAGAAAAGATAAAGTATACTTCAAAGAAGAGCTGTGGGGTCAAGCTTTAATCCACTGAAGGTACTGAAAGGGAGAATGAAGGGATGAGCACTTACAGAAATTGGGCATCTCGAGAGATTTCCTCCATGGGTGTAGGTTAAATTAGCATGTGCTGTAATGACTTTACTATGATACGCAGTATATCCAGGGACTATATTCTCAATCCCATGATCTGAGTACTACTAATACTGCCCTATGCTAAAGCACACAAGCAGCACTTAAGAGATTTAGGAGACAGTACCTACGCTATAGAGCTTACAGTATAGTCAAGACAGACAGACAAAATGAATGTTTGGGGAGAACCAGATACAAGAGCAGTTCCTATGTCTAAAAAAATAATTATAAAGGTTATTTCTCGTTTCCTGTTCTGATGATTGTTCAGTTGATTAGATTTGACAAAGGTACACTGACAAAGTTTACAGCTGTACCAGCTCATGTACTGTGAGTAATGTCATGGAAAACTTGTAGTTCTGTCTCCACCTGCTGGCAGACAGGCTTTATCCACTTGTCTGGACTGGTGTAGCAGGATGTTAAAGTAAGTTAAAAAAAACTATGATTTGTAATTATTTTCTATGTTGTGTACAGTAGCTGTAAACTTTCAAACAAGTCTTTATGTGATGGCTCACCTTTGGAACATTCAGATTTCCCAGAAAGTCGTAGCCAGGTGAATTTCTAAATAAACATATAAAACAGCACCGTATAAACGTATATAAATAATATAGTCATTAACAATCAACACAGTGTGTTTGCCCATTTTATAACATTTAAATATGCACTAAGTAACTGATCCAAACCTTTAATTCAATTGCAAATTGTGGGTTTATTTGAACAAAAAAAGCATGAATTGCCTTTTCTGGTAAACAGCATATCCACCTTGAAAAAGATTTGAATCATCTGTTTTAAGTCTATTAAGAAATGATATTGTATATGTAACACATGCCTTATTAAACTATGTGAACATTAAAACATTTGGAGGGCCTAATATTACATATTTTCAAGGCTTTCTTTTCATGCTAAGGTTCATGTTTTCTTCTCTCTTATTTTATGAATTGTGATGGTTACCAACTCCAGTCTAGAGGACAATGGAAAAACTAAACAAAAGTTGAATTTTAACAATCTTAGCAGATTCTTGCTATGGTTATTGTTTCCATCACAAAACTGTCTCCCTAGTGGACTGGTTCAAATCCCATCTTTGGATCATATTCCTGCAGTAGCCAGCACACAGTCCTGCCACACATTCTACAAATTATCAAACTAGCAGAAGGGAGGACGAGGCCTGGCTGATGGATACCATGACTGACAAACGGATGACTGTCAGCATGTCCGCTTATGGAAACTGCGGATGAGGTGCTCTTTTCTGTGAGGATAGAACATAAGAACATAAGAAAATGCCATACTGGGTCAGACCAAGAGTCCATCAAGCCCAGCATCCTGTTTCCAACAGTGGCCAATCCAGGCCATAAGAACCTGGCAAGTACCCAAAAACTAAGTCTATTCCATGTTACCATTGCTAATGGCAGTGGCTATTCTCTAAGTGAACTTAATAGCAGGTAATGGACTTCTCCTCCAAGAATTTATCCAATCCTTTTTTAAACACAGTTATACTAACTGCACTAACCACATCCTCTGGCAACAAATTCCAGAGTTTAATTGTGCGTTGAGTAAAAAAGAACTTTCTCCGATTAGTTTTAAATGTGCCCCATGCTAACTTCATGGAGTGCCCCCTAGTCTTTCTACTATCCGAAAGAGTAAATAACCGATTCACATCTACCCATTCTAGACCTCTCATAATTTTAAACATCTCTATCATATCCCCCCTCAGCCATCTCTTCTCCAAGCTGAAAAGTCGTAACCTCTTTAGTCTTTCCTCATAGGGGAGCTGTTCCATTCCCCTTATCATTTTAGTAGCCCTTCTCTGTACCTTCTCCATCCCAATTATATCTTTTTTGAGATGCTATTACTATTACCTTTGTACTCATAATCATATTTCTAGATGTAAGATATTAGGTAGGGTTGTTGTATAACTGGAATTGTGTGAGTTAGTTTAAATATGAATGTGTGCCCCACCAAAATGACATTCTTTGTTAAAAAAACAAAAATAAAACTAACAAAATCAAAAGTTTTGTACACAAAGTTCTTGTTCCCTTTTATTGTTATTTTTCTAGAATAGTAAATAGTGTAGGGTAGAATTTGTTTTTTTAAATAAACTCCAAAAGGACTGGAGGCTGCTTACTGGGACAGCCTTGGTTTAATATTTGTTTCCATCTCAGTCATTTGTTTCAATCTTTATTTATGATTTTTCAGCCCAGCAAATCTTACCTCAGCAAGGTTTCAGGACTCTCCTCATTCCTCCTTAGCTGCATTGGGTATCGACTTTGCTTTTCCTGAAAATGTCAAGTTATTACAAAATAGAATAACATAAACTACACGATCTGTTCTTTGCTAAAGCAAATTTATAGGGTTTTACATAAGAAACTGGTAATTTTTAAATTTAATATTTTTTATATTAATCTCCACTATACAATTCTCAGCCTAAGAGAGTAAGAAAATCCTAATAAATGTAAGAGGCACATTTAGGGGTTGCCACCTCACCCAGGTCACCCTGAAGCAGCTGATTCAATGCATGCATGGATTTGCAGTTCTAATCCTACAAAAAAAGGACTACATCTCCCTGCATGCAATGGGGCAAACCAAGACTGGTTGTCCTTGGAAAATAGGCAACTTTATAGATTGGACTGAAAGTAATGTTTTGTTAATGGACTGATAAAGTACAGATTTGTATGAGTATGCGAGGAATCTATTTCAGAGCTGCTGTTTTTTAATAATGTTTCGGTACCTATTAGTAACATGAGATATGGGGATTGATGTAATAAGATCCACGGTGAAATTGGTGCTTTCTTTCAATGCTTATGTATTTCAGCATGCACAGCAAAGGCAGGCGCCTCCATAGGATGTAATATGAGGACGGCATGCAAATGAGACATGTGCAAAACAAATGTTCTAGCAGATATGCGCCCTACAACATGCGCTGAAGGCCCTATACAATAAACTGTGCATAAACCTGCATTAAAGTGGTGACCTGTGATTTTTTCTTGGTTGAAAGCCTTCCTCTTTCATAAGTTAGTATTAAGTTAGTGGTCCGGGAGTGGGGCTGAAGGTGCGTAGAACAATGCCCTTTCATGATCTGTCATCGACTGTGAAAGAGCCACAATGGTGGATGCCGGCAGGTGGGGGAAATGCAACAGAGATTTGGAAGGAGCTACAAAGCATTCAGCGTTTCTGACACGCACCTGTTCCCGCTCTGAATTCTCTTCTGGCATCTGCTGCTTAATTTTTCAACCTCCAGACAGGCACTTACACTTAACTCCTGCCCTGACCCAGGCCCTGAAAAACCCACTTTAAAAAACCCGCACGAACACCAGTGTGGCTCTTTGCATAGGCCATGTATAGTTAATTGCCTCTTTTGCATGGCATTAGCATGCACTCGCGCTACACCAGCCATGATTTTTTGAGCGGGATTATGCGTGCCTATATTCCGTGCTAACCGAATTATTGCATACACATGGAAGATTAACGTGGGAAAACGCACATAATGCAACGCACAAAAACCCACAGCAGGTCTACCGCAGCTTATTACATCGGTCCCATGGTATTATATAGTGACTACACTAAAATTAATTATCAGTATCCTTAGAAATCACAACGCTACAGAGGAATCTAGTTAAACTAGACGAGAGCAGGGAGAGAGGGATTTTTAAATATCTCAAGCTATAAATGTGTCAAGAAGCAAACATATTTCAGCTGAAAGGAAAAGCTACTGGGGAGTAACAAAGAAATATTCCTTCACAGAAAGGATGGTATGAATGGCCTCTCCAAGAGCGCGTGGGATAAGAACAGAGGATCCTCAGTTGTATCTGTAAAAGCCAGAGATGTCAAGTAGGGTTTGCTAAAGCTAACTCTCCACTGGTCTTGCTACAGAATCAATACTTTTACAATTTAAAGCTTAACATACTTCAGAAACTGCACAGCCTGGTATCTCAGAGGCAGAGCTGTGCCCTGCAGAGGGACCTGGGTTCACAGCCTCTGGTGGGGGGGAAAGAGGGCGTCAGTTGTCATGCAATGGCCATACTTGCTGACTGGATTTAGACCCCATGATTGTAAGGTTCTGAACTGTTTTGTCTACAGTTTGCATGTCTCTATACATTGAGATGCAGTTGAAAATTGTAAAAGGGGCAACATTTAAAGATTAAATTTGTCAAGGTATACCTTGTTCCAGAGTTGTTCTTCCGCAAACTGCTGAGCTCAGAAGGGTCCTCTGTAACCACTTCAAATACAAACTAAAAGTTACTGGGAGACCAGGCAGGCAAATAAGGTTGTTTGTATTATGAAATATGAATGAGCCAATTGCAATAGTTTTTTCATTCATAATAGCAGTGTGAGAACCAATAGGGGGAGCTGAATTACTCAGCTGGTGGCAAATAGGATTACTAGTGTGTTAGAGTCTATTAGTGTATGATAGCCAATAGCAGAACTCCTCTCACTGATGACGATGGAATCAGCCAATGACATTTCAAGGCATGTCACTGATGAAGAGCCAATGAGACTCGTTTGTTCATAACTGAACAGCTTTCAAAGAACCCACTTTTGTGGTGGGGGATAACAGAACCCGCTACTGCTTAACTCCGCAGTCCAGGGATCCTAGGCTGCCTGCTCCCCCTTGGTAAACTTCCTGCAGCCATCCAACTTAACTTTTCCTGTCCCTGCCATTTCATGGTAGCGCCAACACGCCTTAAGCAGCAGTGACAGCAGCTGAGCGATGAGACTGCACATGCACTTATGTATTCCTAAGTTCTATGGTCCACACCACTCCCTCCTATCTGCTGCACCTCTGAGCTGGAAGTACTGCAGAGAGCAGAAGACAGCAACCACCAGGACCTGTGAACGGGCTCACCTCACCTCTCCTCCCACCCCAGCTCCACCCCACCAGTGGCTGCTGTTGCTGCTCCTCTGAGGATGAGGATGTCCTGAGGTGGAAGGGAAGCAGGCAGGAAAAGGATGGAATGAGGCGGGGCCGTCATCCCGGGACTCTCTGAAGTGAACGGTGCAAACCTCGGGAGGGCCTCATGGGCAAAGCTGCTGCCTCTGAAACAGGAGGTTGCTGGTTTACTCCCTGTGATCACTTTAAGGTTGAATTTCCCGTTTTTGGAATGTTGGAATTTGAGGCTCTTCCTCTGTGCTTTATGAGGATGGTTTTCAAAAGCCATTTATGCAGGTAAATCAGCTGTCCGAAAGCTGACCAGCCCTTACCAGCCTAAAAGTATGCATGGGAATCAACAATGCACCTACATTTAGGCAGGTAATATGTCAGTGGTTCTGGGGGTGTATTTAAGGTAGGGAAAGTAAATAACTCACATAAATTAAATATTTAAATATACGCATATTAGCCCGGATTTTTAAAAGGCTACGCGTGTAAATTTCGGGGTTTATGTGTGTGGCCTGGCCTTGTGCGCAGCGTGCGCATTTTAAAATGGGCCCGGCCACACGCGTAAACCCCGGTACACGTAGAAGTGCCGGGCCTCTCCAAAAGGGCGGGCCAGGGAGCATGGTGTGAGCAGAGCAGGTGGGCGGGCTGAGACAGTGCCATTAGCCAGCGTGCAGAGATTACTTCAACTCCAAAGTTGAAGTAAGTATAAAACCAAACAAAGAAAACAAACTAATAGGTAGGGGGTAGGAGTCAGGGAGGAGAGGGGAAAAGGTAGGAAGGTTAGATAGGGGTATCGGGAAGTTCCCTCCCAGTTTGCTCCTTAATTGGAGCGGTCTGGGAGGGAACTAGGGAAGCCCTACTTGCATTGCCCCGTGCACAAGAGTTGCAGACCGATCTGCACATGCGTGCGTGAATTTTTAAATCCGGCACACGTGCGCATGGCCATCAGATTTTATAACATGTGCACGCCGACACGCGCATGTTATAAAATTGGCACATCCATGTGCACGCGCAGGTCTTAAAATCAACCCCGTTATTTCCAAGGCAAAAACACCTACAGAAAAAGCAGGTGCCGATATCTGCAGGTGCTTTTATTGCCAGGACAATTTTGAAAGAGAAAGCCTGCTCATACTTTCTGTCTTCTCACATGGAGTGAGAACTCTGAGCGGCACTGCTCTTGAAAGAGAGAGAGCTAGTCAGGGAGAGAGCAAGAGCAGCCAGCTACTGGCGTGCACAGCACATGCAGATATTTGTGTGAGTGAGGCGTTCTCCTCACTGATACCAATTTGAACTGTCACCATTTAGTGGAACACAGTAAAACTCTCCTGATTTCACCAGCCTCTCGGCTGTGACACCAAAATTATAAAGAAAATAACACAAAGTGCTACAGATGAGCTGTCAAAAAGACTGAAATGGTTATTATAGCCAGCCATTTTCAGTTGTCTGGGGTGGACTGATACATGTACATTGTGATGAAGCCGCTCTAACTTTTCCATCCTTGCCTGCAGGATAATGGACTAATTTAGAAAGTTATTTACATAGAACTGGACAATCAGAAGAGGATTTTGAACTCTTCATCATAATGGCCATGTCCCTTTGGAAGGGATGACCTCTAGTTAAAAAAAACCTGTGTTCATCCATTTGTATTTTATGATGTGTTTTGAATGTATTAATATGTTTTGTATTACTATGGGAATGGATTTGTATTTGATTATGTATTTTGGATGTATTAATATGTTTTGTATTACTATGGGAATGTATTTCTATTTGATTATGTATTTCGGATTGCTGTAAACATTGGGAGGTTCTTTTGTGGACCAGAAAGGCAGCATATGAACAGCCCCCCGTCCCCAGGTTTTTTACTATCAGGTTTTTATGTAGGGTAGAAGGTATAAAACTAAGGCCTAGATTCACTAATACCGCCGGGCTCTTTGAATCGCGCGGTACATGGGGGCGGACCTGTGAAAGCCGGCAGCGATCGCACATCTGCGATGCGATTGCTGCCGGCTTTCACACCCAATAGCGCCATCATAAAAGGTGGTGCTATTGGGAGTGAAATTGGCAGCGAAAAGGCTTCTTATCTTTTTGCAGTCCGCGATGTCTTTGCGTCGTCCACCCCGGTGCCGCCCCGACTCCTCCTGTTCCGGTCTTGATGCCCCCCCGATTCCACCTCCATTTAGTGATCGCTCGCGAAAAGGGACTTTTTGCGTGCCAAAAAGTCCCTTTTCGCGTGCGATTGCTTTGGAAAATGACCCCCTAAGCTTGCAACCTCTGATTATATTTCCTGTTTGTTTGCACAGATAATCTTGACCCATTTAACAAATCCAGAATACAAGCAAGATATGTGCACATTTCAAGATCTTTCTCTGAGGAGTGACTTTGTATCCCTATAGCAACCACAGAGTTGCTATAGGGATAAGTAGAATTTATTCAGTACTTCACATTCAGAGAGAAGTTTTGAGACTATCCCTGGCACTTACAGGTACGTTGAACTCTTGGGCCTGCAAGTTAACTGCTAGGTTTGCACTCGTGGGACAGTCCTGTGAGCGGCTTCACTTATCCTGATGGCCGAAACAGCAAGCAGCAGCCAGGACACTGCCAATGTCAAGGCCGCACTAATAGGGCAAAGAACACCACCACACAACTCTTCCCCTGCGACCCCTTAGCGGTCGTCTCCTAACGATGTCCTGCGGCTGGGTATTTAAACCCAGCCACAACTTCTCTTCCTTGCCTCAGCAACGGCCTTCCTCCAGCTTCGCCTCGTCCAAGCCTTGCCTTCATCCTCGTCTCGTGCAAGCTTTGCCTTCAGCTTTTCCCTGACCCTGTCTCCTTGTCAAGGCTGCCTGTCACCCCTGTCTTCACAGTCTTGCCGTGCCTTGTCTCTTGGTCCTTGTCCTGTCTCTTGCCCTGTGTTTTGTCTGCCTTGGCCAGTCTCTCCAGTTCTGACCTCAGCCTTGGACTTAGATATATTCTTTGCTTGCCGCCTGGACTTGGCCCTAGCCTTGAAATTGGACTACGCCTTGTCTACCGCCAGCCCTGACTCTTGGACTTCCTCTGAACCCTGCCTAGCTCCTTAGAATCTTCTAAGTCCTTTTAGTCGCTGGAACCCAAGGGCCCAACTCGCAGGGGAGGTGGCTGGTTCAAGTGAAGCCTTAGCCTGGCCCGTACCAAAGCTTCATGGCTCTGCCTGCAATGCAGCGTCAACGGTGCCAGAGCAAGGACTCACGCTCGCGCCATTCCTTACATTAACTTTCGACGGGAAACTCCCTAGGGAATTCCCCTTTGAAAATTAATGCTGGTGAGGGAAAATCAGGTGCCAAATACCCATGAGAAAGTATGCACGGGGTTTTCAAAGTTAAATCCCTGCAAGTACTTTCCTTTCCTTGACCTAACACTGCCCCTCTTTCCCTGTGGGTAAAAGCGTGGTCACAGTGCGTGTATTTTTTCTGCAGGGCGGGCACTCTTCAAAGGACCTTTTTTTTACACAAACACCTCTTTACCTGCACAAAAAAGTTTTGAAAATTCACCTTTTAAAGTACTTTGCCACAAAATGAAACCAAAATTTGGAGAAAGGTGACTATATATCGAATACGATGGCCCATAAGTCAGATCTGGCCCATGTCTGTTCCATGGTTTTACCTGATGATGTGCACCCTGATGCTTATGTATGATACAAACCAGGTATAATATTAGGTGAGCAGATATTGGAACGAATGAAGGTCTCAGTTCAGTTCCCACTGGACAGATGTTCATATCACAAAAAAACACCATCATGGTTTGCAATTAGGGTTGTGCATGGGGAAAACATTTTGCTGTCATTTCATTTTTTATTTGTTTTCATCATTTAATTTTTCTGTCGGTTTCATTTTAATGTGCGCTATAGTTTTACAGTGCGTGCACTTTACTAACGGTGCCTGCTAAAGCACGACACAATGACATGAAACAAAATTCTGTTAAAGAGTTTTTTTGTGTCTTTTTGGATGGGAAATGACAGGAAACAATATAACGAATAGCGCTGATGTTTCCATGCCTTTTCAAAATGACAGCACTTCCCTAACTGGTACCACCTTAAGGGCAGTCTTTATAGGGAGACTGAATTACCCTCCTATCCAGAGAGGTGGTTCCAGCATGACGGCAGGGCAGTGTGGGGAAGTTTACATCACTCCTGCCTCTGCTGTACCTGCTATGTGGATAAATGGAGGACTTCGGTTTCCAGTGCCAACAATCTGGTATCTTTCATAAACACTAAACTCATCAGAAAATGTTTTAAAATATAACAGCAAACAAATTTTACTAGCATCATTGAAGCCAGCAATTAGAATTTTTGCTAAGGCTGATATGTAAGACATCTACAGGTGCATTTTTGGTTTGTTTTTTTTTTAACTTACCTCTAAAATGTTTTTGTATGGTAGAGGGAAAGTTGTCTGGGGCCCGGTTGGTAATGGAGGATCCTCCTGGAGTCTGGGATTTCTGGCTGGATCTGAAAGGCTTCCTGAATCCGAGTGGCTTAAAAATCTGAATGGGTTTGACATGGCTGAAGCGTGGTGGTTTGATGCAGTTGAATACCGGCTATGGTGCATTCCCCTGGTATCCCACGCCGCATTTGACTTTCCAGCGAAAGTGGGCAATGAACTCGCTCACGGGCAAGGACGACTTTCTGAAAAAGCTATGATCTCTTTTTTGGTAGTCTTCTGTGTCTAACAAGTTTCTTGGAGGAGTATTCTTCACTTACCCTTCGCCACTTGTGAGGTTATGAACAGGGAAGGTGTGTCCTGTTTCTAAAGAAACAATAAAAACACTGCATTCACTCCTGAACTGTTGTAGTTACATATCTCTAAGTGCTTGAGATGTTTAGCGTTCCTCTCCAGCATGTCTCTATATTCTCAAAACTGCACAGCATCGATTATGCCTTCTGTGTCTGAGCAAAAAAAGTTACTTGAACACTTGTGCGTCAGACAATATTTTCTACAACCATGGCTCACAGAGAACTGAAAAATAAAAAAGAGTTTACATATATACAGGACAAATCAGAATGTTCACTTTATTAATCCTAATCTAAAATGTAAAAAATACCCCAGAACTCCCAAATTGCAAAACTTGCTTCTAAAATTCCATAGAAATTGGCTCAGTGATGGCATTGCACACTGCCATGAGGAGGATCCCCAGATCCATTCTGGGCTTAGGTCATCCGCAGCGCAGATTGCCTGGGGCTGGGAATACAAAGGCAGCAGACGCAGCCCCTGTGGGGGAGGGGAGGGAGCTGTGGTTCTCAATAAGGGGCGACAGCTGGTGGTCAGATTTAGAGCTCATGATGCAGGGCGCAGGAAGGTGCCCTGCTCGATGGCTCCTTGTAATGATGGGCCGGCTCACCCCAAGAACACGGCAATGTTGTCACCGGCAGGAACACCGCCTACACTGCTCGAGGACGCCACAGTGTTCCTGCTCCTCCCGGGGTCCTTCTAGATGTGTGCCTTTTCTTAAAGGGCCCGTGGGAGGAAAGCCCCGTGGCACCCTGTGTTGTCCTCACACATTTGGCCCTACTTAAGCTTCTCCAGCACAGCAGCTCCCCACTTTAGCAACAGGTCTCCTGCCTCGTCTGCCGTGCGTGCTGCTGTTCTTCCAGCCTCGCCTTGCTCCTTTGTCTCTCCTTGTCTTGTAATGGCTTGCCGCCTCTGTGCCCTTCTGCCCTGCTCCTTCCTGCCCAGTCTCCCCTAACCCTGTCCAAGTCCACTCTTGTCCTGTTCCTCCTGCCTGCTGCCTGGTACTCATCTCTGTTACAGACCAGTACCTCTCCCTTGCCTGCTGCCTGGTGCTCACCTCTGCTATGGACCCAGACCGCTCCCTTGCCTGCCACCTGGTTCTGACCTCTGCTACGGACCCAGACCACTCCCTTGCCTGTCTCCTGGTACTGATCTCTGCTACGGACCCAGACCGCTCCCTTGCCTGCCACCTGGTTCTGACCTCTGCTATGGACCCAGACCACTCCCTTGCCTGCCACCTGGTTCTGACCTCTGCTACGGACCCAGACCACTCCCTTGCCTGCCGCCTGGTACTGACCTTTGCTATGGACTATGCCTCAGCTTCACATTCCACCTGCCCTGACCTCAGCCTGTACCTGGACTCTGCCTCTCCCCCATCAGCCCTGTCCTCCACTCATACCTGGACTCTCCTTGACTGCCCCCCTACTGGACATTAGCCTAAGTCCTGCTGACCTCTGGAACCCAACCTTCCAGGAATGGGGCTGGTATAGATGAAGCTCCAGCTCCAGTCTCAGTAAAGGCTCATCCGCCAGCTGTCAACGTGGGCCCAGAGGGTCCACCTACTAAGCTGCGTCAACCACGCCACAGCACAAGGTCTCACAGTCTCAGTCTCAGGATTGTGTCTGCAATAACCAGAATAGAAACTAGGACTCTGCACTGGAAATATTTTTTCATTTTATTTGTTGTTGGGTTTTTTCATTTATTAAAAATGAAATAAAAGGAGAAAAAAAAAGAAAGGAAAAACAAAATAAAATAGTATCAGGACTGGGGCCACCTCATACTGGTGAAAATTAGTCATCCCCTCTGCACCCCCCAGCCCCTGCTGGGAGTGAGTGGGACTTGTTTTCTTATTTAATGGCAACTTCTCTTCAAAACAAAATGAAAACCCAAATTTCATTCATTTTTCTTCTGTTTTGTTTTGAAGATGAAATGAAATAAGTCATTTTGTTAACATTTTAAGCGAAAGATCATCCCTGCTAGGAACACTGGAAGGGTGGGTCCATTAAAATGGGCAGGAAACTCCCAGGTAGTTGCAAATGAAGGCTCAGTGGTGCCAGGATCTTAGTCCCGACTCTGAGTGAAGTAGAAAAAATGGAGAGAGAGGAACTACCAGCCCCCCCCCCAAAAAAAATATTATAGCCAAAAAAATCAACACGTATCTTTATTATTAACAGAATCCTCATCTGGGTTTATGAACTCTATAATAATATTTCTCATGTTGAAATTCTGCACCAGGCATAAGCAGTGCTGCTAGAAGGGGGCCTAGCCAAGTGCGAGTTATGATGACCTGACTGTTCCAAGGAGATTTCATAACGCCTGCTGAGGATTTTGTTAAGAATATACATGTATGCAGAATTGTTCTATTACAGAGGACAATTTTTCAAAGCTGTTTACCCCGGTGAGTCGCTAAATGTCCGCATGGGCTTCCATAGCGTGCATACTTTGACCTGGGTTAAGAGGAGGTGTCCCCAGAGGGGAGTGTTTAGCTCTGGGGAGGAAAAGAACACGTGTGCATGGGATTTTGAAATGCCTCATGCTACCTGGCTCCTGCTTGGCCACCCACTCAAATAGCGGGTGCCATTTCCGTAGGCGTTTTTAGTGCGTGTGCTTTGTACTTGCTAATTTTCAAAGGGAAACTTGCACATGATTTCCCCTTGAAAACTGGCAGCAATGCACACAAGCTAAATACTGAGGTCTATTCAAAATTGCATTCATAATTATTTTCGAATGAATTTAGGAATAAAGTTTGGAGGTTTGGGGCACTCTCTCTTTTTTTTTTTTTTTTCAATTTAGATATTCTGCCTATGAGACCCCATTATCAGGAACAAGTTTGGAAACATTTTTTTTTGTTTTTGTATATGCTGAATACAACACAAAGTAGTCTCTAGTCACTATTTCTAGGTGTGTACTTGTGAGATAAAGACATCCTGATATCGCTGGTCATGCACACAGGATCCACAGTGGCTGCTAAATCAATGCATTTTTGTCTGTTGTTTGAGTCATGAGTCGCTGACCAGTCTGCACTCCAGTTATCTACATATAGTGCAACAATGCAAGTCATGGATGTGATTACACTCAAGTGCTATTACTCAGAGAAAAAAGAGAGGGGCTATCCGTTCACCATTGTCCCATGGGGGAGATTATTACTGGACCTCAACATATTCTACAATTTCAGATTTCAGGTTGATGATTGTAACAAGTGAATAGTTACTACAGTCAAGTCCTCTTGGTGGATCCAGTTAGAACATAAGACTTGCCATACTAAGTCAGACTAAAGATCCATCCAGCCCAGTATCCTGCTACCAACAGTGGCCAGTCGAGGTCACAAATACTTGGCAGGATCCTAAGGGGTAGATAGATTCCAAGCTGCTTATCCCAAGAATAAGCAGTGGATTTCTGTAACTCTACCTTAGTAATGATTGATTAATGGACTTTTGCTCCAGGAAATTGTCCAAACCTTTTTTTAAACGCAGCTAAACTAATAGCTTTCACCACATCCTCTGACAACGAATTCCAGAGCTTAATGTTCTTAGTAGTCTTTCTGGGGCTGATCCCATTCTTTGAAGCTGATGCAAAACAGTGTGTTCAGCCATTGTGCGTTGTGGAGGCGCATCCACAGCCCCTTATGCTATAAGGGGATTAGTGCCTCCACAATGCACGTCCAACGCACCACAAAACTAATAGTGCTCATCACATGCAAAAGCATGTCGATGAGGCTGTTAGTTATTCACCCCACATGCAAAAAAAAAAAAAAGTGCATCCAATCCACACATTTTTACGCTCAAAAATTAAGGCCTGCCTAGATCAGGCCTTAATTTCTGAGCACCACAAAAAGTTGTACAGAAAAGCAGAAAATACTGCTTTTCTGTACATCCTCTGACTTAATATCATGGTGATATTAAGTTGGAGGAATTAAAAGTTTAAAAGATTAAAAAAATAAAAAAATTAAACAAAAAAAAAAAAAAGAGTGCCGACAGTCAGGTTACGGAAACAGATGCTCAGTTAACCATTGTCCGTTTTCCGAACCAGTGGCTGTTCACTGGTTAGGAAAACGAAAGCCGATAAATTCAGCATCCATTTTCTTAACCTGCGCATAGCCAACCTCTCCTGGGCACCCGCTGCCAAGGAGGCGCTAGGTGCACGCAATCGACCCTAGTGCCTCCTTGGCAGTGCGACCCCTAATTTAAATATTGCATGGTGCCCCCCAGGAGAGGTGCCTGGGTGTACATTAGGAAAGTGGGTGCTGAACACGCATTTTTTTTGCATCAGCCCCTTTATGTATTTTTTTTATGTATTTGTGTGTTGCAATTGTGTTGTAACTTTTATGCTTGTATTTTATTGTACATCGCCTAGTCTTTATTTTAGGCGATTCACAAATCTAAATAAAGATAAAGACCATGGTGTGGTGGGTTATTTTATTGAGTGGTGGAAAAGATTCATAGTGGATCTCTCTGGGCCCCAAGGGTTATTCAGAGGGATAAGGGCTTTGTCTTGGCCACTGCCCACGCGGGCCTAGGAAGACCTGACCTTTGGATAGTGAACAGGAGCATTGAAGGAGTTTGAATTTTTGACTGGGATTTATTTTTGATACCTTTTCACATCCTGCTTGCGGACGGGCAGGATGAGGAACTGCTTTTCCCTGCTGCAAAGTGAAAAGGAGGTCCAACAGTGTCCTGTGCTAGAAGAATGGTTGCTTTATTCTTTTTCCCTTGTTGGAGGGAGTTTTTCCAGTTAGGAGAAGGAATAATTTTTCCAGTCGGGGAAGTAATAGTTTGGCACCAAATTCCTGCCCACTCATGGAAGGAGAGGAATTTTGGACTTTCTGTCACCAGAAAGGGACACTGACTCAGTGTGACAGCAGTGAGAGAGGCAAGGGCACTTAAGTTATTTTTGTGGTGTATCAAGATTATCTGAAGATTATTTTTTGTGGATTGGACTTCGAAAGATTTTTCCTTGGTTATTATTATTTTGAACACTAACTCCAAGCGTCTAGCCTGTTTCTTTTGAATCCAAAGAAGCCACAAGCCAGGACATCTAAGAGTGATGAAACTAAGGAGATCTGGAGAGACTGTTGGAGAGTCCCTGCCCCTGTGAGCCTAGGGGCAGGGACTCTCTTGGGGGTTATCCTCCTCGCCGCTGGAAGAACCTCAGCACCCCGGTGGCTTTCTGTTAACTGTGGACTGTGTCAGAGAGTAGAAGGAGAGATCCAGAAGAGACAGTGACCCCGGGGACTCTCATGAGCCCCTGCAATCTGGGAGGACCCTGGTTACACTATAACTCATACAAAAAACAACCAAAGAAGTTAAAACTGTACCGTCTAGAAGAAAGAAGGGAAAGGGGAGATATGACACAAATATTCAAATAGGTAGCAAACTTCAATAAAGTATCCTTTTCCATAGACTGAAAAGCTCGAGGGAAGAGGTCATCTCCAAAAAAAATAATGAAGAGAGATAAGCTAAAAAAGGAGAGAAAATACATTTCCAATGAGAAGGTGGCAGACATCTGAAACAGACTTCCAGCCAAGAGTACAAGAGTCAAAACAGTGGCAGAATTCAAGCATGATAAGAAAGATACAAAATGAACTTAGTGGCACTGATGGAAGGAGGCAGAAAATTACAGATCATTAGGATCTCTGACAGCACAGGAGACACGTAGAAGCAGTCAGACTAGGAGGTCTAAGGTCCTTTTCTACCCACATCATATTTGTATATATGGAGTAGGAGTGGAATATTCCATGTTTGAGCCTTATGTGGCTTATCTCCTGAAAAAATGATGTTCTAAATTTGTCAGCCTTAAACACAGAGATAAGAGTGTAAATCCAGAACTCCCCGTCTATCTCTGGTACTGCTCTCTCTCTCCCCTATCCCTACCAATCTCTCTTTCGCTCTCTCTCTCTCAAACCCCACTTTCCAGCTCATCCCCACCAGTCTCTCTTTGCCCTTGCCAACAGTCTCTCTCTCTGTCTCCTTACCTTACTACTGCTGCTGCCGATCTCTCCAACTGCGAGGACCGCCGCCAATACCCCAGCCCACTGCTCCAGGCCCATACAGGTCACTACCAACACCGATCTCCCAGCCCTCACAGAGTACAACATCAGGATAAAACTGTTTTTTTCCCTTTCCTGTGGACCACCAGAGTTCCATCCACTACAGGTTGTGAACCACTGTTTTACTTCATGTATCTATACACACTAGAACCAGAATAACTTTCAGAAATCAAAAAGGAAATGTATCCATTTCTATGTCCATAACTGATGTGACAGGGTGCCCATTTGTGCCCCTTAGAACATAGACCTTACCCTTCACTTGCATGGCAACAGTGGCTTCAGCTGGACTGAAGTGTCCTTTATGGATGTCAGTGCTAAGGAGGAGCACCAGTACCGACTGAGAAAGGTGCTGTGAGGGTATAAAACCCCATGCACCCAACTGATGCAGGAGGCATTTAGAACTGGAGTCCTGGTGGTGTCTGGAGCTCTCTTTTCACACTAGTTGGCCTATCTCTTCACAGAGAAGATTTGGAGGTCTGAGAAGAAAGGCATCCAGATAGTGAGAGGAGAAAGGGTCCTGAGGAGCATCAGTTCCTGAGGAGAAAGGGATTCCCTGGAAGCTGGGGTTGAATGTACTGTGAGATGCCAGAGAAGAGGCATCCTGTTCAGGAAAAATCAGCCAGAGACTCGAGAAAAAGGAAGAGGAAAAGAACCCTTGAAGAAAAGAGCCCTTGAAGAAAAGAAGATTGTTTTACTCAAAAGGTAATAGAAGGGCCCAGAGTGGAAGGGTACCTGCCCATAAGAGCTTACTTGTTGGGGAGAGATGCAAGAAGGGGAAGAGAGATTGAATTTGGATTATTGCTGTCCTTTTGGACTTTGTGTTGCAGTGGTGTACTGTCTTGTAGTGTACTGTTTTTGGACTTGTGTTCCAGCCATCAGCTTCTTTGTTCTGAACAACAGTACAGATATGGAGAGTGGTTATTTTGAATGCTTTGAAGTGGTGTGCAGAAGAACCCCAGAGAGGTAAAAACCCTAAAGGTCTTGAAAAGACATAACTTTTTTCCACTATGCGGGAACCCTGGGAGTTCACTGTGCCTTACATGGTCCATGGCCCTCCCCGTGTGCTCTCATGCTCAAGAGCTGACTGGTAGTAGAGACAATAGAGAAGGCCAATCCAGTGGAGCTCTTCTCCCACTCTTGACTCCAGGATGTTAGCTGGCTTGTTTGTGCTTCTTATTTTCTGTCTTCGGCAGCCATGTTTTATTCCAGTTTGACGTCACATTCACAAACTGTTTTGACTGGCTATTTTCTGATTATTATTTCCATGCTTTCTGTAGTTATATATGACACTTTCTAAATGGGATTGCGGTTAATATATTTTGTTATGAGATTTTTTCACCAACCTAGCTGAAGGAAAATACAGCTGGCTAAGCTAGATACTCTGCAACTGTCTTGGTTACCACACTTAACCAATAAGCCATGACGCTTTTGATGCAACTGCAACATTGCTCTCCGCTTCAGTGACAGGAGGGAAAGGAGAGTTGGATTCAGACAACAACTAAGGGCCCCAGCTTTTACGGTCTGAGGAACTGATAACAATGGGGGTAACCTACACAGAGCAGCGATTACTAACCTTAACAAACCTTAACCAATAAGCCTTGATGCTTCTGATGCAACTACAACATCACTCTCCACGTTGATGGTGGTAGGAGGTAGGGGGTAGAAAAAGAATTGGATTCAGATGACAACCAACACGGGCCCTGACTTTTACGGTCTGTGGTACTGATATACAGATTTAAGTGAAAAAGCACAGGTCTGCTTCTAAGGTCAAGTTCATAAGCAAAACAGGTCAGCACTGTCTGAATTTTCAAGAAGGCCCATCGCCCAGTAAAAATGTTGCTAGCAGTAAATGTTTTATGGGTTATCATGGAGCGGCCATTGTTACCCTTAAGAGAAATATGGGGGAAACCTGCTCGGCGCTGCGGATATTATCATAAGAAGCTTGCTGAGCAGACTGGATGAATCATTTGGTCCTTTTCTACCATCATTACTATGTTACTATTGTAAGCTCCTGTCCATCTGGGGTCACCCTCCCAGCTTCAGGGAGCACTGCAGTCACTATCCTGAGGTGGAGAATTAAAACTCCAGGGCCATGAGCTGGAGGCAGGATAACCTGCAGGGCCAGTACCAGCCTGAAAACACTCCACACAAACAAACCACTCTCCAGACTTGAGTTGTGCTCCAAAAAATAGTTTACTGAAGAATCTTCTGAATCAAAATAGAGCGATATCCTTTGGTAGCCCAAAACTTTGGAACTCCCTCCCAACTAAACTCAGAATTCAAGAAAACCTAAAAACATTAAAAAAAAGAATTAAAAACTTGGTTGTTCAACAAAGCATATCAAACCACCCAAAGAATCAACTAATCATCACCGCCCTCCATTACAACCTCATGATTAAATGAATATCAGCACAACTATACTTTTCTAAAATAAGAATGTACTCATTTTGATCTTAAGCATGAATTTGTTTACTACTAAGCCTAATAACATGTTATGTTTACACCCCTTGTCAATCCCTTTATCCCTATAACCTTATTTTGTAAACCGTTATGATGGCGTTATTTTGACATTTCCGAATGACGGTATATAAAACTCTTTAAATAAAAAAATAAATAAATATATCAAATATAAGAACCATTCAGGTAGATGCAGAAGTTAAACAGAATTACCATTCCAGAATAATTTTTCTCCTTATAGCTCCTCTCCTTAAATAACAGTTTCTTCTTACAGCAACACAGTAGCTCTGGTTACTTTGTTTCTTTTCTCTCAATCGTTTTTCACAGTCTAGCCTGGTCCTCTCTTTAGTTTCATCAGTTAGCAAAATAGTTACTCATCCTGTTCAGCTCAAGGAAAAATCCTGATGCAGCATCAGGATCCTCCGAGCTCCAGGACAAGTTCCTTCTGGCACCAATTGGCTTCCTGGTCCAGATAAGTTATTGCCTTAGTTAAGCACATGTTTTATCTTTTAACTTCCAGACTGTAACCCTCTGCTTCTTCTCCCCAGGCCTCTGGAGATTTTTAGAGGAAAATACTCGCTCTACTCTTGCTACTCCCTTTTGTAATCCTGCTCCAACACAGCTCCAACAAGTCTCTTTCCCTTGCAAATCTGGAGCATCCTCAAACTCAGAAGAACCAGAGCTTTTATCACTTCTGCTCAATAACTGAGCCCCTAGGGGATGTACCCCCTTGTCTGTCAAGAAGGGCAGATAACACCTTCTGACACACAGATGACCCAGAGCTCTGGAGCATTCCTATATTGACTCCAAGATAACCTTTTGCCCTCTTAACATCCTGTGTACTTCCAGCAGAAGTTACACACTGTTTGAGACTATTCAAGGTTCCTTGGCTGGGAACCTCTATTTCAACATAGATCCTGTTAGCGCTTGTTAACTTCTTTGCAGTGAGTGTCATAGGAGCCACACTGTTATACTTCAGTATGCAGTCCTGCCCAAAGTTACTGTAAGTCCTCATTATTTTTGACCAATCAAGACCTCATTATTTTTTTTTAATATAGGGTCATAAATACTTTTAAGATAAGATACATTATAGCTGACCCTTCTGATAGGAATACCTGTTCATTAGCTACCAGTTCGCATCTATCTTTGAACTCCAGGTTACAGGCTTTTGCTACTGTCTCTGTTTTGTTCAATAAAGTGATGATACTGAGGTATAGAATAGGGTGATCAGACAGGGAACTTAGTGGTTGCGCACAGTCCCTATACAATGTTTTCAGCTTTAGCGTGTGTTTATGTTTGGCCACTAGGTGGTGCCGAAGTATGTTGTAGCCGGCAGCACTGCTATCTCTGAGTGATATATTCAGTGGCTCTCTTTCTTATCACATATGTTCAGTGAGGTTGGTGGTTTAGCTGCAAGTTGTCCATTTTAAGACTTTAATATATAGAGGAAATAAATATAAACTAAAAATCTATACATTGTTTATGACTTAGTAAAAAAAAAATATATTAATTTATAATTATATCCTTACAAATTTGTCACTGGCAAATAAACGGTGGGTAGCTACAATAGATCCTTAAAGGTCACAAAGCGACAGCTTTCGGATTCCTTTTTTTTTTTTAATTCAAATGTACTTTGGAAGTTGTGATTTTAATTTTTTATTCTGCCGGAACAAAATATGCACACATAGATATTATTGCCCATTAGCCTTCACTGAATCATAGACTCTTGGTCTGGATCTCTCGTAGTATTGTCTAAAACAGGGCGTAGGAGTTCGAACGCTGCTGCAGTCCAGAACTCCAGACAAACTCATGCCCCGTCCGCCCGCTGTTTACCTGCCCCTAGGGCGCCCTGCCTCGACTTCGCTAAGCAAGGAAAGGAGCCGGAGCTTCCGCCCTCCGCGACTAGCCTGGGATTGGCTGAGCCAGCCTCGCGCCAGGAGCCGCCTCCTAGTCCCCGAGCCGTTCCCTAGAGACAGGGCGGAGGCAGAGCCGGCGTGTCCGCCCCGCCCGCTCTTACGCGCTGGACGCGACGGCGCAGCGCTATTGCGTAAGGTCTTGGAGCACGAGGGTAGGTCGGAGAGTAGAGCAGTGCAAGATCGGAGGTTTCGCGGGTAAAGCAGCAGCGATCGGCGGTGGCCTGAAGCTAGTCATGCCTGCCCAAGTTTTGAGCGGCACTGCTGTCTCTGCGTACGTACACTTTTTCCCTCCCTTGTTTTACCATCCTGCAAGGGATTTGTTGCACTTAGTTTCTTCGTGTATGTCAAACGCTTGAATTTTTTTTCCGTGTTTGTAGTCGAGCCTCTTAGGATTAGATATATTAAGAATATGTATATTTACATTTTAACATACCCCGTATATGGAGGAAACCCCTTCAGTGCAATAGGCCTTTGGTGGCTCTGAGCTATATTATGTACTGAGGAATCGATGCCGCTTCAGGGATCAAAACTAGAAATGGTGTAAATGCTAACTCGTTGCATATGGGATGAAACGCTGTTTTTTTCCACACCTAACGTGTCGAGCATGCGGCGTCCCATTTACTTCAACGATAGGGCACCTCCTGAAATCTTGAAGGAAAGTAAAATCAGAGCAGATTGCTGTGCCTTTTATTCAAGGACAGTAAAGGTGAAAAGATAGCAACAATGATGCAACCAGGAACTAGGTGATGAGACTCTGTATCCTTCCCCGTAATGGGAAAATATAAAATGTACTGATAGAATAGATCTAGGTGCAGCGCTGCAGCCTAATACCTTCGGGATATCGCATTGCTTTGGGTAATATCCAGGAAAGGCGTGGTTATGCGAGTTTCTAGTTTTTGCCTGGAGAAATCAAGTTACTTTTATATATGAACAGTTAAGCTTTAGGAATTTAGTACTTAAACCCGAGAATTAAATTCTTTATCGTGTACCAATGTACCTTTTGAACATCTTAATGCCTGATTTTAAAATATTGTTAGGGAAAACCAAATCGTCAAAAGTTTTGTTTGCATCTGGAGACTGGTAAACTTTATGAAAATAATTTTAAATATTGCTTACTCCTATATATGAATTTTAGCTGAGTTGAACATCTTATTGTAACACCCTATTGACCATTTACCTCGCTGGGTATTCCTGGGCCCTGGACCAACCTGGCGGGAGGCCCCCTAGGTCCTCACGTTCTTGGCCCTTGGTGCCTCCATCTGGGGAAGAAGGTGTTAGTGGGTAGGATTTCCCTCCCTTCACCCCAGGAAAACAAATGGAACTGTGAAGAAGGCAGGCAGTATGTACAGTAATATATACAGGTTTATTGGACTATTAGTCCTGGGGGAATAATTTATGCAGACGTGCCATATTCTGCGCAGAAAATAGCAGAGGAGACCCCGGCATGCCGCGGAGCGTGCAAAGACTAAGGCCTGCGTGTACCGCGAACGGAGTGTGTGCGCCGCATGTGGCGAAGATAAAGGCCCTGGTGAGAGAGAATGTGTGAGAGAGGGAGGGTGTGAAAGAGAGCATGGGAGGTAAAAGTAAAATCAGAGCAGATTGCTGTGCCTTTTATTCAAGGACAGTAAAGGTGAAAAGATAGCAACAATGATGCAACCAGTGGTTAGAGCAGTGGACTATGAACCAGGAGACCAAGGTTCAAGTCCCACTATCACTCCTTGTGACCTTGGGCAAGTCACTTTACCCTACATTGCCTCAGGTACAAAAACTCAGATTGTAAGCCCTCTGGGGATAGAGAAAATACCTACAGTAGCTGAATGTAAACCGGTGTGATATCTCAATTGAGATGAATGTCTGTATATATAAAAAAAAAAAAAAAAAAAGAGTGGGGGGGACCTTTGAGTGTGGGTTTTAGAGAAAAGGAGCCTATATGAGGAGATTGTGTGTGAGAGATTGGGAGCTCATGTGTATGTGAGGGTGCTAGCCTGTGTGAAGGGATTGTGTAAGTGTGAGAGAAAGGGAGCTTGTGTGGGTATGTATGCAAGAGAGGGCCCTGTATGAGGGTGTGTATGTGTACTAGAGAGAGGGAGCGTGTGTGTGTGTGTGAGGGGCAGTACTGAGAACGGGGTCAAACTCTGGGAGTGGCGATAGAGTGGAAGAGGCTGAGCCTAGAGGTGGAGGGAAGAGATACTGGCAGGTGGAGGAGTTTGGGCCTGAGAGGGCAAAGTGGTCAGGGGAGTAGGGAGAGCGAGTGGAAGGGACACTCTTACAGTGAATTTCTAGGGAAATTCTGCATCTTTAAGTAATAACTTTTTTCTGTATTAATGTAACTGACTGTCATGTAAATTGTTATTTTGACCAATATAAAGTTTGCAGAATTTTAAGTTTTTGTGTGCTGATGCTGAATTCCCCCAGGAGTGGACTATACAGGTGTATACATTTCTGCATGAATATGCAATTGCTAATAGGATGTCAAGCAGCACACTTATCTACTCGTGGTTAGAAGTCTCAGTCTACACAACTATACATTTCTACAAGGTAGCAAAAACATTTTAATATTTGGCAGTTTGAGGTTGTTGGCTCCCACAGTATACCACTCTTTAGAACAGAAGTGACCTCTTGCATTCCTGCTTACTCAAGTATTATTATCATCTTCCCTCTTTTATCCCAAGTCTCACCCATGTGAAAAGATGGAACTGGGCTGGAGGGGGTCCGTTGTATCAAAACTGTCTACTTCCTTCTACTGAGACCAGATTCTGCCTCCTGTTCTGTTGCTGGGGGTTCTTGCCCTCCTGAGGGACCCAACTCAGTCTGTCTCCCACTGTCCTTCAGTTCTCCCTGGCTTGGGTTTATAGCTCCACTAGGCTCTGAAAAGCTCATGGCCAGTCTGTTACCCAGTTTTATATGTCACCTTCTTTCAGCTTGGCTTCTGCTTTATCTGTTGTCTAACCCTGAATGGGTCATCTCTCAGCTAAAGGGCCAAGACCCAGGCAGGACCACAGAGAGACACAGTACATACACTTCTCTATCATGCCTGGCCATCCTTTTTTTTTTTTTTTTTTTTTATTAGTGATATTTCCTACAAAATTACCAGCAGAAGTTCAGGGGCTGTGATATGCAAATCCCCCCCACCTGAATCAGACACTCATCTGTTCAGTGATCAGTTAAGCACCTTCACAGTAAGGGGTGTTTTGGGTTTCCTGGGTTGACTCAAGTTACATAACTGCATTTTTCACAAATGTGCCACCCTTATCATACTAAACATGGCAAATATTACCACTTAATATGCAACTTAAAAATCACTTTTTCACTTCCACTAATTCAGAAGGTTGCAGCTGCCATAAGGAATGAATGAAAAGGGTTGTTTTTTTTAATCTGATTTATATTCCACTTTTTTCAGGTACTGCAAAGCAGATTACATTCAGGTACTGTAGATAATGCGGGGTTACAAGGCTAAATGGCAATGGATTATTACTCTTCAGAAGATATTTAAGACAGAAAAGTGAAGTGAATGATTCAGGTGGAACACCATGGCCAGACTACATAACATTCTAAAAACATTTGTATTATAAGCTTAATTTTGGAAGCAAAGCACCCTAAACTCTTAAATGAAGACCAAAATAATATACAGTTTTCACAGAAGCATGGCTGCTGAGGTTTCTTATAACTGAATTATGGGAACCACATGGGATGCTTTGCAATGGCTTGTTACGTGTATCTCATGGAGCCTTACCCAGACAGAAACAAAAGCTAAATTCAACACGAAGGGGGTCATTCTCTAATGCTATCGCACGCAAAAAGGGAGGAGTTGGCCCCAGAAGCGAAGGAGTCGGGGCGGCACCGGGGCCGACGCTGCGGACACATCGCTGGCGGCGAAAGATAAGATTCCTTTAGCCGCCAGTTTCGCACCGAATAATTGCACCTTATATGGTGTAGTTATTCGGCGCGAAAGCGGAGGTGAGATCGCTGCGGGCTATCGCAGGTTCGCCCTCCACTTCGCCGCCCCCCCCCCCCCCCCCCCGTTACCACGACATTCTCTAAGGTGCGACCTTAGAGAATCCAGGCCTAAGACTAGAAGGCCAATACTACAAACAGCTTCATAAACATGACAACATGTGAAAAAAAGCAGCACACAGCACAGTCACGTCTATTAATATTTTATTCAAGTTATTTGCTGGTTTTATGTGCATAATTTTTTGTTTGTGATAATCTTTGCAAAAATTATGCAAAAGTCACTAATGAGCTGAAGAATCATCCAAAACAGTTCATTAATTATTTTGGCATAGCAAAATTACACATGGAAAATCATGCAAAGTGGGGTTTTTTGTTTTTGGTTTTTTTTTTTTACAAAACCCAGCTGCACCTCAGGAGTTATGCTTTTTGCAATCAAGTTAGTGATTTTGAAAAGACTTTACTTGGGGGGGGAGGCTCACCCAAGCCATTGTTCCATGCATAAATACCTGAAATAAAGGATGAGGTTTCCATGTGGATAAACCAGATTTCCTTAAAGGACTGAAAGTTGTGTGTGAATAAGTATTAGAGAGTGCAGTGCTCAACAGCGAGACCTCCTGCAGCAAGAAATCAGCACTAGGGACAGATCTTGATTTTGTTTTCTGATAGAATGATTCTTAGTCACATATTAGTTATCCTGACTAGTGAGCACACAATTTCTTAATGGACTTGCTAGAACCAAAAAAAGTTAACTTCTGATACAATAAGACAGTAGTATGCAAATCCATTGGGAGTGAAAAAAGCATGTAAACCTAAAAGTATGTACAAAAAATAAAATGTTTTATGTGCATAAGTCCTGAAAACAAGACCCCAGCTCAGAAACACCAGGTTCAGCCTCCTAGACTAAACCTAGCCCCAGTAACCTTAAACCATGGACCAGGATTACATTTCCAGCATTAAGAAAACACAAGTTAAGCCTTTGCACCTCTGCATTAGGGAGTAATATATCCGATGCTTTGACTAACTTAGCACTCCTCTGTGCAGATCCTATGTTGATGCACACATTTTCACTCAGGTTTGTGTACATCTTTTGTGCAAGAAGTTCCTTACAACATGGGGAGCAAAGCTGCAGGTACAAAAATAAGGTGTTCTAGGCTGTCTGCGCAGAACCATACGCTGACATGCACAGACCGCCTAGAACACCTTGTTACTTTGGGGTCCAAAGTATGTACCCCAGGAAATGGAGAGGGATGTGACTTACCCACACTCACAAGATGCTGCAGTTAGGAGCCAAACAGATTTTAGAAGCCAAAGATTGTCCTTTTTTTTTTTTTTTTTCCTCAGATTTTTTGCATTTCTTTATTTTCTTGTTGCTGTTTTGCTTTTTTTTTTTTTTGCTTCATTTGTTATATTTTTTTCCATTCCTTTCTTAAGTTTTTGCTTTTCTGAATTTAAGTGGCCTTGCTCTCTGGATTTTTCCAGTGTCTTATAGCTATGAAAGTTCTCATAATGAAATACTGTATATTAAAAGCAAATTTAGGCAATTCCTGTCAAATATTTAAGAGTTTGCAAAATTAATACTTAGAAGTGAATAATGAAACCTCCACTCATAAGAGACAGAGGTTTGAGCATGCAGCCATTTAAGTGAATTGCAGCAGAGAAAAAAAGAACAATACTAATTTATTGTCGCTGCATATAGGAGTTTGGAAATTTATTTTCATGGTGGGCACTAAAGTAGTATTTTAGGGTTAATTCTTCATAGTTAAGCATTGAGTGTGTTCAACACTGTATGGCATGTCGCAGCTGAAAAGCATTGACATTTCTGTGTAGGTCTTTTGGAATGGGTCACACAATAATGACCCCCAAATCTTTATTGGTGAACATAAACCTGCCAGTGGATGAGTTTTCATTGTAATGACATAATTCACCAATTTTATCATTTGTAATATCAAAGTCTGATCCTTGAAGTCAAATATTAACAAAAAGATCTGGTGGTAATGCTTAACTTGCCAGTTGTTGCTGCAATTGGAATGTGTTTCCCAAGAGTTTCTGTGCAGACCTGTTTGCAGCAGCGCTGGAGAAGTGTTATGTTTGGGTTTGTATGGCTGCACTTGCAGTGTGCTTGACCTCCTGCGCCTGAATTGTAATGAGCCGAAGCCACGGCAGCAGCCTGCAAAGTGTAGATGGGACATGTGGGAACCCTGTGCTCTCTGTCCTTGACTGCTTTATGCTTCGGAACACATACAGGTGTGTTCTGCTCTCTCCACATGAGCATAATCACTACTAAACCGGTGCGATATGTATTCTTTACAGGAATATCGGTATATAAAAATTATAAATAAATACATTATTTAGAATTTCTACAGCAATGTAGTGTTCTCAGATTAAAGCTGTCCAGTAGATTTTGTGTTTTGTGTTGTCTTGCCACTTCATGGTTGTATTGAGAAGACCTGTGCTTCGTGTATCTGTTAGCAGGGATTTGTAACCTTTGCTTTTATTGGTCGTCTAGGTTGGGAAGCGGTGCATTCTGGGAGAGAAACCCCTCAGTTACGCAGCAGCTCTCAGCTGAGCCTGCAGCATAGAAACATAGAAAAGACTGCAGAAGAAGACCAAAGGGCCCATCCAGTCTGCCCAGCAAGCTTTCGTGCTCTTTTTTTTTTTTTTTCTCTCTCATACTTATCTGCTACTCTTGGCCCTTAGTAACCTTTTGGTTCTATTTCCCTTCCACACCTGCCATTAATGTAGAGGGCTGTGTTGGAACTGCATCAAGTGAAATATCTAGCTTAATTAGTTGGGGGTAGTAACAGCCACAATAAGCAAGCTATACCCATGCTTATTTGTTTACTCAGACTATGTAATTCAGTCCTTGGTTGGTTGGTTGGTTGTGTGTATGTATATATATCCACTTTTCTTTATCCCCCCCTGCCATTGAAGCAGAGAGCTATGCTGGATATGCATTGAAAGTGAAGTATCAGGCTTACTTGGTTTGGGGTAGTAACGGCCATAACAAGCAAACTACTCCCCGCTATTTTGTGAATGCAAATCCTTTTTTCCACATTACCTGTCTGAAACCGCACAGAAAGTACTGCCTTTTCACCTGAAACTGATTAATCAAGAGAAGGCCTCAATTCAGCTGTGACACAATTTAGAGACTTTGTTCCAATTATCCTTGTCTTCATTTCATTCTCTAATAAGATGGGGGTTTTTTCCAGTTTGTATCTTCAGTAGATGTGTTAAAGCTTAAGAATTGACTTGTCTTTGTGTATAAGCAAGAGTATAACTATCTGTATGTATCATGATCAAGTAGCCTTAGTGGTTAGAGCATCAGACAGCGAACTAGAGAAACTAGGGTTCAAATCCTGCTGCTGCTTCTTGTGACATTGTAAGTCTCTTCAATCTCCACTTCTCAGATTAAAACAAATTTAAGATTGTAAACCCTCTGGGAACAGGAAAATACCCACAGTAGCTGAATGTAATCAGAATTGAAGTGGCTGACAAATCATGAAAGGTGGAATATAAATAATTTTAATTTTTTTTTTAATTGTATAGTTGTGCAGCAAGGACAGAATTTACAGATAAGGTTTTGAAAACTAATATGAACAGCATGACTTACATGCAACAATTTAAGCTTTAAACTTCATCTACAGAGGGAATCCAAGATGACAGCACGCTGAGTCTGGGATCTTCAAAGTTTCCCCTCTTGCCATTAAAATTTAACTTTTTGGGCAAGAGGAAAAGTATTGCCCCATAAGCATCCAGATATTTCAGCAATGTCAGTGCTGATGGGACCTTTGATAGACACCTGCTTTGGCTCCAGGATTCTCCGGTAATCTCTGCGGAGCGACTGCTGGGAGGAATGACAGGCGAAGGTTGCCTGTGACCACCTCTGACCATGAAGCATCTTTGGCTCCGGAGCAGCGCCGCATACCTTTCGGAGTTTCCAATTGACTGGCTATGTGGAACTTCCTTCTCCAGTGCCCACAAGTGACAACATGCATGCAGCCAGGTTAGCACCTGCAGAGACCCGGATGGAGGAGCTGTTTGCTGTGGGGACTGACACGCGTTCTGTGAAGCTGAATGCAATGGCAGACAATTCTTCGGGAGGTGTTCACCTTGCTAATGAGTCTTCAACCAGATCAACTCAGTCTCTGGAAGGGATTCCATGAGCTGTGGGATTAAACCTTGAATTGCTAAAACCTCCTGTTATTACCTTTTGGAAGTAATTGGGAGGCCATAACTCCAATTTTCTTCGCAATTAAATTTGTTTGATACAACAGCAAGGTTTATCTCCAGCTTTATAGGGAACTCAAGAACAAGTCTTTTTATTATCTCAAAATGTGGAACCTTTTAGAGTCCAAAATGATTATTGTTCAAGATTCAATTGGGACTGTTTCTACAGAATAAAATTGAAAACTTAAAAAATGTTGTTCGACAAAATATTCAAATTATAAATCTTCCTAGGAAGTGATCAATGTCCCCTAGAAGTTTTGAAAATGTAATTCTTCCTGTTTCAAGAGCTTATTTACGATTAATGCAAACACCTGCACAAGGGGATGGAGAACTTCACTAATCTTCAGATATGTTGAGTAGAAGAGGAGTTTGTGCCATTTACCCTTATTGTGAATCAGAAAATGTATATTGAAGCTTTGTTTTCGTAATAGAGAAGCTTCCTTTTTCAGCTTAAATGTTTCAATATTGCCAAAGTGACTCAAGTCAATTAAAAAGTGTTTTTTTTTAATGTTGAGACCTGCTGTTATCAGTTTGGATGCATTATTCTGGCTTTATTTTCCCTGTAAATGTGGTGTTAAATTTAAGGGGGGAAAAAATGTGTGTGTTGACCCCTCTTGGCTGGTTGTTTTTCTCAAAGATAAAAATGATCTTGGGTGACTTTCTCCTTGCAGTGGGATTCTGCAGCTTTGGATGGTGGTGTTTAGTGTCCGGAAGGTCCATCTCACTATAATATTGTACCTTTAGATTTTTCTTAGGTTTCTTCCAATATTGAGATTGGGTTCCCCTTTATTTGTGGACTGATAGAACATGAGCGAGTGATTGTATACGTTTTATTCTTATGTATCCCGTGTGTTCTGAATGAGTTATTTACTTGGATGTAACTTTAAAAAGTGAAGTTACATCTAGAGACCTAGAGTTATAAGGGTCCATTAAACATTATAGAGAAAAGGTGCTTCCATTCACCTCCCCCTGCCAGGAATGCTCCTTTCCTCAGTCACTGAAAGTACCTGGGGTTGCACGCTGTGCATGCTTTCCCCGGCGGATACACCTGTGTGTGCCGTGAAGCAGCCCGTGTACTCTTTCCAGTGGGTAAAAAGCACAGCGCGCTTTCTTTGACATCCGCTGAAGGTGGGAGGTGTTCAGAAGGCTGTTTTACCCATGTGAAAAATAAAGAAAACCACAGTCTTTAAAGGGAGCACAAAATACAACAAAAATACTTTTTCATGGGACATAATGTACTTAAAAGGATAATGTTTGGAGGGATACCGAGAGCAGACCCTAAGGGAAAAAGAAATCGTTTAGTAAATATTCCAAAAAGTGAGCACAAGTATGGCCTTTAGAGGGTGACACAGTTACCTGCGCACAAGCACAGCACGTGGAGCGAGAGAGCTGCTTTAAGGGAGTCCTTTTTCATCATCCTTCCACAAGGCTGCAACAAGAAACGCAGATCCTGTGGGTGCTGCCGTTCTGATCCATCGCCAGCTTCTGACTCTGCTTCCTGGGGCAGTGCGGCAAAAGACCGCCATCTCTGGCAGCCTTTTTACAGGCTTCTCCGTGATCATATCCGTGTTGGGTTTTTAACCATTTTCCCATAGCAAACTTCCCGAAGTGTCGTCTCTGACCCGTGTGTATCTCTTGACCTGTAATGTAAGCGGCACAGAGCAGGGAGCGTTTCTCCTCTGTTTTTCTGTGCTGAACTAGTTATGTCTAGTGCTGTATAAAGAAGTGTTTAAAATCATGAAAGGTCTAGAACAGGCAGATGTGAATCTGTTATTTACTCTTTCGGATAACAGACTAGGGGGCACTCCATGAAGTTAGCATGGGGCACATTTAAAACTAATTGGAGAAACTTCTTTTTTACTCAACGCACAATTAAACTCTGGAATTTGTTGCCAGAGGATGTTGTTAGTGCAGTTAGTGTAGCTGTGTTTAAAAAAGGATTGGATAAGTTCTTGGAGGAGAAGTCCATTACCTGCTATTAAGAGAATAGCCACTGCCATTAGCAATGGTAACATGGAATAGACTTGCCAGGTGACTTGGATTGGCCACTGTTGGAAACACTGGATTTGTGTGGCCTGAAAAGCATGCATGTGCATCACGTCATAAGGGCCTGTTTTGAGAATTTGCCTGTGTACGGACCTTCGGAGGCCTGAAAGGTTTCAGTGATGCTCGTTCCTCAAACCTTTTCCGTTGGAAGTAAACCGTAGAACTAGGGGTCAGGGAGGACAACTCGGAACCAGCGTAAGGAAATATTTCTTCATGGAGAGGGCGGTGGATGTCTGGAATGCCCTTCCGGAAGAGGTGATGAAAATAGTAAACAAAATTCAAAAAAGCATGGGATAAACATTGTGGATCTCTGAAAGCTAAAAGTGGAAATAAAGAAAAGGGTGTAATGGGGGTAACTGCACGGAGCAGCAGCTACTACCTCGAACACAGGGCTTCCCAAACCTGTCCCGGGGACCCCACAGGCAGTCGGGTTTTCAGGATATCCACAATGAACATGCATGAGATAAATCTACATATACTGAGTCTCCATGGGATGCAAATGTATCTCATGCATATTCATTGTGGATATCCTGAAAACCCACCTAGCTGTGGGGTCCCCAGGGCAGGTTTGGGAAGCCCTGCTCTAACAAAAGGCATGGGGAATGGATTACTATCCTTAGCCAAGTAGCTTATGATTTTGATGCAACTGCAGCATCCCTCTCCGCTTCAACGGTGGAGGGGGATTGGATTCGGACAACAGCCAGAGCTGGGCCCTGACTTTTTATGGTCCAGGGTACTGATATGTGGACATTAGGGGAAAAAGTGCAGGACTGCTTCTATGGTAAAGTTAGACGGCAAAGCACATTAAAGCAGCAGCATCGTATGAATTATCAGGAAGGCCGCTCACTCTGTAAAAATGTTGCTAGCAGTAATTTTGTTACGGGTTTAACGGTTTGCTCGGGAATATTACTATCCTTAACATAAGGCTTGGGGGTAACCTGCACAGAGCGGCACTTGCTGGGAAGACTGGAAGGACCAGTTGGTCTTTTTCTGCCGTTGTTACTGGGTGCTGTCTTCCCAAAAGTTATACCTCTTCTGTCGGAGCAGATGAAGGAAGACTTCTGATTTTCTTGATGGCTCAGTCGAAGACTAAGGCCAGGTTTTAATCCCTAGAATGGAGCTTATTTTGCAAACTGTAAAAGGCATTGGCTTTTTTATTTTGGACTTCAGGAAATCATGGGATTGGTGATCAGAAAAAAAAAAAAAGTGAAGACACTGGAGGAATTATCAGCTGGGTCCGGCTAATTAAGTAAGCGCAGTAATAGCTAGAAATCCTAGCAGAAACGCAGGCGCTCAAGCAGCCAGGGCTGCTTAGCAGGCTGTGTGCTTCGTGTGGACCAGGCCTGTGCGGCAGGTTGATGGTGGCAGGGAGTCATCTGAAAAGGCCCCAGGGACCTGGGAGGCTGGGTGTTTGGTTACAGCCGCACTGGCGGTGGCAGGTTGGATTATTGTGCAGTTTTCGGGGTTGGTACAGAATGAGAAAACTACCCTTTTATTGCTGAGTAAGGCCTTGTTCATGCTACAGAAACATTTTCAAGAATAGTTAACTGGTGCTGCAACACAGATTTTAGTTGTGTTAGGGCCTGGTTTTACCAAGCTGCTTTTTCCTCCATAGGGACAGAATTGGAGAAAACCCTCATTTTTAGCAGACTTTGTGATGTGGATGCTAATTGACTGACTTTAAGTAGGAAATTGAACGTGATATAGCTTCTCAATTAATTGGAAGTGAAAATTGGTAAAATTGATAACTAAGGGACATTTCAATTCAAATGAATAATAATTTTTGTTTGTTAGAACAACATGTAGGATATTTTTAGATTAGGTTTTTATAGGGTTGGGTTCATCCCCTGAAGAAGATGGCATATAGTTGTCGAAACTAGGGTCCTAGTTGGGATGTGGGTGGTTTTTTAACATAGGATTGTCATTTTTGCTTATGTGTTTCATGTTTTTGGTGTAAACTTATTTTTAAATACAAATTTTTCATGTTTGTGGCAGCTCTCAATATTTTGTGAACTACATTGATGCCAATAATTTTGGTACCTTCGATGTGTTAGTGCTATAGTTTAAGGTGTGCCCTGTGGCCAGGAAGTAAGCTGTGACTTACCAGCAATACCCGAGTAACATTCACTTAGTAATTGTTATAGGCGGCAGTTTAGGACCAGGTGGCTGAATGGCGTTGAGCAAACTGATCTGGTGCTACTGAGAGAGCATTTTAGCAACAGATCAGCCATTCACAAAAGTAGAAGAGAAAAAAATAATTTCTCTATCATCTACCTATCTGATCTCCCCTCTTTCTCTCTTTATATGTACACACAGCTGTAGTTTTATTTATCCCTTGCGTCTTCCATGATATTGCTCTGGTTCTTGAATACCAGGTGGCTGTCTTTAATTAAAAAAACCCCTAAAGAATCGCATCACTGTAAGGAAGTACAAGCTTCACAATTTGCCTTATTTTCAGAAATGATTAGAGGGAAAAAATAGTTAAATTTCTTATTTTTGTTTTTAAAAAAAACCAAGAGGTTTTTTTTTTTTTTTAGATTGTAAAGCGCTTTGTGCATAGTGTGTGAAAATGTCTTAACATAGATGGCATAGGCGATGGTGTGCATCAGCTGGCACAGGGTCCGCATTGCAGCTCTCTGGAACCGGGTCACTGAGAAGCAGCCATTTGCCTGTTCTGCTGGCTTTCCTCCTTGTAGTTGTAGCCTTCTCTTCTTTAAAAGCTCAGCTGCATGCCAGAGCAGTATTCTCTGCTGTGCAAAGTGTGTTCTGTTCACCCAGATTTTGGGCTGGTCTGTGCTTACTTACAAAACAAGACTGTGGCATAAACATCTGCAGAAAACACCGGAGCCTTTAATTTAATGTTCTTTGCTAGCTGCTTGTTTTGCCCTTGCTACTGACGGTGAAGAAGTGTCCAGCAGAAAAATCTGCCCAGTCACCTCTATGAGCTTCAGTCTCTCTGTTGGGTTCTTGATATAAACACTTTTTTAGCTTACCTTTCCAAATATTGCTCACAGTGACTTACAGCGTTATTAGTAATTTGGGTACCCCAAAGAGCTTATGATCTAAGGGGGTCGATTTTTAAAAATATGCGCATGTGCTACCCGGCGCGCGATTTTATAACATGTGCAAGGGGGGGTGGAATACTGCAATTTTTGCACGGCGTTGCATCACAGCTTTTCCCAGTTCCCTCCCTGTTCACTCTAAGGGAACTTCCCTATCCTAGCCACCCCTGTCTTTTTTTTATTTTACCTTTTGCTCCTCCAAAGGAGCAGGTTGCGCACGCCAGTACCCTCGCAAATGGTTGCTGAACTGGCATCTCAAACCCGCCCCCACGGACAGCCCCTTTTCTTCAGCCCGGTTCTTGTGCGCGTAACGAGGGTTATGCGTGTGGCCGAGCTCACGGCATTTTAGAAGCAAGGCCCGACCACGCACATAACCTCCGTATTTCACGTGCGCAGGCGATTTAAAATTTACCCGCAAGTGAATATGACAAGGTAAGCACCTAAATGATATCGGGATGTGCTCTCTCTGGATTCCTGGAGATCATTGCACATCTCTCTCAGGTTTGTATGTGAAGCAGGAATCTCTGAGGATATTTTCCAAGAGGCAGGCGGATTAGAGTAAAATACATAAAGGCAAGAACATCAATTCAGCTGGCATACAGGAGTTACCTTCTCAGCTGGGAAGGGGGGAAGGACATGATATGTAGGAGGGGAGGGGAGGGGGAGTTTGCTGTCCCTTTTCTTCTTCCTGGGGGGGGGGGGGGGGGAGAGGGAAGAGAAGACGTATCTCTTAGAGCAGACTATATTGTGTCCTTTGCACCAGGCCAGGAACTCATTCTGATCAGACAATGCAGATTGGCACCAGATCAGGGGAATTGGCCTTGGTCTTTCTGTACTCTGTTTTATTGTTATCGTTATTTTGTGTGTGTGGTTTTCGCTCCTTTTTGTGATCATAGAAACATAAAACGTGATGGCAGATAAAGACCAAACGGCCCATCCCCACTTCCAGCTTAGTTTTGCAATCTTTACCTCTTCCTTGCATCTTCTCTGCTTATCTCTTGCTTTCGTGTATTCTGGCACTGTCCCCGACTCCACCACCTCTTCTGGGGGACTGCTCCATGCCTTATCCGTTACTCCTAATTTTACCCTCTTGCACCGTCATCCCATGATCTCTCATTCTAGCGCCTCTGTTCTGTTAGAGACCTGCCACCTGTGCATTTATTCCTTGGCTGTATATAAATGTCTCTCATATCTCCCGTTTCCTGCCTTTCCTCCGGGGTATACGTGTTTAGATCTTTAAATCCTATTCCCAGATGCTTTTATGATGAAAAATGTGGACCGTTTTTAGTAGCTTTCATCTGGCTTATAACTGTTGGAGGTGCGGTCTGCAGAATTGTACCCAGGACTCCAATTGAGGTCTCACCAGAGACTTGTGCCATCGCTTTATCTACAGTTTGACTTCCTGAAGGTAATTGGATATGATCGCTCCCTGGTCCTGCTCTTGTTTTATGCACAGAGAAATTTCACCCCTCATACTGTGTTGCTCCCTTGGGTTTTTGTAACCCAAACATATTACTCTGCATTTTTTTATTTTTTATTTTTTGCATTAAATCTTGACTGCCAAACTGTAGACCACTTAGATGCCTTCTCATGCTTTCCACATCATCCAGGGTGGCCACCCTGTTGCAGATTTTGAAGTCATCTTTCTAGATAGCCCTGTTGCATGATCACTTAGGAAAATGTTCAAGAGAACTGGACTGATGACCAATTCCCGCAGCACACCCCGTCTTCTCATCCTGAACCCCACTTACCACCAACCTTTGCCGCCTCAACTAGTTTCTAACCTGCTTAGTCACTTTAGGGCCCAGTTCTAGGATTTGTATTTAAGTCTCCTATCCAGTGCTGTGTCGAGTGCTGCTTTGAAATCCACGTACACTCTCTCTCTCTCTCTCTCTCTCTCTCTCTCTCTCTCTGGCCATCCAGTCAAAGAAATTGATTAGATTCGTCTGACCTATTTCCGGTAAAACCGTGCTGTCTCCAAATCCTGCAATCTACGGGATTACAGCAACTTTTAGCAACGATTCCATTAATTTGCTCAGCAGCTCACATCCCCCCTGTCTCCAGTCCTGACTTTAAAAGAAGCATTGAAAAGGTCAGACAGCATTGCTGCCAGAACGTTCTCCTAAAATCCCGTAATATCCTGCCTGGCCCCTTGGCCCCTCTCCAACACAGTTTTCCTTAAAACTGTTTGAGATCTACCTCACTTCCTCTTCTGTTTGTGGCAGTGTTCTGAGGTCCAACTCCTAGGCCCTTCCCCAGTGAACACAAATTCCTCCTGGTCACCTCCCACTTTTGCATTCTGCCTGTCACGAACACATTTAAAAAAAAAAAAAAAGGCCTTCTCCTCCCTGTTTTATTAAATCCCATTTGCACCTTCGCTCCCCTGACTGTCCCAGTTTCTCTTAGGTTTTCCAGATATTGTTTATCTGTCTTCCATTTTATCTGTCTGGAAACCTACGTACACGTGTTTGCACTGCTAAAGTTTCCTGCCCCCTCGCTGATGTCATGTCCCATTGCGGAAGGGAAGAAATCAGATGGGAGAACCCTCTTTAAGTGCCGAGACGGGACCTTTTGTCTGCCAGCTCTCCTTGTTTTCCGGCCTGCCCTGGTACCGATGCCCTGACTGAGCTCCTGCTGCTGACAATTACTTTGCCCCCTCCCTCTGTCATTGCTCCCCAATGTTAGTCGGGGTTTGCCCCCTTGGGTGCAACTAGGCGTGTTCCGCGCTATCTGAGTGTAAAGCAAGTTAGATGTTTTATAGCTTGTAGTTTGTATCTTAGATGGGGTTACATATTTTAGTTTTTGTTACAGTTTTACCAACAGCGGGCAGGATGAGGGTTTAGGTGTATTCTTAGGATTTTGCTTGGATATTGATTGATTTTAATGGCGGTAGAGAAAAAAACATTGTTGCTGGCTGTGAATTGGGGACTGCCTGGTTTTGGTGCTGATGCCTTGTGCATGGAGCTATAGGCTGGCTCAGGGAGAGCCTGCTGCATGGCTCTGTCCGTGAGGATCCGGATCGCTTCTCAGGGGATTCAGAAGGAGTGCCGGAGATGTTACCAGCATTTAGATGGCTAGGAGGCCAAAGGGAGGTTCGGGATCCTGGAGGAGGGCTCGTGATACTGCGATGTGAAGTCCAGAAGCCTTGCCTCTGGTGCTGTCTATGAAGAGAATCTGCTGTGAAATGACCAGGACTGAGTACCTGGGCTGGGGGAGTAAGCTTTCCCCAGACTGGGGGTGTTAAGTTTACCTGCAGGGCATAAGTTAGGAAATGTTGTTGTTAAATATCCAGTGAGTGTGGTGCAGGGGCCACCAACCTGACAGGTATTTAATATTTGCTGCAAGCCTCTTTGGTGTTAAAGAAAGTTGTTCCATAAATGATTGTATATAAATCTGATATAGAGTCATCTTTTCTGTGTAGAGACGCCCTGTTTTTGTGATGAAGCGGAAGGACTGTCTAGAGGTTCTCCGTGAAGATTTGTGAGAGAATCCTAGAGGGGATGCAATGGGGGAAGCAAAAAAAACCAAAAACCCCCCATACACCTGATTGTTTGTTTTCTCATTATATGTTCATGTGATGGCAATATTAAAAGTTCTGTTTCCCAAGGAAGAGAGCAAAGCCAAGCCCAGGATAAGTAACTTACTTCTTCGCTGAGAAAAATAGCTAATAAAACTAACTGTGGCAAATTGGACAGTGTAATTTTTAGTTTCTGATCACACTGGAAGTAATTTTCAAAGAAGTTATGCATGTAAATGTAACATGCTATCGTAGCAATTTTCAAAAGCCATTTACTCGAGTCAATGCTTTTTAAAATCTGGCCCACAGTGCACCCCCTCCTCCAGACATGTCACTCTGGGCCTTAAGCATGTCCTGTGCTAAAGTATGAAATGAGCTTTGCCTTCAGTAGTGAACAGGCTTGTGTCGTTTATGCTGGCTCCCAAGTGTGGTTCTGATAAGATAATCCATATTGGAGGTCTCTGTATCGCAAGATCTTTCTTTATGGTGCTGTAGGCTTTTGACCTTTGACATGAGATGAGCTCTTTATACTGTGCTGTAGATTTTAATCATAAAATTAGGTTTAAAGTCCAATACACTTCTAAAACCACAGGGTCTGAAATATCATAGTACAGGAAAGTTCACTTAAAGTACCAGGTGCCTAGACTTTGAATTTATAAAATTTGCTGTCTCTGAGCACTCAAATTTAGGAGCCTAAAATGGGGGTGAAGACTTCCTGTACTGGGTCCCTAAAGCCAGGTGTTCCTACACCTGACCTCAGTTTAAAGAGCCTAAAGCTAAACCCCTATCTTCAGAAGAAATGCTTAGGAGCCTGTACTTGCTGAATATAGGAATCTAAGCCTATATTAGGGGACTCTGAGCACTTTCAATATCTGGCTCGCTGTCAGAATCCAGTGAAATATAAGGTGGTCTGCTAACCAGATTGGATAGAGCCTGAGGTTCTTGGAAGATGATGGTATGGAATTGTTTTAAGAGTGTTAACGTGCTCCTTTTCCCCTGTTCTGTTAAGAGAACAGAGGGTTTCTGATGTAAGAGGTAGATTTTAAACCACGACAAATATTGTGTAGCAAAATGAATGGTATTTTTTTTTTATTTTGGGGGGGGGGGAATATGTCTGCTGAGTTGCCTTTGATAAGGGTGGCCTTCAGAGGGATTATCACTGGTGACATAAATCGGTTTATGGCTTGTTTTTGACACAGTCTAACAGCCCTAAATGCCTTTTTGAAAGAAGCTTTTTCAGGGTAGATAAAATTTCATGTCTGTGAGAAAAATTCTTGGAAAGCTCTGGAGACTGCAGGAAACAAAATGCACTGCGGAATCCTTACGAATAGAAATACCGTGTGTGACAGGTAAGAGTAGCAGTGGATGTGTATACTCTTAGGTCAAGATGAAGAAACACTGTGTGACATGCTAGCTGAAATTTTAGAAAGGAAATAATAAAACTTGGCAACAGGGTAATAGTGGGACAGTTCAGTTACCAGTGTCTTATCTGGACATGCTAGAGATGTAAAGTTTTTTTGGATGCTATAAATGACTGCCTCATGAAGGAGCAGGTCCCTGAATCTACGAGAGGGGTAACTATTTTAGGTCTAGTTTTCAGGGGAATGCACAACCTGGTGCAAGGGATTACTATGGTGGGGCTGCATAGCAATAGTGATCATAATTGCAATCCAGCTTAACATAATTACTGGCGAGAGGACATTAAGTAACACTATTGTACAGGCCCAGAATTAGTGGGTGTGCAAACTGTGCAGTTGCACAGGGCTGCTTACCCGGGGGGCGGTGGCAGCAGTCCAAATAAGGAGAGAGAAAATGTCCACCAGTGGGGCCCCATCACACCGGAGGAGAAGAAAAGAGGCCCATGAGGCTGCCAATAGACCCCATCCCATTGGAGGCAAAGAAAAGAAACCCATGCGGCTGCTGGTGGACCCTATCCCACGGGCGGTGAAAATAAAAAGAAGAGGTCTGAGCAGGAGGGAACACAATCAGCTGCTGCTCCTCCTGTACCAGCCCCACAGTATTCAAAACTCGCAGAGCTAGCATTTCTTCATGCTGATCTCATGACAGATCTGAAATATGTAAGAACATAAGAAATTGCCATGCTGTGTCAGACCAAGGGTCCATCAAGCCCAGCATCCTGTTTCCAACAGTGGCCAATCCAAGTCACAAGTACCTGGCAATTACCCAAACACCAAGAAGATCCCATGCTACTGATGCAATTAATAGCAGTGGCTATTTTCTAAGTCAACTTGATTAATAGCAGTTAATGGACTTCTCCTCTAAGAACTTATCCAAACCTTTTTTGAACCCAGCTACACTAACTGCACTAACCACATCCCCTGGCAACAAATTCCAGAGCTTAATTGTGCTTTGAGTGAAAAAGAATTTTCTCCGATTAGTCTTAAATGTGCTACTTGCTAACTTCATGGAGTGCCTCCTAGTCCTTCTATTATACGAAAGCGTAAATAATCAATTCACATCTACCCGTTCTAGACCTCTCATGCTTTTAAACACCTCTATCATATCCCCCCTCAGCCGTCTCTTCTCCAAGCTGAAAAGTCCTAACCCTCTTTAGCCTTTCCTCATAGGAGAGCTGTTCCATCCTCTTCATCATTTTGGTTGCCCTTCTCTGTACCTTCTCCAGTGCAACTATATCTTTTTTGAGATGTGGCGATCAGAATTGTACACAGAATTCAAGGTGCAGTTGCACCATGGAGCGATAGAGGCATTATGACATTTTCCGTTTTATTAACCATTCCCTTCCTAATAATTCCCAACATTCTGTTTGCTTTTTGACTGCTGCAGCACACTGAGCCGACGATTTCAAAGTATTATCCACTATGATGCTTAGATCATTTTCCTGGGTGGTAACTCCTAATAGGGAACCTAACATCATGTAACTACAGTAAGGTTTATTTTTCCCCGTATGCAACACCTGTGTGGATGGCACAAATGATTTGTAATACATTAATGGCATGACCTATGTATATATGTTGCTACCGTGTTATGCCCCTCCTTGGCCCCCCTGCCCCACCTTTTAAAAAAAAATATATATATATAAAGAGTGGCTGAAAGGGCAGAGCCCTGAGGTATGTCTGTGAGACGTGCCTCTGTATATGATAGAATGAGAGAGTTCTTTTTAGTTTAAAAAAAAAAGTGGTTGCACTGCTAAAGGCATGAATATTGTTTAAAAATACCATCTTGCAAGCCCAGACAAAAGGTATTCCAAGCATTAAAAATGGTCAAAAGACTAAACGACTGCCAGCTTGGTTTAATGGTGACATAAAGGTGGAATTTTACTCTAAAAAGGTTCATTCAAAAAAATGAAAAATGGACCTAAATAATGAAAGTAGACAAGAGCAAAAGCACTGGCAAGTTAGATGTAAAACAGTAGTAAGACAGGCCAGAAGAGAATTTGAGAAGCTTGACAGTTAGGTCAAAATGTAGTAATAAAATACTTTTTCAATTAAATTCAAAGCAAATCCTGTGAGGGAGTCATTTGGGCTGTTAGATGACCAAGGAGCAAAAAGGGTGCTCAGGGAGGACAAGGAAATAGAAAAACAAAATTAATTCTTTGCATATAACTAGATAGGCTGCATAAAGAAAACCATCGTACTGAGATTCCATCATGGGCTGACATTGTATAGAGTCATTGATTTCAGCAAAAAATGATCACATACTTGTCAGAGCCCGATAGTCTGTACAGTGTGACGGCCCTTAACACTTATGATTTGCGGATGATGGCATTTTAGTCCAATGGTCTTGTTTATGCTGCCTATTGCATTGAATCAACCACACATATATAGAGAGGCCACATATTAACAATGAGTATAATATTTATTCAGCATATTTACATGCTCACCTATCTAATCAATCTAATCTCGGGACCCGAGATTAAAAGAACTTGACATCTATCAGTTTTAATTTGAAGACGGTGACATCCGCGAACAACTGTTATCTGCATGTTGCTATTCCAAGGAAAATTGCTTGTGAAGCATTTTATTTTTATAAATGGTTTCAAGTAGAAATGATTATAAAAGTTATTTACATTGAAATTTTGTACATGATCAATATTGTCTTATTCAGAAAATTGTGCAATATATTTCTTGATGTTTTAATTGGTATGTATGAATCGTGTGTGTGCTAGTATAGCTTTTTAGATTGATTAGATAGGTGAGCATGTAAATATGCTGAATAAATATTATACACATTAATATGTGGTCTCTCTATATGTGTGGTTGATTCAAATACAGATCGATAGGGAGTTATTTTCTAAAAGTTTACCCTCTGTATTGTTACAGCCTATTGCATTGTAGGAGTATTCCTTTTTCATATACAAAATAAAATTATTTAATCGCATGGGTATGTCAGATAGGTATAGAAACTGGATGTCCGATTAGGCCAGTTCACCTTTGACGATGAGAAGGTTACTCCTCACTGTGCCGGAGGAGATCCAAAGCCCCTTAACAATAATTCTGCAGATATTGTCCTCTCCCCACCCTCCACTTCCCTTTCAGGAAAGTCTAATTATACTTGGAGTATCTCCGGAGGAATGGGTGAGCCTGAGACTAAAAGTGCGTGAGGGTGGAAGGATTCTCTGTTTCCACATAACAGGTGGGACCCAGGAGAGGACTTGTGATCTGACTGATGTACTAGGAAGGGAAAGGAAGATGCTGTCTGATAACACATTTAGATGTTTGATATTTGTGTGTGCCTTTTTAGCAGTATTGATTTTTGTATGCTTTTATATCATTTGGAGATTGATTTAGTGCTGCATTTTTCTCTTTACTGTTCAGCCAGGTTCGGGAGAGACTGAAGAATGAAGTGGCTTTGATGAAGGACAAGGTCCCTGGTTTCAGTCCCGGTCTCGCTATCTTACAGGTATTGATCCTTATTTTCTCAGATTGCAGGTTGGTCCACGGGGATGATGCACAGAGATAAATCATTTCCTGTATTTAGTTTTGCTGAATATTGTACATCGTTCCTGTTGCAAGCATGGGTAGCGCTGCCATTGTTCGGTGTTGGCAGGCACAGTTCTTGGACTATTCCACGATCCGCTGTAGTGCTCGGGGGAACTTTTCCATGAGTTGCCTATTTTTATCTTAACGGAAACCATTAAGTGTATAACACCAAGGTGCTTGGTAATTTAATGTGTTATGTGCGATTCTTATTGCACATGTGCAGTCTTTTTTGTGTCCCAGTTCTGAAAAAATGTAATGCTGAAAAACTGGAGATATTGGACTCACAGTAATGTGGAAGAAAACTCGTCTGGGTCACTGCGAGTAACTTGTGCCGCCAGGGCCAGCATTGGCACTGTTTACGTCCCCAGCCGTGACTGCTCATCAGTTAACTGTGCAAAACTCAAACAAAACACATTCTGCCTTGGAATTTACCAGAAGCCATGCAATATGCAGCGTCCGCTGGCAGGTCTCTGTTTCTGAGCTCAGACATGCAAATATTGTAGGGGCGGCTGCAACTATCACCGTGCATAAAACTTTGCACAGTTTCATGTTTCACAGGCCCTCGTGCATTTGTCGGTTGAAATTATCTAATTTCGTTGTTTTGTCCTGCTGCTGCCGAGCCCTGTGGTCCTCTTCGGCAGTCTCTGGATGGCTCTTTACCCTTGCCAGTTTGTGTTTTAAGCTCTTGTTAATGCTGAAAAGTAGCCTGAGAGAGCTGAATTGTTTGATTATAAATCTAAAGTCTACTGTGTACTTCTTTTTGTCCTTTAGGTTGGGGATAGGGATGACTCAAATCTCTACATTAAAGTGAAGCTGAAGGCTGCTGCCGAGGTAAACCTTGAAATTGTTTTCTCTCTGTAAAACACTTTATTTCCCTTTTTTCTTCCTCCACTGGAACACACGTTTCCCCGGCCATTTTGCCTACACTCGTGCAGGGCCTATGTAGTGAGAGAGCTGCTGCATTGTTCACGCAGTAGGCGGTGACGTGCTCACGCGCTCTGGCCTTATTAGTTATTTTATTAAAACATTTTACATTCCAAGAATCCAATTTCTTCTGCATAGATTACAACATTATTCGTAAAATTGAAACAATAAAGACATTAAAATAATCAACATAAATACAAGGTAAAATAAACACAAATCTTATGTTGCTAAACTCTCATCCTATAATTTTTTTTTTTTTTTTAATCTCCACCTCCAAAAACTTGAGAAAATAGATTAGCCTTCACTAAATTATGGAGTTTTAAGTAATCCTGCTCCTGATACACATGCCTTCCAAACTGCTGGAGCCGCAATAGAGAATGCCCTCATCCTTGTTCTTTAAGGACAATAATCATGCAATGATGGCACTTGAAATAATTGACAAGAACTGAGACGAGAACAAGATGGTGCATACCATACAATACATTCAGCTAAACAATGTGCAGCCAAGATTCAGCGCAGCTTGGCTGGATATTCACAGGCCACCATCTAGCTGGATAAGTCATAAGAACACAAGTTGCCATACTGGGTCAGACCAAGGGTCCAACAAGCCCAGCATCCTGTTTCCAACAGTGGTCAATCCAGGTCACAAGTAGTTGGTAAGTATACAAACATTAAATAGATTCCATGCTACTAAAGCAAGTAATAAGCAGTGGCTATTCCCTCAGTCAACTTGATTAATAGCATGTAATGGACTTCTCCAAGAACTTATCCAAACCTTTTTTAAACCCAGCTACACTAACTGCACTAACCACATCCCCTGGCAACAAATTCCAGAGTTTAATTGTGCGTTGAATGAAAAAGAATGTTCTCCGATTAGTTTTAAATGTGCTATCTGTTAACTTCAAAGAATGCTCCCTGGTCCTTCTATTATTCAAAAGAGCAAATAACATATTCACATTTACCCGTTCTAGACCTCTCATGATTTTAAAGACCTCTATCCTATTCCCCCTTAGCCGTCTCTTCTCCAAGCTGAAAAGTCCTAACCTCTTTAGTCTTTCCTCATAGGGGAGCTGTTCCATTCCCCTTATCATTTTGGTCGCCCTTCTCTGTACCTTCTCCATCGCAATTATATCTTTCTTGAGATGCGGCGACCAGAATTGTACACGGTATTCAAGATGCGGTCTCACCATGGAGCGATATAGAGGCATTATGACATTTTCCGTTTTATTCACCATTCCCTTCCTAATAATTCCTAACATTCTGTTTGCTTTTTTGACTGCTGCAGCACACTGAACCGATAATTTCAAAGTATTATCCACTATTTATTTATTTATTTTATTTAAAAGTGTTTGTATACAGTCTTTACAAACAGTGTTTAATCAAAACGGTTTACATAACTAAATAAAAAAATAGACATAAAGATTAAACTTAAAAGAAACATAAAATTATAAAAAGCGCAAAGTTACAAAAATATTCAATAAAAAATAAAAAAGTATCTAAAACAATAATTAGTTTACTAAAGATAAATCACTATATAATAATGTTGTGCCCTGCATGAGAGAAAAGAGGTTATGTTATTTAGAGTGTGATATATGGAAAGCAGATTGAAATAAATGTGTTTTTAAGGATTTTTTGAAAAGTTTGGAGTTGGATATGGATCTTAAAGAGTCTGGTTGTGCGTTCGATAGGATTGGTCCAATGACAGAGAATGCTCTTTTTCTGATGATGTCGAGACGGGCCTGTCGTGGTGATGGGATGTCTAAAAGGTTTTTGTCCAGTGACCTTAGATGTCTAGCGGGTTTGTATATTCGGAGAATGGAGCATAAAGTAACTGAGTTAGGAGTATAAATGAGTGAGTGTATAATGGACAGGATCTTGAATTGTATTCTGTATTTAACTGGTAGCCAGTGTAATGATTGAAGTATCGGGGTAATGTGATTTTTTTTATGGAAGAGTTTAAGATACGTGCTGCTGCATTTTGGATCAGTTGAAGTGAGTGAAGTGTGTTATCTGGGAGACCTATATAAAGAGAATTACAGTAATCAAGCCCCGAAAAGATAAGTGATTAAAGTATAGTCTGAAAATCGTGAAAAAAAAGTAGAGGGCAAAGCTGTTTCAGGAGTTGGAGCTTATAAAATGAATTTCTGGTAATTATGGATATGTGCTGTTTTAATGAAAGGTCTGAATTGATGGTTATACCTAAGTTTTTTGCAGATTTGGAGATGGGGATAGTGATTCCATTAAATACAAGTTGGGAGGGGGGACCTATGGATGAATCTGTAATTGAGGAGAGATGGACTATTTCTGGTTTTTTTGGATTTAGTTTGTCTGTTGTGAGAAAGCCATGTGTCAATAGTTGTGAGATATAAGGATACTAAAGATAATGTATGAGTCCAAGAGGTGTTGTATGGTACCATAAACTGTATGTCATCGGCGTAGATTTTAAATTGTATGTTTAATGAGGCTAAGATGCGGCAAAGAGGTAACAGATATTAAAAAGAATAGGGGATAGAGAAGAACCCTGTGGAACACCCGATGCAATAGAGTATGGTTCAGAAGAATGATTGTTTATATTAACTTGTTGAATATGATCAGACAGAAATGAGATAAACCACTGTAATACAGCACCCGAGATACCTATAGATTTAAGAATAGAAATGAGAATTTGGTGATCAACAGTATCAAAAGCTGCGGAAATATCTAAGAAGACGATAATGTGATCTGTGTAAGAATCGAAAGCCCGAAATATAGTGTCAAATGAAGTCAATAGAAGAGTTTCAGTGGAGTGACCCTTGCGGAATCCATGTTGATTTGTATGTAGTATATCATTTTCTGATAGATATACTAAGATGCCTAGATCTCTTTCCTGGGTGGTAGTTCCTAATATGGAACATAACCCATGCTATAGTTACACAATGTTATTTTGCCCTACATGCAACACCTTTCATTTATCCACATTAAATTTGATCTGCCATTTGGATGCCCAATTTTCCAGTCTCACAAGGTCTTCCTACAATTTATCACAATCTGCTTGTGATTTAACTATTCTGAATAATTTTGTATCATCTGCAAATTTGATGCCCTCACTCATCATATTCCTTTCTAGATCATTTATAAATATATTATAAAGCACCGGTCCAAGTACAGATCCCTGAGGCACTCCACTGTTTACCCTTTTCCACTGAGAAAATTGTCCATTTAATCCTACTCTCTGATTTCTGTTTTACTGTGAGACTGGCCTTGCAGCAGCAGAAAATGATGCTGCTTAAATGCGACGCCAGCTGCCACCCATGCCATGACCATGGCCAGAGTTTGGGGTGATTGGCTTCCCAAACATAAGAGGTCCCAATGGCAACCGAAGAGAGAGAGAGGCCCAGCAACACACTGCGGAGCCCATCATACAGTGGCCAAAGAAGAGAAAGAGGGGACCTGGTGGCCACCCGAGGAGCCAGCAAACTCCATCGAACTGGTGGCTGAAGAGAGAGCGGCCTGGCGGTCTACCACAGAGCCCATTCTGCCCTGGCTGAAGAAAGAAAGGGGACCCAGAGGTCGCCAGTGGACCCCATCTCATTGGTGGCTGAAGAGAGAGAGAAATCCAGCAGGCCACAGCAGGGCCCATACTGTGGCAGCCCAAGAAGAGGCCCAACGGGCCACCTTGGAGCCCATCCCATGGTGGCTGAAGAAGAGAGAGAAGCAGAGGACCTGGTGGCTGCCAGCCCAACCCCATCCAACTGGTCACTGAAAAAGAAGCCCAGAAAAGAGGGGGAGAGCGTGTGTCCGCATGCGAGATCCTATGCGTGAGGGAGAGAGAGCCTGGGTATTGTGTGAGAGAGACTGAACATATTGTAAATGTGTGTTTTCCTCTTTCTCCAATCCATAATAATCTTGGAGTGACTTGAAATCCAAAGACCCCAAGTATGGAGAGTGGAAGATTTTTAAAATCCTTATTAGTTTAATCATTGGGTGGTGTTTGATGTGCTGCTGTTCTGAATACTGGTGCTTTAGGAAATTTATAAAACTTTCATGAGGTTTTAATTATTTAATGTTTAATTTATCGGCTGTTTGCAATGCAAACAAGATGGCACTTTCAAAATGCATGCCTTCACTTGCTCCTGTGTCAGCGCCATACAGTGCAGCCACAACCTCTGGGCGCACAGTACTCAGAACAAACTCTTCAAGGGGGATCAAAACAATATTGCATGGTGGTCCCCTACCAGTCCTCTTTGCTGCCGCCTCAATTTTGGCAGCTTTTTTTTTTTTCACTTCCCTTCTAGTGTCGCGCCACTGGTGCTGGATCTGTTTGACCTCCCTGGGCGTTACTGACATCCAGGGCGATCCTTTCCCAAATCTGTTTCTTTGTAGAAGAAGCAGCAGCTTTTGATTTGAAGAGAACTTTTGTAGCTCTCGCGGACTGTGCGGCAGAGTAGCTCCTTCTCACCAGCCGTAAAGCAAGCATCACGTGTTCGCTTCTTGGACGCTTGGCCACCGCTAGTGCCTGCCTGCTCTTGCAGATCTCCGGCCTCTCTCTCCACCTGAGAGATGGTTTGTTTTTTCCCCCAAGACAATCTGTCTGTGAATGAAAATAAAAACATTTCATACGTCAAACAATAGAAATAAATTCAAGATAACCTATCAGAATATCAACTGTGCAGTGACAGATGTCAATATAACTTTCCACTAATAAGTAATGGAAGAAGGGAAAAGCTGGCCACTTGGCTAGTGTTAAGACACCCATACATGCAGTTAATGGTCAGAACAAAGAAGCAGGGCACATGGACAGCATGAACATATGAGAAAAAAATGCAGTTAATTAAAGGAGCAGGACTTGATGACAGACTAGAGGCCCGTAATGGGCGGCCAAGCAGCACTACCGAGCGTAAATCATGGAGGTTGCCGCTTCTTTCCTGGACGTCCATGACTCTGAGCGTCCCTTACGGGCCTGTGCCGGGCCACCTGAGTCATGGGCGCCGAAGAAAGGAACGTCCATAACTGCGTCTCTTACCTGTTGAAAATGTAAACGATGCTGATGTTGATCTCGATGTTCCTATTCCACTAACATGGAAGACACAAGCTCACACCAGTCTGTTCTTAATACAGACTGGTGTGAGCTTTCAGTTCAAATTCCATTTGAACTGAATACAAAAGGACCGTTGTACTCCGAGCAGCGATTTTATATACCTCCCAGGTAGGATTATGACACGCAGCATGATGTCACATGTTAGATATTAAAATGAATAAATTGGAAATTCCTATTTCTTATTATTCTGTCTGACATGTATGCCCTTTTGACAGACGTTCAACACATTCACAAGTGCACTCGAAATACTGTATGGAGGCCAGATACAGTAAAATGAGTAGAGTTATGGATGCTCTTTATTTGACCTCCGCGTGCTTTTTCAGCGCCATTGTGATTTCTTATTTGAATGCTGTATCACGCACCTAGGAAAGCGGACTGTGCTGTGCGCATGTTGAAAGAGCGGGCGTCCAAAACGGGGACACTTTTATACCGCGCCCATATTGTATCAGCTTGATTGTGAGTTACTGACCCTTTTCATTTAGGTACACACAAATTCTAAGCTATTGCCTACTCTTGGCTTGCTTTTTATATCAGACAGTCAGACAGACACCCACACCCACCCCATTATTTCATCTCTCCCTCAAACTTTTTAAGTTATAATATTTCCCAGTCCTCTTCAGCCTCCAGCATGATGATATTCTCTCAGTGCTCCCACTGGATTGGGAGCTCCGCAGTTTGGAATGCCTTACCTTTACATGTGCGTCAGGAGCAGGGTTACTTAAAATGCCATAAATTAGTGAAGACTGCTCTATCTTCTCAAGCTTTGGGAGGTGGAGATAGACCTGCTCTATGGTTCTAACATCTGGATATAACTTACCTGGCTAAATAGTGCCAAACATGGGGATATTCAGCAGCAAGTTAGCCGGATAACTGTGAATATTGGGCTTTGAATAATGGTACACCTTGCTCACTGTTCGGGACTGACTCGTACATCAGAGCCTTTGCCACTTCAGAAGTCTGATACAGCTGTAGCTTCTAGATAACTTCTCAGAAAGTTCTCTGAGAGAACGTTAGTGAGGTTTTTAAAATAACTAATCAACTGCAGGGTGCTTGCTGCAAAAAGGTTTAAATGCCTGCATTTTTTTTTCTTTAAAAAGTGTAAGAACTGTAATGCACTAGAATGTATGTGAAATCTTGTTTTGCAACCAAAAGTATAAGTTCTGTGGCATTTTCAGTATTCTGCCCCATGACTCATTAAATAAAATTATTTCTGTGACAAGAGTGGCATAATAACTATTCTTCTATCACTCCTTCCCATAAACACTCAAAGCATGTACCAGTAACAATATGTGGAACATGTAAAAATAGCAATAAAATACATATCAAAAGATAAATACACCCCCTGTGTATCTTACAGAAAAAGAGGCTTTTCCTGTTCCCGTCCACACCCCCATAGCTCCTTATACTGTGTGTCAGGGAATTGTTTGCCAAGATTCATGTTTTTATGTTCTTTTCTATAGATTGGGATCAGTGCTAATCATATCAAGCTACCAAAGACTGTGACAGAAGCAGAGGTAAGTAAGTGACGCCAGCGTAAAGACTGAACGTCAGTAGGGTTAAGAGAGAGAGGAGATCTATAATGCAAATGCTATTTATCTGGGGTTTGCCAGGGTCTTAGATATGGTAACGCAGTACCCAAAGCCAATGAGGAGCTGACAGATTGAAAACTGATTCGGTGGAAGAATCAAAAGTTGATTAGTGGTAAGTTCTTTCCCATGCAGGATGGAAGGTGGAGTGCCAAACAGTCTGAGCTGGTGCCAGGGATTTGCATACCGAAGTGAAAGGGTCCTCACTGATGGCACTAAAACTGCAAAGTAAGCCAGATAAAATCACAGTGAGGGGATTAGGCTATTAAATTCAATTACATTTAAGCATGTATAAAGTCAAGTACTTGTAAAACAATTACAGGAAAGTGATTTGTAAACTGGGAGAAGTCTCGAGCACGTGGGAGTCAGAAAGACCTGGGCAGCTGGTGAGTAGGTTATATCCCCTGTCAGCAGATGCAGATAGAGGGATAAAGAGCTCAAAGCTGACTTCATGTCCCCTATGGCGGTCTGGTGCAGGCTTCAGCTCTCTGGTATTTCTCTGTCTCCAGCAGGTGGTGCAGGCATGTGGAGGTGCTGGAGCTAGGAGTTGGCCGCTCATGAGAAGGCTATAAGCTCAGTTTCCCAGTGGAGCATAGGCTGGGCCTTGGGGGTGCTTCAGACAACAGGCCTGTGAGGACTGATCCTCCCTCCCTGCTTGAAGACCAACTCAGTTGAGGTCAGAGTTCCTGCATTGATGGGTCAAGCACTGGATGGCCCTTGGTGACTTTTGTTCCTTTGGTGGATCTGGCAACAGGAGCTACTGACAACACACTCTACCTCTATTCTTGGAGAGCAAGGGGGAGGCAGTAAAGATTTTATTTTAAAAAAGAAGGTTGCAGTACGTCCTTTTCTCCCCAGACTACCTCCCCTTCTCCGATGATGCAGCGTTTGATTCGGACTGAAGTGCTTACAGTCCCTTCTCCCTCCCTCCACCTGCTTCTAGTAAGGCTGTGAAAAGAGAGGTGCGGCACGGCAAGTATTGTACTGCGGCTCAGCATGTTGGCCGGTGCGTTCTTCCTGGTTTATGAATAGGCAGGCACCAGGCAGGTGGGTGCGATCCATGGCAGGTCTGAGCCCTGCCAAAAGGTGAAACTGGGTGGGTTCCCCAGATTGAGTATTGGCCCTGCGGTGGAGGGGGCAGTGTTGTAGTGTGCACGGAGCAGCTCTTCCTTTTTGACAGAATCAGCAGCCATTTTACCACCACTTCACGCCCAAAACAAAAAGGTCAAGCTTGCCAGCCTCTTTACCTCCTTTTTTTTTTTTTTTTCCCCTTCTGATAATCGAATGGGGAAGTTCATGGGGGCTACATATTTTCCGTCTGGCATGGAAAATTCCTTATAGCTCCAATTCTGTCCCAAGTTTATTTCAGCAGGCGACCTCCCAGGCATTTTGGACGTCCTCTCTCCTGCCCTCCCTGTTAGCGGGAACAGCCTGCAGAATTGGCGGTCGTCTTCTCTTCACAAAGGAAGCTTCCCAGAGGGTCTTTTAAGGCCAAATTAGGCTAGTGATGCTGAAGATTGCTGCAGCCTGTTTAAAACAAACAAAAACAGGGTGGTTCTCATTGGACATCGCTTTTTGGAGTCCTCCTTGAACCCTTTCCAGCCCTTATCTGTGTGCACGCACAGAAAAGCCTTAGGTTAGCCTTGGCAGTTTTGGGGGCGTTAGAGCTCTCCACTGGCTGGTCCAGTCCGAGGGAATCAACTGGGCGAGAGGAGGAGGAGGAGCTAGCCGAGCCAGCAGAACTTGGGGAGATTGCCTCCTCGGTGGAGAGGAGATGGTGACCCTTAATTCTGGGGCGTGGCCTCATGCAGCTCTCTGATAAGCAATGAGAGGCAGCAATCTATAGGTGGACCTGTATTCTTGGGTGCTCGTATGACACCCCCACCCCCTTCCAAGAAAGTCTGACTGCATCTGGCCGTTGGTGATAGGATCTCCTCAGTGTGAGATGATGAAGACTAAGAGGGATCTATATTCCCTTACCAAGGAAGAGAAGGCTATGGTATTGGATCATGTAGGGGGTTTGTCCTTATTTTGTAAGACTCCAGTTGGTGAAGAGAAGTACAGTGTTCAGGGGCCCCCCCCCCCCCCATGATAGACAAATCATGTAAGCCTCACTTGTCTGGGCACAATCTTTCCTTTTTTTTTTCTTTCTAGTGTCTCCCCAGGCAGTTATGTGCAATGGCTTTATGACTTGAGCCCTCCTGCATTTAGGGCCAGCATCCCTCGGAGGAGGCCATGGTGACCTTCCCCACGGGTATCAGTGTTCAGAGGGGGAGTTCCCAAACCTCCCTACACGGGGACCTGTAGCTCTGGGATGAATTCATAGCTCGTGTTTCTTGCATGGTGGTGTTAAATGATGCTCAGAGCTCCTTTGGTTGCATCCTCCATATGGCCTTGTCCAGGCTAGTTCAAGATGGGGCCACAGTGTTTATGACCATGCTTCTCAGGAGCTCTCCTCACAGGGCGATGGCTATTGTAATCTTGGCCTTGTTGTACAGTGTTACCCTCTCTAAGGGTAGTAGTGCTGGAACTTTAGGGACTAAAGGTGCAGAGGTCGGTTAGGGGTGCTCATCAGAAGCCTCCACCCCTTGGTTCCAGTCCTGGTGGGGCCATTTCAGAGGCTAGAAGCAATCTGCTCAAGACATTGAGGAGGTAGTCCAGGTCAGTGGGTTCAGCTGCAACAGAACCCCTATTTGCTGTGTTCTTAGCATCCTCCTTTATGGTGACACTTGGAGCTGGGTGGTTGGACACTGCTTAGGCAGTGGGAGCATGATATTAGGCTGATTTGGTCAGCTACAGGTTTTGGGGCTACATCTCTCCCTTGCTATTTATTTCAGGTCTCCCAGAAAAGGCTGTGATTTGGGGCTTCTCAAACTTTGGGTCAGGACCATAAATGGGGTCACAAAACCTTCATCTGGGGTCACAGGTACCTCAAATGGCAGCCTTCTTCAGACACCAGCAGCATTAGTAGTGGAAGTCAGTGTGGGGCCTGTGAGCCAGCTTGCACTCGCAGGCCCTGCAGTGGCACTGCCCTTGCATGAGTTTCTGTGGGAACAGGAAACCCTAAGCAAGGAGGGATCAGGGCTACTGCAGGGCCTATGAGCTTGCACTGACTTTGAGGCTCCAGGCTGACTTTCAGTACTAATACTGCTGTCACTTGCAGATCACCATCAGGCTCAGGACCAGCCATGAAGAGAGGGGAGTGATGAGTGCGCATGGGCTGGTGGCAATTGCTACTGCTTTTCTCCTTACCCACCACTGAACCTGCCCAAGATAAAAATTTAACCCTGTCATTAACCTGCCTTCTATTTCCACAGTTTATCCATCTTTGACCCAGGGCCCAAAAGAAAATGTTGCCACTAATCCCGTCCATGGAGATGTTGGGAGGGGGTTATTTAAAGGAAGGGATCAATGTAGAAGAGGTCTGAGAGTTGGATCAGCTGGAGAGGGATTGGTTGTGATGGGTGAGAAAGGGGGAATAACATTAACTATAGGGGATGGGAAAGAGGAGATCAGCTGAGGAGGGGGATGTGAGAAAATGGATTGGAGGAGGTGAGGCAGGGAGGTCAGAGAGGATGGTGGAGGGAATAGGAGATGGGGTGAGAGGGAGGGGATGTCAGAGATTTGTTGGTTATAAAAAGGGATTCGGGAGGTGAAAGAAGATCAGCTAGGGAGTTGCAAAAAGGGCTGGATGGGATGTGAGAGAAGGTGGGCTGGGGAGGTGAAAGGAACTGGGGAATATAAGAGAATCAGCTGGAGGGGGAGTCTGCTGGAGGGGAGGAAGTTAAGAGACTAGGTCCTCTGGAGGTCAAGATAGGGGAGGGTGAAAGTGATTTTTGGAGGGAGACCACACCCCTGTTAGTTTGTTTTGGTCATCCTATAGGGTCATCTGAATTTCCAAGTGCTAAAATGGAACCACATTGGTTAAAAATTTGGGAAACTCTGCTAAGAGTTCTCCTATTCTTGGGGTCACTGTGAAGAATGGTAGACCTAGGTGGCTTTCCACATGGATACACAGGAACATTTATCCCTTCCAGGGGTTAGCAGATATTTCACAGATGTGTTATCCTGGATCCTTTCCTGACAGCTATCGGGCTTTCCCCCTTGTGCTAACTATGACCCAAATCACCTGCTGGTCGAGTGATAGTAAAGGCCTCCCTATGCAGGGAGGAACTCTTGTTTATTGTTTAGTAGGACATCTGTACTATTCAGGGCTGATTCAGAGCAAGAAAGCTATTCATCTGCAGCTAGGGTTATGCAGGCTGAGTGATTATCATGAGCAGCAATTCATTTTGTCCTATCCGCTGGAGTATAAGGAAACTCTTCCTTCCAAAGAAGCCTTGTACATCAAGAGCTTATGGCCTTACTTCCAGTGTCTAAATTTCCTGTTTTCTCATCCACCCCAAGTATGGTCTGTTCTTCAGGTCCTGTGCTCCAGAATAGTGGATCTGAATGTTGTACTTTGGGCACAGACCCAGTGTCTCTCTCTGTTTGCACTCCTCTCAGTGTGATATCCAGTAGTCCAGTGTCACAAGACTATCCTTCCCTCTCTTTAGGGAGATTAGAAAGAGTCTGAGCAGGTGGCTTTCATTGTTGTTGTCTGCAGGGATGGATTTGGAGTTTTCATTCATTGTTTTGTTTTGTTTTTTGTGCCAAAGGTGTTAGTCTTATAGGTTGAGAGGGGACAGGAGTCCTAGTGGAGAACCAGCGAGTTCAGGTCTAGGCTGATGGCCAGAGCCAGTGGTCTAATGTGGCAGAAAACCTGTCCTCTAGCTTAGGAGAAGGCAGTGCACTGTCGGTGATCAGTGTAACCTCAGTAGCTGATGAGTGAATCTAGTAGCCCTCGGATGCCCTAGTAAGTGAATCAGATTTGAACTGGGCTGGAATTCCCTTGCAGGACTTAGTAGCAGCTCACATGGCAGACATTGTCATCATGCACATGAATGTTCTTGAGCCAACGTTCTTGAGGCCTGAAGTGTGAAGACTGGCAGAAGCAGCCTTTGCTGTATTGGGGATCAGGTGGGATTACCTCCATGAGTGGATTTCTGGTTCGCCCAATGAAGTTCCAAGTTCTTCCTGTGAAAAAGGAGGAGGAGTAGCCTAGTGGATAGAGCAGTGGGCTATGAACCAGGAGACCAGGGTTTGAGTCCCGCTGTCACTCCTTGTGACCTTGGGCAAGTCACTTTACCCTCCATTGCCTCAGGTACAAACTTAGAGTGTAAGTCCTCTGGGGATAGAGAAATAACCTACAGTACCTGAATGTAAACCAATATGATATCTCAGATCAAATGTCAGTATATAAAAATAAAGAAAGGGAAGCAGGAGCCAGGGGATTTGGATATCCTAGTAGAACCATGACCGGCATTCAATCTCCTGTTGGGTGTCCTGTTGCCCTGTTGGGTGTCCTGTTGGGTGTCCAGACATTGCCCTTCCCAGGTTCCCCCAGTCAAATGATTCTTCCCTAGAAGATTCCTGCCATTTTCTTTTTCAGCCGTGGCTGTTGAGAGAATCAGGCTACATAGCTAGGATACTTTAGTGTCAGGGATTACAGCTTTTGGTGGTGCGAAAGAGGACAGGTAGCAGACTTGTAAGTTTAGAGCCTCCCTTTGAGGGATCCTTTTCTAAAATCTTGTCTTTCTGCCAGAGGAGATGGGGTGAAAGCATAACCTGTAATTCTCACAGAGAGCAGAGACTGGCTGTGGCTTGTTACAAGAGACAAAATCATGGAAGCTCTCGTGGTTTTCCCTTCGCTGAGATACTTTCTGCTGGGGGCTGAAGCACACAAGTGCAGGAGGTCTTCTCGACTTGAAACTTGAGCTTTAGTATGGAAGCAATCTGGCCTCGCAGGGTAGTGCCTTTTTAAGTCTTGTTATTGATGTTGGTGGCCTTTGGTAATTGTAAAGTAATGGGTATCTCTCTGCTGGCTACTCTCCATTTTCTGAGGGTAATGTTTAACTTCTATCAGAATTGGGCTTGTCTCACACATGATGGCGAAAAACTTGGGTGATGTAGGCCAAGGCAAGGACGGCCATTCTCAGATCCATGGTAGGTCACCTTTGAGATGTTTGTAGGTGATCGGTTCCTTCTGAATTTTGGATAGTGTTTTGCTCTTTTGATGTTTGTTGTTTATTGCATTTACCTACCACCAGTGCCAAGGGTCTAGGTGGCTAACAATAAAATATACATATTAAAAAAAATTAAACTAAACAGATCTTGTTTTAAAGCATAATGGTTTCTAAGGCATCAGTTTCAGGAGGAGCAAGAAGAGGAGTGCTTTGGCCTATTCCAGCAAGAGTTTTTTCAGCTCCCAGAGGGCCGGTGAGCTCACCTGATAAAGGGCGCAGTAGTCCTTATAGGCAGAATCAGAATCTGTCTTTCCAGAGGATAATGGCAGGACAGTGCCCTGGCCTCCATTTCATCCCTGCTCTAAGCACCTTAGTGTGGATGTACATGCCAGAAGAGGCTATGCCTTGGATGCAGGAAGCTTGAAAACTATTGTGGCTTTCTCCCACCTGGTCTGGGTGGAGCTTTGATATGTCCCACTCATCTGCCTGGATGATGAGGTCACATTTAAACTTATCTGTTACTTTTCCTTTTCGTCCTGCCAGACCAGTCCAGAACACACTCAGGGATGCCACAATGATCAAATGGCAGTCTGATGAGCTCTAAAAACTAATAGTGAGTATGTTGATAACTCTGAAGATAGTTGGCCTAATTGTGACCTTTGCATAGGGATTATCTTATTCCTGGATTAATGACCATGGAGTGATTTTTTTTTTTTTTTTTTTTTTTTTTTGGCTGAATCAGGTTTGGTTGTGTTGGTGTTTATTTTGGTTTCCAAAGCAGTTGCCTTCAGTTCTCTATCTTTAATTAGGTTACTGAGGAACTGAAGGCTGCACCAGATCCCTGTAGGGGGCGAGATGTCAGTTTGAGCTTTTTTGACTGTTTCCATCTGCTGGCATGGGGACATAACTCACTCTGACAGGACGAAAGGAAATTAACACAACTTTACATTTTATCACCTAGTGCAAAAGCAGCACTTCACCTCTGACAGGACTATTGCGATATTTGTGATCTCTGCACTCTGATCAGGAGACTATAGTCGACTATAGACCATAAATTTAAAAAAAAATGTAAGCTAAATGTTGCAGTTGCCCAGATACAAGACAGAAAGCATTCTATCATAGATTAAAGGCCCCCCCTCTTTGTTTTAAGAAGCTGAATACTATAGTTGAAATATTTGATCATCACAGGAGAAAATTCTTTTTCACTCTGCGCATGATTGGGCTCTGGACTTTGTTGCAGTGGGATGTGGTTGGTGTAGCTGGGTTTAGAGAAGGTTTGGATAAGTTCTTGAAGGAGAAATCCATTAACTGTTATTGATCAAGTTAACTTATATAACCACTGCTATTGGTAGCATGGGATCTGCTTGGTGTTTGGGTACTTGCCAGGTGCTTGAGGCCTGGATTGGCCACTGTTAGAGACAGGATGCTGGGCTTGGCGGTCCCTTGGTCTGACCTAGTATAGCAACTTCCTATGTTCCTATTTAACGTAATTTGTTGAATTTTATATCCTTGTAGAATGCTGTTAAGTAACCATTTTGCCATTCATTCCATGGTAGGTACTGAGAAGCATCACATCGTTGAACGAAGATGCTGCCATTCATGGGTTAATAGTACAATTACCCCTAGATTCTGATAACACCATCAGTACAGAAAAAGTGACCAATGCCGTTGCACCAGACAAAGATGTAGATGGGTAAGCCTTGTTGAAAATCTTAATTGTGGCTTCAAAAGAAAAATCCATTAAGCATTTTAAATGTTTAATTTGCTGAATTGATAGGGGGGCTTTTTACCAAAATGCATTAAACTTGGCCATTAAGGCCTGCTTTTTTTAATGTGCACTGTATATTGAGCATGAAAATTGATTTTTCCCATGGCTGGGAATGCATCTACATTGCATAGTAGATAATGGCAGATAAAGATTAGATTGGCCCACCCATTCTGCCCAGTTGAGATTTTTCTGTTTTGGGAGGATGAACATATAAATTCCTACATGCAATCCAACACCAGCTTCCTCCTGTCCCCATCTTTCTTGTCTTTGATATCTTTTACCTGCCCCCTCAACCCTCTACCGATAACTGCCTGCCATATCTGTCCCAAATATTCCCAAAATCTGTTAAGTGCTGGCCTCCACCACCACCGCTCATAGGCCATTTCAAGCCTTATCTTTAGCTTTGATTCTTATAAAACCAATATTTAATTCAATGCCCAGGCTCCCTTCCATGGCTATTAAGTTTTGTAATAATCCCCCCACAGCCATCAAACTTAGCGAGGCTGTTGTCCAAAGGCTCAGTCTGCACGTGTTCACTGAAGGTTGGGCTCTAACTATGGTCCTGCCCTGCAGATTACTTCAGCCTTCCTGGAAGCACTGCTCTTTAGGGCTGTAACCACTACTCTTTGCAGGTTAGCTCAGTGCCTTCTTGAAGGCCCATGCAGACTGCTGTTTTGGATTGTAATCACTGCTACGTGCAGGTTATCCCAGTACCTTTTTTTTTTTTTACCATTTTCTTTTACCTCTAGAGGTCTTCTGTGCTTATCCCAAGCTTTTTTGACTTCCATTAGCTTTTGTCGTCACCACGTCCTCTGGGGAAGGCCATTCCATGCATCCACCTCCTTTTCTGTGAAGAAATATTTATGTATGTTGCTCCTGAGTCTACTCCTCTGGAACCTCATACCATGAACTTTTGTTCTAGAACACCCTTTCCTCTGAATAAGGTATTGTTTCTTGTGCCTCATTTATACCTTTTTGAGGTATTTAAACACCTCATCAGGATTGGCATTAGACTACAGTATTACCAACACCAATGAAGGCTTTGAACCTCTGAAAGTGTAGACAAGCCAATCCCTCACCCCCCTCCTCTGCCTACCCGATCCGACGATCTTCAAATAAAGATGGGGACAGAAGAGAGGATAACTCGTGTCCCACTGGTTTTGGTGGACAAAATGGAATTAGCTGAATTGACATAGAGGGAACGATGCTTAGGCAGACTAAGCTGCGCACATGGAAAAACATAGCGCGCCCAAGAAATCCCAATGATACGTGCATTATGATGGCTTGCCATGCACAAATTTGAACTCTGCTAATAAAAAGTCGCACACAAGAACATTTTTGCACACGTGGTCTTTCAAAAATGAGAGAGTGCATTGCTGCTAACTGGTTCATAATTGCTATGATATGTAGGACCTTCCTCTTCCCCTCCCCCTCCCACTAATTTAGGTTAACGAGTATCAATGCTGGAAAACTTGCAAGAGGTGATCTCGGAGAGTGCTTCATCCCCTGCACACCAAAAGGATGCCTGGAGCTGATCAGACAGACAGGTGAGACCTCACCTTCCGGCATTCATTTTTGTCAGAGTTTTAGGCACCCTCACTAAATAGTGTTGCACGCGTATCTCATGGATTTATAGCAATCTAAACTTGCTCCTCTTGCTGTGAAATACGTTGAATGTGTATCAGAATTGTATTTCATGGTTTTCTTGGCCTACCTTTATAACTATGGAAATGAGTGAGGATTCCCAGGGCTGTATTACCCTAGTACCTTATAATCTGATTAACGAGATGAGAGTAACATAAGTTACTAATATTAGATCTTTCTATATTCAAGGTCATTTTGTGGATGAATGTATAAAGTGTTTGTATTTTACATCAGGTGTATTTTAACAGAAGAAGAGTTTTTAGCATTTTAAGTTGGTGTCCTGTGCGACTTTCCACTCTTGAAATGGATAAAGCAGTGTAGTTACCATGTACTTGAATGAACTGAAATAAAGGTCAACAAAAAAATGTGATAGACTTTATTGGATTAACTTATTACAGCCCTTGACTAATTTATGGGGCGTTACAGTCCCTCAGTTCCAAACAAAATGAGCAGATCAAGGCAGAAAATGCCAGAATACAGAAGAGAATCGCAATTTGCATAAGAATGGTGGCGGGAGGGGGTGATTTAGTGATAGGAAGGGGAACTGAAAATGAATTATTTCTAGTAATGTGTTTATTTTAAAGTATTTATATCCCGCACCCTCCAGTGTTCCGGGCAGGTTACAAAGGAACATACATAATTGTTTAAAAAAAACATTTTAAATGATACAACATAAACTGAAGATAATAAAACATAAATAAAAGACTAATCTTGAGAGGCAGACAAATCACAAAGATCTGGGAAAGCTAGTCTGAAAAGGTGGTGTTTCAGTGCTTTCTTGACGCCTTTAGTGTTCGAGAGTAGTCTGAGATCGGGAAGTAAAGTGTTCCATAAAATTGGGCCTGCGGTTGAGAGAGCACGTTCTCGTGTCATGTTCAGCCTGGTTGCTTTAGGTGATGTAGTAGAAGTTGATTTTTTTTGATCTGAGGTTTCTGCAAGGGGTATAAAGATGCAGAGTAGCAGATAGCCATGAGTTGTGGTTGTTATAGATAAGATTGTGTATTATTGTTGGGGTTTTGTATTGAATACACTATTTGATTGGGAGCCAGTGTAGATGAAAAAGAGCTGGGGACTTGTGATTTTGTAGTTAGAAGCCGTGCTGCAGAAATTTTTGTGTGAGTTGAAGAGGGTGTAAAGCAGTTTGTGATAGACCTAAGTAGAGAGAGTTGCAATAGTCCAGTCCGTTAGAATCAAGGATTGAAGTACTTATGTGCAGAAGAGAGATGGGTCAAGTAATGGCTTGATGTGTTTGGGTAATTGGAGTTTATAAAATGAGGATTTGATGGTGGGTTTGTGGTTGGATAGGTTTAGTTTTGGGTCTAAGATGATGCAGAGATTATGGACTTGGTTGGAAATTTTAATGGATATGTTGTCAACAGAGAGAGTTAGGAATATTTTCAAATTGTGGGTGTCCTAAGATCATTATTTCAGTTTTTGACAGATTCAGGCTGAGTTTATTATGGGATAGCCATGTTTTAACTGTAGATAGGCAACGTTCAAGAAATTTTAGTGAAAGCTCAGGTCTCTCTTTTTTTTTTTTTTTTTTTGTTTGTTTTGAATTGTCTGATCATTTTAATATGAAATGTCTTGGGTAGTTCTGCATGGGGAACATTTCTGTATTGTAATGTAATAGATGACATCAGAAAAAAAGAAAATTGATGCTTCTAGTTTGTGCAGCTCTCCCTATCCACACTACAAGGTTATATCCCAGCTGCCAGCCATAGAGTGTCACTACTTGTAAGACATTTCTTATTCCAGACCTCTTCCGTTGTCTTTCTCATCTGCTCTCCATCATCCTAAGTAGAGGAGCATACAAGATTCCCCCGTAGTTCATATCCAGCACCTACCTCTTTTCTAACCACAAAGCTTTGAAATGATCTCAGTAGCTACCAATACCAGCTTGGATGTTCAGACAACAGACCTTCCATGTTTACTGTAGAGCCAGCTATGTGAGCACCTGCATTTCTGCGAGGACTTCTAGTTATACTATAACCCAGGGGTCAGGAACCTTTTTGGCTGAGAGAGCCATAAACGCCACATATTTTAAAATGTAATTCCATGAGAGCCATACAATATGTTTAAAACTAAATACAAGTAAATGTGTGCATTTTATGTAAGATCACACTTTTAAAGTACAATAAGTCTCTGAAAATATTACACCAGGCCTTAAGACACCAATACATCTCCTATTAGGAAAACGGACCAAGTCAGGCTGCTATAGAGTCCTACACAGAAACTACACGCCAGCAGAAAACCTCACCTGAATCACGTGCTGTCCCTCACCTAACATAGAATAAAGAGACCAAACGCATAACAAGAAGCATGCAGACAAAAACTGAATTGGAAACTGCAACAAGCCAGAGTCTCTGTATGCATTGTAACAAAGGAAAAAAGAAACATCACACATCCTTATAAAACAAATCAAGAAATATAAAATCATCAGCAGTAAAACTGTACTAACAAAAAGAACATATTTCGAAACAGCTGATGAGTGGAATATCCAATAATTAAAAACTCATATAAAACATTTCCAGATACCAACAAAATATTTCAAAATAGCAGACACAAAGATCCAGTAATGAAAAATAATAAGGATACAAAAATTTTTTTGCTCTGCATACCTGGGAACGTTTGATATCCAGGTGTCCTGAGATTGTTCTGAATTAGCAGGAGGTGGGGTGGTTTGCTTGGAACTTTCTCCTCTCTCAGTCACATACCAGCGCTCTCTCTCACACTGGCTCTCAATGACACACCTATACACACATGCTCTCAGTACTCACATATACAAATGTTTTTTTCTCTCTCACTTATATAGGCTCTTAATTACACATTTACACACATGCTGTCTATCTTTTCACGCTTACAACACACACAGGCTTTCAATCACATAAATACATGCTGTCTTTTTCTCTCACACACAGACTCTCATTCACATGCTTACAAACATTTCCTCTCTTTCTCTCATTTACACACAGGCTCTCAATCACATACTCACATGCTCCCTCACCTAAATCAGCTCTCAATCACACACAGACACACATGGTCTCTCTCTCTCATTTAAACACAGGCTCTCAATCACATACTCACATGCTCCATCACCTAAACCAGCTGTCAATCAGACACAGACACACATGATCTCTCTCTTACTTATACACACAGGCTCTTAATCATACATACACATGATCTCTCTCACACACAAAGGATCTCAATCATACACACATACTCTTTCAAACAAACAGGTTTTCAATTACAAACTTACACATACAGGTTCCCAATGGTAAACTTACATTCATGCTCTCTCTCTCACAGGCAGGATCTCAATCACAGACATACTCTCTTTCACATATACAGGCTTTCAATCATTCACATACATGCAATCTCTCACTCACACACACAGGATCTCAAACACACATGCTTGCTCGCTCATTCACTCCCTCTCTCCCCCTTCCCCCCCCCCCCCCGGGAACTCGCGGCAGCAGCAGCCACCTCCCAACGCTAACCTCCTTCATTTTCAGCCCTCGCGGAGGCGAAGGCGGAGTCCCATCGGCCGCGGTTGAAGATTTTCATTTTCCTCCGAGCCGCGCTGCAGTCTTCTTCCCGCGCAGGCACCCGATGCTCTCCCCTTCCTCTTCCGGGCCGCGGGAAGAAGAGAGCACCGGCGTGCTCTCTTCTTCCCGCGGCCCGGAAGAGGAAGTGGAGAGCATCGGGTGCCTGCGCGGGAAGACCCGCGCAGGCACCCGATGACTCCAGCGCTGGCACCCGGCTGACACCCGATGACTCCCGCGCAGGCACCCGGATGACTCCAGTCGGCGTGCTCTCTTCTCCTCCCCCCCCGCGGCCCGGAAGAGGAAGTGGTGAGCATCGGGTGCCTGCGCGGAAGAAGAGACCACGCTAGTGTGGTCTCTTCTTCCCGCGCAGGCACCCGATGCTCTCCACTTCCTCTTCCGGGCCGCGGGGGGGGGGGGGGGAGGAGAAGAGAGCACGCCGGTGCCGCTGACTCCAGCTGTCCTGCCGCGTTCCGCCCGGGCTGACAGCATTTTAAGCCCGGGCGGGGGAGGACCGGGGAGCAGCTGGGTCAGCGGGGAACCGCGAAGTATGGCGACACGTGTCTGCGAGCCAGATGCAGTCCTCAAAAGAGCCATATCTGGCTGGCGAGCCATGGGTTCCCGACCCCTGCTATAACCATTTAAGAACCCCTGCTTAATCCAAAACCCGGCCCCCTGTATCTTGCCTCCAAATTGTGTAACAATCTAAATAGCTAACAAAGCTAGTGATACTGTTGCCTGAATTTTCAGCCTTCTAATTCCTGTGGCCTTATCTGGCTACTAACAACCTGCCAACACTGATCCAGTTGGTTTCAGGGAAGTTGAGCCTGCTGGCAGGGCCGTTGCAAGGATGGACAACTATCCTAGGCACCAAACTGGTGGGGGGGTGAAAGGGGGTTACCACATTATCTGAGTCAGTCTGTGAGAATGTGGGCCGAAAGAGAAGGGGGTACTGATATCAACCCTTGCCTGGGTGTCATTTTGCCTCGTGACTACTTTACCTGCTGGCGTCAATCCAGCTACCTCATGACCTGCAGTATCGCTAGGTTGTGCTTCCGTTCTCCACCCTTTGGTTTTGTACCTTACCACCTTTCCCCCTTCTGCTCTTGAGGAAGTGGAAGGTGGGTTGTTTGCAATAAAATTTCAACATATTAACAGGTAAAAGTGAAGCAAAAAGATAACAAATCAAAAAACCAAAGAGCTTGAAAAAGTCCTTAAAAGGTTATCCAAAACAATACAGGAAAAATGTTTTAACTTATTTGAGTCCTGATATCGCACAAGTCCATCTCCTTCATGCATTGCTTCTTGCTGATGATCCAAGTGAAGCTTTCTCAGGATCAGTTAATATAACCTAAAGAACAACTTGTTCATTACCCAAGCTAACGTTTCGCTATTTGGCTGTATCAAGGCATAAAAACTTAATGTAGGTTTCTCTACTGCGGAGCACCATTAATGGCGATTTCAAATCAAAATATTTCCTCTATTGAGGAGTAAATTAAAGACTTTTTTGGTTAAAAACCATACATTTTTCTAGTAATTCTAAGTAACCAAATGTTATGATATTGGCTTATTGGATCCAGTGTTTGAGTGATGAATTGTTAGTATTTTTTTTAAAAACGCAGAAAGAAAAAAAGGAAAAAAATGTTTGAATAATAAAATTTAAGATTTGGGTTGTTTGCAATACCACTATCATGGAATATAACAACAAATAAGGACATTTGGCCTATCCGGTTAGCCCATCATCATTCCTGATGCAATTTATCTATTTTTAAATAATTTTATACTACTTCCCTGCCTCAATCGAGGGCCACCCAAACTGGTGCACACGTTTAAAAACACAGTGCCATAGACCCCAGCCAATCTCTGATGTTTCCCTCAGTTCTTTGCTATTAGTGGACTTCTGTGCACACCCCATGCTTCTTGAATTCTGTTACTGTTCGTCTCCACCACTTTGAGGCTATTCCAGGCATCTGACACCCTTTCAGTAGTATCACAGTAACAGAGTAAATGACGGCAGGAAAAGACCCAAGTGGTCCATCCGGTCTGCCCCTTTTATTTTGTTAAGGGTTGTAACTGCCGCTCCGTGCAGGTTACCTCATGCCTTCTGTTAAGGGTTGTAACTGCCGCTCCGTGCAGGTTACCCCATGCCTTCTGTTAAGGGTAGTAACTGTCGCTCCGTGCAGGATACCCTTATCTTCATTTCCATTCTTTAGCCATTAGGGATACTCTGTGTTTATCCCAAGAACTTCTGAATGTCATTGCAGTTCTCATCTTAACTATTTCTATCAGGAATGCATTCCATGAATCCAGTACCCTTTCCTTGAAGAAATATTTCCTGACTTTGCTCCTGGGTCTACCCCCATGGAGCTTCATATTATGATCCCCCAAGTTTTTTACATCTTTCTTTTCAGTGGAAAAACATTTACTTCCCATGCATCATTTATGCCCTTCAAGTATTGAAATGTCTATATCATATCCCCCTGTCCCTTCTCTCCCCCAGGGTATACATTTTTAGGTTCTCAGTTTCATCTCACTTGGCTTTTGATGCAGACCTCACAACATTTTGATTGCCTTTCTTTGGACCTCTTTCTTTCTCTCTCTATCCCTCTTAAGATACAATTTCCAGAACGGAACACAGTACTCCAAATGAGGCCTCACCAATGACCTAATCAGGGGCAGTATCACCTCCTTTTTCCTGCTGGTGTTATGCCTCTTTCGAGGCAGCCCAGCATTTTTCTGGCCTTAGCCAGCACCTTGTTACATTGCTTTGCTGCTTTCAGGTCCTCCGACACTCTCGCTCCAAGGTCTCTTTCCCTGTCCGTGCACATCGGTCTCTTGCCCCCATCACGTGTAGCTTTTTTGGATTTCTGCACCCCAGATGCATGACTGCACTTCTTGGCATTGAATCCCAGTTGCCATACCTTTTGACCCCTCCTCAAGCTTTCTTAGATCACTTTTCATTCTCTTCATTCCTTCAGGTGTGTCCACTCTTCATCCACAAAAAAACAAACCTTTCCTTCCACTTTGTCGCTTACAAAGATATTGAACAAAACTGGCCCAGAACCGAACCTTGAGGCACTCCACTGATCACTCTTTTTTTCTCCTCAGAATGGGTTCTGTTTATTTTTTTTAATTTTTTTTTTATTGTAACATGTTTTGTATACCGTATATTCGGTTTTGCCATCAAAACGGTTTACATTAGGAGAGTGACATTAGAGATTTAACAAATACAATTTAAAGATAAAGTTGGGTAGCATTGGGGGAGGTAGTGGAAGGGTTAGATTATATGGGAAAAAAGTTCTTAGATGCCTTTTGTAGAGTTCATGGTTTTAGCCATTTCTCAGTCAACCAGTTTGTAATCCATTGTACCACCTTGGGACCCACTCCTAGGCTTCTCATTTTGTTCTTGAGCCTTCTATATGGGACAGACCCAGAAGCCTTGCTGAAATCCAGATAAATCGCATTGTGCTCTTCCTTGATCTAATTCTCTAGTTTCTTAATCAATAAGATTTGTTTGACATGACCTTCCTCTGATAAAACCATATTGCCTTGGGGCCTGCAACCCATTGGATTGTAGGTAGTCCACGTTTCTTTCCTTCAGCAATGTTTCCATTAATTTTCCCACCACCAAGGTAAGGATTACTGGCCCGTAGTTTCCAGCCTCCTCTCTGCTCCTACTTTTGTGAAGCAGGACCACCACCGCCCTCCAATCTTGCAGCACCACTCCAGTTTCTAAGGATTTGTTGACCAAGTCTTTTAGAGGACATGGCAGAACCTCTCTGAGCTCAGTTAGTAACCTGGGATGTATCTCATCAGGCCCCCATAGCCTAAGAACATGCCATACTGGGTCAGACCAAGGGTCCATCAAGCCCAGCATCCTGTTTCCAACAGTGGCCAATCCAGGCCATAAGAACCTGGCAATTACCCAAAAACTAAGCCTATTCCATGCTATTGTTGCTAGTAATGGCAGTGGCTATTTTCTAAGTCAACTTAATAGCAGTTAATGGACTTCTCCTCCAAGAACTTATCCAATCCTTTTTTAAACACAGCTACACTAACTGCGCTAACCATCCTTCCCAGCTTTTGGATGCCTTCAGCCAGATCTCTGTCCAGTTCTTATGTCTGATTCAGAGGCCTGTAGACCACACCAGTGTAAATGGAAGCATCAGCATCTTTTTCCAAGACCTCTCACAGTGTTTCCTCCTTTGTCCACACCATCTGCATTTCAATTACCAGTGTATAGTTTTTGAAATGGAGCTACTCCTTCCCCTTTTGTCTTCTCTATCCTTCCTCAACAAATTATAGCCCGAGATGGCCGTATCCCATTCATGAGGCTCTCTGAACCAAGTCTTTGTAATAGCAACAATAACCAAGTCTGTGTCTACCCTTAAAACCTGCTAATCTGGATCTTTGTTGCTCAGACTACAAGCATTTCTGCATATAGCTTTCCAGCTTTTCTTCCTCAGCTTGCTGCTCTTCCTGGGTAGTGTTTCCTTTCTGTTTAAGAGTCGACTAATTTTGTTCTTTTCTCCACCCACTTCCTGTATGTGTTGAATGTATTGGGGGCAACATTCCCATTTCATTGATTTCCTTCTGATACTCCCATCCTCTAGTTTAAATGCTTGCTGACATAAGATCTGTTTCCATGCCACAGACAAATGTAGGTTATCATTACTGTATAGTCTTTTTTTTTTTTCTTATTCTGTTCACAGCCTCAACCTAAGGTCCCCCCCCTCCCCCCCCCCCCCCAAACAAAAGCTTCACGATAATCTCTTGTTCTAGAGCAGTCCTCGGGGCCCCTATAGCAAGTCGGGTTTTCAGGATATCCCTAATGAATATGCATGAGAAATATTTGCATACATAGGAGGTAGTGCATGCAAATCTCATGCATATTCATTAGAGAGATCCTGAAAACCCAACTGGCTGGAGGGGGGGCAGGGAGATGCAAGGACCAGTTGAGCACTCCTCTTCTGGAGCATTCTTTCCTCTTCAGCCAGCCAGACCAGTCCAGATGCATGGGTTTATGCTCCTCTAACAGCAGATGGCGAAAGAGTATAGATTTGCTGATGTTAGCCTGTATAAAGGTCCATGCTGAGCTCAGCCTGCCAATTATTCTATTCCAGCAGATGGTGGGTAAGCATTCCATGCTATGAGCTGAAGTTAGGCCGGGTGAAGAGAAAGTTAGTCCAATAAAAAGATATTGCTGCTTATTTTTAATTTTTTTAAGATCTTTATTGCTGTGTGGCCTTAATGCTTCATAAGCAGTAAAAAGGAAAAGCCCCTCTTGAAAGTCGGGGTTTGAGTCTATAAAAGCCTCTGTGCTCTTCTGGGATACAGGCTGGATGGTCCAGAAGAAGGTTTTAGAGACTCTGCGGCTGCTGCATCTCCTGTCCATAGGAAGCCTCTCTGATTTGATTTTTTTTTTCTATATTTGGGAAGATGATGTGGGAGAAAATGGGAGCAGCTAGACAATGGGAAACCCTTGGGAAAGGAAAAAGATTGACAGCTTTTGCAACAGCTGCTCTTTCATGTATGGTTTCAGCTCAGAAACTACCTTCTAAGCAGAGAATAAAGATGATAGGAAATAATCTTTCAGATATGACTCGCCTGGAACATGTGAACTTTTTAACCAACAGAACTTTTATTTCATCTCCATGGATCGATCATAAGGAGCTATTTGATGGCTCATTTTAATGATTCCCTCTGTTTCTACCAAAACTTGTTTTCCTTCTGATTTCAGCTGAATTCTTCTTTTTTTTGTAGGGGTTCAGATTCCAGGTAAAAAGGCGGTGGTGATTGGCCGGAGTAAGATAGTTGGTGCGCCTATGCATGACCTGCTGCTGTGGAACCACGCCACTGTCACAACCTGCCACTCCAAGACCCAGCTGCTGAATGAAGAGGTTAGGGGGGAGTTTTTAATTAATAGCTCTCTTAGGCTGCAATTACACTGAAGCTGTCTGTATTATTGGAGCTGCCTTCATGGCTCTTGGAATCTCTGTAATTGGGCAAAAGAACAATGAGGCTTAAACATACTTAATTCCAGCCTGCAGTGCGGGGAACGTAGCTACATAAAGAGAGCCGTTCTCTCGGTCCTTTAAAACCGATTATTAGTTCTGCTTATGCTGAATCTTTTTCAAAGGAGAAAATGGGACGATGAGGCCTCTCTGGTGGAAGAAAGAGGAATCCTAGTAGTATGTTTTGATCAGCTGGCATCCTCCAACCTGCTGCACTTCTGACTCCCTGGAGCTGCCTGTAGTGCTGCCAGCAGGGAAGGGCTTTCTGAGGGACAGGGCTGGGAAGGTACATACCGGGCTTGGACCAGTCAGATTCAGGCCACTGGACAAGAGATGGTGTCCTGAAACTCCACACTCCTGGTGTTAACAGCTGTACTTGAACCTGGTTTTCGGGGCAAGTAATTTGGTGCATGAGTCTGCGTCCCCCCTGGCTTATGTTAGGGAGGGTCATTTTTATAACATTACAGGTACGAGCAGAGTCTGCCTGTAATTTTATATTTTTTTCACACACGCACTTTTCCCCATATTAGTTTGCTACCAAAATAACCTGCACGGACTGACGCCTGCTCTCCACAGACCTATCTTGTGCAGGTTCACTGTCGCACACCCTTAATTTTTTTTTTAAAAAGCGTGTGCATTAAGTCCAAGTGCCGCCTCCCAGAATGCCTTGCCCCCCAGTGTGTGAGAGACCTGTTTTCTGTGCATAATTGTGTGCACACTGAACCCCAGACCATTCTATAACGTCGTGTTTTATGCACCTAAGTGGCTTTGTAATCAGACTCATGTTGCGCAGGATGAAAGGTTCAACTGTATCGAGCATTAATTTATTAACCTTCTATAACTGTTTGGAATGATAAGAGATCACCCTTATTTACCTTGAGCAAGTCGCTGTAGAAATGTTTAAAACTTGTTTTTGCTGTAGGCACAATATAGAAAAGACTTGGAATGTAGAATCCATGTTTTAACATCACTTCACTTCACTTGCCCTCACCACCACCAAGATGCAGGCACAGTTGCTGCCTTGTTTCCACTCCAGAGACAATTGCAGGGTTGCATTTGTAAATTGATTGGAGCTGTAAAGTTTGGGAAAATCAATTTTATGGAATGAAATGTATTTCTTATAATAACTTGTTTTCTTGCGACAATGAAGTCTGCATCTTATTTTAATCCAGTGAGTCCTTTGCACAGGTCTGCATCGCTGTGCTCTGGATATGGAGGAGGTGCTTTGTTGGCATAAAATTGTAGACTCTGGTGTGTTATGCAAAACAAAATCATCATTTATAATATATTAACCTTTTTGGTGTAAAGTGTAGAATGAGCTCTGTGCTTGGATTGCCATCTCTGATTTCTTCTCACCCCCCCCAAGCACACAGTAATTTCATGGCTGTTGTATCTTTCACAGCAGCACCTGTAGAGCAGTTCTGAGGTCCTCAGGTCTAAATTATCTTACTCTACATCGTAGCATAATATTGAAGAGCTAAAATGTATTCGTTTGATTGCAAGGAGCAAAATATGCTCTCTTCATCTGACACATGCCGAAATAATAATGAACTGCTAGTGGAGGGATACGCAAGAAGACAGGAGTTCAGGGGGAAAAGGTACAGCATTATGTCCTGGCAAGTCCTTTCTGAGATCAGCAGAAGAGTGGGGAAGGGCTACGGACAGGAAGAGGGGCCAGACCTTGGCTAGCAGTTGGGGAGTGAATTTGAATTTTGTACATTTTTTTTTTTTATCACTTTGTCAAGAGAGCACATCTTTAACTCTCTTCTTGACAAATTGACAATTTTTGTAAAACTTGTTGAAATGCAGTTGGGAAATAGTCCCAGGCATCATCAACAGTGGTTAGCAGATAAATTGTATGCTACGGGTTTTTTTTTTGTCCCGAGCCAAACAAAGTTCAATAAAATGTTTACAGAAGCAACTAATTACCTGAAAAAGCAAAGAGTGCGTGAACAAACATCCTCATGCTGAGGAATCACTGCTCTCCAGATAAGTGTGTTTTTTTTTTTTTGGTTAATAGGTTTTCCATTTATTTATTTATTTATTTAACAGTTTTATATACCGACCTTCATAGTAAATAACCATATCGGACCGGTTTACAATTAACAAAGAATATAACTGGGGTAACAATTCAAGTAAACAAAAAGTAAAGAGTAGGTAGGAATGAGTCAAAGTTACAATCAACAGGGTAGGAGAACTTGGAAGCTTGCAATAAGCTGGAAAGAAGATAAGGCAGGAAATAAATATGAAGTTATATCATAGGGCACACGGGTTGAAGCTTAATGGTGCTTTAACCTGGAAGATTCAGAGTCCATTCGTGAAGTGTAATCACCATAACGGGTAAGCGTGAAGGACAACTAGTGATTGTCTGGTGGGTCAGCGAAGGCTTGGTGAAAGAGCCAGGTTTTGAGTCTTTTTCTAAAAGTTAACAGGCAAGGCTCCACTGTAAGACTTGAAGGGATGCTATTCCAGATGGATGGGCCAGCTATCGAAAAAGCTCTGTCTTTGGTCATCGAGAGGCGTGATGCTTTAGTAGGGGGAAATTTCAGGGTGCCTTTTAGAATATCTCTAGATGGTCTGTTAGAGGAGTGGAGTTTGAATGGGATTTCCAGGTCGAGTTGAAGATGATGATGGATAGTTTTATGTATTACGGTGATTGATTTATATAGAATTCTGAAATTAACTGGTAACCAGTGTAGGTTCCTGAGGATGGGAGAGATGTGTTCGCCATGGCTGGTACTTGTCAGCAATCTCGCAGCTGCATTTTGTAACATCTGCAGTGGTTTGACAGTGGATTTGGGGAGGCCTAGGAAAAGGGCACTGCAGTAGTCTATTTTGGCGAACAGTAGCACTTGGAGGATTGTCCTGAAGTCGCAGAAGAATAAGAGTGGTTTGAGTCGTTTTAGAATCTGTAATCTGAAGAAACAGTCTTTGGATGTTGTGTTGACCATTCTCTTCAGGTTTAGACGATTGTCTAGTATTACCCCGAGGTCTCTAACCTGCTTGCAGGTAATGTGAGAGATGTGTGAAGATGGTGGGGAGATATTGATTTCTTTTGAGGAGATGTGGAGAAGCTCTGTCTTGGAGGTGTTAAGAACCAGGTTTAAACTGTTGAGTAGATTAGTGATGGATAGAAGGCAGTTGTTCCAATGGGTGAGCGCTTTTGAGATTGATTCTGTTATCGGGATTAGAATCTGTACGTCGTCTGCGTACAGATAATGAATTAGGTTGAGGTCTGTTAACAGTTGGCAGAGGGGGAGGAGGTAAATGTTAAAGAGGGTAGGAGATAAGGAGGAACCCTGAGGAACGCCTAGAGTTGATTTAGTTAGGGGTGACTCTTTATTGTTGATTTTGACTTTGAAAGTCCTATTGCTGAGGAAGGACTTGAACCAGTTGTAGGCAGATCCGGAGATGCCGATATCTGCTAGGTGATCCAGCAGGATGGTGTGGTTGACGGTGTCAAATGCCGCCGAGATGTCTAACAGGACTAACAGAAAGGAGTGTCCTTTGTCTAACCCCATGATAATGTGGTCAGTAAGTGAGATGAGAAGGGTTTCCGTGTTGCGAGATTTACGGAACCCATATTGCGACGGGTATAGGATCTTGTGGTCTTCAAGATATTCAGAAAGCTGGGTGTTTACCAGTTTCTCTGTTAGTTTAGCAATGAATGGGAGGTTAGAGATGGGTCTGAAATTAGGATCTAAGTTGTGTTTCTTGAGGAGGGGCTTGAGTGAAGCGGTTTTTAGGCTGTCTGGGTATTTTCCTTGCGTTAGAAGGCTGTTAATGATACCGGATAGAGGTCCTGAGATCACATTTGGGATGAGAAGCAGGAGTCTCGATGGGATGTTATCAGCTGGATGGCTTGATGGTTTCTGCCTTTTTAAAAGGGATTCAATCTCTTTAGTGGAGGTTGACTCGAAACTGTCAAATTTGGGTCTAGTAAGAGCCTGGGGATTCTCACATGGCTTGGGAGGTGAAGTATTTGGAGGCAGGAGGGCGAGTGTATTTAAGATCTTCTGTTGAAAGAATGTGGCAAGCTCATTAGCCTTGGAAAGAGCTTGTTCATCTGGAATAGGTGGGGGGGTAGATTTGGTGATTTGTGTCACGTAGGCGAATAGGGCCTGGGCATCATATTGGAAATGGTGTATTTTGTTTGCATAGTATTCCTTTTTTTTCTGTAGAATGGCGGTCCTGTAGTGATGTAAGAATCCCTTGTATGTAGAAAGGGTCGAAGTGTTAGGGGTTTTTCGCCAATTGTTTTCTTTATGGCGTAAGGTCTGTTTCATTTGTTTAAGTTCAGCGCTGAACCAGGGTTGATTTCCCTTTTTTGTTGGGTTGATTGATTTGGAGACTATAGGGCACCATTTGTTTGCGACTGCTTCAGTAATCTTTTGCCAGGAGGATAGGGCTGAGTCGGGGTTAGCTAGGTCTAGGTCGGAAAGTTCTTTGGAGAGCTGATCGCTGAGAGTGTCAGATGGACATGCTCTCCTAAATTGAATGGTGGACAGGAGTGGGGCGGTGTGTGTCTGTGTGTGGAGAAGGAAGATTCTATCAGGAAATGATCTGACCAAGGGATTGGGGTACATGAAGGTTCTACTGTGCAGGTGAAGTTGGAGTTGATGAATATTTGATCCAGAGTGTGTCCAGCTTTATGTGTGGGGCTGTTGATGGTCTGAGTAAATCCCATAGCACTGAGGGTGGTGAGGAGGGCTTCGCAGTTAGCAGAAAGAGGTGTTGCGTTAGTATGGAGGTTGAAATCCCCCATGTTCATTGTTGGTAGGTCTGATTTAATATGTTTCACGATGGATTCTATAAGGGGTGACGGGTCCGTTTCTAGAACTCCCGGGGGAGCGTAGACTAAGAGTATTTGTAGATGTTTTGATTTGACTAGACCCATTTCCAATTTGGACTTTGTCTTAATTGAGAGTGCGGTCAGTCTGAGTTCTTTCTTGGAGGCTAGGAGGAGTCCACCTCCTCTTTTTTTGTGTCTATTGAAGGTGAAAATGTCATAAGTCTGGATGGGTAGTTGGTTGGTTAAGGCTATGTCCGAGTTTTTTAACCAGGTTTCTGTGATGGCACAGATGTCTGGGTTGGAATCCTAAAGGTAATCATTGAGGATATGTGTCTTCTTAGTTAAGGATTGCGCATTGAAGAGGGTGACTGAGAGAAGCGTGAGGCCTAGAAGTTGGTTCAGTGGTGATGTCATGATAGGGATGATTCTTTTTTGTATGACGTTAGTGGAATAAGTTGAAGGTGTTCTCCTTTGGTTGTGGATGATTGGAATGTTGTAAGTGAGCATGATGCGAGGAATTCTGGAGGAGGTTTAGTCTGAGAAGAATGGTTGAAAAAATGGTGTCTGTCTGATTGAAGGGAGGTTTGGAAGAATGTTGAGAGTGTTTGTAAATTTGTTGGTTCGGCTGGAGGAGTGCTCTGTCCTCAGTAGTTGTGAATGGAGTTGTCTGCCCGGTTGCTGGCGGTGTATCTGTCCATGGGGGTAAATAGCGTGACTGTTTAGAAGGCTTTGCTTAAGGATATACGTGCGAGGTGCTGTAATGTCCTTTTCGGTAAGAGCGTGGCCAAAAAGGCGTAGGGACTTACTACCAATGTTCCGCGTCAGCTTGGAGGCGACCACTAAAGCAAGATCAGAAAACTGGAAAGCGAAAGCAATTCTTCCGGGCTGTTCGAAGGGGCGCTCAAAGGGGCAGGCCCCTTTGTCGCGCCCCTTCGCGCCCATTTGTACTTTTTCAAAAACAACAAAGCACAATTTTCCTCCAAATAAATGGTTTTATTTGCATACATAAAAAGGGTTATAAAAAAATATTTTCCTAGCCTCAAACAAGACCATATGATTATATTCATTTGCTGTGGGTAAGACATAAGGCACATAGTATAAGTGCAGTCTACTGCTGATTTCTGTTGGTCATAGTTGAATTCAATTTATATGTCTAAGGGGGTCATTTTCCAAAGGTATCGCACGCGAAAAGTCCCTTTTTGCATGTGATATCTAAATCGGGGCGGAGTCCGCACCAGAAGGGGAAGAGTCGGGGCGGACTCTGCGACGACTTCGCTGACGGCGAAAGGTAAGACTCCTTATCGCCGCCAGTATCGCACCCAATAGCATCACCTTTCACGGTGGCACTATTGGGTGCAAAAGCTGGCTCTCCCCCCGCTTCGCCCCCTGTTACCGCTGGATTTTCTAAGGTCTGCGACCTTAGAAAATCCAGGCCTAAGTTTGGTATTTATTTGCTTAAACTGGCTGAGTGATTCTTTTTTTTTTTTTTAATATTGTGAAAACAAATATTCATGACCTTGGATGATATTTCTATTAGAGTCTAGGAAATATTCAGGCCAACTTTAAAACGAGCACATGTGCGCCCACACACGTGTATATTGGCATGCTAGCGGAGATGCATGTCTGTATATGATTTAAAATACACCTATCGCATGTAAATATGCTCCTAATATAGTAAGACTCGAGGTCATCAGACCCCTGTGGTTCTTCATCCTGCGAACCCTCCAGTTGACCTGGACCCCCTCACCCTCTCGTGTAAGCCCAAAAACGTAAGATCTGCAGACCTGCTTCTTATCAGGAGCAGCAGTAAAGTTTTGCGGCTAGCAGACCGCCATGCGCTGCAGCCTGTGTTTTTTAAAATACGGAGTTACACACGGAACAGTTGGTCCTGCCCCAGAATGCCCAGGCCCACCCCTTTATTTTTTTGTTTGCTCACGTTCGCGCATAAATCGCAGCTTTTAAAATCCACATTGCTCATGTGTGACCTGCATATGCACATATGTGGGCAATTTAGTGCGAGCAATGATTTTCAAATAGACTCCTTTCTATTTCTACTGGAATAAAATGGGGTCTATTCCCCATTCTAAGGGTTAAAAAAAAATCTAATAACTAAATATTTATTTGTAAATGTTTTGATGAGTGAACCAGGGAAGGGCGGGATTTACTCCTGGGGGAATTCTGTGCACAAAAAAACTTAAAATTCTGCATACTTTATATTGATCAAAATAACATAATATACATGACAGTCTTTAAGTAATTTAATTTAAAATGTAATACAGAAAAAAAGTTATTACTTAAAGTTGCAGAGTTTTTTAAATATTTTGAGCAGAACTTCCATAGAAGTTCACTGTAAGTGTCCCTTCCACCCTCTCTCCTTATTCCCCTGGCCAGTCTCCTTTCACTTTGCCCTCTCAGGCCCCAATCTGCGACACTCTCAACCTCCCCCTCTAGGCTCAACCCCTTCCACTCTGTCTCCACTTCCAGAGTTTGACCCCTCTGTCAGTACTGCCCCTCACACAGGCTCCCTCTCTCTAGCACACATACACACTCCTTCATACAGTCTCCCTCTCTCTCTCTCGCACACACACATCCCCTCATACAGGCTCCCTTTCTTTCTTGCACACACCTCCTCATACAGACTACCTATGTCTTTCTCTCACACACCCCTGCACACTGGCTCCCTCTCTCGCTCACCCTCCCCACACACACACACACAGGCTCTGACTCTGTCACACACAAACATCCCTTCACACAGGCTCTTTCTTACACATACACACACCTCACACAGGCTCCCTCTCTCACAAACAAGCACTCTCACATACACACAATCCCTTTTTCACACACACAGCTCCCAATCTCTCAATACATACACACTCCTTCATTATCTCACATAGGCTCCCTCTTTCTGGCACCCACACCATCTCACACATGCTCTTTCTCCCCCCCTCCCCCCAGGCTTGTGGACACTCACTCTTTCTTTCTTTCTCTTCTTTCTTTTCTTCCCCCCCCCCCCCCCCCCCCATCGTTGGTGCGAGTGGGACGGCCTCTGCTAGCGGCACGCCAGGGCCTGCCGAATTCTGCCCTCTGCTGTAGTGCATAATTCACAGGAGGATGTGTGATTTTTGGTGTACGTCAGGTGGTCTGCTCTGGTGCTGAGAAGGAGAGGCACAGCCACTGAAGTGGTAACCCCTGATGGTTCCCTCTGGTGCTGGGGAGGAGTGCAGCTGCTACAGAGGTGACACCTGGTTATGTACCTGACCAGTATGGAAGATTCAGATGAAGCTTTTTTACAGCTTTAATCCTGTACCAGCAGAGAGCTGAATCACTCTGGTTATCATCTCGTGGAAGAATGGAGCTCGAAATTGTCAGTTGTTATAGTGCATGTTCATCTATCATTGCATTACATAATATCTACATCTGTATATGTATATATATATATAGCAGTGGATTAGATGCTAATGAATGCAGGTTGCTTTGACAGGTTAGCAAAGCTGATATCCTGGTTGTGGGAGCTGGTAAACCTGAAATGGTAAAAGGTGACTGGATAAAACCCGGTGCCATTGTAATCGACTGTGGGATCAACTATGTTCCAGGTAAGTTGTTTTGGTTTTTTTTCTCGCTGGTAGCTCAGTGCCTTCTCAGACCTGAAAGGAGTTGTTGTCTAAGAATTGAAAGGGCCTTATTTACTAAGGGGTTTTCTCCCATTCGATATCTTTGGGGGAGAAAAGTTTAGTAAAGCAGGCCTCTAGTTAGTTAAATCCTTAGCCTCTCTGTACACTGATACGTAGGATCGTGGTGCTAACTGAGGGATTATCTCCGATTTAACCGGTTCCCATTTAGTCCCATGTTTTAAATTCTTTGATCTTTGTTCCTTATCCTCTCACTTCATTCTTTCAGCTGTGCCTGTGATGAAGCAATAATGCTGCAGAACTGACCATGACAGTCTATGCATTTCTGTGACGGCGGTGTAAGACACCTCCAAGTAGCAAATAGCTCAGATTTGTCTTCTGATGCCCACCCCTGTAAGGGCCTAAGATATTGGTGTTTACAGACGGTTGAGCTGGATAAGACCTAGTGAGGGCTTGGCATGTGCTGTGGATTTATCCCCTCATCTCTTTATCTAGCCTGGGTATTTCTTTTGATCAGTGATGTTGGAAATACTGTCGGCGGGGGGGGGAATACAGTATTTTGACATAGAGGATTCTCTGGTTGGCAACCCTAGAAAGTGCTGTAAAAGGGAGGGGCAGTGAATGTATGCACTGAGAATAGACAGTTCCTCTGTGCCGTTACATGAAGGGGCAGAGGAGCTCAGCGTAGCAACGACTGTTGGCCTCATGTCAACATTTTTATCAGAGAATTAGGTAACCACGAATCCTGATGAAATGAACTTGTAAACTGATGTTGGATAGAAACCAAATCATGGAGAATAAATTCCTGCAAAGCTATGCCGAACACCTTTCAGTAAAGATAAAGAACATCATTATTTCCAAACTCATACTTGTATGTCTAACCAGCTAACTTTAGGACAGCCCTGCGGGTCCAGCCAGAGTTAGCCGCATAGCTTAAGGGCTAACTGAGTGTCTGAAAGTCAAAAATACGCTCTGTGCATGCCTCCTAGTAAAAACAATTCATTGCATGAACTTGAGCTCAAGTCTTGATCGTGAAAGGATCGCACAAAAGTCCTATGGATCTCTTTGGAAAAGTTTTGCTTGGCCATTAATCTTTAATTTCAGGTTGATTATTTTTTTTCTTTTCCCCCCTTCTCAAATTGAGCTTTGGAGTAAGATGCACTGTTTTGAAATCTGTGCAAAGCAAGTAGACTGAGAGGAGTTGTGCCTCATCCTTAAATCTCAGCCAGAGTTTGGAGTCTTGAATTATTTGATCAATTGGAATGTTCCTAAAATCTCATCTTGCTGAACAGAAACTGGGAGGATAGTCCACACGTTCTAGAATTAAACAGCTAAATGCTGCTTAATCCGAACTGAATTACTTTTCACGTGCGCTTATATTCCAGGCGCTAAGAAAACTGCCACCACCATCGGCTCCTTCAATACATGTCGTCCTCTTTCGCATGTAGTTAAGAACGCCGTGCAGCCTACTGGTTAAAAGGCTGGAGAGCCATTGTGCGGAAATCGATAGTGTGCTCCTAGCTCAGCTACTAGAGCTAGTTCTCCTTTAACCCAGTTGTAGAGTCCTCTGTTGGGAGCCATAAGGTTGCAGGTTCAGATCCTGGTGGCATGTGCAATAGGTGTGAAACCTTCATCCCCCCCACCCTTGATTTTCACATTTGCCTTTCATTGGGCAACCCTGAGCAAGTTATTTTGGACCTTTGCCCACAGTGGTCCCTAAGATGTGGAATAGGCTGCCTTTGGAGCCAAGAGAAGAGGTTAAACTAATGAAACTTTGAAAATAAATTAAAGACATAAGAACATAAGAAGTTGCCATACTGGGGCAGACCAAGGATCCATCAAGCCCAGCATCCTGTCTCCAACGGTGGCCAATCCAAGTCAGCGGGTTGATGTCCTCTGTTGTAACTAATTAGCAGGGGTGAACTGGTTGAATGGGGGTGGTAAGATGGCTGGTACTGTGAAGACTTCTGTGAGGAGGGCAGGCCTGGACTGCCTAGGGTGCCAAATTCTGCAGGCTGATGTGTAGGAATGGGGAAATTGAAGTATATTTTTAATAGTTAACAGGAATACCAGGAAATGTAACCCACAAGCCATAACACGACCGTGCCCGACTGGATTCTGCTGCACGCGATGATTGGAGAAATGATATTTGGATTTACTAGGCTGTTTTTTGTTTTTTAAACAGCCTAATACAGCTTGTCCAACAGCCTAGAGGCTGAGCACAGACATCCAAGTTTGATTCCCAGACCTGTGTGCTTGGTTTGGGCCCAAGGCACAGCACCCCCAGAGGGAGGGATCCTAGTCATAATGCAACAGTGACCCCCTGTTGGCTGACCTTAAATGTACTTGTGCCAGGCAGTGATTGCTTTAGGATTTTGCCAACCCTAGGCACTGTTGGTGCTGTCATCCCCTCCCCTGTCCCCCAACACCTGACTAAAGACAATAGAGCAGAAGGTTTAAGGCCCAGGCTTCTTTGCTGTGCTCTGTCTGCTCCATGCTTACCTCTTCTCACGTCCTTATATGATAGGAGGAGAGGGCCGAGATTGGGGCCTCCCTGCTATCTACTCTGGCCTCACACCTCGCCTCATGTTCCCTGTAGAGACCAAGAGGAAAGGGACTGGAATAGGGAACAGAGCATTTTTTCTTTGCTCTGTCCTTCCAAGCCTCACCCCCTCCCCTCCTGTTCACTGCATTGGGGGGGGGGGGTGCCTAGGTAGCCATGGATGAAGGTTCATGGCAGTACAACCCTGTGAGGCGTAGGATTTGATAGAGCTTGAAAGGCCTAGAATTTGGAAGAAGCTTCTAGCCTCTCCCCCACCCACCCAGCCTCATACCCACTGCAAAAGTATTTTTTTTTTCCAGTGAGTAGAAGACACTACTGCTTTAATGTGGTTTTATATTTCCTCTGTCGGGGAGGCAAGTGTTTTTTCATGTGGTATGAATCCCACCTTTTGGGAGAGGAGAGCGCATACAAACGATTATTATTTTTTTATTTTTGGCTGAGTTTGGGTTATCTTTTTGGAATATGATGCGGTTTAGTTAGTGCTCCCAGAATAGCTTTCGGTTGCTGTGGAAACTGACTTCCTAACGGCCTCGGCATCGCCTTGAGAAATGACTCAACCTCCTTCACACTTGGGGGAGCAAAAGTAACTGTTTAGGTTTTTCAGGAATGAGCACTTCTGAGGTGAAGTGAACAGTAGCTTTCTTCCCTGTGCATGGTGTAGTTCGTCCTGGTAACTGGCAGCTAAATATAAATGTCAGCTAATTAATGCGGTGACAAACTTAAGTTCCTTTGGTTTTCACATCACCCGTTCTGAATGCTTTACATCTCTCTGGCAGAAATTGTTCTGGCACAGAGCAATTTCTGCCAGAGAGATGTAAATGTTCATGAGGAATTTGTTCCTTCTGCAGATCTTTAGGCAGTCTACGCAAACGTAGTTGACTTCTGTATTGAGCCTTTTATTTTGGGTGAGTTGCTAATGTGTGGCTTTCTTAGAAGGTTTTTGTTGACTGGCAAAGCTTTATTCCCCCCCTCCCCCACTTTCGGTTGATCAGTCAGCTCTGAGTATACGGTAGAGTTTACATTACAAGCGGTCTCTCTGCTGCCAGGCGCTTCCATGACGGACCGGTATTGGCAGAGCCATCGGTGATGTCTCAAAGGACCCCCTTACCCCACCTCCTTGTGACCACCACGTGAACAGAAGTGCAAACACCCTGGGCACCGTGCAAGGGGATTCTGCACTGCCTTTTTGGAATCTTCCGGCATGCGAGCCACAAAGGGGGAAGGGAGGTGGCAAAAGCAGCGCTTGCCCTGGGAGCCATCTTTTCCAGCCACTGCCCTCTCCTTGCTGGTGCTGCCGCCCTCCCCGCCCCACTGTTATCCACAGTGGTAGGAGGACTTCGTGGCATCGCTCCTCTGTTCCCTGCTATCGCAAAATGGAGACTTCCGGCCATGAAGAGCCTCCATCAAGGTGAGGCAGGACTCCTTACTGTCAAGATAAATCTCACACACAAGAACTGCAAATGGCGAGCGTAATTCCAGTTTACGCACGCTGACAGCACTTTTATCATGCATTGCCACACAGATTTGCACATGGAGCTCTTTGCTTTAATTTCTTAGTGGTGGCACCAGTTAATGTTTTGTGGGTCTTTTCGACTTTAAATGGTGATATGAGTAGGTTTCCAATCTAAGAACTGATGGTTGCAAAACTTTTTAGTTTAGCTTTAATTTCTTTTTTAAGTGGGTGACTAAACTTTAAAGGGCTGAAAAAATTGTCCTCTGCAACACATTATAAAACATTTTAGGAATTATTCTGATTTTCATTTGATTGCATGTCTGGCCTTTATTCCTTGATAAAAAATTTGAATCCGGCTTCTCCTGCAGATATATGTTACACGTGGGTTTGAAGAAATGCTGGCCGAAGCTAGAAAGATCTTTTAGGTGCATAGTCAGCAGAAAAAGATGTAATATTGTCCCCATATAGGTCCCTGGTCAGACCTCATTTGGAATACTGAGTACAATTGTGGAAACCGCCCTTTCAAAAGGATATAAACAGGATGGAGGTTCAGAGCGTGGCTACTAAAATGGTCCGTGATCTTTGTAAAGCATATGGGGATAGACTTAAAGATCTAAAAATGTATATCCCAGAGGAAAGGCAAGCTAGGGGGCAATCTGATAGAAACCTTGAAATACCTCAGTGTTACCAGTACACAGAAGGCAGGCCTCTCTCAGCAGAAAGGAGACTCTGGGACAAGGGCATGAGGATAAAAGGTAGATGAAGAATAATCTAAAGTACTTCTTTATGGCTTGGAACAGCCTCCCAGTGGAGGTGCTGGAGACGAGGACTGAATTTGAATTCAAGAAAGCATGGGATAAACACAGAGGATGTCTGAGGGGAGTGGTAGAGCCTCAGCAATTGTGTAGATGGACAGATTAAATAAGCTGTATGTGCTTTTTTTTTTTCTGCTGCCATATTTCTCTTTTTGTGTCTCTGGCTTTGTTGTTGGTGTAAATTGCCGCAGCACCCGGGCTTCGTGAAGAAGGCTTCAGTTGCGATGCTCTCAGTGTCCCATGCAGCTTTACCTGTAGGTCTTAGGCCGGAGAGTCCCTACCCCCACCCTTTCAGAAAACAGTCCTGATACTGCCAATCCATGAGTACATGGTGAAGGGAGTGGATGCAATGTTCCGGCTAGCATGCTGTTATAATTGTCTGCTTATTAATTTCAAGTTACCTGCGCTTCTGTATTACCGTTTTTAAGTGTTAATTGCAAGCGGAGAGACAAAATATGGAGTCTTATTTTTCTCTCCTGCAGACAGCACAAAACCCAGTGGGAAAAGGATGGCGGGAGATGTTTCATATGAGGACGCGAAGGAAAGAGCCTCCTACATCACTCCGGTTCCTGGAGGTGTGGGGCCTATGACTGTAGCGATGCTGATGGAGGTGCGTTCATGAACATCACGGAAAGGAATGTGTCTCTTCCTTATTTATAGACATGTATACGGGCAGGCACATAGGTTGAAAAAGTCTCTATTACATCAGCATTTTAATATAGCCAGTCTAAAAAGGAGCTGCCGTAAAGATCCCTGTTGCAAAGTGCTGCCCACTCTTGAAAGGTCAAAACAACAAACAGCCCTTACTTTTTATAAAGACTTACTGTCTTTCCAATCATAGGTTGTGCAAGTGTCTTCCTTCCTCTGGTGGCGGTGCAGACCTCTTTGAGGCACATCCTTGTAGGACATAACAGGGAACATAGTTTAGACCTCTACAGAAGAAATAAATGTATATTTCCCCTTATTTCAGCTCTGAAGGATAAATAATGCAGTATAATAGTGCTATGAATCCATAAAGGTGACGTTTATAGATGATTTTGCTAGTAATTCACAGCTCTCGTAAATGAGGCACCGGCTAAGTGAAGTCTTGATGGGGCTCGAAATGTAGTAGCAGGCAAGGAACTGTTAACCCCGGGGAAGAGTCACTTCTCAAGAAAGGGGATTAAAGAGCTTCAGAAACTGTAACAGTTTATTTTATTTGATGAATCACCTTTCTTGTTTTAAAGAAACAGTAGGTCGTGAGGACTGGAGCTCGCTTCCCATTCTTAGGCTCTTCCAAATTTGACCTCAGAATGAACCTTCCCTTAGCAGAAGATTTCTTCAGCAGCTGAGGAAGAGCATAGCTTTCACATGGCCAGCTGCCATTCTCAAACTTTTCTTTTTTTGGCTTTTCGTTTCCTGGAATAAACTTCCATTCTACAGTCATCCTTCTTGTTTATGTACTGAATAGAACTCTTGTTATCAGCTAACCATGTAGATACGTTTCTTACTCTTTTTTTTTTTTTTTTTAATTATATATAATTTATAGAACACCGTGGAAAGTGCAAAACGTTATTTACAGAAATTTATCCCAGGAAAGTGGAATATTCAGTATCCTAAACTCTGCCTCCAGACTCCTGTCCCTAGGTAAGAGATTAGGTCAGCAGTCATGCAGGGGAATGGGAGTGGTAATAGTCATTCTCAATACACCCCCTACGGGGCAGGAAACGAGGCTGCAGTAAACATCACTGCTTCTTCTTTCTTTAAGTGACATAGAAATCTCAAGATCTTGTACACCCAAACCCATTGGACACCTGGCTGCAGAAATCGGGTTACTCTCCGAAGAGGTGGAGTTATATGGCCAAACCAAGGCCAAGGTTCTTCTCTCCACTGTTAAACGCCTCAAGGACCAGCAAGATGGGAAATACGTTGTTGTTACAGGGTAAGAGATTCTTCAAGAATTAGACAACGTTTTAACAGAGCAACGTGTAATTGTGTTTGCTGGGAGTAGAAGATAGTAAATTGTTGTAACATCTTATCTAGCAATCTAAATCAAACCATAGACCAGAAGTCGTCAAGTCAACTGGAATGTGTATTGTATTAAAGGCACCTGGTTGTGTATATGTTTAAGGATGCAACTGCTGGTCTTGGTAATATAGTTTCCATATATCCTTATTAGTGAAAGAAAATTATACACATACACCCCCCCCCCCCCCCCATGTAAGGATTAGTATTTTTATCAATGATGTGATTCATAAATAATTTTAAATAAATAAATTAGTATTTTCTAAAAGCACACAATGGTTTAATATCCTCCCTATATCATTTCATTACTTTTACTACTTGCCATTTTTACAAATTCTTTATTTTTATTCCTTTACTTTCTGAGATTATTATTGTACATTGACTTGTATGATGGGAAAGTTATTTTATCATTGGTGGGGGTGTTATTTATAGCTATGTTAATGCTGTTTGTTGTATATGAAATTATTTGTTGAAATTTTTTGTATTACTTAGGAGGGAGATATGTGCTAAGGCCTCCGATCTCCTGGTGAGAGTAGGAGACGGGGTGGGTTGGCATCAAGGGACAAATTATTGTATATTTTATATTTGTGTTTGTTTGTTTTTTTTAATGAAGGATGTAAACCGTCTGGGTTGTCCTTTGGGGAGAGAAAAGTGGTATAAAAATAGAAGACTAGAATAACAATATTCAATACTTGAAACAATATATCATGGTGGAGAGGGGCCATAGTCACCTTGTTTCATGCGGTCTTTGTCCCAATGCAATCTTTTACCCACGAGCTTTGTATCTTCTCTTTTAAACTTGTCATGGGTATAAAGTACAGGCGGTCACTGGCACCTGCTATTTGTAGTAAAGTACACACAAAGATTTGCAAATGTGATGTGTCACTTTTTCCTCCCCCGAGTGAAGTATGCCCCCTGGAACGCTTCATGTAAATGTAGCCAAAAGTGCGTGTGATGGGGAACAATACTGCAGTTCTGGCCATGCTGATGGAGAGCTGAGCAGTGGGAATAAAATGCTTTTCACCCAAGCAGATCACGTTGAAGAATTGCCCTTCCCTGGATTGTATCTGGAAATATATGATGGTATTACTTTGTCAATCACCTGTTTTGTTGTAGCTAATAATTATGTTTACCCACCCAGATTGAAAAAAGGGTAAAATAAAACATTATTTGGACCATTATTTTACTGTTTGTTTGGGTTTTTTTGTTTTAAGTATTACTCCTACACCCCTGGGAGAAGGGAAGAGTACTACTACCATAGGCCTGGTTCAGGCTCTGGGGGCACATCTCCATTTAAACGCCTTTGCTTGTGTCCGGCAGCCTTCTCAGGGCCCAACGTTTGGTATAAAAGGTAACTTGAACTTTACAACATTAATCGCCGTGCGAAAAACATTTCTCATCATATGTGGCCTGCAACAAGGACTTTCTTGTGTGAGGTGAGGCAGGAGGAAGCTGCATCCGATTTATGGGGGAAAGTTAACTTTTTTTTTTTTTTTTCCTGTAAAATTAGAGGTAGTAAAAGCACAGTAATTGAGAAGCAAATCCTCTCTTCTGTTGCAAATGGGAGGTCATGAGCTATCACCAAGAACCTTGGCATAAAAAGGCGATTGTGAAAAGTGGGGGAACGCTGACGTTGGGTTTGCATGATTTAAGTACTAAATTTTGTTTTGCCTTTTCCATAGGTGGAGCTGCAGGTGGTGGATATTCTCAGGTTATCCCTATGGAGGAGGTAAAGTAACATTAGGAAGAAGTATACATTTCATCAAGTCCCACAGTGAATCCTCAGTAGATTTGAAATGTTGGAAACCATTCCGTGTAGCTCAGCGGTTCTCAGCTCTGAATAGAAGTGTCCTACTGCGTCAGACCAAGGTCCATCGAGCCCAGTATCCTATCTCCTGACAGTATCCAGACTGGGTCACAGGTATCTGGCTCTGGGCCTTGTGGCCTCCAAACAGGTCTGGTTTTCGGAGTAACCAAGAAATGCAATTGTAATCCCCCTCTATGGGGCTTATTTACTAAAATGCATCATCGCCCTAAGGCATGTTTTGACTGCAGTATTTACTAAAGGGCCCCTGAACCTGACACTCCCATTCTCGGCTTGGAGCCTTGATTTACACCCCCCCCCCCCCCCCACCCATGCCTGTTCCATCCATTGATGGATAATGGCTCAGTGGCAAGAGCAGTTCATTAATATTCTCAGCATGTTAAACCCATTATTTTTCTATTATTGGTAATGCTTAACCATTTTATTACAGGCAGCACGCATTAAGCGCCAAATTTAGCATTTATCGCCCACTGTAGATTGATACATGCAAATGCATTTCATTCATGCATATCCTGATAACAGCCCTGATTAGGTGCCATGAAGACTGGACTTAAGCTGTACTGGACATGGAGGAAAAGCCACCCTGCTTTCTGATAGTTTCACCAGAGCGGCAGTGTCATCCATAACACTCGTGCAGTGTGAATGGAAGATATAGATACAGATATAGAATCAAGCTTTCATGCCTCTGCATTGTTTTATCAATTAGAGATGTACTTGGTAGCTGCCCTCTACATTGTGTAATGGTTGTATTGCATTGCCCAGTCTGGTGCTGCTCTCCACTAATCCTTTCTAAGGCATTGTATTGCACATGCTGAAAAGAAGTCCTCTTTGGAAATAATTTGCCTGGTTCAGTAAAGTAGCCTAGAAACAAGGCATACTATACTTGTTCCTGCATAATTGTCATCTGTGAAGGAAATGTGCATCTTCCCCAACCAGGCCTGTTTTCTTATTGACCTGCCAGTGAAATGCAGTTGATTGGTGATATCTTATGCATGGTACATATATGATACCGTGCACCGGAGGTCCCGATCCTGATTCCCATTTTTGGAGTACATCGATTTCTGTATTCCACATTGGTTAATCTCACTGGTTGATGCACGATTTGGTTGCACAGAGATGATCCTCCGCAGGCTTGACATGTCCATATAGGTCAAGCTTGTTGGCTTCATGCCATAAGCACAGTAAAAGAGGAGACCCTTCGTGACTCTTCCCATTGCAGGTTTGGTGGAGCATCCCTTCATGTATGTAAATGTCTTTCCTCCTTTTAGTCTCTGAGAATTGTGAAAACTAAATTCCTTCACAACAGGCACAGTAGGTAGACTGGTATGGAGGCAACATTTTAGAGAAACTCCGTAGGGAGGAGAAGTCGTCATGTGTGACTGCTTTTTAATTAAATGCATGTTGGAGCTGCAGAACTGGCAGGCTCCTCTTGGCAGCTATTGTAAATATTATGCAAAAAGATGCAGTGCCCTTTGTAAAATTATAATTGTAGGAACTGAATAATACAGGGTATTCAAGACTTGTTCACAAAGACCATACCTGATTTTGTTTCTGGCTCTTGATATGAAACACTTCTATCATTCTGTTAATTGATAATCTGACTTTGAGAGGGGGGAGGGGGACACGGGTGCAAACTCCTGGCTAATATTTCAGAGGCTGTGGAATAAGAATGAACATGCTTTCTCCTTCACACTTTATTCTTATTAGAACATGTGATCACTGTGCAAGGAACCAGTGGTGAAACACTATGATATCTGAAGACTGGAGGGTTGCCAATGTAATACCAGTTTTTAAAAAGGGCTCAAGGGGTGATCTAGGAAACCACAGACCAGCGAGTCTGATGTCTGTGCCAGGCAAAATGGTAGAAACTATCAAAAAGAACAAAATTGCTGAACATAGAGATAAGCCAAGATGGATTTAGCCAAGGGAAGTTTTGCTTCACTAATCTACATTTTTTTGAGGGTGTAAATAAACATGTGGATAAAGGTGAGCTAGTTGTGTATCTAGTGTATCTGCATTTCCAGAAAACATTCAACAAATTCCCTCATAAGAGGAAATTAAAAAGTCATGGGATAGGAGGCAGGGGGAACTGGTTAAAAGATAGAAAACAGAAAGAAGGACTAAATGGTAAATGTTTCCAATGGAAAAAGCGGAATAATGGCGTGACCCAGGGATCTGTGCTGGGGAAATGGGAATAACAAGTGAGATGATCAAATTTGCCAAGATCACAAAATTATTCATAGTTGTTAAAGCACAAGAGAATTGTGAGAAATTGCAAGAGGACATTTCAAAATTGGGAGACTGGGCATGCAAATGGCAAATGAAATTTAATGTAGACAAGTGCAGAGTGATGCATTTAGGGGAAGAGTAACCTAAATTTTAGCTACACAATGCAAGGTTCCACATTAGGAGTCTCCATTCACGAAAAGCATATATGCATCATTGTTAAAACATTGAAATCTTCCACTTAGCGTGTAGCATCAGCCAAGAAAGCAAATAGAATGCTAGGAAAGGAATGGAGGATAAAACAGAGAATATCATAGTGCCTCTGAATGACACCATGGTGCGACCTCATCTTGAGTATTGTATGCAGTTGGGGTCACCACATCTCAAAAAAGGCATAGCAGATTGAGAAAAGGTACAGGGAAGGGCAACCAAAATGATAAAGGGGATGTAACAATTCCCCTATGAGGAAAGGCTAAAGAGATTAGAACTCTTCAGCTTGGAGAAGATACGGCTGAGGGGAAATATAATAGAGATTATAAAATAATGAGTGGAGTGGAAAGGCTAAACATTAATCGGTTGTTTACTCTTTCATAAAGTACAAATATCAGGGGACACACAATGAAGTTACTAGGCAATACATTTAAAACTGAGAGAGAATATTTTTTACTCCATAATTAAGCTCTGGAATTCATTGCCAGAGGATGTGATGAAAGCTATTAGTGTAGCTGTGTTTAAAACCGGTTTGGACAGGTTCCTGGAGGAAAAGTCCATAAACATTATTAAGGCGGAGGTGCAGAAATCCACTTCTTATCCCAGGTATAAGCAGCATAGAATCTATCTACTGCTTGGGATCCTGCCAGGTACTTGTGACCTGGATTGGCCACTGTTGGAAACAGGATACTAAGTTTGATGAACCTTTGGTCTGACCCAGTATGGCAACTCTTATGTCCTTAAATTTTGAGTTAATTTTGGCTGGAGCTGTTGACAGCATTCAACTCTTATTCCTCTTACTGCTCTGATCTCTTCTGTCCCTGTTGCCTAACTTGTATCTAATTGGACATCTATATCTTCTCTTAAATGGGAAAGATTGAAATCTTGTGTTTCCTCACTAGATATTTTTCCTCTATTTGTTCTTCCCACTTCATACCTGCTCTTTGGTCAAAAATTGAGCAACACCATGCAGGCTGTTAAGAAAACAGTTTTGGTTTTCTTATGCTTAGTCCATGCATGAAAACTAAAACTCGAGCTAAAATTGTGTAGTTTTAGCATTATGCAGGCAGTGTTACTTAATTTTTTTTTTTTTTTTTTTTAAGATTTGCTTATACACAATTTTTTAAAGGAAGATCTATGTTAAACAAATTGGAAAGGTGTAATCTTATTTTATGACACAAAGTAGGCGTGTTTCTGGTCATCTCATGTTCTGCACTCCAGTTTCCCTATGCCTTCCAAATTTCATTGGTTTTCATCCTGATAACTGTCAGTCTTCTGCTTTTTGTTTTGTTTTGTTTTTAAGATTGGACAATGTTCTCTTTTTTTTTTTTTCCTTCCCCAGTTTAATCTCCATCTCACAGGTGATATTCATGCCATTACTGCAGCCAATAACCTGGTAGCAGCCGCTATAGATGCTCGTATGTTTCATGAATTAACGCAGTCTGACACGGTAATTAATGCCTTGTGTTGTGGTTATACAGCGTGAGCAGTTTATTTATTAAAAAATAGATATATAGAGAGAGATCAATACTGCACAAATAACACCAATCTGGGTCCCCACTTAATGTTAAATACAAAATCAAAGGGTACACTCAAACATCAAGATTATTATACAAAACATTTTTTTTGAAAAGTATTAGAAAACTTTATTACAAAAATATACCTCATGAAACAGTTTTTGTTAATTAAAACAATTGTTTTCAAGGGATACCATCCAACCAAGTGTTACTATGTTATTTAATCTTTTCATGCCAAAAGACATTATTTCTCATAATCCATGTTCCATACTCGAACATACCAATACGAACACATACTGGAGTTTGGAGCTCCAAACACAGCTTTGTTATCCTATTTTGACAACTCATTTGTGTAATCCATTAATGAAATACTGACCCACTGTTCATAAAGCTTATTCTTATAATCCATTTAAATGGCTCAACAAAGGCCTTCGTTTCACCTGTCATCCGGCTTTATCGGAATATCAAGGTCTTAATGAATAGTATATTCACACAACCTATGACTGGATTGTGCACTTACTATCAAAAACAGCTGTTGTTAGTGTAGATTTTTTATAAGTGTGTTATAATGTGGCCATTAAAACTCAAAAGTTACCCTTGAAGATGGGTATCCTGGGTATTTCAGAGCAAATCGCCCAGTTTGGCATGCTGCCATAATCCCAACCACTGAATCCTTAAAATGCATATTACTACTTGAAACAACGGCAGGAGTGTTCCTTCCTAAAGCAAAGCCTTTTGAATATTAATTTCTTGTATATAATTTCTTCTATATATATATAAAGAGAGAGAGAGATCTTAGGAATATGCATTTGTTTTACTTTACACGTACATTTTTATATGCACAAAATTTGTATTTACATGCATAAGAGATTTTATACATGTATTCAAATAATACATATGCACTTAAACACATTTTACACTCATAACACAACAAAAAAAAGAGAAATGAAATGAGTGAATTCTTTGTATGCATCGCTTAAAAAAAAAAAAAAAATATATATATATTTAGATGTATGTATTTATGCATAGCACTGTTGCCTCTTGCACATTTTCACTTTATTTTTCAAGGCTCTGTTTAACCGCTTGGTACCCTCAATGAATGGAGTTAGGAAATTCTCTGATATTCAGCTCAGAAGATTGAAGGTGAGTATCTTGACTTATTTTGGCTAATTGTTACCATCTAACCAGGTTTGAGGAGACAAGGGCTAAATACCCGTTCTGGTTTCCTGGTATGAGCTACAAGTGCTTGCAAACCAACAGAGTTGCTGGCTTGATATTTTCTGCTGTTGTGAGAGGCAGTCTGCTTTGAATTCTGTCCGTACAGAAAGAGACTGGGAAAGATGCACGTCACCAGCACGGTGACTCCCTGTTTGCCTAATCTTCTCTGCAGGTAACATCTTAAGCATGCTTGCTTGCACAGAATGATTAGAACATATATCAACAATATGGCAATGTCCTAGTACCCCCCCCCCCCCCCCCCCCCAGACACACACACTAATAAAAATGTGGTGCATTTTTATCACAAACTTTTGGGTGGGACAACTACTTGTTAATGTCTGAATTCCTAATTAGGTCCTGAGAGAAGGTGACATTTCAAATTGCCCATGTTCTGAACATGTTAGAACCCCCCGCAGCTGCCCAAACTATTTACATGTTCACCATGGTGAAAAATTTTAAATATTTTGACTGGCAGTCATAAATAGCATTGTAAGAGTACAAAAAAAAAATTCTTATTTTAAATTATTAGTCATAATAAAATACAATCTGTTGCATTCTATTGAAATAGCACTTCCTGAAATTCTTATTTTGTCTCTCACTCATCCCAAGTGTTCACCATAGGTTGTGCTCTTTCACATGGTGAGAGACCAGTGGCTTCTCCCGGCTTTAGTTGTGCACTCTTTAAGGCTGCAGGGGGTATTGGCAGTACCTTGGTTATAAGAATTTCCATAGTGTTAAGAACTGGAAGACAAAAACTGAAGGGAAGAGACATTTAGAAAACAGATTGTGATGCATATTCTCACCAGATTTAAAGAAATGCGTTACCTTTTAGTGAGATTAAAATTGGGAGGAAATGGTGTATGCTGACGTGACAGGAAACCCAGATTCTGTCATTTGTGTACCATTCATTGGGTGAAAGACCAATGGCTCCACCAGCATTAGTTTGTGTTTAAGTTTTCAGCTCTAAAACAAGAGAAAATCAGTTTCAGCTTTTCTTCTCTACTTCCTGAGACCATTTGGGGACATTAATGGTGACCCAGGAGCTGAGGCTTAGGAACACGGAGGTGACTTGGATCACTTTCAAGATGATGAGAACCAATCACTAAAAAGTATTTCTGTGAAACATGAATGCTTTTTCAGCCATAAGAAAACAAAACATTTCCTTGAGTGCAGTGTCTCCTGTGTAAAGAGATGCCCCTGACAAAGGTGAGCCCTCAGTGAAGGCAGGAGGTGGGGATAATTCTGCTATGATGGGAACATCAGAAAAAATTCCTGAAATTAATCCTTACGTCATGTTTGTCCTATGCCTAATGGCCTGGTTGAATACAAAAAATTGCTGAAAATCCTGTTGCTAGTCACAAGTGCGTCAGGCCTCCAGAGAGAAACAGTGGTCATTTTTTCCTGAGCAGTTATGAGTTGCTTCTCCCCTGTCAATTCTGCCAGTGATTGATTAAACGACTTCTGATCATTTAACGGAAAATTCTAACAAGTGCCTTATTAAAGTGCGGTTGCTCCTACCATTGCAAGGTGTGCGGTGCGGTTGCCTGGTTGCATAGCAACCAAAAGATTCCAAGAGTGCGGCTTCAACTCATCACGAGACCCTCACAGTGAGACTAAGAAGGCATGAAATCATCCAAAACATAAAAGATAGCGTTCCAGAAACCTTTTACAAATGTTCTGCTTATGCTTCCTGGCCTGATTAAATAGCTGGATAGGGACATTGATTCAAACTGCTTTGAAGTCCAGAGCTTATCACCTTTGAGGTCTTTTCCAGTAAAGTTCAGAAGAAGTGTGCTACAAGGAGCAATTTACCCAAAGCTAGGAGATGCTTTTTGTACATCCCACACTCATCCAGAAGTGACAGAAATGGGTTTTTCTTTACCATTAATCTGAGTTCTGTTGACTCTCACTCCCAGTATACACCCATCCCTCCCAATTTTAACTTTTTAATATCTTTATTCTCACTCAGGTAACTTGTCTCCTTAAATCTGGTAAGAGTATGCATCATAGACTAATGTTCTCTTCAGATTCTTGTTTTCCAGTCCTTAACAGAGAAGTTCTCTTAGATAAGGGGTGGGGAAGCTATGGTATAAGCAAGTTTGCTTACCGTAAACGATGTTTCCGTAGATAGCAGGATGAATTAGCCATGCTGTCATGGGATCTGTCAATCAGGCCCGGGAGGCGGAGCTTGTCAAAGCAGAGAACAGAGCTTTGCTCTCTGCGGCTGCGCGTGTGTTCCCGCGCAGGAAAGTAACGGAATCTCCTCAGTCTGTAATAAAGCTGTAGTGTAGTCGAAGACTTGGTGACAGCCAGGGAGGAGGGTGGGTCAGCATGGCTAATTCATCCTGCTATCTACGGAAACATCGTTTACGGTAAGCAAACTTGCTTTTTCCCGTCGATAGCAGGGCTGAATTAGCCATGCTGTCATGGGAGTCCAAAGCTCCTGATCACGTCATATATGACATATATGGGTGGACGTGATCTTTGACAGTGTGGCAGTCACCGTGGACAGGAGGATAGAGATTGCAGTATTGTTTGCCCTATCTTTGCATCCATGGCTGGTTGCTGGTCAAGGCAGTAATGAGATGTGAAGGTATGCAGTGATGACCATATAGCTGCCTTGCAAATGTCTATGGTTTGCACATTCTTTAGGTGTGCTAAGGAGGTTGCTACTGCTCTAACTTGGTGAGCTTTAGGAGTAGACTGTAAATGCAAACTCTGTTTTTCATAGTAGAATTTGATGCACTGCGCTATCCAACGGGAGATGGTGCGTTTAGCCACTGGTAGTCCAGGTGTCTTTGGGTCACAGGAGACAAAGAGTTGAGAGACACGGGAGTCCGAGTTCGTTCTCTCTTTATAGTGTGTTAACGTTCTTTGCACTCCAGTGTGTGCAGTAGTTTTTCCCCCCCGTCTGCATGGGGTTTAGGAAAAAAGGGTTGGTAATTCCATTGTCTGATTGAGATGGAATGGGTAACTACTTTCGTTAGAACTACCTTCTGGTGATGAAATTACAAGTATGGAGGATAATGGACCAAAGCTTGTAACTCATTAACTCTTCGTGCTGATGTTACTGCAACCAGGAATACCACCTTCCAGGTGATGTATTTAACGTGTGCCGAGTTCATGGGCTCAAAGGGATAAAGCATGAGCTGTTCCAGAACTATGTTGAGGTTCCATGGAACTGGAGGTTTGGATACCAGAGGACGAATGTGTGTTAAACCCTTCATGAAACGAGTCAGTAATGGGTGATTGGATATAGGAATGTTATTGATTGGTCTATGAGAAGCGCCTATGGCGCTGAGGTGAATTCTGATGGATGAAGTTGGTAGACCAGCGACATATAGTGTATGAAGATAATCAATGAGCACTTCTGGGAAGCAGTCCAATGGTGGTACATCGTTGGAATTGCACCAGGCAAAGTAGCGTTTGCATTTATAGCTATAATTTTCCCTTGTTGAGAGTGTCATTGATTGTAACAAAAAGAATTGTGCTGAAGAGGAAACTCCTTGTTTGTCAGAAGGAGTCTTTCAATCTCCACGCTGTCAAGTGTAGATATAAATGTAGCGGGTGTAGTACTGTTCCTTGATCTTGGCTGAGAAGATCTTGACAATTCGGCAATAGAATTGGATCCTTGATGGATAGTCGAAGCAGGAACTGTACCATGGCTGCCTCGGCCAGGCCGGGCTATGAGTATCAGTTGAATTTGTCCGCTATACATTTCTGAATTGTTCTTGTTATGAGAGGTATGGGAGGAAAGGCATACAGAAGGCCTGTCATTCCTGGAATGAGGAAGGCATCTTGGGCGATGCTGAGTTGGCTCGGTTGTATCAAGCAGAAGTTGGAAACTTGTGTATTGATATCTGTTGCAAAGAAATCTATCAAAGGTGTTCCCCACTGTAGAAATATGTCCTGGACTATTTCTGTATTGAGTGTCCATTTGTGGGGATGAAAGATGCGACTTAGTCTGTCTGCTCTTGTGTTTGCAACTCCCTGTAGGTAAGTTGCTTGGAGGTGTATGCAATTCTTGTGAGCGTGTTCGAAGATTGTCAGGGTCTCCTTGCAGAGGGACCATGAACCGGACCTTCCTTGTTTATTGATGTAAACATCGCTACTTAGTTGTCTGTGTAGATCATGACCCTGCGTCCCTTTAGGTGGTCTTGGGAGACTCGCAATGCATTGCGAATCGCTCTGAGTTCCAATAAATTTATTTGTAGATTCTGTTCTGAAAGTGTTCATAACCTTTGGGTTTCGTAAACCTCAAGGTGTGTACCCCATCCCTTGCGAGACGCATCTGTGGTAGGACTGAATTGTGAGGAGGGGGGCTGAACAACGCTCCTTTGGACAGAGTGGAATATAGGAGCCACCATGCTATATCTTTTTTCATTTCTGCGGTCAGCAGTACCTTCTGCGTCAATGGTTGTGAATGCTGTTTCCATTGGCGCTTTAGACCCCATTGTAGGCACCTCATGTGTAACCTGGTGTTGGGAACCATGAAATTTACCGCTGTCATGTGGCCCTGAATTACCAAGACTTGTCTTGCTGATGGCTTCTGAGTATGGTTCAAGGTGTGTAGAAGTTGACGGAAATGTGATATTCTGTCAACTGGGAGGGATGCTCTGTTGCACATAGTATCTAGGCATGCACCTATGAACTGCAACTGTTGTGTTGGTTGTAGGTGTGATTTCTGAAAAATGATCACCAATCTTAGTTCTTGCTAACAGTGTATCACCCGATGGAGGTGATCCAGTAAGACATTGGAGTTGAGGCGATTATGAGCCAATCGTCCAGATATGGAAAGATGGTTATATCTTGTTTCCTGAGATGAGCCACCACCACTATCATGCATTTGGTGAATACCCTGGGTGCAGCAGATAGCCCAAAGGGAAGAACTTTGTACTGGTAGTGTTGATGTCTGTAGCGAAAGCACAGGTAACGCCACGAGGATGGATGGATTGGAATGAGTGTGTGAGCATCTGTCAGGTCGATTGAGCACATCCAATCGTTGGTTTGAATGAGAGGGAGAATTGACTTCAACGATACCATTTTGAATTTCTCTTTGGTGAGAAATTGTTCAACTCCCTTAGGTCTATTATGGGTCGAAGGCCCCCCGACTTCTTGGGTATGAGGAAGTACGGGGAATAAAATGCTGCTAATTTGGAGTGTGGTTGGATTTGTCGAATTGCTTGTTGTTTGCGAAGTAAGCAATTTCGTCCCCCGGTTGTGGATGGGAATTGAAAATCCTGAGTGTGGAAAGATGAGGCAATGTGGGTTTCATTATAAATTGGAGTTGGTAGTCTTGACGTACTATCTCCAGAACCCATTGATCCGATGTTATTCTTTCCCAGGCTTTCAGGCAAGCATGAATTCTGCCTGGAGGAGCTTGATGTTGTGGTGGTGTCTGAGTAACTAAAAGATGACGTTGCTTTTGTTACAGCAGTCGGCTGTTGTGCCCGCTGTCTCTGGTTACGTGGTTTACCTCTTTGTTGATGTGAAGTATTGTTTTGTGGAGCAGGACGCTGGTCGGCAGGGTATGACTGCGTACGAAGATTGATAAGATATGTAGGGTCTTCTGGCATATGGTTGCCTACTATTAGATCCCACATAACGACGTGTAGTCGAGTAATAGGATTCGATGTTAGCAATTGTACTGCTAGAGCTTCGTCTTTTAATCTAGTTACTGCGTCCTGGAATTTCTCTCCGAACAGGTTATCTCCTGTACATGGGAGGTTTGTTAGTTTCTCGTGCAATTCTTCTCGAACTTGAACGTAACCATGGTAGTCTGCGGGCTGCAATAGTTGTTGCAGATGCTCTGGATGATGTTTCATGTGCTTCATAGATTGACCTCAAGAGGTGTTGAGAATACTCTTCCATGTCATGAAGAGGTTGAGGTATATGTTCCGCAACAGAGGAATGTATACCTTTCATATCTTGCATGCACTCATAGAGGTATTGCACCCTGTAGAACTGATGTTGCATAATTCGTGCAGTTAACATCGAGTTATGGTATATTTTCCTGCCAAACTCATCTAATATTTGTTGTCTTTCCCCGTTGGGAAAGTGGTATGCAACTTTGTTTTCTTGAACCTTTGCATAGTCGACTCTATTACACTTGAAGCGTGAGGCAATTGTGGTAGAGTGTATAGTGATTTTTTTTTTTTTTACGAAATTTTATGTCTGTTTCCCTGGAAATGGCTGTTATTGTATAAGGAGCCTCCCAGGATTTTGTGAGACTGAATGCAGGATATCTTGTGGTGGAAGAAAATTAGTTCCACCTGAGTATCAAAATCTTTAGAAGACCAGGGGTTTCTGCCCTAAGATCTGTTTCTTTTTGGACCTCTAGATGTAGAATGGTACCCGTTTTTCCTAGGAATTTTGGGTACGTAAGGTCTTCAGGAGGGGAATACGGCTCCTGTATGTGGACGTGCAGGTCTAAGAGACATCCCACCGATGATGATGGGAATGTTTGTATTGAAGGAGAATCTAAAGATGTCTCCTGAATATGAGTTGGTGAGGCTGGTTGGTTTAACCTGGGAGATGTCGGTACCAACTGCTGGTTAGTAGCAATATTGGTCATTGAAATGATGATGAAAGCATCTCGTAAAGCCTGTTAAAGATTGAGACAGTTGGAAAAATGCGTCTCTTGTACGAGAAGGCATACCATGCGACTGTCTCGTTGTTGTGTGATACCTGCTTCAGGTGAAGTTGTAAGAACTTCACTGTTTCCTTGTAGTCTATTGTCTGAAGTATTCCTTAGAACCCTTCTGAATTGAAGAAGTGTTCGAGGAAGAATTTCACTATTTCCTTTTTGAGCAGGTATTAGCTGTACGAGATGATATAAAAGTCGAAGGACTTATCTCCCATGTTGTACTCCTCTTTGGTAATTTAGTACGGTGGGAGTGACTGGAATACTTATGATAGTCAGATGATTTACCAGTATCTGTGACTCCAGTCTCTGGAAAAGAGCTGTGTGAAGGGTATCGTTTCTGCTTCAAGCTCGTGTTTAATTTCCTAGTGAAATAATTATGGTTTCCACGCGCCGATTGTGGTTTATGCGCTAAGTTAGCTTTATGCGCGTATATATGCTTATGCGCGGATATGCGCGTATGCGCGACTGTGAACTTATGCGCACTTATATATCTGTGCGCGGAAGTAGATTTCTGCGCAGTTGTAGTTGTATGCGCATATCTTCCTGATGTGGCGCGTACATGGGTTATCGGCGCCGATGTTCGGCGCCGTGCGCATAAGCCTTTGTAATTGGCGCCATGCGCATAAGCCCTTTGTAGTCGGCGCCGTGCGCATAAGCCTTTGTAGTCGGCGCCGTGCGCATAAGCCTCTGTATTCGGCGCCGTGCGCGCAGGTTGTTCCGGCGCCGTGCGCGCAGGTTGTTCCGGCGCCGTGCGCGCAGGTTCTTCCGGCGCCGTGCGCGCAGGCTCTTCCGGCGCCATACATTTCCTCTGCGCTATGCGCGCCGGAAGCTGTAGGCTGCGCACAGACTCCGTTTTCGGCGCCGGTATGTCAGTCTGCGCAGACGGTACCGTAGGCGCATAAATCATCGGCGCCGAGGATTTGACCTCCGATGAGGTATTTTGCGGCTCTTTAGGCACTGGGGATTTTCAAGAACCCACTGGCCTTTGTCTTTTGCCTTTCCCTTACCTCCTAGAATGGAGGACTTAGGATCCGACGGCAAAGTTTCCTTCTCTGGTGGAGCCGATGAAGTTAGCGGGCCCGGCGATGTCCTGAAGCCTGTCAGCCCTTTGTTTTAATGCTCTCTGTGATTAGAGGAACTTACAAATTGTCTCGATTGTGACTCGGTCAGAGACATTTGTAATCGCGGTCGTATCCGATCTTAATTTTAAAAGTGACAGGGTTTGAACCCCGTTTTGATATTTAATTCTGTTTTTAAAACTGAGGAGAGATCAGCTCCGCGTGCGATCCCGCTCGCGGAAAAAACAGACTGAGGAGATTCCGTTACTTTCCTGCGCGGGAACACACGCGCAGCCGCAGAGAGCAAAGCTCTGTTCTCTGCTTTGACAAGCTCCGCCTCCCGGGCCTGATTGACAGATCCCATGACAGCATGGCTAATTCAGCCCTGCTATCGACGGGAAACAGTGATGTCATCTGAAATCTTAGAGACAGCACAAAGCAAATACCAGAGGAGCCATTGGTCTTTCACTCCCATGACTGGTATGACCCACAGCATATGCCGGTGAGTGAGTTAACATGGCTGGACATTAAAGAAAATCCCAATTAGTCTTTCATTCTTTCTTTGTTATATATATACAGGGTGTTTCAAAATGATGGACCCAATTTCAAAGCGGTACATTTCAAAATCGGGTCCATCTTTTTGAAACACCCAGTCTAATAAAATCTACCTGGCTGTTCAATACATTCAGCTGTTCTTTTTGGGGACATCAAAAGCCTGCTCCCCAATCGGTTGTTTAAGTCTATAACTAGCATGCTGAGCAAGTGTTGCCTTAATGCATAGGAACATAAGAGCTTTTTCATTTGTGTTGGTGCCCATAGTATTTTAATGCAGAAGCTAATGTGGTATGCGGTCCACAGGGAATCACAAGGCTGCAAGTTTGCTTCCAATGAATTTGTAATTGGATAGCAGAGGGAAACACAAAAATCCTTAAAATGTACATTTATTTTTGATTTGGTAGGGAGAGGGGAATTATCCAGGAGGATGGGCAAGACTTGGGGGGGGTGGTAGAAGGGGTTGCAGTTCAGGCCAGCATCTCAAATAATCCCTGCATTAAATAACAGGTAGGAAAAGCATGCAGAGGCATAGCTTCAAGAATGCTTTCCAACATGTTTGTAGAAAGGAGTGGGGGAGGGGAGGTGTATTTGGGGGCACATGCAGGTGGTTATTGGATGTGTTGGGGGGATGTGTAAGTGGGTTTGTGTTTGGGTACATATGGTTATGAATTTCTGTGTGGTTAGGTGTATGGGAATGTTGAGGAGTAGTGGGATAAACGAATGGAGGTCTTTGCACTGGGGAGTGTGGCAGGAGAGTAGAGGTGTATGGGGAGTTAGGTTGGGTGAGTGCACATAAGATTAATTTGCATGAGAGATTAAGTATGCCTTGTAGTGGGGGTTAAGGGTGATGTGTATGGATATATGGAGAGTCGGGAGGTGTGGGTGATGGCGTGTGGGGTAATGTGGATACAGGAGTGTGCGGCACATGATTGGGGTTATATAGATAGTTGGGGTGGATGTGAATATGTGGGGGTGTCTGGCTTTGGTTGTGTGGGAATTGTGTGTCGGGTGGGAATGTATATAAGAGGGTATGGGTTTTGGTGGTGCTAGGATAGTAAGCGTCAGAGTGTGTGGTGGGGGGGGGGGGGGGGAAGTGGCTTTGAAAGTGCCTTTTGGTGTCATCAGTTGCTTCAGCTCTTGTCGCTGTCTCTGCCTGTGGTGCTCTGTGGTGAAGTAACATAGAAACATAGAAATGACAGCAGAAAAAGACCAATCGGCCCATCCAGTCTGCCCAGCAAGCTCCCACACATATTCCCATACTTATCTGTTTCACCAACCACCAAGTTCAGGGCCCTTGTTGGTAACTGTTTGATTTGAATTTCCTGCCATCCCCTGCCGTTGATTCAGAGAGTAATGGTGGAGTTGCATCAAAGATGAGCACAAGGCTTAATGTTAAGGGTAGTAACCGCCGCATCAAGCAAGTTACCCCGATGCTTGTTTACCCAGATTGCACAGATCAGTGCCTTGTTGGATGTTGTCTGAATGTAAATCCTCTTTTCCACATTTCTCCCTGCCAAGTACTGGAAGGGTAGGGTGGAGGGAGGGAGGCAGTTGGAAGATCCACTGCTCAGCATTCTAATAGTTTCTCGTAGGAAGAATAATTTTCAAAGGGACTCTGCGGTAAATCACATTTTCCTCTTGCTTTTGGAGCATTACTCTGCCCTACAAGTGGACATCGATCCCTTTAGTAGAATTCTTTCCAACATTCTGTGTGTTGGAAAGAATTATATAAAAAAAGAATTGTAACAAGTGAGGCTTGTCCCTTAACACCTTATTCACTTGTCTTGCTGTTTTGTGTGTTAAAAAGCAACAGTGTCTCCTCTGTCAGTTATCATCAAACATACAGGAAGCATGCAGCGATCTTCTGTTCGCTTGGCCGAGTTAATTTGCCAATTTGTTCATTCCCGTATTCTCAGTATTGATGAAACAAAAATTATTTTGAAGATCTGGATTAAATGGGGCTGCCACCACACGTCACCTATTATTATTGTTCCATTTTGTAGCCGTGCCTCTCCTGCACGCTAGAAGGCAGGCTCTTGGTATAGAAACAGCAAGTGTGATCAGAGGGGTGCATGGAGGTCGCAGCTGCGAGGGGCAGGAGGCGAAAGAAGTCCTGGACCCTGGTGGATCTAATCAACAGGATAAAAAAAAAAAACGCTGCTAAAAAAAAATCTAAGTTCAGAGGGGAGAAAAAATTATAAAAACTTTCTGTGAGGAGTAAAAACATTCAAACAACTTTTTTTGTCCCTCTGAGGCCTCGCTGCTTTACACAAGATAATGTGACTTGACTATTTCTAATGCTTTTTTCCTTCTTTTTGCCTTCAGCTAGGCCCATCTGATCAGGGCTGCAGCTTAAAGTGCCGCCTCATTCATGGAAAACTTGCTATAGGCTGTGCACACTTTCTCTTCTCTGTCCTTCCCTTCCTGTCCCCTCATGGATTTGGCTTTTCTGTGAACTGCTGCCTGAGGCTTGTAAACCTAATTCAAGTGTATTCAAGTCCTTTCTTTCTTGTTGCAAAACGATTCTGTTAACAGAGACTAGGGATTGAGAAAACGGACACTGAGGCCTTAACTGATGAAGAGAGAAACAAGTTTGTGAGACTGGATATTGATCCGGAAACGATAACGTGGCAAAGAGGTACATGAGAAATAACCTAAGCACTAAATAAGTCATGAATTATACTGGGAGGTGGGGGGTGGCTTTCAAACTGCACGCCGCCCTTGTATTCCCTCCTTTCTGTGTTCCCTGAGACCTGATGTGAGATGATGGAAGAAAACATAGTTTGACGGTTCTCGAGAAACAGTGAATCTGCAAGGGGGGGGGGGGGGTGAGAGAGTAGACCATAGCACCTGGTCATTTTTCAGTAGTTTGCTTAGACCTTGAAGATGAATTGTCTTTAAACATCCCAGTATGTCTTGGGCTGGACTGTGGTGCCTTTTTTTTTTTTGGCAGATAAATATGTCTTCCGCAGTGCTTTGGATTCTTCCTTGCCTGCAGATTTGGTTGCAAAGCAGTGTCTTTAGAATTGTGTGGCTGAAGGAGTAGATTGGCTTGGTCCTGCTTGCATGGGCTTGACGCACCTGTAACTACAAGTCAGTGGCTGCACATGGAGTAGAACCAGGAGTGGCTCAGCTCTTCCTTTATGACACAGTAACCATGTAGTCAGCCTTAATTATCATCCAATTTTGCACAGTGAGAGCATTCAAAGAGGCAACGTACATCTTAAGAGTGTCATGTGCAGTTACACTGAAGCAGGAAAAGATTTTAGAAATGCACAGATCGTGACAGCAGGTGACGTCCGCACAATCCATCCAGTCTACATCCCCACATCTCCTGACAGCTTTATAATCCCTTCCTGTCCCTCAGAGATCCTCTGTGCTTGTCCCAAGTTTTCTTGGATTCTGATACCGTCCTGGTCTCCACACCTCCACAGGGAGGCTGCTCCATGCAGTCACCACCATTTCTATAAAAGAGATTTCTTTAGATTACCCCGCCTCCTGCATACGAGCCTCCTTTCCTTTCAAAGAGGCCTGCCTCCTGTGCGTTTATTCCTTGGAGGTATGTAAATGTCTGTTTTATCTCTTCTTTCCTCCAGGTTATACATGTTGAGATTTTAGGTCTGTCCTCATGTGCTTTTTGATGGCTGTTGACCAGCTGCCCTCTGGGCCGACTCCATCCTGAATTTTACACAGTACGCCAAATGAGGTCTCACCAGAGACTTCCACAAGGCAATATCGCCTCCTTTTTTCCCGCTGGCTGTTCCTATTCCTATGCACCCAAACATTCTTCTGGCTTTTGCCGTCGCCTTATCTACTTGTTTGGGCAACTTAAGATCATCAGGTACAGTTGCCCCCAGATTCGCTCTTGTTTTGTTCAGAGGACGAATTCACCTCTTATAATGTTCTGCTCCTTTACAAGTAAATTCTAAAAGGTGCGCGCGTGTGCCCATAAACATGTATATTGGGCATGCGAGCAAAAATATGCTCCATTTTATATTGTGCGTACCATTTAAAATATCCCTACCATGCATGTGTGTTGGAGCCTTACTCACGTACTCACAAGTGACTGGCTGAGAGAGAGAAAGGGCCAATCTGACGCTATATATCCCTCTGTAGGGGGGGGGGGGCACTTTCAACTCAGGGTGGGTTTTGGGGGGGGTGGTGGTGTTACAAGGGTCTACAGACCTTTGCGCCCTAGGCAGACCAATGTAACTCCGCCCCCTCCAACCCACCCTGAGTTGAAAGTGCCCCCCCTACAGTGGGATATATAGCATCAGATTGGCCCTTTAAAAGGGTCTCTCTCTCCTTTGACTTGCACTCGTCAGGACCAGGGGTTACACACATACATCCTGGCCTACTTTTCTACCTCCTTATTCTTAACGCACGTATTTCCCGGCTTCTTAAAATTTGTGGTGTTCGTGAGCGGCCCACATATATGTGTGTGTGTGCATTGGGCAATTTTTGCACGAGCAACACTTTTAAAATCGCTGCCTGTTAGGCATTTGTGTTGCAAAAGCCTGACCCTGCAGTATTTTTAGCATTAAATTTTAGCTGCCAGAACGTAGACCAGGGAAAGCAGCTCCAGTCCTCAAGTGCCACAAACGGGTCTGATTTTCAGGATATCCTCAATGAATATGCATACGAGAGAGTTGGATACGATGGAAGCAATGCATGCAAATATACCTTATAAATATTCATTGTGGATCTCCTGAACACTAGACATGTTGGCAGCTCATCTTCCAGAGCGTCTAATTGTTGCAGGTTTTGGTGATGTCCACAAAAAGGCAAACCTTTCCCAATTTAGCCCTTCCGCTTATGAAAATGTTGAACAGCAGTAGACTGAATACCAATCTTGCAGCGCACCATCAATAACTCCCTTGTTCTTTGAGTGAACTTCCGTTTCCCGCTAACTTTTGTTGATTCCATTTAGCTGTTTCTAACCCAGTCAGTCATTTTAGGTGCCTTACCTAGGGTGCTCATTTTATTTATAAGTTGCCTGCATGTGATCATGTCGGCGGCCCTTCTGAAATCCCAAGTACACTGCATCTAGTGGTCTCCCTGATCTAACTCTCAGGTCACCCAGTCAAGGAAATTAGTCAGATTTATTTGATAAGGCTTTCTTTTGGCAAAACCATACTGCCTTGGATCCTGTAATCCAAACTCTGTAAACTGCACTCTCCGCTGATTTAGCAGTAATTCCATTAATGAGCTCGCCTCAGAGGTAACTGGCCTGTAGCTCCTAGCAGCCTCCGTGCTTCCATTTTTGTGAAAAAGAACCCCATCTGCCCATCTCCAGTCCTTTGCACCACTCCTGACTCCAAAGAAGCAATAAAAAGATCAGACAGCGGGGGCTGCCAGAGCTCCCCTGAGTTCCTGGAATGCCCTTGGATATATCCCGCCCGGCACGATTGCTTTAGTTTTAGGTTCTCCTCGTAAATGCAGTCTTCTGAAAATGTGAGATTTATCTCTCTTCCGTTCCTGTTCTCCGGTCCTACTCCCGGCCTTTTCTCAGTGACCACCAAACAAATATTTATTTAAGCAATTCCGCTGTCTCCTCCTCAGCCTCTGCATATTCCCCCTCTTTACCTCAGAATCTTACAGTTCCACCTTTGCACTTTCTCCTGTCTCCCCCCCCCCCCCACCATTGTACAGAATTTGCTGTTTTTTCTTCCATTTGTGCCTTTACTCTCCCGACTGCTTGCCCAGCTTCTCTTAGAATTTCCAAATGTTGTCACCTGCTTTCCTCTTTCTATGATCTCCTTGTTTATAAACGCTGGCTTATCTTTAGATAGCCATGGTGGCCTCTTTTTTTTTCTTTTTCCTCTTACCTTTTATTTACTTTCCTAACAAAAAGGTTTGTTGCTCTTACAATATCTCCTTTTAGTTTTTCCTACTGCTTAATACTTTCCTTAACTTATCCCATCGAACTGACGACGCCTTGAGGTTTTTCTCCCTGAAGTCCAGGACCCTTGGCTTTGAATAAACCACCCCACTGCCTGTGCTCTAATACTGAACTGCACTATCCTGTGCTCCTTGGATCCCAGGCGGTTCCCCCCCACCATGATATCTCCCCCGTCTGTAAGCACCAGGGCTAGAATCTCCAGCTCGCACGTTGCTTTTGTTACCAATTCTGGGACAGTTCTTCATGCACACGATCCAGGACCCTCCCTGCTTCTAGATGACCCTGCAGCTGAGTTGTCCCAATCAATGTCTGGCAGATTGAAATTGCCTAGCAGTAGCACCTCTCCTTTCGAGATGATTTTATGAATGTCTTCAATTAAATCTCCACCCATTTCTAATGCCTGCAAAGGAGGGCTGAATACACATCAATATAAATGGGATATTCCATTCCTGCTTTCCAGATTAACACATAGTGTCTCTTCCTTACCTTGTAAGCCCTATAGTTCTGTTGCTTTCTCTAGACAGAGAGAGAGCCAGACTCCCAATTCCTAACCTATCCTTCCTGGATTTTGGGCTCAGGAACAAAAAAAACTAGTGTGTAAGTCCTGCAGGAGAGTGGATCCTCTTCGTTGGCACCATGAGGTGCTTGAGCCTCGCACAGGCTCGGATTATTGGGTACAACCTGCGTGGTTCCTGCCCCAGGAAGTGACAGAATGTGTACAGTGTTAGATGTGTTCCTATCCTGCTACGTCTTGGCTCATTCTTTGAAGTTTTAATGTGGGTATTGCCCTCCTTCAGTTTCAGCCATGCTTAATATTTCTTTAGCTAAATCTTAAGCATATACAAGTCTCCTACCTCGCATGGTTGGGCAGTGCTGGCTGGCTGCACAAGAATAATTTTTTTTTTTTAATGTTAAAGGTTAACACATTAATTAAGAACAACTCTTGTTGCTGAATGTGGTATATTCACACTGCCAACTATTAGCAATCATTGCTGTTTTTAATGCCTTAAACAGCAGTGTTTAGGTATTTTTTGCCTACAAATAGTTTTGAACAGATGGCATGCTTAAACATTACTGCTCAACGTAGAGAATTACGTTCCAGGCCTCCATGATGTGACTAGCTCCACATCAGGCCTAGCAGCAGTGAGCAATCATCTTATTAACTTCTGTCCTTGGCACGGTGTGTAGAAAACAATGTTAAATGCGCCTGGAAGGAGGGAGACTTTGTGAGAAGTTCTGTAATAATTTTATGGCTCTTAACCTTGAATCTTCCACTGTCCTGTGCAGGCGAACATCCCAGTGCTTCATGATCCATAATCTTACATGATCTCAAAAGATCGGGTTATTTCCTTGCCCTGATGAACAATCAATTCTGAATTTAAAAGTGAAGCAGAAACTTTTGATAAGTCCTGAAGCTTTGCATTCTGTGCATACTCTGTGCTGTTTCTCTGAAGAATGATATTCCTATGTGATTGGCAACAGTAGTTTAGGGCTTCTGTTGTGCACCTCATTATGTTTAGGAAAACCAGGTCTCATCTCTTCAGAATCTGTGGTCTTGACTGGTTTGCCCCAGCAATAGACAGGAAATGAGTTTCAGGCACAGCCGCCTTGTATTCTGTAGGAATGTCTCTTCTTGTGTCATTTTCCGTTTTATTCATCATTCCTTTTCTAATAATTCCCAACATTCTGTTTGCTTTTTTGACTGCCGCAGCACACTGAACCGACGATTGGCCTTTTTCTTCCATGCTATATTGTAACAAGAAAGTGTAATTTTAATAGCCCCAAGAACTTGAAAGCCAGTGAGCTAATGGAGAAAGTGACTAGAGCCGACCGGCAGTTCTGTTGAATTAAACCAAGTAGAGGAGGATTGGGATGGTGGATGGGGAAGACTTCCTGTGTAGTATAGCAGCTGACAGCACCAGTAGCAGACATCCCCCCTCTAACAGCAAAGAGATTGGTGCACCAATAATAATCTTTGGAGATATAGTTCAATGGAAAAGCATTTGATTGCAAATCAAGAGGTCCCTGGTTCAAATCCAACTAACCCCCCCCCCCCCCCGCCCTTTTTCAGGCCATAGTCTGTCTAGTTTATGGGATCTACCAAGTAGTTGTGACCTGGATTGGCCACTGTGGGAGACAGGATGCTGGGCTCAATAGGCCTTGGTCTGACTAGCAGGGTAATTCTAATGTTCTTATAGTGCTAAATGAATAAAAATGAACAAATAAAAGAAAATTGGCACACATCTTCAGCACCAGTGTGAATAACTTTTGTCATTCCCATGTATTTAACTCCATCTCGGTGGTGGTGGTGATATGGCGCACTCTGCAGCACATCACTTCCCTCTCAAAGTGCTGCATACATGTGGAACCTCTAATTCTGCAATCCCCTCCAGCACCAGGGAAGAGTTCTAGCGAGACACATTCTGACCTCCTCCTCTTCTGAGCTTAGGATGAAAATGTTTGATCCCTTTCACTCCTCACTAGTTTACAGATTCTCTGGGGCATAAGAACCAGACTGTGGGCCCTTACAGGCTCGCACAGGGTGTTCTGCGCCTTCCTGCTCTGACCATTTGTTTTCGGGATTTCTCTCCAGTGTTGGACACCAATGACCGGTTCCTGCGGAAAATCACAATTGGACAGTCTCCAACGGAGAAGGGCTTCTCACGATCGGTAACTACTTTCCACCTTTTCTTGCTTTCCTTTTATTTATTTTATTTAAAAGATTTTGTATACCGTCGTTCGTAGTTACATCACAACGGTTCACAATATCGTATCTAAAACACAGCAATTTCAAACATCATAAACTAAAAATACAATCATAATAAATACTCTAAGAAACCAATAAAAATAATTAAAACCTACAATTATGTGTTGGATACATAGGCTTGCTCAAAGAGCCATGTCTTTAGACCTATCTTAAATCTCTTACAGTCACTTTCGAGCCGTAATGCCATTGGCAAACTGTTCCATGAAGTAGGGCCTGCTATTGAGATAATAAAATTCCAAACCAAACAGAAGAAGTTCTCAGGATACAAATGTAATTTTCACCTCTTAAAGAAGCTTCACGCGTGCACATTAGAAAACACTGATTTTCTCACTCATTAAATGAAAGCGAGCAGGTATGAAGATATCAACAGTGTCTGTCGACAACCTCAACCTTAATTTCAAAGGAGAATTTTCCCCACTTAGACAAAGCTGTTCCTAAAATGTAGTTTTCAGGTTCCAGATGGTGCAGGTTTAGTCGCTGCTTTGCAAGATGGTAAAAGGATATTTGAATGCAAGTAAACATTATAGCAGTAAAAGGCTGCTGTTTTTTTTGTTTTTTGGGGTTTTTTTAGTTTAACATTGTTCTATGATTAAATGGAGGGGAGGGGCAATTTTGTAACCACCCACCGAAACTAGTTGGCGAAAACGCATTCAAGTTCTGCCGATTTTCAGAATGAACTTCTGCCCATAAGCTTTGCTTTGGTAATTCTCCTCCCAAATCTGCCCCATACACAACAAATACACTCACGGTTATGTGCATAGAAATGTTTTGGGAAAGCTTTCACTCATGCTTTTGAAAATGGGAAAGTGTGATTTTAATTAGAAAACATTCCTCAGCCCACACACGCCTCTGCTCACCATGAGCAAACTTATACCCTCGAGTTTTACCACATATCCTCCTTGGGAATGCCTTTGAAAATGACCGTATGTATGTGTGTGCGTGTGTGTGTGTGCAGCATCCTTGCTATTCGTTCAGTTCAAGGCGGAATAACTGTATCGTCCCCACCATGTTTCTAGATGACTAGGGAACAGTAAATACCATTTTCTCTTAACCTTTTCCCTCCATTCTTTTTATGTAATCTGTTTTTATTTTCCTGTCATATTAAAGCTTTTTTTAATTAACATTTTATTGTCATTTTGATGAAGACATAACATTTAGGTGTATTCAGAGACACAGCATGATCTGTGAAGTGTGGGGCAACGTATTTCCTGCAGGAAGCAAATAAGTGAGAGGGACACAGTAAATGAGGGCAGATAAAAACCAAAATGGCCCGCCCGGTGGGGACCCGTCCACTCTGGATCAGTGCGCAGACACATTCCCGCTTTGAACCCGATGCCCACTGCCCCTTCTCCTCCTATGGGTCTTTTTGGGTGGTAACTGGCACTCTATGCAGGTTATTTATTTATTTATTTAAACATTTTTATATACCGAACATATTGTATGCACTTCATGTTGGTTTACAGATAAATTGGGAACAAGCCATTATTACTTTGTCCCAAAAAACATGTTCACTGTTGTAGAATAAGAAAAAAAATAATTATTATAAATAAAGTTAAAAATAAAATTAAAAAAATTAAAAGTTTAAGAATTAAAAATAGACCGAATAATGCCCATTGGAATTGCTAAGATCTCATAAAAGTTCTATACTATGCATTAGAAAATAATAAAAAAACATTGTTATTAATAAGATGCTATAACTTATGGTAATATCATTTGAAAAACTAAATTTAGAAAAGTTTTTAGAAAAACCCATGCCTTCTAGAAGGGCGATAATGGAAAGGTGACCTGAGAAGCACATGCAGACATTCAAGGACTAATTTTTTGGCTTTCCTGAATATTGAGAAATTGGCAATACTAATATTGAGTATAAAAACGTGGGGTGTATTAAAGAATCGCCTTGTGAATGTACATTATTTCTGCTCCAGTGATTTGTGATAATGGTATGGGCTCCCTTTCTGTTACAATAACATTTACGTTTATCAGAATTCGAGAGAGAACGTTTAGTCTGTAACACTATCTGTGGTTGGGCATCTGGGAAAGTGGGCATGAATGTTTGCTCCACCAGTGGTGCCCAGATGTAGATATTCCTTTGCCTGGTCTTCAGGAAGCTAAGCTTCCATTGCATCAACATACACACAAGTTTGAAGCATCTGTGGCAATGTACCAAAGGATGCATGAAGAGAGACTTTTTATCTCTGTTTTTCAGAAGTGGCAGTTAAACCGGTATTGATGTAGGGCACAAATATATTAAGTAGGGGCCCTGTTCCTCCAGCAGGAGAAACACTGATCCCTGCTACTTTCTGTGTCCTTCATGCTGGCGTCAAACCCACTCTCCAGCCTTGGTGTTGCTGCTGTTGGCCTCACTGCTCCTCCTCCTATCAGCCAGCCTGGACTCCTCCCTCTTCCCCTGCCAGATATGCCATGTCCTTATAGCTGGTGCAATTAAGTGATTTATATACTCCTACACCCTTCATGTTACTTGAGTCCTTTGTGTCCCAAACACCATTTTTTTAACAGCCTTTGCCAATATCTTTATCTTGTGGCAAGAGGCAGCAGTGCGGTAACCTGCAGAGCCATAGGAATTTTAGCAACTGGGCCAATCAAGCATATTGGTGCCCTTTCCCCCCCCCCCCCCCAACCTAATGCCTGCTCCTATCTCCCTCCACCCCTTAAACGCTGATTCCCAGTTCTTTCCCCCCTCTCCCACCTCCACCCCCCACTGCCCAGAACCTGGATGGGTGGTAGGTGGGCTGCACTCTTCCTGGCTATTCCCCCACTGCTGGCTCACTCTAGCATTTCATTCCTCCTCTACCTGCCTCCCCCCCCGGTTGCAGCTGTGATCACTTGCGTTGCCTGCTGCGCCCACTCAAAAGATCTGTAACTTGTGTCCTCCGTGTACAAGAGGGAGCCCTACTGAATGAGCGAAGACTTGAGATGTTTGCTTTTTTTAATTCGATTTTCCTCCCCCAGACTCAGTTTGACATCTCTGTGGCCAGTGAAATCATGGCTGTTCTAGCTCTTACCAGCAGCCTGGAGGACATGAGGCATCGACTGGGCAGAATGGTTGTGGCTGCCAGTAAAAAGGGAGAACCGGTCACTACGGAAGATTTGGTAAGAGGAGAGCCACAAGTCCTTGCAACACGAGGGATATTTTGCTGAATGCGCTAATTTTGCCCATTTGCAGTAACTATAAAAACGAATATTGAATGTGCAAGGAGGATTTTTGCTTGTAAAGTTTGTCGGGTGGGCTGTGATCTAAGCACCTGATGGCATTTCCAGTGTAAGGGATGGACTAATGCTTCCCTTCTTGCATCAGAGTTATGTTTTCTTTAGAAATGGCAGAGAATGAAAGCAATTTGGATTATTTTTTTTTTAAAGCATGAGTTGAATATAACCCAAGTTGGGAGTCAGATGAGTTGCCCTACTAACCAGATTCTTCAAAATTTGGCTATTTCTCTGGCTTATCCCTTTTTCACTTTGTTGTCAATTTAATTTCTTATATTGGCACATAGTTTTTCTTTGGGATAAAATGTTATTTGGCCAGCCCGGCGAATTGGTGACAGATGTGCGCTGCTTTGAGGAAGATCCAGGTTCAGTTGCTGGGCCCGGTTTTCTCTCCTCAAGCCAGCTACATCTGGAGTTGCTGCGGAGGCAGCATTCACGGCCCTGGGATGGAGGAGGAGTCACTGGTGGCACCTAGTTGCTATAAAGGTCCATTTAACCAAATTCTGGAGGGAGCCATGGTCTAGGTCTGCCTAGGATCCTCAATGCAGCAAGTGGGTTAGATGAAGTGGGGAGTTATAAAAAAAAAAAAAAAAAGGGGGGGGGGGAGAAAAGCTCTAAGTAGCTGCAAATGGAGGCTCATAGGTCCAGTAAAGACCGGTTCTGACTGAGCTAGAAGCCCAAAGGAGCAAAACTACAATCTAAAAAGAAGACAATGGGGTAGATTTTCAAAGGGGTACGCGCGTACCCCCCAAAAACCTACCTCAAACCCCCCCCCCCTGCGCGCACCGAGCAAGCCCCGGGATGCGCATAAGTCCTGGGGCTTGCATGGAGGGGGGGGCCGCGGTGCCGGCCCGGGGGCGTGGTCGAGGCCTCCGGACCAGCCCCTGGATCAGGTGATGGCGCGCCAGCAGCCCGCTGGCGCGCGCTGATTACACCTGCTTTCTGCAGGCGTAAATCTGCCAACAAAGGTAGGGGGGGGTTTAGATAGGGCCGGGGTGGGGTGGGTTAGGTAGGGGAAGGTGAGGGGAGGCAGAAGGAAAGTTCCCTCCGAGGCCGCTCCGATTTTGAGAGCGGCCTCGGAGGGAACAGGCAGCGCGCGCTGGGCTCAGCGCGCGCAGGTTGCACAAATGTGCACCCCCTTGCACGCGCCGACCCCGGATTTTATAAGATACGCGCGGCTACGCACGTATCTTATAAAAATTCAGCGTACTTTTGTTCGCGCCTGGTGCACGAACAAAAGTACGCCCGCACGTACATTTATAAAATCTACCCCAGCATGTGCAGCAGGTTTACTATGGTCAGATTCCCCCTCTTTTAAAATTGGCTTTCTCTGAGCCATACTGTGCACGATCTGTGGCCCTTCTGGAGCTCAGACACTGCTGCAGCTCTGTGTACTGAGATTGGTGACAATCTCAAATGCTTTCAGAAACTGCAAACACTAAAAATATCACTTAAAAAAACCAAGTACACACACAAGGTGAGATCTTCTTTTGGGTTTAAGATCATCTCCCAAGTTAGACAATGGTGCCTGTTTCAGCTTTGTTAGAGTTCCCCTTGGCCCTTTTGGTTTATTTCTGTTTTTGAAGTTTGAGTAAGGTTAACTTTTTATGGGGCCAGAGTGCTGGCCTTAGCACAGGTCCCCAACCCGAGGGAGGACCTGTGGTCAGCTCAGTGTTCTCTCGAGTCCTGTTTGGCATCAAGTGTGCCCACCAGGGACCTACACTCTGCTGTTATAGCGCTTACCGTTAATGAAATTTGATTCCTAATCGATCAAACATAGTAATGACGGCAGAAAACGACCAAATGGTCCATCCAATCTGTCCAGCAAGCTTCTCATGGTAATATCTATCTTGCCATTTAGGTCACCCCAGGTTTCTCTTAAGGATAGTCTGTGCAGTTACCCCCAATCTTTGAAAAGGATAGAAATATTTACAATCAAAAACCAAGCAACTGATAAACCCTTAAAAAATATTACTATTAGCAACATTTTTACTGGTTGAGGAGCCTTCCAGAAAATTCTGGCAATGCTGACTTGCTTTGTTTTTGGACTTGACGTAGAAACAGTTCTGTACTTTTTCTCATGTCTGCATATCAGTACTACCAGATCGTAAAAGTCGGGGCCCATGTTTGTTGCCATCTGAATACAATTCCCCCTCCCCCCTTTTTTTTTTTTTTTCCACCCACCGTCAAAGCAGAGAGTAACGTTGTGGTTGCATCAAAAGTATCGAGGCTTACTGGTTGAGGGTAGTAATCCCCGTGCTTCTGATAAAGGGTAGTAACTGTCACATCGAGCAGGTTACCCCCATGCTTTCTCTTTCCTCATTTCCACTCTCTAGCCTTTAGGGATCCACAGTGTTTATTCCATGCCCCTTTTGAAATCTTTCATGGTTTTTGTCTTCACCTCCTCCTCCGGAAGGGCATTCCAGGCATCCACCACCCTCTCCATGAAGAAATATTTCCTGGCTTTGGTTCTGAATCATCCCCTCTGAACTTTCATTTTATGATCCCTAGTTCTACTGTTTTCTTTTTTGACGGAAAAGGTTCGAAGTTCATGCATCATTAAAACCTTTTCAGGTATCTTCTGATACCTGAAAAGGTATCATATCTCCCCTGCATCTCCTGTTTTCCAGGGTATTCATATTTAGGTCCTTCAACCTCTCCTCATAAGTCTTCCGATATTGACCTCACGCTATTTTGGTCACACTTCTCTGGACCACCTCTATTCAGTCTCTATCCCTTTTGAGATGAGGTCTCCAGAACTGAACTCAATACTCCAGGTGAGGCCTTACCAAGGGGATTATCACCTCCTTTTTCTTACTGGTTATTCCTCTCTCTATACAGCCCAGCATTCTTCTGGCTTTAGCTATCGCCTTGTCACATTGCTTCGCCATCTTCAGATCGCTAGACACCATCACCCCAAGGTCCTTCTCTTGCTCTGTGCACAACAGACCTTCACCTCCCATCACATACAGCTCTTTTGGATTTCTGCACCCCAGATGCAGGACTCTGCACTTCTTGGCATTGAATCGCAGCGGCAATATCTTTGACCACTGTTCAAGCTTTCTTAAATCATGTTTCATTCAATCTACTCCTTCTAGTATGTCCACTCTGCTGCAGATCTTAGTATCATCCACAAATAGATAAACTTTACCTTCTATACCTTCCGCAATGTCGCTTCACAAAGATACTGAACAGAACTGGTCCCAACATCGATCCTTATGGCATTCCACTTAACATTGTTCTCTCTTCAGAGTAGATTCCCTTTACCATTACAAGCTGTCTTCTTTTTTTGTATTGAAAAATTTTTATTAGGAGTGAATTGCATAAACAACAACAGTACAACTTTCAGCTGCTTCAGCTGTACACAGAAGGTGTAGCATCGTACAAATGATATCATAATGGTTACAAGCATATCAGGCCGTGAACACTACGTATGCAGTATATTCTGATTTCCATTTTCCCTCCATTTTCTTCTTATCCCCAACCCCCCTCCCCCACCCCTCCCAATATAGACCTTAAGACTACGGTACCACAAATCTAGATATAAAAGGTTGTGTATCAAACATCTGTTCTTTAAGGATGTGTCTTATCTTGCCACAATATATATGGTTGCCAACGTTTTTGAAAGGAGATTAGGGATTTATTTTTACAGGCAGTAATTTTACTAAGCGTGTATATCATGGAAACTTTGTCCTGCACCTCTTTTAATGCAGGAACTTGTATGGTCCCCCAATATCTAGCAACCACACATCTAGCTGCCACTAGAATATAGTAATCCAGACCTCTTGGAGAGATGGGATTAGGGTCATGGGCCTTTACCCTGTGGAAAGATAGGAACATCTTAAATATCCTCCATATTTGGGGATCACAGACGGTGTTATCTTTCCCGGACTTATGCAGTAGATATGATCTTCCCCACAGTGAATACTTCCATTACTTGCAAATTAGACATTTTTTGGCTACCTCAGAGATTCAGGTTGACCTGCGGGCTGGGTCTACCTATTTTGAGGGACTTTGTAGGGGAGCCAACAAAGTACAAAGAGCGGTCTCTAGGCTGTATGGGGTTTTCAATTCAGATATGACCCATAAACCCCATTTTGTACAATCCTGGGAAACTGATCTGGGAACGACAGGAGACTTGGATGATTGGAAAGCCATTTATTCATGCATGGGGAGAGGGTTGATAGCTTCACACTTAACGGAAAATTGTTACAAGTTGCTGTATAGGTGGCATAGAAGTCCATCACACTTGCATAAACTATATCCATCTAGGTCTGCCAATTGCTGGAAGGGATGTCAGCAGGTCGGTACCTATCTACATATGTGGTGGACCTGTCCCTTGCTCCAACATTTGTGGACAGGGGTTCAGGGCTGGATAAAGGAAATGTGCCCAGATTATCAAACTCTAACTGTTGGTCGAAGTCTCCTTTATGTTACGGCTGACTTACAAGCTGTCTTCTATCCATTACTCAGTTTGTAATCCATGCCACCACCTTGGCGCTCACGCCCAACCTGCTCATCTTATTCACAAGCCTCCTGTTTGGGACCGTGTTGCTGAAATCCAAGTAGATTACATTGGGCGCACTTCTTTGATCCAGTTCTTTAGTTACCCAATCAAACAAAATCAGATTTGTCTGACAGGACCTTCCCCTGGTGAATCCATGCTGCTTTGGGTCCAGCAATCCTCCTCACTGTAGTTTACTATCCTTTCCTTCAGCAGAGTCTCCATTACTTTTCCCACCAGCCTGTAGTTCCTATCCTCCTCTTTGCTACCACTATTGTGAAGCGGGACCACCACCGCTCTTCTCTAATCACGCGGCACCACTCCTGTTTCCAGGGATCTAGTGAACAAGTCATTTAGGGGATCTGCCAGCACATCTCTGAGCTCCCTCACTATCCTGGGATGAACCTCATCAGGCCTCATGGCCTTGTCCACGTTCAGTTTTCCTAGCTCTTCCCGTACATTCTCTTTTGTAAATGGAGTTTCATCTGTCCCATCCCCATCTACAGTCTTTGTCTACCAGCAACGATCCTTCTACAGGAGTGAACACCGAACTGAAGTATTTGTTTAATATTTCCACCACTTCTTCATCTCTCTCACCTTTCAGTTTCACTATACCACTTCTGACCTCCCTTCTTTTTCTGATGTATCTGAAAAATGTTTTGTCAACTCTTTACCTCTTTGGCAATCCTTTCTTCCACTTAACCTTTTGCGCTCCTGGTTTCTTTCATCCTTTCCTTCAGTTTTAAGATTTTTTTTTTTTTGGGATCCTTTATACTTCTTGAACACTATTCCTTTTGTCTTAATTTTTTTCAGCCAGCTTCGTTGAGAACCAGAACAGTTTTTTTTTTCCTCTTACTCTTGTTTACTTTCCTAACATATAGATTTGTTGCCTTTGTCGTCAAAGTGGTTTACGATATAAAAGGTTACAAAAACCAGGTTAAAAATTAAAAGGAATATTACAAGCAATATTAAAACCAAGATTTAAAAAGAGGAACCTAAACAACTTAAAACCTTAAAGTAGAGCCTGGTCAAGGTGGGTGCTGCTAAGTGAATTGTTTGGGGCTTGCTTTTGTCTTAAATTTTATTTTCATTCATTACATTTAATTCTTGCCAGCTGGCTTCCCTTTTTACTCTGGATTTGCATTCCCGATCTTTCTTAGACGAACAAGGTTTACAAGCCCATGGATGTAACAAAACAGACAGACTCTGCCTGTCCTGACAAAATGGAGCCACCTGATCAACAGTGACTCAGAGCAAGTTTAAGGTGCCAAGTCAAGCGGGGTGGCAGAGGAGAGGGCAAAAGCCTTTGCAGGAGAGATGCTAGCCATCACTGTGAGTGCTAGTATGTGCTCATGCTCCCCGTCGTGGCCTCAGGTGTGTGTGCACGTACAGGTGCAGGCTTTACCGGACGAAGCTGAGTGGGAAGTGCAGAGCAGCAGAAAATGTCCTCCACTATAAACCAAATACTGAGACCCCTAACAGCGCTGAAAGTTCTGGCAGCGACTTTGAGTAGCTCACGTAGTTTCGATGTCCGCACACACTTCTAATGTGCTTCTGTTGTAGCTTCTTTTCAACTTGAAAAGGCTAGTGTGCAGTGTAAACTTTGCACCTGCTGCTTGCGCAGCCAGCTGGGCTGGGGTATCACATTCGGGCCGATACAGTAAGACGTGCGGGAGAGCGGGCTAGCGTCTTACTGTACTAGCACCCAGGCCACTCTCCTGGGCGCGCGATTCAGTAAGTAAAGATATGCAAATTAGGGCCCATGGTAAAAGGAGGCGCTAGGGACACTAGCGCATCCCTAGCGCCTCCTTTTTGACAGAAGCAGCAGCTGTCAGCGGGTTCGACAGCCAACGCGCAATTTTACCAGCATCTGTTCTCAAACCCACTGACAGCCACGGGTTCGGAAAACGGATGCTGGCAAAATTGAGTGTCAGTCTTCCAACCCATGGGCTGCAGGCAGATTTTAAATTTATTTATTTTTTTTTTAATTTTCTTTTTTGGGGGGCCTCCGACTTAATATCGCTATGATATCAAGTCAGAGGATGTACAGAAAAGCAGTGTTTTCTGCTTTTCTGTACACTTTCCCGGTGCTGGCTAAAATTAATGCCTGCCTTTGGCAGACGTTAATTTCTGAAAGTAAAATGTGCAGCTTGGCTGCACATTTTACTTTCTGTATCTTGCGGGACTAACTAATAGGCCCATCAACATGCATTTATATGTTGCGGGCGCTATTATTTTGGGGGGGGGGGGTAGACGTGCGTTTTCCACGCACTATTACCCCTTACTGTATAAAGGGTAATAATGGCGCGTCAAACGTGCGTCCAAATGGGGCTAACGGTACGCTCGGCCTGAGCGCCTTTGACTGCATCGGCCCAATTGGTAGCAGTGAAAATATAATTGTACAGGTGTGGGTTTTCCTCCCTTCCTAGCTAACGTAACCTTCCTAGCATCTCCCCCACCAGGAATATCACCTCTCAGTCCATCTAAAAGTGCATGTGCTGTGGAAGCCCAGGCACACTTTTTACCTGGACTGAGGAGGGCAAACTGGCCATTATATAGCTTTGAAAATTGGCCTTATGGAGGCAGACATGAATACGCTGAAACCAGATGAAATGAAACTTTGTCATGAAACAGGAAATCAAGAGAGCCTCCAAGTTTCTCTTTGCAGATGGGTGCTTAGAGCTGGCTCATGTACTCCCTTTTTTTTTATGGGAATAATATATTTTTTATAATGTTTTTTTATTTAAGATTTTTTATAACGCTTAAGAATATAAGACTTGCCATACTGAGTCATCAAGCCGGGTATCCTGTTTCCAACAATGGACCAAGTTGAATAAACAAAGCAGCTAACAAGGAGAAGAGTTTTTTTTGGGTACATGTCGTTGGTGACATCTGTGGAGTCCTGTGTTAGACGTCCATTGGAATGGACTTGTAGTAGCCCCCTTGCTGTTGCTTTCCAGGATGCTGGGGATTACTGTTCAAGCTGACTTCATCTCGACTGTTGGGCTGGAACAGCCCTGAGAATGTGACTCTGAATGGGTTTCTTCTAATACCAGTTCCATAAATTCTCCTGTGTTCATTTTTGCAGGGAGTCAGCGGTGCTCTGACTGTACTAATGAAGGACGCAGTAAAGCCAAACCTCATGCAGACATTGGAGGTGAGGGTTTGTTTGTTCTCTCCTGAATGGATGGTGCATCTCATTCAGCACACGGGGGGGGGGGGGTGTATGGAGGGTTGGTGATCTTACTTTATTGGCAGGGGGTACCCGATATGTACCCAGCTGTCATCCCTGAGGCCTCCTCTAACATTTGTCTGAATATTAGAGGCACAACCGATGCATAGACCTGAGCACAACTGGGCCTGGTAAAGAGAAACTTGAAGTATTTCAGAAACAGTTCCTTGTGAGCTCTGCAAACCCCAGGCACACGTGCTCACCTTTGTAGAGAAGCTTTTGGTGTTCTGTTATTTTTTCATTTAGTTTGCACTAATAAACATTGAACTTATTAAGTTTTGCTCTATTGTAGTTAGTTATTCTACTTATTTTAATTTCTGTAGCTGTCTTTTTTTGAATTTTTGATGTGGTATACAAACTTTAAAAATAAATATTTATTTGTTTTTTCAATCTTTTATGTACCGTAACCACAGTGAATGCTGACTGGGAGAGTGCACAACCACATTTCAAAAATACAATAAAACAATTCACATAATAAAAATAATAAATATTTGGCATGCAAGAGCATTTGTCAGCATGCCACAGCAGAGAACCTTTAGACCTCTAATCAGCCTCCCTAGTCCCCCCACTGGACCCTCTGATCTCTCTTGTGGACAACATGACAGCAAATTAAGCTGTAGAAAGTGAGCGCAGCCAGAGGACTATGCCAGTGTGTGTTCCCATGCCTCGTCTCACCTCCCACGTGGAAACCAAGAAAGGGTGGAGCCTTTAAGCCTGCGCTGACTTAGTTCTGATCCGTTCACATTTCCTGCTTCTGAACATGCCAGCGCTGCCATGCAGTCCATGGATTGGGAATCCGGGGTGGGGAGAGTAGGAGCAGAGATCTGAGGCTGTCTGCCCTCCCTCCCTCCACCATCTATAAAGGAAGTGTTGCAGGAGGGAGAGGCGTCAACACCCGCCAAAAAGAATTGTTGCCAACATTCTGGTCTAAGCACCTGTTTTCATGGTGTTCATTTTTCCAGTGAATAGTGGAGTAGGTTGAAAGCTTTTACTGTTGCCTCACCATTGTCGAAGGAGTAGAAGACATGGTTGACTCTTCTATATGAAAACTATGAATGTGCAATTTTTTAACTCTACCGTTGGCATCTTCCTGAAAACTGGGCAGAGCACAGAGCAGCTGATTACATCGAGCTTGTCTGCTGTCAAAGGTCGTCTGGAGCTCGTAGCCACACGTCTTGGTCTATGATATTGGCTTAATGAAAGTTGCTTTTTTTTTTTTGCCTTATTCCACGGTGTGCACGTAATTTGATCCATTATTCCTCTTTTACAGGGAAATCCAGTGTTTGTTCATGCAGGACCTTTTGCCAATATTGCACATGGCAACTCTTCTATCTTAGCAGACAAAATTGCGCTGAAGCTAGTTGGCTCAGAAGGCTTTGTTGGCAAGTGTTTGTTCTCTCTCTATTAAATTATGCTTCCTAGCCTACAAACAGTGGCTCCGCTTTGGGCTGGGTGTTCACTTACTCTTTTTATTCTGTCTACAGTAACCGAAGCAGGATTTGGAGCAGATATTGGAATGGAAAAATTTTTCGACATCAAGTGTAGATATTCGGGATTGCGTCCTCATGTGGTGGTGCTGGTTGCTACCATAAGAGCCCTTAAAATGCATGGCGGTGGGCCAACCGTAAGTACGATCTGTGTAAATCTTCTCTGAGCACGCGATTCATAATAATAATACATTAATAATGTAACTTAAATAAATGGAATTGCTGAAATGTCATGGGAGATGGTGCACCTTGATACTCTGAGCTTGTTTTAAGACACGTCAAGTGAGTATGAAACTTGGCGTTGTATTAATTGGGTGACTGGGAAGAGAAATTCACCAGCTCCGAGCTGGCTTGCATGTTGTGAGACCCAGTTGAGGCTGTCGTTGGTTTTGCTGCTGCTTTAATACATGTCCTCTTGTCTTTAGGACTCCTGAGGTCTGCTGTGTTCATATTAAATATAATAGAACTTCAGCTGCAGAAATACTAAATTGCACTGTTTGTGGTTGGAGATTCAAGGTGCTTAGCCTTCCAGAGCATGATGCCTGGGACAGATTTAGTCAGTCTTCGGTGCATTTCTGTGGATAATGGTATTGTAATACACTGAGGCCAGTTCAGTATCTCACCTCTGCTCCAATTGGGCTGCAGCCCGCCATGGGAAGAACAAAACGAAGGTATCTGTGTCACAGCTGCTCACCGGTCAGAGGGAAACGTGTACAATTTAGCCAGCAAGAAGCAACTCCAAAGGATTGGGGTTTTTTAAATGGATGCACTTTGTGTCTCCCTGAGCCCCTGTGATGAGAGGATGGTCTGTGGGCAGAGAAGTACTTTAAAGTATGTGCCCTACCTTTCTCTGTCCAGATGGAAATGCTGCTTAAACATTCAGAGCAGTCTCTATTTACCACCCAAGGATTTATAATCCTAACTTCTTCTTTTGAAAGTGAAAATCCAGATAGAGCAGTTTCATTTTGAACTTCTGGTATTGGTTTTTTCAGCAAGGTCTTGTTTTCAGAAAAAAAAAATTTCCTTGATTTTGTCTGATCGGCAGCTTGGGCTGATTGCCTCCCTTTCCCTCCCCCCCACCACACAGAGCAGCTGCTTTCCCTCTGCTCAGTACTACAGCCAACATCTTAGCAACGCTTCCATTTCTAAGAGGAGCGTGATTAAAAATATATTTGGATCTTTATCATTTGAAGTGAAGCTGTGGCATAAAGAGCGGGCATACCCTTTATTTTTGTATATTTATTTCTGTTTGTTTGGTTTTTTTTTTTTTTGGAACAGGTCACGGCTGGAGTACCACTGCCAAAGGAATACACTGCGGAGGTAAATGTAGATTGCATGCCTTGCAAATTCAGACAAAAGAAGAACCCTCTAGAATTGAATGCAAGCTTCAGTCCCCTCCTCCCTTCCTCAGAGACTTACAATTAAATCAGGGAATGAACAATTGTATTTGCTCATGTTTTAGCAAGGAAAAAGCTCTGTGTGAGGAGAGTAGCAGAGACCTAGAAACTTCAGAACGAGCGCTGGAGGCCTAGTCTGGCATCGGGAGGAGAAACTTTGCTAAGCGCGCAGTCGTCTGTGACCTAGGCTGAGTGGAAATCTGTGGGAGTCGCATGAAAATGAAAAGCTGACACTGAAAGCTAGACACGTACAGATTCTGGCTTGCCCAGGGCAGTTCCAGGGAGTCTGAACATTACATGGCTGTATGGACAAGTCTCTTAATTTCAAATGAGTTTATTGGGAGGGGAGTGGAGAACATCGTGGCCCACTGATGGCTAAGAATGAGGAAACTTGCTACCTGTCAATATCTGCTTCATTTAAAAAAAAATATATATATGTACATAGAAACCAAAATGAAAACGGGAATAGCTGTAGAGTACCTGCAGATGGCAATTGTCCATTGCGTTGGTTCTCGTTACTGTGACAGTCCAGTCAGTCGGCTTGTTCAAGTCCTGAAGAAATTGGAAATGGGTTTGGCATATGCAATAGCCATGCATGCAGAAAATTATTTTCAGAGTCCTAAAGAGAAGGCCAGAATCACAGTGACCTGGTCAGTGCAGAAAAGACGTGAATGGGTTCTCAACCCAGTTCTCAGGACGCACCTAGCAGGTCGGGCTTTCAGAATATCCACAGGGAATCTGCATACAGTGGAGGCAGTGCATGCACATCTTTCTCATGCGTACTCTTTGTGGATATCCTAAAAATCGGACTGACTAGGTTGATAAAACCTGCGATAAGGGGGTGTAGAAAGAGTGCTAGATGCAGGGTTCTGGAAAATATCCTGATTACGTTTTTTTGCCTCTCCTCAAAACAGTGCTATATTTACTGCCATCCTCAAGGGCTGCAAACAGGTCAGGCTTTCAGGATACTCCGAATGAATATACATGAGAGAGATGTGGATGCAGATCTCTCATGCATATTCATTGGGGATGTCCTGAAAACCTGACCTGTGAATGCCATGGCCATAAAGTGCTATTCAGCTTAAAATAGTCAAAGACCAACCTTTTTGTGTGCTTGTACGCTTATACCATGAATGTTTAAAACAAGTTTTATGAGCTGCTTGTTTTTCTGTCGACAATCCAGTGCCCTTTGTAAATGTTGGCATTGAATGAGATCTTCCCATCCCAGCCACCTACACTGCCAGGCTCTAGCCACCCTGTGCTCTGCAGCCCACAGCTGGATTCTGCAGAATGGCCTTGTGCCAGCCACCATGGTTACTTCTTACCACCCCATCCTCAGGCTTACCATAACCTCAGCTACCTCCTGTGGCCAGAGAGAAAAAGTGCGCTTCTTTTAGGGCTTTCGTGATGTGGCTGTTAAACCTGGCCGGTAGGGATTGTCATTCTTTCGGTGACGGGGGCTGTGAGCTGGTGAACAGGAATTGGATTCTGAGGATAAAACAGATCTCCAGAGAACAGAACTGGATCTCATTGAGCTGCAGATTAGAGAAGGGATTTAATGTGGCAGAATGAAGCAGTTCCTCTAATCATAGATCACTAGACCGGTTTGTAGATCTTTAGACTACGTCCATCAAGCACGGATTTCATCAGACCCTATGATGATCGTGATCTCATAGCATCGGTCCAAGAAAGATCCTTTTTGAGCTTTTCAGCTTATTCTTACTGTGTAGTAACTGAATATGGGGTCGTTCTTTATTGAAATCTATTAAATGAAGTGGTATGTTGTGAGTTTCCAGGGCAGTCAAACACAAGCAATCAGAAGCTTCATTTTTCAAAGTAACCTTTATGACTGATGTGCCCAATTAACTGGGTTTTTTCCTGAGCTCTGTAGCAGCCGATGTCCCCTTCCCTTTTGGGTCCATGCTCGAGTGAAAGTCATAACGGTTGGGAATTAAAATTGCAAAGGTTGTGAGAGTGGCTGATAACAAAGAGTGGCCCTGGCTGTTGTCACTGCTGTGGTTTTGGGTTGTTTGGGTGGTTGGTTTTCTCATGCATATGAATGTGTTAATCCAGTGGTTCTCAACAGATGTGTTGGGACACTGGTGTGTCGCAAGGTCCTGGGAGGTGTGTCGCAGGGCCAGCAGATGGCTGCCTCCTTTTCAGCCCGGGTGGGAGTTGGTTGACATTATTCTTACATTGGGTCTGATGGGAGGATGCTCTCACTTCCTTCCGTTCTTTCTGGCCCAGTGGGAGACTGTTTCCTCTCCCAGATGAGAATGAGACATTGCCAGCTCCTGCTGTTCTGGGCCTGATGGGACGCAAACTTTATCTTCCCCTGCTGAGTCTGGGAGTGATGCTGCTGCTGACCTCTTCACCCTATGGAGGGTGGGGGAAAGGAGGATGGGGGGATGCTGGGAAGATGACATGGAATGGAGAAGGGAGTGAGGGGGCTGCTGAGCAGGAAGGGGTGGGAAACTGGTCGGGGTAGCTGGGCAGGCAGGGAGATGGGATGAAGGCTGGGAGAGTCAAGCAGGGGCGAGAGGGAGCACAGGGAAGAGGATGAGGGGTCAGGAATGCTGGGCAGGGATATAAGTGTCAGTGGATGATTGAAAGGCAGTAATTGGGAAAGTGAGGAGGATGGAGGCATGGAAGGGGAGTGATGGGGGTGCAAGAGCCATAATATGTCAGTTTTGGGAATCTGCATTTCTTCTACCTTTGTACTTTGCTTAGTGTAGGATGATATTTATTTCTGTTTCTAGCTCTCCAGTTTTGCACTGTATGCAGAGAGTGGCTTTTTGAAGTTTCCATTCCAGTTTTTGTCTCCACATTTGTAATTTGTGGTATTTTATTCTATATCTGGTGAAGGTCAGATCTTTGTGTGATTGAGGTGAGGTATTTTATTAGAAGGTAGGGATTTGTATCAGTCTTCTTTGTGCTTTCTCATTCTCAATAGGACCTGCATTGGTGCTGCACTGCTGCCTTTTCATAGGAAGGGCTATTGCTGTTTGCATTTTTTGAATTAGTGTTGCAATGGTATGGAAGGTTTCCTACACATGTGCCGAGTGTTTCTTTTCAGTTGTTGTAATTGACAATGCGCCTGGTAGTAAAGGAGTTTGTTTTTCAGTTACTGAGATAGCACCAGAATCAGAATATCTTTTTTTAACTAGCGAGTTGTATTTGAAATATCCTAGTTCAGCTCTGCATCCATTGTTTGGGGATTGGGGAGGGGCAGGTTCCTATGGTACATGTTTACATTTAGCCCCGTGATGGTCGCGTGTTCAGTGTGTCATGCATGTAATAAGCATTATCTGCCAGGTGTGTCCCAATAGAAAAGAGGCTGAGAACCACTGCGTTAATCCATCTGCGTTCTCCTTGGACTTAGACCTTGTCCTCAAAACAAGTAAGCACATAACTTACTGTCAGCCGAGGATGCCGATACTTGCAGTCTCCCCCACCTTTTAGTTTTCTGGAGCTTGTATCCCACATGGTCTTGTAACGTGAGGAGCTGTGAAACCTAATTAATGCACATTCTGATTTTTCACAATGTGTGGTGACATTCGGTGCTAATGACATTTCACACTTGCTGTAAGGAGAGGTGTAAAGGAAGAACATGAGAATTCCTCCAGGAGTTACTAGTTTTGTTTCAAACTTCTCTTACTGTTTCCATGGATGTTTATGGAGGGAGCAAACGAATGTGAACAAATTATAGCTCTGTTCTTCCAACTTTGTCCAGCTTCTCTTATGCAAAGGAAGCCTAGCTCCCAGCTTGGCCCCCCTGTCGGAGGGTCTGAATGGAAGCCTAAAGGCAGGCTCTGGTCAGGCCCCCGTGCAACCTTTACCATTGTTCCGAACCTCTATAATGAGTTCCCGGTCTGGAGTGCAACACATTTTAGCATCCTGAACAGCAAATAAGAGCAATATTCAAGGTTTGGTTCCAGGTTTTAAGGCAGAGGTGGCCAACTCTGGTCCTGAAGAGCCACACCCCGTCCTGGTTTTCAGGATATCTGCCATGATTATGTATGAAAGAGATTTGAATGCCTTGATTCCATTACATGCAAATCTATCTCGTACATATTTGTGCCAGATATCCTGAAAACCAGGCCTTGTTGTGACTCTTCAGGATCAGAGTTGGCCTCTCCTGTTTAAGTGTTGGGGCACGAACTGAAAACTAAGATCTAGCTTAGACCATTCCTCCTACCCTGCCAGTGACTTCTCTGATTAAAGGGGAAAGTTCCTGGCAAAACTGTGAAAAGTTATCCTAATAAGGTTAAAGTGCTTCCCTAGCTGGACACTAAGGTTGTTAAACACAAGGGATCCAGCCATACACTGGGAATATCTTTTTGGTAAATACAAAGCAAAGAACAGCTTAGTTTAATTTGGGATCAAATTGTGTGGGGGAAGGGTTGTTTTTTTAGGTATTTTAAATAATGTAATTACTGAAGTGAACAGTTTTTTGAACCTATCAGACCTCCCTCAAATTAATTAGTGTGTTTTTAAGGCAATTTTGAAACTCCGTGGGCTGTAGTCTTTTTTTTTTTTTTTTTTTTTTTTTGTGGTTGACAGAAGCAAACTGTAGACACAAGAACAAATAAAATGCTTAAGAACATAAGATATGCCATACTGGATCACACCAAGGGTCCATCAAGCTCAGTATCCTGTTTCCAACAGTGGCCAATCCAAATCACAAGTACCTGGCAAGTACCCAAACATTCAATAAATCAAAAGCTAATATTGCTTATTAATTACTGCAATAGCAGTTTATGGATTTAACCTCTAGGAACTTATCCAAACCTTTTTTAAACCCAATTACACTAACTGCTGTAACCACATCCTCTGGCAATGAATTCCAGAGCTTAACTATGTGTTGAGTGAAAAAGAATTTCCTTTGATTTGTTTTAAATGAGCTACTTGCTAACTTCATGGAGTGTCCCCTAGTCCTTCTATTATCTGAGAGAGTAAATAACTGATTTACATTAACTTGTTCAAGTCATTTCATGATTTTGTAGACTTCTATCATCTCTTCTCCAGACTGAACAGTCCTAACTTCATTAGCCTTTCCTCATAGGGGGCAGCCATTTCATGCCCCAGTGATAAAGGGGATGGAATAGCTCCCCCATGAGGAAAGGTAAATACGTTAGGGCTGTTCAGCGTGGAGAGGAGATGGCTGAGCGGGGATATGATAGAGGTCTTCAAAATCATGAAAGGTCTAGAACGGGTAAAATGAATCGGTTATTTACTCTTTCAGATAATAGAAGGACTAGGGGGCACTCCATGAAGTTAGCAAGTAGCACATGTAAAATTAAATGGAGAAAATTATTTTTCACTCAACACACAATTAAGCTCTAGAATTTGTTGCCAGAATATGTGGTTACAGCAGTTAGTGTAGCTGGGTTTAAAAAAGGTTTGGATAAGTTCTTGGAGGAGAAGTCCATTAACTGCTATTAATCAAGTTGTCTTACATGGCCATTGCTATTACTGGCATCAGTAGCATGGGACCTACTTAGTGTTTTGGTACTTGCCAGGTACTTGTAGCCTGGCTTGGCCACTGTTGGAAACAGGATGCTGGGCTTGATGGACCCTTGGTCTGCCCAGTATGGCAAGTTCATATGTTCTTATCATTTTGGTTGCCCTTCTCTGCACTTTCTCCAGTGCAGCTATATCCTTTTTGAGATGTAGTGACCAGAATTGCACGCAGTATTCAAGGTGCAGTCTCACTATGGAGTGATAGTCATTATGACCTCCTCCATTTTATTTGCCATTATCTTCCTAATAATTCCTAACATTCTGTTTTCTTTTTTGAACACCACAGCACACTGAGCACCACAGCACACTGAGTATTCATTGTGACGCCTAGATCTCTTTCCTGGATAGTAACTACAGCAAGGGTTAGTTCTCCCTATATGCATCACTATGCACTTGTCCATATTAAACTTCATCTGCCATTTGGAAGCCCAATTCATTACAATCCATTTGAAATCTAACTAGTCTGCATAATTTTGTGTCATCTGCAAATTTGAACACCTCATTCGTCTTACCCCTTTCCAGATCATTTATAAATATATTAAAAAGCACTGGTCACTGAGGCACTCCACTATTTACCTTTTTCCACTATAAAAACTGACCATTTAATCCTACTCTCTTGTTTCCTTTCTTTTAACCATCTTGCAATCCACAAAAGGACATTGCCTCCTATTCCATGACTCTTAGTTTGCTTAGAAGCCTCTCATGCAGGACTTTGTTGAATGTCTTCTGAAAATCCAAATACACCACATCTACTGGTTCACCTTTGTCCATATGTTTATTCACCCCTTCAAAAAATGTAGATTTGTGAAGCAAGACTTCCCTTTGGTAAATCCATGTTTGCTGTGTCCTATCAAACCATGTCTGTCTAAATGTTTTGTGATTTTATTCTTTATAACAGTTTCCATTATTTTTTCCAGCACTGAAGTCAGGCTTACCGGTATATAGTTTCCCGGATCACACCTGGAGCCCTTTTTAAATATAGGATTTACATTGGCCATCTTCCAGTCTTTGGGTCATTGTATGATTTTAATGATAGGTTACAAATTAATTGAAATAGGTCTGAAATTTCATTTTTTAGATCTTTCAGAACCCTGGTGTGTATACCATCTGGTCCAGGTGATTTACTACTCTTCAGTTTGTCAGTCAGGCCTACCACATCTTCCAGGTTCACCATGATGTGGTTTAGTTGATCTGAATCATCACCCATGAAAACCTTCTCTGGAACGGGTAACTCTCCAACATCCTCTTCAGTACTGAAGCAAATAAATTGTTTAGTCTTTCCACAATGGCCTTATCTTCTTTGAGTGCTCCTTTAATGCCTTGATCATCCAACGGTCCAACTGACTCCCTCACAGGCTTTCTGCTTCGGATATTTATTTATTTATTTATTTATTTATTTAAGGTCTCTTTTATACCGACATCCGTTGACACATCGCATCGGTTTACAAAAAACAAAAACATTTGGGCAGAGCCCTTACATATAACAGCGGAACAAGATTAACTTTTGGGCGGGGCCCTTACATATAACCAATAGAGTACATTAAACAGGGGGGTGAAAACTAGCTATAAATATAACTCAATATGAGTAAACCAACTATATACACAGATAGGAGAGTTCAAAGTACAAAAAACAGCAGGCAAATTCTTAGTCTTAAATCGGAGGCATTCATAGTTGAATTTCAGTTGAATTTCAGTTGAATGAAGATCTTTTAGCTAAAATAGCCTCTTTCACCTCATCTTTTAACCATGCTGGAAATCATTTTGCCTTCCTTTCACCTTTCTTAATGCGTGGAATACATCTGGACTGTGTTTCTAGGATGGTATTTAACAATGTCCACGCCTGTTGCACACTCTTAACCTTTGTAGCTTCACCTTTCAGGTTTTTTTTCTAACTATTTTTCTCATTTTATCAAAGTTTCCCTTTTGAACGTTTAGCACTAGAGCTGTGGATATACTTACTGTCCCCCTTCCAGTCATTAATTCAAATTTGATCATATTATGATCACTATTGCCAAGCGGCCCCACCACAGTTACCTCTGTCACCAAATCATGTGCTGCACTGAGAATTAGATCTAAAATTTCTCCCTCTTTGGTTCCTGAACCAATTGCTCTATAAAACTGTCATTTATTCCATCCAGGAACTTTATCTCTCTATCAAGCCCTGATGTTACATTTACCCAGTCAATTTGGGGTAATTGAAATCTCACATTACTGCACTACCTATTTGGTTAGCTTCCCTGATTTCTCTTAGCGTTTCACTCTGTCTTACTATTTTGGCCAGGTGGATGATAGTGTACTTCTATCACTATACTCTTCCCAACACACAAGGGATTTCTACTCATAAAGATTCAATTGTGCATTTAGTCCCATGCAGGATCTTTATCCTGTTGGATTCTATGCCTTCCTGGACATAAAGTGCCACCCCGCCACCATAGCTCTATCCCATTGTGGTTATCTTCTTTCCACCATGTGTCTGAGATGCCAATAAAGTCTGTCATCATTCACTGCTTTCCATTCTAATTCTCTCATCTTAATTCTTAGACTTCTGGCATTAGCATACAAACATTTCAAAGTGTGTTTTTTGTTTGTATTTACATTCTGCTTTTCAGTTGACAGGGAAAAATTGGAATATTTTAGCTCAGGTGAGTTTTTATTTTTAGGCACTTGGACTACTTTTCTTATTATTGGAACCTCTCTGTTGGGATGCCCTAACTCTAATGCTTCATTAGTATCCTTCAAAGATACCTCCCTCCGAACCTTGTACTTCTGAGCGACTGTCAGCTTTCCCCTTTGATCTAGTTTCAAAGCTGCTCTACCTCCTTTTTAAAGGTTAGCACCAGCAGCCTAGTTCTACCCTGGTTAAGGTGGAATCCATCTCTTCAGAAAAGGTTCCCCAGTTCCTTACAAAACTGAATCCCTCTTTCTTTTACCATCATCTTATCCACGCATTGAGACTCCAGAGCTCTGCCTGCCTCTGGGGACCTGCGCGTGGAACAGGTGTTAAGCGCTAAATCATGCTAAAAGGCGCTTCTCCATGAACACAAGGGTACCATACCAAATTTAGTAGAAACAAATTTTAATTTTTTATTGCATATAAGAAATTGCCATGCTGGGTCAGACCAAGGGTCCATCAAGCCCAGCATCCTGTTTCCAACAGAGGCCAAACCATGCCACAAGAACCTGGCAAGTACCCAAACACTAAGAAGATCCCATGCTACTGATGCAATTAATAGCAGTGGCTATTCCCTAAGTCAACTTGATTAATTGCAATTAATGGACGTCTCCTCCAAGAACTTATCCAAACCTTTTTTTGAACCCAGCTACACTAACTGCACTAACCACATCCTCTGGCAAAAAATTCCAGAGCTTTATTGTGCGTTGAGTGAAAAAGAATTTTCTCTGATTAGTCTTAAATGTGCTACTTGCTAACTTCATGGAATGCCCCCTAGTCCTTCTATTATCCGAAAGTATAAATAACAGAGTCACATCTACTCATTTAAGATCTCTCATGATCTTAAAGACCTCCATCATATCCCCCCTTCTCCAAGCTGAACAGCCCTATCCTCTTCAGTTTATTCTTCTTGGTTATAGATCATTTGGTTTGCCCAGTTCCCTAGCTGCCTGGTATTCCCCGACCATCCCGGTGCTAGCCAGGCCTGTCCCTGTTTACCTGCATACTTACAGGAGTTTAATCTCACTGTTCCACCTAAGCAATGCAGGTACCCTTGGGAGGTACAGAGTCACAGCAGTTCTCTCTGTCTGGATGCCCAGGAAAAGTACTACTCTGTCTTTCTTTGTATGTCAGTGCTGCTTTTTATAGGTAAAACATACAATAATCCCTAAGTTACATGAACCTATGGGAGTATCATGTACACAGTTTCTCATGTTAAAACAAGATGAATTAAACCTAAGTTACCCTGATCCCTCTCCCAAATTGAGGCCCACTTGCCTAATGTTCACATCAATCTTCTGTTAGTCCTTTTGTCCTGACAGGTTTTCACCCTCAGGGAGGTTTCCAAGACTCTGGTTTCACTGGTGCCACTGTAGTTGAAACGTTAGCCTGTGAGATTCTGACCTTTTCCTTCTGCTTTTCTGTGACCCCCATGACTTTCCATCATAAGTTTTTGACAGCTTCTGCTGCTGTCCAGATGTCTCCTGTAATTTCTCCAAATTAGTCAATAGGGCATTTAAGGTTCCCATGGCCAGAACTGCAAGCAGGCCAAGGCAGCAGAGGATTCTGGGTGAGTCATAGTCTTCTTGTTGGTCTCAGACTTAGGCACACATATCACAGGGAGCAGTTAAGAGAAAGCTACCCTGGAGGTTGTGGATTTCAGGTTTCTACCTAAAAACCTAAATTTGGCTTCCAGAACCTCCCTACCACATTTTTCTATGTCATTGGTGCCCACATGTATCACGACAGCCGGCTGCTCCCCAGCACTGTCTAAAATCATATCTAGGTGAAACATGAGGTTCGCCACCTTTGCACCAGGTATGCATGTTACCAGGCGATCCTCATGCCCACCATCCACCCAGCTGTCTACATTCCTAATAATCAAATCGCCAACTATGACCGCCGACCTAACTCTTCCCTCCTGGGCAATAGCCCTGGGGGAGACATCCTCAGTGCGAGAGGACAGTGCACCACCTGGAGAGCAGGTCCTTGCTACAGGATCATTTTCTGCTGCACTAGGTTGATGCTCTCCGATCATGAGAACTTCCTCCTCCAGGGCTGCCAGACTGGAGTTGGGACTTGGCTACTATGTCCCTAAAGGTCTCATCTATATATCTCTGTCTCTCAGTTCCTCCAGATCTGCCACTCTAGCCTCCAGAGATCAAACTCGTTCTCTGAGAGACAGACTTGTACAGTTTCTCACTGGTGGATAAAAGAAATCATACATGTGACACTCGATGCAAAAGACTGGGAGGCCCCCCCTCTTGCTGCTGGACTGCTGCCTTCATCTTAAATTTGTTTAGTTCCTAGTTAAACTTTAGGTTGCTATGGAAGTAGGAATGCATACAATTAAATGTATTAGTGTATTCACTATATATCTGGTAGTGACCTACAAGGGAATGATCAAACTCCTGATAAGGTGTGGGGAATTTCTGAGTTTAAGTTAAAAGGCTGATTTTTTTTTTTTTAATATTTATTATTTATTTTTAAGTGTGAAAGTGATACCTGCCTATAAATTAATGGATGACTAGGGGTAGGAGGGTTGGGAAATACAAACACACAAACTTCTGTAGCCTGCCTTTATGACTACCTATTTAAAACAAAACACACTAACATACCCCAATAGTTTACTTCTCCCCAGTATGTTTGAGTTTTAAAAATTTCTCCAAGCAGTACTTACTGATTCTTTCCAGCCACCAGCAAGGTGATCCTCTCCTCTCAGTGCTCCCACTTGTGTTCATCCCAGTTACAGTCACTTTCCTTCCCCCTCCCTTGTAGCAGCAGACTGTCCTGGTGTTTGTCTCTCAGCCGTCCGTGGTGCTGAACTGAATGTCTTTGCTCTGTTCCACTTGCAGAATCTGGAGCTGTTGGAGCAAGGCTGCAGTAACTTACGCAAACAGATTGAAAACGCTGCTATCTTTGGTGTTCCAGTAGTGGTCGCTGTGAACGCCTTCAAGTAAGTAAAGGCACCACCAGTTGGGGGATTCCAGGATTGGACTGCACCATCATTGCACCACAAGCCAGAACTGATGGAAGTTACATCTAGCTGTGATAAAGAAGAAAGTTGCCCCACCCTCTCTGTACACTCCAGCTCCACCCCCTCTCCCTCTCTCTGTATGGAAGCTGAGCTATGCTCCTCTCTCCAGCTCTGTCCCCATCTCTCTCTGAATTGTCCAATCCCCCCTCTTTACTACCATACAGTACACCCGAGCTCTCTGCTACCACACATCTCAATTACACTCTCCTACACTTCACAGTATTTCCCCGTCTTTGGATGAGCTTTAAGTGTTACTATTTGCATAAAGCCCTTAGTGACAGATGAGAGCAGAAAGTTTAAAAGCCTTTCTCACAATTAGTGGGGCAAATTTGCATGCCACTGCTGAATAATTTCTCAATAGCACCAGCACAGTCAAACTATAATCAGGACTTAGATCGAATCTGTTAGCTCTCTGGCCTTCTTGCTTTCACAGTCTCTTTAAGGGCTATGAATAGAGCCCCTGGTCTCCCACAGTGCTGTGGCAAAGGCCCTAAAATTTATCCCTTGCTGTGGAATTTGTGTGGTGCCCTGGTCAGGAGCTGGCCAGATGCTTCTGCAGGTATATAGTATATACAGTCCTGTCACCCTGCAAGAAGAGGAGAGTGGTAGTACCTCAGACCAAGTTTTTACTCTTCCTGCTACCTAGGACTCAAGTCAGTGTGAACTATGAAAGATAGCATGGTGCTGCAAACGTCAAAGTGAAAGTTGGGCCTAGGAGACTGGAGGAAGACACAACTCAATGCACTGCCACTCAGTTCCTCCTATCAACAGTTGATCAGCATAGGGCTAGGAAGGGAAGGGATGAGGATTAGAATCAATAGGGGCTGGCGCTGGCTGGGGGGTGAATATATTTATTTATTTATCGGGTTTTATATACCGTCATTTGAATTAATCATCATAAATCCATCATAACTGTTTACAAATAAGAAGGTTACATGTTAAGGGATAAACAGTTTCAAAAAGGATTAAACTGTTGTTGAACATAGGGGAATCAAAAGTTAGTTAATTACTGTATGAGAGAGAGATGGGTCTGGCACCAGATGAAGAAGGGGAGTGAAAAAGGAAATAATTTCTCCTGGTTCCAGATCCGATCTCCTCCATTCTTCATTCCTGTGCACTAATCATCAAGGTATCTTTTCCCCCATCCAAAAAAACTAACAAATTAAAATTTCCATCAATAAGCAGACCGAATTAGCCTTTAGATGTGAGCAGTGTCTTTCACTGGCAATGGATGGAACACGTTTGTCTCTCCAAACTAGTAGAGCTTTGAGCTGTACTGGACATGTCTGGGAGTTCTCACACGGGCAGTGCCTTAAGAGTCTCCTCTGTGTCATTTTTTGCCCAAGCACAGCATGGATGTGAACGCTGCCTCTTCTAATAATTTTTCTCTCAAAATCTTTAAACCTTTCAAAGTTGATATTTTTTCTTCAGTTTCTTCTTAAGTTCCCTCGCTGCCTCTGCAGCCCCACAACTTCACTTTTCAGTGCCATAAAAAAAAAAAACCCCCACAAACCAAAGCATAGCCTTCTCTTCTATCATATCTGGCCAGAAGAAGTCAATTACGGTGAGCGGTTTTTTAAAAATTGTATCTGTGGAAAGATTGTCCCTCACTGACAGGCACAAAGCATTACACTGATGCCTTGGCTTGGATCATGACCAGAAGAACTGCTATTCCTGTGGATGGATGTCTTTGTGCTTGCAGTGTTATAGAGTACTTCACATCGAGGAATGGCATAAATCTCTCCAGAGTCACAGTAGGCCCTTGCCTTGCATTGCAGCCTCGTCTGCCTCACTGGGAAAAGTATTCCATCAGCTGCCCTGCATTGAAGAAAGTAGCATCAATCAGTGGAGCCATCACAGCTTGCATTGAAAAAACGCAAACACTCTAAGCAGCCTGCATGGACGCTGTCTGCAGGCAGCATTGGGTTCTTGAAGCATGATGCATTGATTTGGCCAACATATATTCCACTAATTAATTCAATTCGTGGTGCATCGAAGCGCTGTATGTATGATGCACCAAGGCACTTGATGCACCAATGTATTTGACGCTCTATACTCTGATGCAAGTGAAGCATTCAGCCTTGATGCACACCGATGCCTCTACTCTTCAGTCACAAGGTGCTCAGGATCCTATACTACATGATTCCATGATGCACAATTTGAGGACACACAGCACAGCTCCAGTGCAGCCAACACAATATCAACCTGCACCAGATTCCTCAACACATGTCTCCAAAGACCCATTAAAGCATACCAAAACATCCACCATGACCAAACACTCTACCCCAATGGAGCTACAGACATGACCTCCTCAGGTTTGATTTGTTAGGCTGCTTTGCCAACACAACTCTACATAGCTCATCCTGCATCTGCAGGAGAAGGATTCAGGTTGCCTGGAGACTGCAAAACCGGTGTCCTCTTTTTTTTTTTTTTTTTTTTTTTTTTTTTTTTTTTTTATAATACCACTTACTTCTAACAGGCCACTCAATCTTATGCAGGAGCCTAACCTGATCTTGGAAGAAGATGTCCTATCACCTACGCCAGGCCAGAGGACACAGTCGCTCAAACAAATCACAGATTTGGTGAAGTTTCTTTACCTCTCTGAACAAGCAGACAGAAATAACATTCCACGCTCTCGTTTCCAGTATGGCTACAGTGATATCGCAGACCAGAGTCCCCATCTCGCCTGTAGGGGTGAATTCATCAGAACCATTGATTAGAGCAGTGGTTCCCAGCCCTGTCCTTGGGACCCCCCCCCCCCCCCAGCCAGTCGGGTTTTTAGAATATCCACAATGAATATGCATGAGAGAGAATTTGCATGTTATTTTCTCTCGTGCATATCCTGAAAACCCAACTGGCTGGGGGGGTCCCCAGGACAGGGTTGGGAACCACTGGATTAGAGGGTCGTCATCTATTGCAGCAAATTCTAGCACGTCAAAGGTTTTAGTCCAAGCCACTCCTCTGAGTCACTGGAAGCCTCTCCCAGTTCACCCTCTTCGTCTTTGGAGTCCCGGATAAGTGAGCCAGTACTTTTTAGGCCAAGATGATTCTACTGGCATACCCTCTGACCCACTTCCAGATCCTCTGGATCACACCTCACTACCATAGGATCTTACCTATTTTGTGGAAAAGATGGTAAAGTACTAGGTGACCATGTCCACAAAGACAAAGATCCTCGTTCTGACCTCCTTGGCCTTCTTAAGATATTGGATACTCCAGTTGAACCAGTGGTCCTTCTAGTTCACAACATCCTTAGCGTTCTGCAGATGAGATTGTGGGAGACTCCCATTTCGGTTACTCTTATGGCTAGAAAGCTGGACATGTGTCAGTCAAATACAGGGTCCAGCAATCACTGGGCTTTGGTATCATCTAGCTGCCTCACCAGTCTGTAGTGGTTGAGCCTGCTTTGAAAAAAGCAAAGAAGACAAGGATTAACTCATATTTTCCCCAGGAGAAAACCACACATTTCTTGATAGCATTTCACTATGAAAATGAAAGTTATCTGCTCACATTACTAACCACCAATTCTATTTGATGCAGTATATTCATGACTATATTAAAAAAATTTGAAACCTTTCCTACCTACCACTGAACAAGGCAACTACTATCCACAACCACTCCTGGATGCAGAAGAGGGCATCCACCACCTACTTTGATCAATCTATGAATCCTTCTATTCCATTTCATATACCTTCTCAGTCTCCACTGGGACTAGATGTATGGCATGGTTTTGAGAAAGTAGTATCTGTGAGAACATTCATGAAAAACTAGTGGACCCTCCCCTGCTTGGGGGACAATATTTTTGGCGAAAAGCTCCAAGAGATGGTTGCTCAGATAAAGGACCAAAATGTGGTGGTGCAATCACTCTGCACAGCCCTCCAATGTGCAACATCATCTCTACCCGTACAAATAACCATACTTCCACAGGAGGCCCTGCCAGTCTTTTCAACAGTATCGTCTCTCTCCCTTTCCAGCCCATTGTCAACAACCACATCCGGCGAGGCCTCGACAAAGAGAACACAGTCTGCCAAAAATCACATAACAGGCCCAGTCCAAACCAGGGTCTAGTTTTTGATCCTTCAGAACAATCCATTCGCAACTCTCCCAGTGGGAGGAAGAATCCAACATTTTAAAGAGGAGTGGCATCATATCACTAAGGATCTCTGGTCCTCCAGATTGTGCAGTCTGGGTACCGGTTATATTTCTGTCAGCCATCATCCTTCCACATTGTTCTGCGCTCCATTCAGATCCATCTTATCTACTGCAACTTTGGCTGGAAGTCCAATCATTTCTCCAAACTTGAGCAATAGAGCCAATCCTAGCATCTCAATATACATGGGGTTTTTATTCCTGATACTTCCTTATGCCCACAGGTGGATTGTGACCCATCCTGAACGAGATGTCTGAACAAACATAGAATCTGAGAGAAATTCAAAATAAAGTCCTTCAGCAAGATCCTTCCTTATATACAGAAGGACAAATAGATGTGTGTCTTGGATCTAAAGGATGCATATGCTCACTTATCCATCCTCCCTTTATATTGGTGCTTCTAGGTGGATTCTTCCCACTGCTAGTACAACATACTCCTTTATGGCCTCTTGTCAGCCCCAAGGATCTTAATGAAATAATTTGTGGTAGTGGCAGCTCATCTCCATCACTAGGGATTACAAGTCTTCCCATACTTGGATTATTGGCTCATTACAGCAAAATCACAAGATGAAGTGCTTCACTCCCTGAGCTTGACCTTAGGTGTTCTGATCAACTTTGAGAAATTAAGCATGAAGCCCACTTAGAGATTCAAATTCATTGGAGCTTGGATAAACTCTCTGCTGGAAAGAGCATTCTTGTCTCACAACCGAGTGAGCACCATGACGGCACGCATCCGCCACTTTCTTTCTTCTCCACACTCGATAGCCAGAAGAATCTTTGTAGTCCTCGGTCACATGGCAGTGGCCATTCATATGGTCCCACTGACACATCTTCATATCAGTTACCTCTAATGGGATCAACTGATTCAACTGCTTTTGTCTCCAGCGCATTTCATAGCAACTATGAAACGGGAGTCGTGGTGGCCATGCCTCTGAATTCTCAAGGAAGAAGGCCCTAGTCTCTCACTCCCCTAGCAAGTGGTAGTGGTGACAGATGTCTCCACTAAAGGGCGGGGAGTGCACATTAGAACCCTTCGAATACAGGGCATCTGGACCACCAAATCAGTCTACTAAAGTTGAGAGCAATTGGATATGCTTTATCAATATTTGCACATCTTCAGGAGAATAGCATCTTGATTCAAACCAACAACCAGATTGTTATGTTTTATGTCAACAAACAAGGAGGAATGGGATCATGGCTTCCCCACCAGGAAGCCCTAAAAAATCCAGAATTGGATGGAAAAAAATCAAGCTGCTCTACAGACAATCTATCTGCTGGGCATCTCCAGCATGCTGGCAGATCAACTCGGCAAAGTGTTTCAACTCTACTAGTGGTCTCTACAAATTCAAATGTCCAGATTACATTCTGTTTTTTGGAACTTCAAAGCAGATTAAATTCAGGTACTGTAAGTATTTCCCTATCTCCAGAGGGTTTACATTCAAAGTGGATAATTTTCAAAAGGATTTACACATGTAAATGTAACTACACTGCTTATTACCGGCATGGGATCTATTTAAAGTTTGGGTACTTGCCAGGAACTTGTATCCTGGATTGGTCACTGTTGGAAACAGGATGTTGGGCTTGATGAACCCTTGGTCTGACCCAGTAGGGCAACTTCTTATGTTCTTACTATTGTAGCAATTTTCAAAAGGCATTTACCGTGTAAAGTGCACATGTGGGTAAATCTTATGTATAATTCAATGATATATATTGTAGCAATTTTCAAAAGCCCACTTACATGGGCATTCACATGTGTGAAACCCATTTTTAAGCGTATAAATTCTTTTGAAAATCAGGCCCTGTGTTTGTACATGAGGCAGTGGAGAGTAAAATGAATTGCCCAAGGTAACAAGGAGAGGCAGTGGGATTTGAACCCTAGTTTCCCTGGTTCATAGCCCTTTGCTCTAACTTCTAGGCAGCTACTCCACTCCAACAACAATCCGTGTGCGATGAACTCTTCAGTTTATTGGGTTCACAACACAACAGAACACAAAACTAAATCAATTTTGCTCAGTTCTGCCAAGCATCTTGCTTTTCTCCTCAACTAAGGACAAAGCCTCATGTACACTTTCCCACCATTACCGCTTATCTCCGGAATAGTCCAAAAGGTTCTTCAGGACTATGCTTGGCTGATCCTCATAGCTCCAACGTGGCCCAAACAGATCTAGTTATACCTATCTTGTACAAATTTCCAGCAGGCCTCCCTATATATAGGAACAGACCTATGACATTAACTTAGGAAGATGGGACATTGTATAATCCCAACCTTTCAGCCCTCAAAACACACAGCTTGGATGTTGAGTGCTTAGTGATTAGTGATTTCCACTTAGCTACAGAGATTATGGAGATAATAGTCTCATCTTGAAAACCTTCAACTAGAAGAAATTATGCTTTCAAATGAAGTAGATACTCCAAATGGTATCAACAAAACACTTTGGACCCATTTTTCTTATGAACCTAAGCATCTGCTAAAATACTTTCTCCACCTTTCTGACTCGGGCCTCGCCATCTCTTCGGTGAGAGTGAATAAGAACATAAGAAAATGCCATATTGGGTCAGACCAAGGGTCCATCAAGCCCAGCATCCTGTTTCCAACAGTGGCCAATCGAACCTGGCAAGTACCCAAAAACTAAGTCTATTCCATGTAACCATTGCTAATGGCAGTGGCTATTCTCTAAGTGAACTTAATAGCAGGTAATGGACTTCTCCTCCAAGAACTTATCCAATCCTTTTTTAAACACAGCTATACTAACTGCACGAACCACATTCTCTGGCAACAAATTCCAGAGTTTAATTGTGCGTTGAGTAAAAAAGAACTTTCTCCGATTAGTTTTAAATGTGCCCCATGCTAACTTCATGGAGTGTCCCCTAGTCTTTCTACTATCCGAAAGAGTAAATAACCGATTCACATCTACCCGTTCTAGACCTCTCATGATTTTAAACACCTCTATCATATCCCCCCTCAGTCGTCTCTTCTCCAAGCTGAAAAGTCCTAACCTCTTTAGTCTTTCCTCATAGGGGAGTTGTTCCATTCCCCTTATCATTTTGGTATATTTTGGAATATCAGCACTGTAGCAGCTTACCATGCTTAAATAGATAGCAAACTAATCTCTATTCAACCAGAGATCTCATTTCATGAGAGGTCTATGGCATTTCAAATCCTCTGTACAAATGCCTCCTATTCTGTGGGACCTGAATGTGGTCCTTTCCCAACTAATGAAGCCTCCCTTTGAGCCATTGAAGTCAGCTTCTCTAAAGTTCTTGACATGGAAGATGGTGCTCTTTGTCGCAGTGACTTCAGCTAGATAAGACTGCAAACTCCAAGCTCTTGAACATTATCCTCTATACATGCAGTTCTTTCACCACAGGGTGGTTCTCCATATTCACTCAACATTTCTGCCAAAGGTTGTCTCTGCTTTCCATATCAGTCAATTCATTGTATTGTCTATCTTCTTTCCTAGGCCCCACGCACATGAAGGCAAAAAAAATTCTGCGTGCTCTGGACTACAAAAAGGCATTAGCATATTACAAGAAACATTGTAAAACCTCCCAAATGTTTGTTTTATACAATCTCGATAGGCTAGAAGAAGTGGTCATCAAGCATACCTTGTCTAACTGGCTGACTGAGTGCATTCACCACTATTACACCTTAGCAGGACTACAAGTCACAGACTCTGTGAAGGCTCATCAAGAACCTGTTGCTCATAGAAACATAGAAATGACAGCAGAAAAGGACCAAATGATCCACCTAGACTGCGCAGCAAGTTTATGCCAGAATCTGCTGCACTGTACAGGTAACCCCCATGCTTATCAGTTTCCCATACCATAAAAGTCAGGGCCCTCTGATGTTGTTTGAATCCAATTTTCTTTAACCTTTGCCATGAAAGCAGAGAACAATGTTGGAGTTAAGTCAAAAGTGTCAGGCTTAGTGATTAAGGGAAGTAAGTGCCGCATTAGCTATTTACCCCCATGCTTATTTGTGCTCCAAACCGTAAAAGTCGGGGGCCCTCGTTGCTTGCTGTCTGAATCCAATGCCCCTTTTCTCACTGCCGTTGAAGCAGAGAGCAGTGATGGAGCTGCATGAACAGTATCGAGGCTTATTTATTAAAGATAGCAACTGCCACACCAACAAGTTACCCCCCAGTTACCCCCATGCATCTTTGCTTTAATTCCATTCTCTAGGCTTTAGGGATCCTCAGTGTTTATCCCATGCCCCTTTGAATTCTTTCACTGTTTTCGTCTTAATCACTTCTTCCTCACATTGGATCTGAATCATCCTCCTTGGAGTTTCATTTCATGACACCTAGTTCTATTGTTTTCTTTCCAATGGAAAAGATTTGTCGTTTGTGCATCTGAAGGTCTGTATCTTATCTCCCCTGCACCTCCTCTCTTCCAGGGTATACATATCAGATCCTTCAGTTTCTTCTCAATAAGTCTTCCAATGCTGACCCCTCACCATTTTGGTCACTCTTCTTTGGACCACCTCTATCCTGTCTTTATCCTTTTTGAGATATGTGCACCAGTATTGAATGCAGTACTCCAGGTGAGGCCTCACCAAGGACCTGTACAAGTGCATTATCACATCTTCTTTCTTAGTAGTTATTCCTCTCTCTATGCAGCCCAGCATTCTTCTGGCTTTAGCTATCACCATGTCACATTGCTTTGCCACCTTCAGATCATCAGATACTATCAACCAAGGTCTCTCTCCCAGTCTATGTACATTAGTCTTTTACTGCCCATCACATAAAGCTCTTTTGGATTGCTGCACCCCAGATGCATAATGCTGCACTTTTTAGCATTGAATCCCAGCTGCCAAATCTTTGACCACTCTTCAAGCTTTCTTAAATCACTTTTCATTCTCTCTACTCCTTCAGACTTGTTCACTCTTCTGCAGATCTTAGTATTATTCACAAATAGACAAACTTTACCTTCTGTCCCTTCTGCCAGATTGCTCACAAAGATATTGAACAGAACTGGTTCCAAAACCGATCCCTGTGGCACTCAACACTTAACACCGTTCTTTCTTCAGAGTAGGTTCCATTTATCATTACATGCTGTCTCCTGACAGTTAACCAGTTTGCAATCCATGCTACTACCTTGGTACCCAATCCCAAGCTTCTCATTTTGTTTGCGAGTCTCCTATGTGAGACCGTATCAAAAGCTTTACTAAAATCCAAGTAACTCACATCGAGCACTCTTCCCTAATCTAATTCTCCTGTCACCCAATCAAAAAATCAATCAGATTTGTCTGACAGGACCTTGCCCTGATGAATCCATGCTGCCTTGGGTTGAGCAACCCACTGGATTGAAGATAGTTCACTGTCAATTTCCTTCAGCAGAGTCTCCATTAATTTTCCCACCACCGAGGGAGGCTATCCGGCCTGTAGTTTCCAGCTTCCTCTCTGCTCCCTGTCTTTTGAAGCGGGACCACCACCGCTCTTCTCCAATCTTGTGGCACCACTCCCATTTCCAGGTATCTATTGAACAGAACCTTCAGCGGACCCTCCAGCACATCTCTGAGCTCCCTCAGTATCCTGGGATGAACCTCATCTGGCCCCATGGATTTGTCCTCTTTGTTTTCCTAGCTCTTCTCATACATTTTCTTCTGTAAACAGTTTCATCTAATCCATCCCATCCACAGTTTTGTCAACTAGCAATGGTCCTTCTCCAGGGTCGTCTTTAGTGAACACCAAACTGAAATATTTAATATTTTGCCCATTTTTTGTCTCTTTCCATACATTGATCTTTGTCACCTTTCAGTTTCACTATACCATTTCTGACCTTTCTCTGTTCCCTGATATATCTGAAAAATGTTTTGTCACCTCGCTTTACCTCTTTGGCAATCCTTTCTTCCGCCTGACTTCTTGCTTTCTTGATTTCTTTCTTCATCTCCCTCAGTTTCACCAGATATCCTTCCCTGTGTTCCTCTTTTTAGGATCATTTATATTACTTGAATGCTGTTCTTTTTGTTTTTGTTTTATCAGCCACCTCCTTTGAGAACCAGATTGGTTTCTTATTTCTCTTACTTTTGTTTACTTTTCTAACATATATAGATTTGTTGCCTTGGTAATTGCTCCTTTTAGTTTGGCCCACTGTTGTTCCATCTCTCTCATTTTCTCCCAGTCTTCAAGTTCTGCCTTCAGATATGTCCCCATTTCGAAAAAGTCCATATTTTTGAAATTCAAAACTCAGGTCTTTGTGTGATCTCTCTGTATCCTATTTACGATATCAAACCCTACTGTTTGATGATCATTGGTGCTGAAGTGGCCACCCACCCAGACAGTAGAGACATTATCACCATTAGTGAGCACTAGGTCGAGTATAACTCCCTCCCTCGTGGGTTCCATTACCATTTGTTTGAACAGAGACCCTTGCAGGGCATCCACTATCTCTCTACTTCTGGTAGATTCTGCAGAAGGGATTCTCCAGTCTACGTCTGGCAGATTAAATTCTCCAACAATCAACACTTCTCCTTTCTTTTCCACCTTTTGGATGTCTTCAACTAGATCTCTGTCTAGTTCTTCTGTTTGAGTCTGAGGCCTTAAACCACACCCATAAAAATAGATGCAACATCAATTATTTTTTTTTTTTTTTAGGATGGCCCATAAGGCTGCTTCTCTACCCCATATTCCTTGCAGTTCAATTGCTTGAACATAAGAAATTGCCATGCTGAGTCAGACCATCAAGCCCAGCATCCTGTTTCCAACAGAGGCCGAACCTGGCAATTACCCAAACACTAAGAAGATCCCATGCCACTGATGCAATTAATAGCAGTGGCTATTCCCTAAGTAAATTTGATTAATAGCCGTTAATGGACTTCTCTAAGAACTTATCCAAACCTTTTTTTGAAACCAGCTACACTAACTGCACTAACCACATCCTCTAGCAACAAATTCCAGAGCTTTATTGTGCATTGAGTGAAAAAGAATTTTCTCAGATTAGTCTTAAATGTGCTACTTGCTAACTTCATGGTATGCCCCCTAGTCCTTTTATTATTTGAAATGTAAAATGTAATTTTCCTTTCTTTGAGTTAATTGTAAACCGGCATGATGTGTTCTACGAATGTCTGTATATTAAAAGTTCATAAATAAATAAGTGTAAATAACCGATTTACATCTACTCATTCAAGACCTCTCATGATCTTAGACCTCTATCACATCCCCCCTTAGCCGTCTCTTCTCCAAGCTGAAAAGCCCTAACCTATTCAGCCTTTCCTCATAGGAGAGCTGTTCCATCCCCTTTATCATTTTGGTTGCCCTTCTCTGAACCTTCTCCATCGCAATTATATCTTTTTTGAGATGCGGCGGCCAGAATTGTACACAGTATTCAAGGTGCGGTCTCACCATGGAGCGATAGAGGCATTATGACATTTTCCGTTTTATTAACCTTTCCCTTCCTAATAATTCCCAACATTCTGTTTGCTTTTTTGACTGCCGCAGCACACTGAACTGACGATTTCAATGTGTTATCTATTATGACGCCTAGATCTCTTTCTTGGGTGGTAGCTCCTAATATGGAACCTGGCATCGTGTAACTACAGCAAGGGTTATTTTTCCCTTTATGCATCACCGTGCACTTGTCCACATTAAATTTCATCTGCCATTTGGATATTGTTTTTGACATAAAGAGCTGCTACTCTCCCTTTTCTGTCCTCTCTGTCCTTCCTTAAGTTATAGCCCGGTATGGCTGTATCCCAATCACGAGAATCCGTGAACCATGTCTCTGTAACAGCAACAATGTCCAAGTCTGCCTCCACCATTAGAGCCCGCAGGTCTGGGATTTTATTGCCCAAACTACAAGTCTTTGTAGTCATAGCTTTCCAATTTTTCTCCCTTGATTTGTTGCATTTCCTAGTCACCTTTTTGCTTTTTTGAGCTGATTGATTTTGTTTTCTCCCCTCTCTTCCTGTATTGCTTGGGGGTGTCATGTCAATTTTATTGGCCATCTCCTGCCACCTCCATTCTTTAGTTTAAATGTCTGATAATATATGATCTAAATTTCTCACTTAGCATCCTCCTCCTTGCTACAGACAAATGTAGGCCATCCTTATCATACAGCCTTTTACTGCTCCATGCACGACCCCAGCCTCCAATGTAATCAAAGCCACTTTCTGTGCACCAGGTTTTGAGCCAGGAATTAAAATTATTTATATGGCATAGCTTCTCATTACCTTTTCCATGAACAGGTAATACTTCCGAAAAGGCAATGATCTTTGCACTGTGTCTTATCTTTCCTAGATTTTGGAAATCTTTCTGTACTTCATAGATACCATTTCTATTGAGGTGATTGGTCCCCAGATGGATGATAACATTGAAATCAGAGTTCCTACTTTCTTCTTCAATGACTTGGACTATTTGATTTGCATTTCTACTAGCCAAGGAATCCTGGAAGGCATTTAACTCTTGTCACCATCAAAATGTCCTCTCAGAATGGTTCCTCTGATGATTGAGTCTCCCAGAAGCAGCAGCTTTCTTTTGACATTTCATTCTGTTGAAGAGCTTCTGGGTGCATTTGATGACTTCACTTTTAGAAATCACTTCAAAATGTATTGCTGAGATTTCTTCATTCTCCAATGCCGAAAAAGCATTATGTAGGGGTAACAGTAGGGAGAGCGTGTGCCTCTTCATCACAGGCCTGATTCTGCCAGAATCCACTGTTATACAGTTGTTACTGGATTTTTGAATCCTGGATGTCTGACATCTCTGTGGGAGTGGAGGTTGATGCACAGGGTGCTGCAAAGTTAGGGAAGGTGGGTGTCTGTCACTTCTCTTGTTCTACTAAAGCCCACTGTAAACCATTTTTTCCTGGGTTTCTGAAAACTCTGTGGGAGATGGGTGAGAGATACTGGATGGTCAAAGGAAGGAGAGGTTAACTGAAACCTGGACAATTCCTCCCTTAGATGAATCAGCTCCATTTTAATTGCAGACAGTTAAAGGCAAAAGGGATAACCTTTGATTCTCCAAATGATAGGCCTTGGGACTTAAGCACCACAATTGTTGCATTGAATAAAACATCATGTTAAATTATCACTAGCTATAGATAAGGTATGGTAAAATATAGCTTCTAGCAAAAATTAATAGCTATTTGAAATAAAAACTAAAAGTATTGGTGTTAGCCAGTAAAGATTAATAGGTAGAATATGAAAGCCAATTTTTACAAGCAATATAACAGTTTAAGTTGCTATTATTTGAGCTGTAAGGAAATACTATGTAATGGGAGATGAAGTAATTGAAGCTAACCTGGAGTCCAGGGAAGACTATATAAGAAAAGTAAACTCGGGGGTGGGTGGTAGAGGTGAAGGGGAGGGAGGGAACTAAACAGTTGAGATTACTTGCAGGGAAAAAAAATTTCAGATACCTTGTAGCTGCCTCTCACAGGAAGACCTGCAGACCATGGCTAATATCTGCTCCCAAATGCTGGTCTCTAGGCAAATGAAATCTACAAAGAGCCCCCTCCCTCTAGGCACACTGGTAAAACTTATGGAACTTTTTTATTTCAGTTTCAATACAGAGTTGAAGATATTTGTAAAGCTGCATTCATACCTTTACGTTCCACTATTGTCTTAATAACCTTTCAAAGATTTACCTTAAATTTGGACAAACAGTTTTGTGAAATCTCTACTCATTAATCCATGCTCCATGGTAGGGGCTGGCTTGCTTACTAAATAAAAGCTGCATTGCATTCCTCTGCTTGGGACTTCCCACATGTAATAGCTAATTCAGTCTGCTTATCAGCAGAAAAAGCAAGTTTGCTTACCAAGAATGGTGTTTTCCATAGGTAGCAGGATAAATTAGCCATGGAATCCCATCTGCCCCTCTACAGAGTGAACTATAGAGTAAGATTAGCTCTGGTATAAACTGAGGAGATTCATGAGACAACGCCGGAGCAGGAACTCCTGCACATGTTCAGTAGAGCTGAGCCCTGTTAGTTTGGAGAGACTAGTCCATTTGGTGCCACCAGAAGACTTCACCTACATGTAATGGCTAATTCTTCCTGCTATCTGTGGGAAACACTATTTATGGTAAGCAAACTTGCGTTACCAGACAAACATAGTGTTGGAAAAAGGCTTTATTTTCATCAAATAAAATAAAATGTACATTTAATATGCAAATCTGTTCAAATTTGACACCGAATCTATTCCAAGCTGCTGCTGGTAAATGGGAGTTGTGGCTATGGACAGCCAAAGAGTTTTGTCTCTGGCATGGCCTGCAGATGCAGGATCTGTCTTGGGGCTTTTGGTTCCTGGAGGTCTGTGTTGACACTCACACAACCAAAGTTATATTTCAGATGCTCTGTCAGCCCACAGCAGGGTATATTGTGTTTGAGCAGGATGGGGATGAGAGAAATGGGCAAAACTTGAAAAGAGATTTAATCCAAACCATGGTTTTAGTTTGGTGATTTTCTTTAAAGCCCTGACACCTCGTGTTTTTAGAAACTTGGATCTTGAAACAGAAGGAATATGTAAGCTGCTATACTTCGGTAGCTCTACCCAATAAATAGACCCGTTATATGTAAGAAAAAAATGATATAAACCCAAAAAAAGATTTCTTACTTTTTGTGTTGAACATAAAATAATTGTTGTATTTAATAGCAACCATCATATAGCACTGAGTCCCAGATAACAAACCAGGTGACCCTAAGAGCAAAATGCTTCAATGTGCTGAAGTATAATCATCAGTTGCTATTGTGGACTCAAATCATGAATCTCATTGAATAAGGAAATAATTAACAGAGAGGCACTCAGATTGAATGTTCTTTTGTCACAGATACAAAATCTGCTGATAAGTCACTGAGAGGCCGGAGGTCTTTGCCAAAAAATTGTTTTATGCCAAAGCTGTTAGCCTGCTATTAAGAAGCTGTTTTAAACACTGTTAGCTTGCTGTTGAAACGCTCGACTCTGCAGGGTTTCGGAGGAATCTCCTTTTTCAGGGGTCCAGCTGGCTTTTAAAGACTATTGCGTGCTTGAGGTGTCTCTTTGCGGCTCAGCTCCTCAGTCTCGGGAATGGTCAGTGCTGTTGTGAGTTTTACCGTCCTTTCTTGACAGAAGGTTTGTCGGGCGTTTCAACAGCAAGCTAACACAGTGTTTAAAACAGCGTCTTAATAGCAGGCTAACATACGGGCCGATACAGTAAAAACCGCGGGAGAGCCCAGGCCACTCTCCTGGGCACGCGATCGAGTATTTAAATCAGGGCTCGCGGTAAAAGGAGGCGCTAGGGACACTAGCGCGTCCCTAGCGCCTCCTTTTTGACAGAAGCAGCGGCTGTCAGCAGGTTTGACAGCCGACGCTCAATTTTACCAGTGTCTGTTCTCGAACCCGCTGACAGCCACGGGTTCGGAAAATGGACGCCGGCTAAATTGAGCGTCCGTCTTCCAGGCCGCAGGCAGATTTTTAATTTTTTTTTTTTTTTTTTTTTTTTTACTTTTGGGGCCTCCGACTTAATATCGCTATGATATTAAGTCTGAGGGGATACAGAAAAGCAGTTTTTTTTTTTCTGCTTTTCTGTACACTTTCCCTGTGCCGGCCAAAATTAACTTCTGCCTTTGGGCAGACGTTAATTTCTGAAAGTAAAATATGCGGCTTGGCTGCACATTTTACTTACTGAATCACGCGGGAATAACTAATAGGCCCATCAACATGCATTTGTATGTTGCAGGCGCTATTAGTTTTGGGGGGGTTGGCCACGCATTTTCGACGCGCTATTACCCCTTACTGTATAAAGGGTAAAAAATAGCGCAGCCAAACCGGGGCTAAAAGTGCGCTCAGCCGAGCGCACCATACTGAATCAGCCCGATAGCTTTGGCATAAAACAATTTTTTGGCATAGACCTCCTGCCTCTCAGTGACTTATCAGCAGATTATGTATCTGTGACAAAAGAACATTTAATCTGAGTGCATTTCTGTTAATTATTTCCTTATTGAATGAGATTCATGATTTGAGTCCAGAATAGCAACTGATGATTATACGTCAGCACATTGAAGCATTTTGCTCTTAGGGTCACCTGGTTTGTTATCTGGGACTCGGTGCTATATGATGGTTGCTATTAATTAAATACAACCATTATTTTATGTTCAACACAAAAAGTAAGAAATCATTTTTTGGGTTTGTACTTCGGTAGCTGGCAGGTGTGGTTATATCCCTGGCAGACTGGACCTGCTGCCATGATGCACTGTGTTACTGTCTTTGTGGCACATAAACCTGTGGTAGTAGTTGTATTCCACTCTCCTCTTGCTTTCAGATCCGATACAGAGGCAGAAGTTGAGCTGGTTTGCCGTCTGGCCAAAGCCGCCGGAGCCTCCGATGCTGTGAAGTGCACACACTGGGCTGAGGGAGGGAAGGGAGCAGTCGCCCTGGCAGAGGCTGTGCAGATAGCGTCGCAGGCACCCAGTGATTTCAGGTTTCTTTATGATGTAGAGGTAGGTTTTGGAGACCGGATGCTTTTATATTCCTAAATTTATCATTTTGTGTACTCAAGGAAAGAATTTCTGAAGTATGGGTGTTCTGTGAAGAGAAAAAAATGCAATTGCTTGTACATGGTATTTTATTGGCCTTCCTCCCCCCCCCCCCCCCCCCCCCCCCCCCGATACTGTTTTTAGGAAAGTGCCAGAAAAATGTAATCAGGCCAGCGTGTGTCTGGGGATGTGGAGTTGGTGCACGTTGAGTGGTGCAGGCCTCTACTTTGGGAGCTGCGCAGGAACATGCTGTGTTTTCTAGACCGTAAACACGCTAAGACAATTATTGAATGGAGCAGAGCCTCAGCTTCCCGTCTGATTCTTTGCGGCACCGTTACTGTTTAAACGGGCGCAATACAGAACAAGCCACAAATCGTTTCATTGTAAAACCAAAGGAGCAAACCGAACTTCATTTGGGAGGTTCTGCTGCTCGGCAAGGAAACAGAAATATGTAGGACATAGGAATTTCTAGTGTCTCCTGCTATGGGCATCTGACTTTGAGCAATGCACGTAGCTGAGTCTTAATTTGATTTAGGTAGACTCTGATCTGGAAGGTAACTTTCCATGTATTCAGCCCTGATTTTCCTAGGGGACTCCTTTACTCAGAATTCAAGAAAGTTTCTTGTCTAGCTCAGTGTGAGGACCCTATGTTGAAACAGTTGAGTATTTTTTAGACAGACGTGAATTATTAGCATTTGATAGTTACGTAGAGCCTAACCAGGGCGCTTTCCAACAAATTAGGTACAATGAGTCTCTTCCACAGAGAGCTTACAGTCTGAGGTAGTGGGAGGAAATAGTGATTCACACCAAGACACAAAAGTGTTAGTGCAGAAGCAGGATTTGAACTTGGGTCTTCTGGTTCCTAGTCCATTTTATTCTAACCAGAAGACCCTTCCCCCCCCCCCCTAAATAAAAGATACTGGGTACTACTAGAAACCCATTTTGTTCCACTTGCCAAGCAGATTAATGTCCCCAAACCCCCTTTCACTTGAATATCACAGGATGCAGCAAGGAGCTCCCTCCAAGGTAAGCTTATGCAGAGTCCTTTTGGGTTTAAAATTGTATTATCCAGGGTTGGGGAGGTGAGGGCAGCGTTCTTTTCCCAATTTTTACCTGACTAAACAGTTGGCTGTCTTGCATTTTGAGTGACAATATTCCCTTCAAATTGCCTGAAGACTAGTGCTGGGGTGATGGATTGAAAGGCTGTGAATACAGCAGATTTCTCTGCAAAACTAATCACCTTCGGTTAATCTGTATGCATTGGGAAACGAAATGTCCCCCCTTGAGTTTTTGATGAAACCACAATATAGTATCCACATTAGGTGCACACTGTATAGGCCCAGAGTTATGGGCGGAGCCATGGCCATGTCATCCCAGCCTGCCTCTTCCCCTCCCCCCTGCTCCGCATCTGGGAATGAGCAGGAGAGGGGAAGGCGAGCCAGCGGTTCCCAGAGGATGAGACCTTTTCTGTTTTTCAAAAATATACATTTGGCAAACATTTGCCCTGCCTGGATTTAAATAAGCAGTTTGGGAAATATTTTTTTTAAATTTATAAATAGCCTGTTTAGGTAAGTAGCAAATGAAGGTTCATGGGGCTGGATTCCAGCTCCGGTTCTGAATGAGCTGGAACCCAAAGAAGCAGGAGGAAACTGCCCCCCCCCCCCCCCCCCCGCAAAAAAAACCCCCAAAAACAAAGCCAAATTAGAAATGTGCCGTAGGGATAACTTTCCACCTCTTTTCAGACTGCACTGAGCATACTTTTTAATATGTCTGGACAGGTAGAGATTACATTTTTCAGCATCATCCTTCCTTGAAGTTATTGATTTTTCTTGCTCCAGTGCCTCAGGCCGCAGGACACAGGCTCCCCCCCCGTCTGTCGCGGCCAGCTGGGCCTGGATGCACAGTGAAAGCGTGCTTGGGTCCGAGGAGAGAAGGAACATGACTGATTGCCACCCCCTCAGGGATGGTGGGGTGGGGTCTGCTGGCCAGCCAGCAGTGTGGAGGCTTTGCCGGTAATCTGGGGAGCAGGATAAAAGAATAAGGATGAAACAAAATGCAGTCTCTGAAAAAAGGGAGTATGATGAGGAAAAAACATCTGGGAAGCGAGGCTTCTGTATGTGTGTGGGTGGGAACGTCCATAAAAGATGTTTATAGTTTTGAACAGCTGCTGTGAGTTGATGGGCTGTGTGGTAGCAATCCTAATCCAAAAGTGTTAAAGCCCTCATTAGGGCTTTAATAAACTGTACCACAGAGAGACTCAAGAAATATGCCCTATGTAAGAACCTTAATTATCTGTACACTAAACTGCATGCAGCTTTGCCAGTAATGTAATATTTTAGCAATAATATAATACCCCCCCTACTCACCTTGCAATATAATTCCACCCCCACCCCCTTCCTCCTCAAATTTTGTCCTAATCTGTCTGTCACACTGTAATCTGCTTTGGCGTGGCTTAACCAGCCACGAAAGGCCGAATAGAAAAATGTTATTTTCAAGGAAGGCAGGTTTATGGGAGATTTACTTTTTAAATATTGTGATCAGCTAACAGATTTTTCAGCTTAGTAATATGTCCTCTCCAAGACCTAATTCCTTTTTATGCTGATTTTATCGGTGAGCTGCAATCTAGTTATAGATTGCAGTTCCTAAAGGTTTTCCCCTCAAAGATATCAGGGTTCACGAAGCTGTGGATTCTTTGCAGTGTGCGATACCCTTTTTTTTTTTTTTTTTTTTTTTTTAAATTGGACCAGAAGAGGTATGCAAAGATAAGATACATGAACTATCGGGACCTTACAGACTCCTTCTATAGATGTATTAGTTTTCAGAAGTCCCATCAGAAGAATGGACCTGTGTAGTCTCTGTGGCTATCTCAAAGGAGACAGAGACAGGATGGAGGCGGTCCAGAGAAGGGCGACCAAAAATGGTGGGTGGTCTCCATCGAATGACTTTTGAGGAGAGGTTGAAGAACCTGAATATGTATACCCTGGAGGAGCAGGGGTGATATGATACAGACCTTCAGATACTTGAAAGGTTTTAATGATCGTCAACAAACCTTTTCCATTGGAAACAATTTAGTAGAACTAGGGGTCATGATTTGAAACTCCAGGGAGGAAGACTTAGAACAAATGTCAGGAAATATTTCTTCACTGAGAGGGTGGTGGATGCCTGGAATGCCCTTCTGGAGGAAGTGGTGAAGACTAAAACTGTGAAGGATATCAAAGGGGCATGGGATAAACACTTTAGATCCCTAAAAGGCTAGAGGATGGGAATAAATTTAAAAAAGCTTAACCTGCATGGAGCGGCAGTTACTACCCTTGAGAGAAACATGGGGGTAACCGGCACGGTACGGCAGTTACTACCCTTGAGAGAAACATGGGGGTAACCGGCATGGAGCGGCAGTTACTACCGTGGGAAGCTTGCTGGGCAGACTACATGGACCATTTTGGTTTTTTTCGGCCGTCATTACTATGTAACTATGTATTATTCTGATTTAATAAAATATAGTGCAGCCTGCAAAGAGTCCCACTTTTCTCCAGGAGCACTATCTCGAACACAGGTCTTGCTGTTGCAGTCCCAGTGTGTTACTGGCTTCTTTTCCTCTTCCAGCTTCCGATTGTGGATAAGATCAGAGTCATTGCACAGAAGATCTATGGGGCGGACAATGTGGAACTTCTTCCAGAAGCTCAGCGTAAAGTGGAACTTTACACCAAACAGGTAAATATCTATCTGAAACATGGCCTGTACTGTTTGTTTAAGTTGGGTTAGTCACCTAACAAAATGCTTGAGAGGATATACACTTCAGAAGATACAGAATACAATAGTAAATAGATTTACATCATCATAAGTACAGCATAATACAAATATAAAAGGAAGCAACTGCTAACAGCAAGAATGTGGAATAAAATGTTATTGTATTACCATTACTGTTATCAAGATATTAACAATAGTATTGCTGGACAGAATTTTTTCTCTGTTTATCATTCATTTATTTAAGTAAAGCAAAAACTGCATTTCATTAAAAAAAAAATGCATAAGTTGATAAGATCTTGAGATTCAATTTTAATCTTCTAGATTCTGATATGTGTTGGCTATTTAACATTGCTGTAGGGAGAGGACAGAATCTGGAAGCCAATGAGAGGGAGATCGAGCTTTGAATTAAATTGTCAGTTCACCCGCACAAACACTTGAGCCAAGCTCTGGTGGGTTAGAAAATTGATCAGGGTGGTGCTGGACTATCCTATTCAAGAGATGTTCTGTGTTTTTTCTAGGGATTTGGAAACCTGCCAATCTGCATGGCTAAAACTCACCTGTCGTTGTCCCATGACCCAGAGAAGAAGGGAGTGCCCACGGGTTTCATCCTGCCCATCCGTGACGTCCGGGCCAGTGTGGGGGCAGGGTTCCTCTACCCGCTCGTTGGAACGGTGAGCAGCATGTTCAGACGTTTACAGCAGCTTTCCTCCTTAGTGTGATGCCCTGTAATGTAGCACAGACACGTTCAAAAGGTGACACGCCAGTGACTCGCATATGTAGAAATCTAAGGTGGCAGTGACCTAGTTCTGTGTGTGGTACAGATTACCTGCCAGTTAAGACAAGGGCATCTGTAGTAGATACGTGAAAAATACCAGATTTGATAAACACTGTGAATATATTTTGTTTAGCAGCCCTGACATACCAAGTGATAAAATGATGAGGCCATGGAGGCCCCAGTCGTGCTGGTGCTGGGTTCAGTGAAACATACTTTGGATTCTGTTTGATAAAGGTTTTGACCCCATGACGGATGGAAATGCTGCAGGTTGAGAATTTCAGAGCAGAATGATGTATTTAGTCTCTCTGATTAAACTCTTGCTCCTGTTAATTAGTCTAGCTGTACTCCACCATCAGTATGCAAGAACATGATAGCCTGGCGGAGGGATAAACCAGACTAGTCAATAATACAGAAACTATTCTGAGATCTTGATGGAGGGAGTCCATGACTAATGCATGAATGAGATCATCTCCATATGCTGCTTCCTTTTATAAAACTGCATTTTACAATGTGATTAGTTGATACTAATCACATAGTTGGTACATGTTTATAAGGTGGAAGTGAATGCACCAGGCTTCACGAACAAGTTCTGGAGCATAAATACTGAGGTGAACAGGTCCCATGCTAGACCACGTAAAGCAGCTTTGTGGAGGGGGGGAGTGTGCCAGATTTTAAGGGTTTTCTGCTGGCAGCTCCATGTCAAGCAGTGACACTGTTTCTGGGTTGCTCACATGATGCCTGCAGGAATCTTCGGCTTTTTTGGTCTGTTTTCTGTCAGCAGATCAGTGGAAGAGAGAAACATGGAAATTGTTCACATAAAGGAAGCATATAGGAGTATGTCTGGCTCTCCTATCAATTACATAATACGGTTTAGCTGTCTTCGCGATAGCGAGATCCAGATATGAGCGGAAAAGTCATTGTAGGTCAGTAGTGAGATTGCTTTTGCTTTGGTTAGCAGTTAGGTGTGCGCATCTTTACCTATGGACAGCCAACACATGATTGGGTTGTATTCCGCTTTCTATGCAGAGTATTCAGATATCAAAACTGTTGGTACTGGCTTTACAATTCTACCATTAAATATTTAATCCCAAATGCCTCTGCATTGCTTAAACTCTTTTTGGAAGCAATTCCCAGCATTTAGGATGAAACAAAACGTCCTAAACATGCTTTCCTGCTGGTGAAACTGGGAGATTGTGATAATGATGTTTGAATTTATTACATTTTCGGAATTACGGTGAGCAGTATATTGTGGTTGTCATATTAGTCCACTTGAATATGTAGAAATGAGTTAACAAGTAAATTGCAACTGAAACCTTTTTATATTGGACTAACTCAATGCATCTGTGATGAGCTTTCAAGAGTTCTGCTTCCCTTCATCAGGTGACAATGAAAAGAAGAAAATCTTCAACAGCAAGGCCAAGCCATGCTCGTAAACAAAAATAATTAAACCCAGCAAGTTTTCAACCAAGTGCAGATTTTTCTTCCAGGAACTTTTTATACCCCACTATGCTAGTTGTGACCACATCCTTTGGCAACAAATTCCACAGCTTGATTGCACGTTGAGCAAAAACATAAGAACGTACTTTCTCCAATTTGTTTTAAATCTGCTACCTGTTTTGTTTCAAGGAGAGTATCCCTTGATTCTGGTATCTGAACATCTATTCTCTGTTTATCGGCTGTACCCCACTCACAATTTTTTAAACCTTTATCATATCCTCTCTCAATTGTCTCTTCTCCAAGCTGAAGACCCTTAACCTGTTGAGCCTCTCTCCACCCCCTTTATCACTTCTGTTCCCTTTCTCCTTACCCTTTCTAGTTTTGCTATATCTCTCTTGAGTTGGGATGACCAGAATAGCACATGTTCCTCTTCATTCAGGTAGTCCAGTCCATATGAATGGGTTATGCATTCCAACCAGCAGATGGAAACAGAGAGCAACAGACTCGCTCATGTCACTTTCATATCCTGTTCTGCTGACATCAGCCTGCCAGTATTCTCTGTTTCTAGCAGATGGTGGACATATTTTCCATGTTGTGAACTGTGGACTAGTTAGGCTGGACGTTTAAGAATAGAGGCTATTGTGTGGCTCCTGAGATGAAAGGATGTTTTTCCACTTTCTCAATTTAGTGTAACACTGGCTTGCCTGTCCTAGAGGAAAGGAAATGATTAGATACAAATGATTTCACAATACTCAAGGTGTAGTTGCACCATAGACCCTATACATAGGCATTACGATCATCTCTATTTTATTTTCCATTACTTTCTCAATAACTCCTAGCATTCGACTGGCTTTTTCTTTTAACCTTTGCAGCACACTGGGCTGAGGATTTCAATGTACTGTCCACGATGACTTCAAGATCTTTTTCCTGGGTAGTTACTCTTAATGTGAAACCTAGCATTGTATTCCTAAAAGTAAGGTTATTTTTCCCTATGTGCATCACTTTGCACTTGTCTACATTTAAAATTCATCTGCCATTTGGATGTACAGTTCTCCATAGAAACGGGAGCAGAAAAGGACGCGATGGACTATCCAGTCTGCCAGCAAGCTTATGGAAGTATGTACTGCGCTGTGCAGGTTAACACTATGCTTTTTAGTATCCCAGACTGTAAATGTTTGAATCCAGTTCTCAGTTACCCCCAAGCTTATGAGTTTCCCAGACAATAAAAGTCAGGGCCCTCGATGGTTGCTGTTTGAATCCAATTCCCCGTTACTCCTTGCTGCTGAAGCAGAGAGCAATGTTGGAGTTGCATCAAAGTATCAGGCTTATTGGTTAAGGGTAGTAACTGCCACATCAGCAAGATACTCCCATGCACTCTTTTCTTCATTTCCATCCTCTAGCCTTAAGGGATCCACGTGTGTATCCCATGCCCCCCTAGTACCTCCGTGGCTCTGTCAGCAGGTTCAGGAAACAGACGCTCAATTATATGAGCGTCGGTTTTCCGAACCCCTGACAGCGATTGGTTAGGAAAACTGACACAGGTAAAAGTGAGCATCCATTCTCCTAACCAGACCGGATGGCACATTTTTATTTATTTATTTTGCATTTTCGGTTCCTCCGACTTAAAATCAGTAGGATATTAAGTCAGAGGGTGTACAGAAAAGCAGTATTTTCTACTTTTCTGTACACTTTTCCGGGTTGCTCATAAATGTGCGGATTGGCCGCACATTTTACTTTCAGTATCCCGGGTGACTAATTAATAGCCTCATCAGCATGCATTTGCATGTGATGAGCCCTATTAGTTTTCAGGGGGTTTGGCCACACGTTTTCGAGGCACTAAACCCCTTACAGTATAAGGGGTAACGGACGCCCCTTAAAAACTTGCTGCCAAACCCGTGTTAAACAGTGCGCTCGGCCACAGAATCAGCCTGATTGTTATTTTATCTGCTAGGTCCTTATCCTTCCTGAGCACCCCTTTTACTGCCTAATCATCTAATCCTCTGACTCCTTCAGAGGTTTTTGTTTCTAATTTACTTGAAAAATGTTATAAGCTTTTGTCTCTTAGACAAGTCTTTCCTCAAATTCTGTTTTGGCCTGCTTTATTAACATTTTACTCCTAATTTGGTAGTGCTTATGCACCTTCTTATCTACCTGATTAACTTCTATTCTCCTTTTTTAAAAAGTGGGTTTTTGGCTTTGATGGTCGTTCACAGCACCATTCAACCACGCTGGCAGGTGCTTGTTCTTTCTTTGAGCTTTCTTAATTTGTGGAGTACATTTTTATCTGGGCTTCCAAAATGGTGTTTTTAAAGTGTCTATGCCTCATGTACATTTTTGACACTTGCAACCGCTCCTTTTTGTTTTCTTCGATCTAGTTTTGTCATTTTATCATAGCCTCCCCTTTTGAAGCTGCTACAGTATTTTTTTTTATTTTTCCTCCAGTGACCATCTAAAACATGATTGCGTTATGATCACTGTTGCCAAATTACTCCACTACTGTTTCTCTCGAACCAGATCCTGCATTCCATTGAGAACTAGATTTAAAGCAGCTCTCTTTCTCCCAACTCTCATTGTTTGCTTCATGGAGCAACTGGTCGTAGAATCATTTAGGATATCAAGAAACGTAACCTCTTTGTTTTTACACTTGCTATTCATTTACCTTGGATACTTCAAACTTGGCACTGCATCTGTGATATTCTTTCTGCGTTAAGTTCAAAAACTTATCTCCTCATTCTTGAATAATTCAGGAGACATCCAGTTAGATATCTTTAAACCCCAGGAAAATTACATCTGGTTTCCAAAAAGTTTTTGAAATCTAGTCTCTATCTGACTTGAAAATAGGGATCAGAGGAGTGTGGGTTTTGTTTTTTTTCAGCAGAAAGACTTTTTTGAAGTTTCTGTTTCCCGAGTTGAATTTATAGACAGACACTTTTCTTTGTGCTTACGGTTTACCAGGCAGATAATACATCTCTCCCAAAAGAGACATTCCTTCCTTGGTAACCTGGAAATGAGTGCATATTTCCCAGACATATCTACTGACTTTGAGAGGATTACCCGCCCTCTGGACTTGAGCACACCGAACCCTGCACCACCATCTTTGTCAGTTGCCAAGTGCACTACAGCTTTGGTTACTGTGCTGTGAAGGTACTGCTGGTGGTGACTGATTTCTTGAGACTGATCAAAATACAAGAATAGCTAGACTCGCTACTGCTTGAGGAGGGATGAGGGAGAGAAATTGGGGCTGGATGATCACTAGTAGGTTAGACAATGTGCTGCCATCACCGCTGTGGTCCTCTCTGTTCCTAAGATCGCAGTCTTCAACCCACTGATCTACACAAGGTAAAGATCCATGGGTCCTACCAGGAGTGAAGTATTTGGCAAGTCCTGTGATGGAAAAACCTAGGATTTCTTCTAGAGCTTAACTATTTTTAACTATTTAACTATTCATTATGGAACTCTATCCCTCCGGAGCTGAGACAAGAACCATGCCTACCGTCTTTTAGAAAAAGGCTTAAGACTTGGCTATTTAAACAAGCCTTCCCAGACCCGATCTAAATGATAGTAATTTTACAAGAGACAGCAAACTATACAATAGATTTCATATCATAATGTAAATAATGTAAATATTTTAATCTCTTCCGTTCGTCTCTCTTATTCTAATTTCTCTTCCCAGTTTTAAGACCCTGTTGTAATGTAACTTTTGTTCTCCTTGCACTTGTTTTTCGTTTCTTGTTCTCACCCCTTGTTTTATATAAACCGGCATGATGTGGTTTCTAATCATGAATGCCGGTATAGAAAAACGCTAAATATATATATATATATATTTTGTTTCATGTCAAAAAGTGAGATGGGAGTGCACGCACATTCCTTCTTACATGCTGCTGACAACCCTTAGGTAGGGACAAAACCATTTTACAGGTCTCATCATCTTGCCCTAAACCACCTTCTTTTTTTTTTTTTTTTTAACTTTGTATTTATAACGAGGAGCACAACACAGCAAGAAAACGAATTACATACAAAAGTGTACGAGCAACCTTAGTACCCCCATCATACCAAATAAACATAGTGGTCAACGATAACAGTAGGATAAGAGCCAGAAATAAAATATGACAGGGTAAAAATAAGATTACAGTAAAATATTTAGCAGGCAAAACAGGCATCATCCCTTCAACAAAGACATTCCCAGGTTATCTCTTATTAAAGACCCGATATGCCCAGCTTAGGGTCTAGTATTCCAAAATTCCCAGAAACGTCCTCATGTCATACATGTTAGCCTTTCTATATTTGCAATTTCCAACACTTGCTTTTGCCACTTCTCAAGCAAAGATGCTGACTTCTGCATCAATGCAATTGTGGACCTGCCTGCATGTATCAGATGATTAGCTAATAACTTTTGGAAGTGGGTAAGCATTGATTTCCACCCCCTGCTATCTACCCAACAGGTATAGCAAAGGCGTGAGCACCACATTTACTCCCACCATTCTAGTGCTGTATCAACTAATATCCTTCCAAGAGACAGCCCCCAAGGGACAATCCCACCAGAGATGCAGATAGGACTCCTCCAGCCCACAGCCTCTCGAACGCCATCTAGAAAAGTTAACATAAAAAAGGGGGATACCGATAGCATCGATGCAGCAGTTTAATCATCAATTCCAACCTTCTCTTACAAATCGAAGTTTCGTGAGCTGCCTTTCATATAATTTTCCAGTCTGCATCCTACACCACCTGGAGATCCAGATTCCACAACTTAATTATCATTAGTGGGGCATCTCAAGAACCCAAGCTGCCCATAATAGCCCTGTAAAATTTAGAGGTGCCTTGTTTAGGAATATCTTCTTGAAGTAGCACCCGCTCCACTAAGGTGGAGAGCTGAGGTACCCAACCTAACTCTCAAAATTGTTCCAGCACCTCCAGTATCCTAGTATAATAGCCAAAAGAGCTCTCATCTACCGAATATTCGAAGCCTAAATCCTGGAAATACATGCAATCCACATTCTCTTCTTGCCAGGGCTGACCAAAAAATTTCAACCCCATTTTCCACCAACCAGATGCCTCCTTACAGAAGGTGAATAGAGCGAAAGCAGCCTTGTGTGAATCCAACCTGCTTATAGACCACTCTCCATACCTTGAAAGTATAGGATATAAAAGGAACTACCCAATTAATTCTACGCACCCACACAGAATCAGCCAGCTGCAACAGCAAATATGATAATTCTCCACCTTTCACTAAATGTGACCTTAAAAAATACTAGGGAGTAGCCACATCCTTATGTAAACATATCCGAACGCCCTGCAATCACGTAGCCCATTAATAGGCCTGTAGACTAGGGAGTTCCATGCCCTCTACCTCTCTGTATTTCCACAACATGCGTAATTTAATAAGCGGGCATTTATTATGCCAGATAAATTTAGAAATTAAGCTGTTAATATTGGTGAAAAAGCCATCAGGTAACTAGCAAGGCACATGCTGGAGCACATACATCAAACAAGGTAAAACATTCATTTTCAACACAGTTGTGCTTCCAGATCAGGAGAGAAAATGATCTCCCCATCCCGAAAGATCCTTCTGAATTCTATGACAGCTGACACATTAGTTTTATACAGATCATGCAAATCTCGGGGTACATGTATATATAAATCCTGTATTGGCCTTTTTAACACCCCCCCCCCAAAACACCCGAGCCAGATCCCTGTCCACCATCACCCCAATTGGGAATACCTCAGACTACAATAGTTGACCTAATAACCAGATCCCTAAACATTTTTCTAAGATTGTTTTGGCCTCCTTCCCCAAATACTCGTATTTTTGCCTTGTGGTTTCCTTCTGTTTCTTTGGACTTCCAGTTCAGTTAGAGCCATTCTTTGAGCTACAGCATGAACCTTCATTCATAACCACCCATGGATTTCTACTTCATAGTTCACTCCTACTCTAGCCATTGCTGTGATGGTTCTTGGCCAGTGGCCACAGAGTGCAGCTTCCTCCCGAGCCCAGTATGTGTGCATCTTGAGTCTGGCCGGTTGGTGTTGCCATTGAGCAATGGTGGAGACACTGTAGCACCCCAGTTCCCAGGCAGTAGACGGCCTAAAAAGCTTTGACCCAGAAATTAAACACAGGCCCACTGAGCCCAAGAAAATGAGGGGGAAAAAATTTCACTGAATTTGAACAGCATAAGTTATTAATGCTTTAGAGTAATTTGTAAAACTTACGTTGGCTACTTAACACAGAGTGAACCCAGTGAATTTGACATAAAGGGCCATTAATTCACTCCAAACATTGTTTGTTTGCTTCCTTCCCTAACCAGCAAAGATCAATCATGACGCACCAAGTAAACAGAAAAACATCGGTGCACGTTACCAAGCTATGAAGAATGCAGCGGGCTGAGAAATGAGTACATGGGGATTTGTATTTTAGTTTCCTGAATTCGTGGGGTTTTATTTTTCTGAGAGCAGCAAACCACATTCCTGCCTTAGTAAATAATGCAGACTGTAGTCACAAGTCACCATGGCTGAAGCAGTTCTCTGTGGTGTTTGAGCACCACGTGAAAAGTTCACAAAGAGCAGTGTGAGATGATGATCTTTTGCTGGAGTGAAAATTAAATTAAAGTTTCAGGTGCTGAAGCTGTGTGTCCCATTAACACAGATTACTTTTTTTTTAATTTTGTTTTTGCTACTGCTGTTAAATCGGCTACATCTAACTGAAACCAGTTAAGGACTCAGAAAGGACATTGAGAACAGATGGTCCCCCGGGAGCGGAAGAGAGGACCCACAAGCTGCAGTTACTCACCGTGGCACAGCTGGCAGATCTTATAGCATTTTCTGAGCGTGGCTATTTAAATTGGCCCAGGAGAGTAAATGGCGCATTCAAGTAAATGTAGTGGTGATTGCTTATTTGCATTTATTTAAATTATAGTATGCCACTGTTTGACTCTGGAGAAAGTAGCAGGAGTGCACAGTAGCATTGTTAGTCCTAATTTAAGTCTCCAAATAAAAAACGACCTCTGCTTCTTTCCAGTGGTAAAATACAGAGAGCTGAAACATATAAGAACAGGAATATATATATCTTGTAAGGAGATGTTGGTTTTAACAGAAAACTTTTTCAGTTTGAGTTGTAAGAACTTGGAACTCAAATTGGACTTTCACCCGTTTAGAGGGGTCATTTATTTTAATACTTATTTTTTGTATTGGCCTTTGGAAAAGATTCATTCTCTTCAGCATTGCATCCACTTGTGCAGCAGTGTTCTCCAGTGTTTTTTGGAAGGGGGTCTGAAGTAGAGAGGGGAGTGTTTTGACCCATCAGTTTCCTCCTCCTCCTCTTTTGGGCTTCCATCTCAATCGGAACCCGCCTTTATTGTCTCCCCTTTGCAGTATTCTCAGCCCCCGGGGATACAGATAGGTTCGATTCCAGGGTCAAATCTTTCAGCACGTGGCGCAACCACTGAACCATCAGGCCTGCTCTTGGTTTGGTTTCTTTCATACAAAGTGCATCTTTCAGACTCCCTCTCGGTGGGAACCACTAAACTAAGCATTGGTCTGTTTGCCATCGGCAATTGCAGTATGGGGTCTTCAAAGTTCATAGGCTACAGGGTTGTTTTTTCCACAGACAAAAGGGACGTGTAGTGGTGCTTCCCAGGCTTTGGTAGATTTTGTGTCCAGGTCGTTGGTGAGACCTCACCTGGAGTATTGTGTCCGGATGTGAAGGGCGTACCTCCTGAAGAGGAGGGTAGAGGCGGTCCAGAGACGGGATGCTGTAATGATGTAGAGTCTTAATGAGATGAGACTTCAGGGTCTAACTATGTGCACCCTAGGGTAGAGGAGAGACTGGATAGGCTAGAAACGATCAAATACTGCACTGGTGTAAGTAATGTACAAGAAGTAAACCTTTTTCACAGGTGGGAAACTCCAAGGGGATAGACTCAGGAGTTAACATCAGAGAAAATGTCTTCACCGTAAGATGGTGGATGCCTGGCACAGAGTGTTAGGGGAGGTGGTAGAGCCAAACACTGTAACTGAATTCAAGACAGCCTCGACAAGCACAGCGGATCCTTGGCTGCAAAGAATTGAAGGGAAAGCCATAAATCACCTGGGGTCTACAGCATTGGCCTTATGTATTCCCCTCTGCCATCTTTTTCTGTGTGTGTTGTGCTAAAATAGGAAAGCCAGTCAGAATATGGTTGGTTGATCTCAGGTTACTCAAAACATTGAGTACTTGGTAGCCTGGCTGTGCAAATATAGGGCCTGATTCATCAAGGCATTTTCCCATAGACAGAGAATGGGAGAAATGCCTTAGTGAATCCAGGCCCATAGTTAGCTACTCTCTCTGGCAATAAATACAAGTCTGTTTCTTACAAGCTGCTATTTAAGCTGTTTGTACAGTAGCCATGTTCCAGCCAGCAGTACCCTCTGTCAGTAGGGACCCTCTGCAGGACAGAGCCCTGGCTCCCAGCTTGGCACTGATTCTCTGTGGCCTTGCACAGCACTGATCGTGATGGATGCCTATCCATGGCTAATGCGAGGCTCTTGATCAGTGACTAGCTGGTTTTTACCCAACTTTGCAACTAGCTAAAGTAATTAAGAGCTTAAAAATAGCCCAGGGCTGCCTTAGAAAGGGAGTTTTCTTGGATGTGTGCTTTTATTGCTACTTTCTTGAATCTCGGGGGGAAAATACAGGAAGAAGCTAGTGCTTAAATATCTACATCTGCTGCACCTCTGGTAATACAACCCATCCCTTTACCATCCTCTTCCCCTTCAGATGAGTACAATGCCTGGACTTCCCACCCGTCCTTGTTTCTATGACATTGACCTAGACCCGGTGTCTGAACAGGTGAATGGACTTTTTTGACAAGCGATGCTGACACCCTCCAGAGGTACGGTGGCACTTAGCCTTGGCTAGAAATGTCTCGCACCCTGCACTACCTTCCTGCCTCATGCAGCCTGGGTGCAGTCACCTTCTCTTTCCTAATAGCACTTTTATCATCAATAACCTTAAATCTTGTTGCTCAGTAATGTTTTAATCATTCTTAATTTGCTTTTCCAGCTACCAGAAGATCTGATGAGTAATTTAAAGGAGGATCTAATATTACATTTAGCCAATCTGAAAAATGTGACTTTATTACAAAGGAACATTAACATTTTTGGAGGTAATTCAACACTTCAGTTCTCTGCTGTTAGTTTAAAAATCTAAACCTGTTTATAAACGGTTTTATTTTAGTATGCAATTCTGTGAAATAAAAACCAAAGATTGTTTGTTGTGTGGTGCAGTGATTTTTGTATTGAATAGTTAATTCCGTAATATTTATCATAAAGTGACATAAAAGAGAGATTTTCTTCCTATGCTGTATTTCTCTGTTCCCCCTCAGCCTCCTGGATTCAGAGACTGCAGATTATTCCAATAGGGTATTTTCCTTTTCTGTGCTTCTCTGGAAACCATCTCTGTTGAATAAGGCCCCAAGTGACTCAGCTTTGCACTTATATTTCAACCTAGCCAACGCCAGCAAGGCCGGTCATCAGAGGGAAAGTATCACAGGAGTGCATGGTGCTCATTTATGTACCATGATTAGTATCGCAAATTAATCCCTCCCCCCATTTTATTTTTTTTTTTGCACTTCTGTCATCTCCTAAACTCCATGATTTTCCTCCCTTTCAGGAGGAGCCCTGGCTCTACGTCCTTGGTACTGGGCTCACTTTGAGGCCACACACACAGGGCCTGAAGAGTTTGCAGGGTGTTGCCAGTCGCTCTGCTTCATGATTGTGATGCTTGCATGGCAGTACTGCCAGAAAGGAATATTGCACATCACAGAGCTTTTTGGCCTTCTAAACCGTTCTGGCATCTTCTGTCATTCATTTTCATAATTTCAGCCTTTTCCAGATCACGTGGACAATTAGCGTCACTGGAGCACATACTCTCTCTCTCCCGCTGCCTGGCTTTAATGTGCTCCTCCTGCAACCCCTATGCGCAGTGACGTTAATCACCTGCAGTGCATTCTGGGCATTTGGGGCTCCGAGAATTAGACGGCTGCCACCTCTTAACATCTCATTGCTCTTTTAGTGTTACAGTGTTAATTTTGGCCAGATGACCACAAAAGTCTCAAAACTGTCCTACAAACCTTAATCTTCTCTAAAATTGACTACTGTAATTCTCTCCTCATAGGCCTCCCCTCCTCCACCATCAAACCCCTCCAATTATTACAGAATGCCACTGCCAGAGTTCTAACCAACACCCGTAGAAAAGACCACATCACACCCATCCTTGGAGACCTCCACTGGCTCCCGATACCCTCTAGAATTCTCTACAAAACCCTCTCCCTTATTTACAAAACTTTACATAACCAGAACTTTACCTGGCTAAACAACTCGTTCCACTTCAACTCCTCTAACAGACCTACCAGATCGACCTATAAAGGAACCCTTCATGTTCCCTCTCCAAAAACCACACGGTCCTCCACTAGGGTCAGAGCTCTCTCTCAATAGCAGGACCCATCAGCTGGAACTCAATGCCGCCCGACCTATGCTTGAAACCTTGCACACACAAATTTAAAAAAAAAATTGAAAACGTGGCTCTTCAAGCTAGCCTACCCCTAACCCCTACCTTCTCCCCCGGATGCCCCTTCTCGACACGACTTTGTTTACAGTTTCAATTTTATACTATATATATATGTGATAAACAAATTCACAATATGTTATTTACCCCCTGACCATGCCATGTAACTTGCATTCAGATATGACCAATGTGTACATAGTTTCTCTTATATAGATTTATATATACTTATATATTTCTCCCTCATCAGTTATGTACTCCCTGCAGACTACATTATGTACCTTTCCTTTACTGTGCCATGTATCTTGCAACTTTCAACGTGTACTTACTTTCAAATATGACCAATGTGTACATAGCTTCGCTTATATATACTCAGATATTTCTCCCTCAACAATTATGTACTCTCTGCTTACTAGTTATGCACCTTTCCCTCACCATGCCTTGTAACCAAATCGCTCAATGTATCTTCCTTATACTTTAATTGTAAACCGATACGATGTGCAAACGGTTATCGGTATATAAAAACCTTTAAATAAATAAAATACCTGAGATACACAACAACTGAGGGAAAAGATTTTACTCTGCAGGTGGTGACCGCTCAAAGCACTCCCCCAGGTGTATAGAGAACTATTTTCAAAGCCGTTTACCCAGGTAATAAAGGAGCGGCTGAAACTGGCAGCTCGCGGCCCAGCTGAAAGTACACGCAGGCTTCCATGGTGCGCATGCATTTAGCAGGGTTAAAAAGAGGCGCTCCACGTGGGTATGTATAAGCCAAAGGATGAAAGCAACAGGCATATGTTCAATTTTCAAATGTCCACATTATTTTGAGTCCCTTCCTCCTCCCCTGCTCAGCAAATAGCACTTGCTGTATAAGGAGGGAAGAGGACAAGTGCCTCCTGGAGTTAGATAACTTTTAGTTATTTTCTTTTTCAAGGCATACTGTGCCGTGGAGCATATTTGCATAGTTGGCATTATGCAAAGGAGGTTTTTTAATGGGGTTGTTTTTTTTTGTTTGTTTTTTTAATCAATATTGCTTAATATGTGCTGTTGTCTTTAAACCCTCTTTTCAGTTTGGAAAGCAAGAGCATACTGAATTTAAATTGTATAAATTCTCACAGTCTGAAAATTCCCCACGTCATAATACATTAGCGTTCCCTGTACGTACCAGGATCAGTCCAGACTGCTGGGTTATGCCTCCCCTCCAGCAGATGGAGTCAGAGAGAAAACCGAACGCACCCCCCAGATATACTGGTGTGCCACCTGCTAGCCCTCAGTATTTCCTCTGACTCCAGCAGATCGAGAGGCATAACCTGCGGTCCTGTCCTGACTAAATTTAATATCAGGTGTATTCTTCTTTTTGTCTGACTAGGTTGTCTGCACTGTCTAGATCAATGCTGGGGATTTTTGATTCTCTCTAGTTTTAAAAAAAACAAATTTTCTGTGGCAAGTTTAATTCTTTGGCTATTGAGTTAAGGCAGGCGTGGAGGGCCGAGCTCTCCCTCTTTTACCCGGATTAGGGTCCCTTGGTCCTGGGGGGGAGTTTACCGGTGGGCCGGTCACCCCCCCCCCCCCTCCCATTTCTGGGGTGTTTCTGCCAGTTTTTCATTAACTGAAGAGGGCTCCTTTTAAAAACAAAAAAAAAGACACTTAAGTCCTGCTGGCGGCAGGCAGTGCTCTAATTGAAAGCCCTAGCCTGCCGCGCATACCAGGGACTCCGGAGGGGGTGGCTTGTTGTTCACCCGGCGATTTGGCGCGCTTTTATTACTTCTTAGGAGTCCTTACCTTTGGGGGTTTTTTCTTCCTGCTTTCAAATGCCGCGGTCTTCGGCCTGCACGGCCTGTGGCTGGGCGGGGGCGCGACTCTCCAGGGAGGGTCTCTGCTCCCGTTGTATCCCCGGGGGCGAGGGACCCTCCCAGGGGTCGAGCGCTGCCCGCAGCGGTACTGTGGCGTCTTCTTCGGCACGGCAGGGGAGACTGGCTGCCACGCGGTCGTCGGCTCCGCCTCCCTGTGCTAGGGAGCCGGCGGCCATTTTGGACACGCGGCAGCCGGCTGACTTGGACTCGGAGGATGAGGGTTCCTCTCCTCTCTCGCCGCCTGCTTTAAGCCCGCGTTGTGGATCGGACCTGAATGGTCCTCCAGCCCCTCCCCCTTCGGGTTCCTCTAAACGAAGGGTTCCTTTTTCCTCCAAATTTGTTCTTTTAATGCATCAGGCATTTTTGGAGGCAGAGGCAGGCTGGGAGCCGGAGGAGCCCCCTCCCGCTAAGGTTCCTAGGGTGTCCCCTAGCGCAGGCATAGCGGGGGTTCCTGGAAAAGCGGGGGCTTCATTAGGAGCCGTTCCTGGAAAGGCGGGGGCTTCAGTAGGAGCCGGCAATATATCTTTAGGGGGTACGAGTGATCCGGGAGGACTTGATGTCGACCAGGGATCCCCGGAGGCTGCGGGGACAGGGGTCTCGGACCCACAGGAGGCTCTCGAGGGAGATGACCCCGAAATTTTACGCCTGTTTGGCAAGGATGAGCTTAATTTTCTCATCCAGCATGTGTTACAGGAGTTAGAGATTCCCGCCCCGCAACAAGACACAGATACTTCTACGGGGGACGTAGCAATGGCAGGTTTGAGGGCCCCCCCGCAAACTTTTCCTTTACATCCTAAAGTTGTACAGCTGGTATCTAAAGAATGGGAGGTTCCAGAGGCATCCCTGCGTGTTAGCAGGGCAATGCATAAGTTGTACCCTCTGCCCTCACAGTCTTTGGAAATTTTTAAGGTTCCTGCCGTAGATTCGGCGGTCACCGCTGTGGTAAAGCATACTACCATTCCGGTCACGGGAGGCGTAGCGTTGAAGGATCTTCAGGACAGAAAGTTAGAGGTTCTCCTGAAGCGCATGTTTGAAGTAGCGGCCCTGGGAGTCCGAGCAGCAGCTTGCAGCAGTATGGTGCAGAGAGCCACTCTCCGCTGGGTTCAGCAGTTGCTTACCACACAGGAGCTCCCGCCTGCCAACTGCGTGGAGGCGGCGGTCGCTTACACAGCGGACGCCTTGTATGATTTGTTACGAACCTCTGCCCGTACTATGTCCTCAGCGGTCGCTGCTCGCCGATTACTTTGGCTTCGACGTTGGTCGGCGGACGCCTCGTCTAAGTCGCGTCTAGCCGCCTTCCCCTTCAAGGGGAAGTTATTGTTTGGTGAGGAATTGGACCAACTCATCAAAGACCTGGGGGATAATAAGGTATATAAATTGCCGGAGGACAAGCCCCGTCAGTTTCGTCCTTTCGGGAATGCGCGATCCCGGTTCCGGGGGCAGCGCAGATTTCGCTCCGGAAGGGGTGGTTCTTTTTCGCAGAAACAGCAGGGCCCGAGGTCGCAGTCGTGGTCTCCTTGTTCTTCGTCCTTTCGCGGCAGGCGGCCGCAGCGATTGGGAGCCTCCCAGCACCCGTCCGCCGGGAAACCTCCCCAATGAAGGCGCGCTGGCCCACTCCTCCTTCCCCCGCATCGGAGGTCGGTTATCCCTGTTTTGGGAGGAGTGGGTCAAAATCACGTCGGATCAGTGGGTTCTCGACGTGGTGCGCTACGGTTACGAGTTGGACTTTGCTCGGCCCCTCCGGGACTTTTTTATGATATCGCCTTGCAGGCCTCGAGAAAAGCAGCTGGTCATCGCCCAGACGGTAAACCACTTACGGGCCCTCGGAGCGGTGCTACCTGTTCCCTCGGACGAGGCAAGAACGGGCCGCTATTCCATTTATTTCCTAGTCCCGAAGAAGGAAGGTACGTTCCGTCCTATTCTGGATTTGAAGCGAGTAAACAAGGCGTTACGCGTTCCCCGGTTTCGCATGGAAACTCTACGGTCTGTTATTGCGGCCGTCCACAAGGGAGAATTTTTGGCTTCTTTGGATCTAGCCGAGGCGTATCTCCACATCGGAATCCGGGAACGGCATCAGAGATATCTGAGATTCATGGTGTTGGGAGAACATTACCAGTTTTGCGCCCTTCCATTCGGCCTAGCTACGGCTCCGAGGGTGTTCACCAAGATTCTTGTGGTAGTCGCAGCCTCCCTGCGTCGTCAAGGGGTATTGGTACATCCCTACCTGGACGATTGGCTCATACGGGCGAAATCGGAGAGCGACTGCAACCGGGCTGTCCAGATGGTGGTCCAGCAACTTCAGTCGCTAGGCTGGGTGGTCAACTTTGCAAAGAGCCAGCTGATTCCAAGTCAACGGTTGGAGTTTTTGGGGGCGCGTTTCGATACCCTGGTGGGCAAGGTATTCCTGACTCGGCAGAGGATGGAGCATCTGATGTGTCAGGTGCAGAGGCTGCTGGGTCTCCCCTTGCCCACAGCCTGGGATTATATGCAGGTCATTGGACATATGGTGTCTACTCTGGAGATGGTACCGTGGGCTTTTGCTCATATGCGGCCATTACAAAGGGCTCTCCTTTCGCGCTGGGATCAGAAATCCGAGGATTACGGAGTACAGTTACCTCTGTTGGAGCCGGCGCGATCCAGCTTAGCGTGGTGGTTGGTCCCGGACAATTTGCTACAAGGAGTGGACCTCGAGCCCCCCAATTGGGTCATAGTGACGACGGATGCCAGTCTGACCGGTTGGGGAGCTGTCTGTCAATCACGGGCAGTACAAGGATCGTGGACCCCTCTCCAAGCTTCGTGGTCCATCAACCGTCTGGAGACCAGAGCGGTCCGCCTCGCCTTGCGTCAGCTTCTGCCCTTGGTGCGGGGACGGGCAGTTCGGGTCCTCACAGACAACGCAACCACGGTAGCATACATAAATCGCCAGGGCGGCACGAGAAGTCAGCAGGTGGCGGTCGAGGCGTCCTTGTTAATGACCTGGGCGGAGCGCCACCTCGCCCGCATCGCGGCCACTCACATCGCAGGCGTAGACAATGTACAAGCGGATTATCTCAGTCGTCAGCACTTGGATCCCGGGGAATGGGAGCTCTCGGACCAGGCGATGAGTCTCATCACCCGGCGATGGGGGGTGCCGCGCCTAGACCTGATGGCAACTCGACTCAACGCCAAAGCAGCGCGTTTTTTCAGCCGGAGGCGAGAACACGGATCGGAGGGGGTGGATGCTCTAGCGATTCCATGGCCTTATCACATCCTCCTATATGTGTTTCCCCCCTGGCCCTTAGTCGGCAAGGTGTTGCGGCGTCTGGAATCCCATCAGGGTCCAGTGATTCTGGTGGCTCCCGAGTGGCCAAGAAGACCATGGTTTGCCGACCTAGTCAATCTAGCCAGAGACGGGCCTTTACGGTTGGGCCACCTTCCGAACCTTCTTCGTCAGGGACCAGTATTTTTCGATCTAGCGGATCGCTTTTGTCTGGCGGCTTGGCTTATGAACGGAGGCGTTTGAGAAGGAAAGGTTATTCTGAACCGGTGATTTCTACCTTGCTTCGCGCGCGGAGACCTTCTACCACGCTTGCTTATGCCAGGGTGTGGAAAGTTTTTGATTCCTGGTGCGCGGCCGCCCAGGTTCAGCCTCGTCGGGCGGTCATAGCGGATATCCTTACTTTTCTTCAGGAGGGTCTGAAGAAGGGGTTAGCTTACAGTTCTCTGAGGGTCCAGGTGGCGGCTCTGGGTTGTTTGAGGGGAAAGATTGAAGGCTCCTCTCTCGCATGTCATCCGGATGTGTCCAGATTCTTGCGCGGTGTACGAAATTTGCGTCCTCCTCTCAGAGCCCCTTGTCCTTCATGGAACCTGAATTTGGTACTCAAGGGCCTCACCGTCGTGCCCTTTGAGCCGCTGAAGCGAGCCACTTTAAAGGATCTCACCCTCAAGACAGTGTTTTTAGTGGCTATAGCGTCCGCGCGTCGGGTATCGGAGCTACAGGCGCTCTCGTGCAGGGAGCCGTTCTTGTGTATCTCGGACTCAGGGGTGTCGTTGCGTACGGTTCCTTCGTTCTTGCCTAAGGTGGTCTCGGCTTTTCACGTTAATCAGTCTGTGGACTTGCCGTCTTTCTCGGAGAAGGAGCTGCAGTCTTCTCACGGTTCCGACTTGAATCGTTTGGATGTTCGTCGAGTGCTTTTGCGATATTTGGAAGTCACCAATGCTTTTCGGCGGTCGGATCACTTGTTTGTGTTGTGGCAAGGGCCCAAAAAGGGTTTACAGGCCTCTAAGGCTACTATTGCCCGCTGGCTGAAGGGCTCGATTGCGTCCACGTACATTGGGTGTGGTAAGTCCGTTCCGGACGGGCTTAAAGCCCACTCTCTCCGTTCCCAGGCGTCTTCCTGGGCGGAGAGTACTCAGGTCTCTAGCCAGGAGATTTGCAGGGCTGCCACTTGGAAGTCGTTGCATACTTTTGCTCGCCATTATCGAGTAGATGTTCGTGGGCCGTCGGCTGATTCTTTTGGCAGCAGTGTGATTCGAGCGGGACTCTCGGGGTCCCATCCCATTTAAGGCGGCTTGGGTACATCCCAGCAGTCTGGACTGATCCTGGTACGTACAGGGAAAGGAAAATTATGTTTCTTACCTGATAATTTTCGTTCCTGTAGTACCAAGGATCAGTCCAGACGCCCGCCCTCTTTTGTACACAAGGGAGTCCGCTCGAGAGGCTTTTTACTCACTGTGCTGTACCACTGGAACCTGGTAAGTGGAATTTCCGTCTTTACCTTTTGGGACATGGTGTTCCATATGTGCGGTTTGTTTAGTTTGCGCTTTGCGTTTTCACAATGAAGGAATTCTTTGCGCTTAGGCGATTACTGTTCTTAACGTTACTGCTTGATCTAGACAGTTGCTATGGTTAAGTGGGCGGAGGTGTTTTTTCTCTGCTTTGTTATTCATTATACTGAGGGCTAGCAGGTGGCACACCAGTATATCTGGGGGGTGCGTTCGGTTTTCTCTCTGACTCCATCTGCTGGAGGGGAGGCATAACCCAGCAGTCTGGACTGATCCTTGGTACTACAGGAATGAAAATTATCAGGTAAGAAACATAATTTTCCTATGATGCTTTCAGACATCTAATCAACAAAAAACAGAAAATCGCTTAATCATTCAGCAGCTCTTGGGGTTTTAATTTATGTAGTGAGACAAATGAAGTGGAGCTGTAATTTTAATACATGTTAGAAAGTCTTATTCCTCCACAGAAAATGTTGGGTTGGTGGGTTTTGTTTGGTTTTTTTTGGTTTTTTTTTAATTTCTCTTCTGTACCTTGGCCATCACTTGTCTCTAAATTAATTTGCAGAATTGTTTAGTAAATTTCCGATATTGCTGCTAACTACAACCTGAACAGGAGTTGCTAAGCTAATCTGTGATTGGAATTCAAAACGAGTTTCCCAGTCTACAAAGCTAAGACACATCTTGTTTTAATATGCAAAAAAAAGTGTGAACATTTTATTTTCCCTTTTTTTTAACATAAATTTACATCTGGTTATGACTAATAACCAATGGCAGGGCAGCTTTCAAAATACAATAGCATCATGATGTTTTTTAACCTCCTTGAGAGATTAGTTCAACCCAACTGGCCTATTGCCCTGTAAGACATAAAAAGAACAAGGGATTCTAGGTGGAGGGGTCGAGGGCATCTGAAAAGCGTGAGCTGGGGCAGGGGTGAGGGTAACTGGGCACTCTATCTGTGGCACATATTCAGATAATTTTGGATGAGCTGTTGGAAAGTCGTGAGGGAGAGAGAGACGGACATGATGATTTTATAAGGCCAGTTTCCCTGTAGGAAATTAAGATAAAAAATACACAGAGAGGTCCATCAGAAATTATGAACCTAAGATGCTAAGCCATCTACTAACTGCTATTAGATGCTGTATGTATGGCTGTTACTTTGATCTTATTTATTTTAAAAGCAGTTTGGGTATGATAGTTCCATCAAAGGCGGAAGCAGCAAATGCTTATGCACAGCCCTTAATGATGCACAAAAATTATGTAATTTGCTTTTATGGAGTCCTTTCCATAGCTCTTACATCACAGCAAAAGGAAAAGACAGAGTGAATAAGAGACATACCTGTACTTTTCAGCGTTTATATAAGTGCAATGAAATGATTGCCCTTACGAACAATTAGTGAATTTTGAGAGAGTGCTATCCACAGCCTGTAGCTTCAAGCCAGCTGTTCCCCTCTTCATGCAAAGTTTTCCAATCTGCCTTATGACCAATCGACACTCTGACAGTAAGTATATGTTTTTACATGCTCATGCTTTCAACTCCAAACATTAAGGTTCTACTAATTGTATGCAGCCTCTCTAAATAAAAAAAAAAAAAAGAAAAAAAAATTGGCTGAAGCTAGAGTTGAAGAAGCAGAAGGCAAGCAGAGAGAGAAAATCAAGTTAAAAATAAACCGAATGCAAACAGCAGGAGAGCAGTTGGAAGAATGTCAGCATGGGGAAGGGTGGTGCAGCTACATCAGCAGCACCCAAGGCTGATACAGGAGAATTTGATGACCAGGGCAGACATAGAAAGACTGTGAGTAAGCTTTTAAAATTGCATGATCGTCCATTTGAGAGACACGGTTCAAGGTGGGAAGGGCAAAATAATATCCAGGGCAACAAAGGGGGCTGTCGGCATGCATGATTTCAGCTCTTGTTCTGAAATCACTATAATACATGTCCACGTTTAATAGTATGATGCACAAGTTGTATGAATGATAGTAATTTAAAAACCATCTGGCACTCAGGAATTGAACACTAGAGATTTAATACACCCAAAATGAGCCCCTAAACCTAAAGGTGTGGATTGAGATCCGGCATTACCAGGTATGCAAACCGTACAATTGCACAGGATGACACACCAGGTGGGGGGGGGGGGGCAGAGAGAGAGAGGTCTGGCACTGGACATCAGAGCTGAAGAGGGAGCAAGGCCCAGCACGGAGCCATGAGAGGGAGAGAGGCCCTGCATTGGCCATTGGTGGAGCCTATCCTGCCAGCAGCAGAAGAGGGAGGGAGCTTATCTTGCCTGGTGGAGTAAGGGGAGAGGCTCCAGGACTGCCATTGGCGGAAGAAGTGACAGGATGCGAGTTGAGTGGGTGAGGGGGGGAAAAGGAAGAAGGGAGGATTTGTATTCATGTGTGTGTGAGAGAGGGTGGGGTGATCTCAGGGTGACTGGAAACCCCAAATCTCAGAGTGACTGGAAATCCAAAGCTTCTTGCCTAACCCTGATCTCTAACTAGTTTTCCACTCTTTAAAAAAAACAAAAAACCACCTTGCCCTTAGTGGGAGAGAAGGAGGTGCTTCTAGTCCTAATGATCCTTTGCTTCTCTTCATCATTACTACTTGGCCTGGTCACTGGGCTTTCTGGAGGAAAAGCCTTCCTTCTTTTTCTCCCCAGTGCCTGAGCTGTAGTATTTTAATGCAAGATGCAATGATATTTATTTTATTATTTTATACTAACATCACCAGTCCTTTCAGCTGGAAATCTTTTTAAGTCCCATATTGAGTGAATTGAGCCCCAAGCAAATTGCACTAATAAGATGTCATTTTTTAAAAATTAGGTTTTTATTCTGACGTCAAAAGATCAATTTCAGCTATTTAATTGCAACGTAATGCAATTCCGCTGTAGCCAGCCTGTCCCGTGCTTTCTGCTATCAATTCCAAATCTTTGCCAAGGACTGAGACTATTATTGTTGAAAACAGAGGCTTATATTCTAGTACAGTTCTGTCTACATTTTGAATATCCTCAGTGTTTGCTGAAAGTATAACTTATACTCTGCCTGCAATGTCCCAAAGGAGGGGTTGTGGTTTTCCTAAAACAATGGCTGAATATTTAGAGATGCTGGACAATAGAATTGCCCCCAACAACACTGAGATGTAAGGTGGAATGGAAAATGGTTTGAGTGTTTTATATATGATTATGCCACATCTTAGGACTGGGCCAGGATCCCCAGACCTTGGCACTGCCTGTACAAAAAGAATCCATATTGCCAAACCACTTCCTAAATACCTCTCCTTCAGCTTTTCATTCTGTGCAAAAATCTCACCTGCTTCCTCTCACTACATTAACACCCAGGGCCTCTGCTGGTACACACCCAACCTGTTGTCACTTCTCTCAGCACACCTTCTCATACCACTTCAGCTTTGTTCTTGGCTTTTTGAGCACTGTAATCTGTTTGGGCAGGGGACAATGTCTTAAGTTGTCACAACCTGACCATGTTGTGCTCCCAAATGTGGTGGTACAGCAGTCACCTTGCTTGTATTGTGGTAAGTGGTGTATTTGTTTTATTTTTGTCATTTGTCTACTATTCCTGCATTATATCTGATCTGTATAAAGCGAGGTAAAGCAGCACATTGTTTAGTTATTTATTTCAAGTTGGGGGGGGGGGGAAAACCCTTTTGGATCAGATGGTGCAGTAAGCAGAGTAGGATGTGATCCCTGCTCAGGGCCTGGCCTTGCTAAGCCACCCTCATTGGCAATTTGTCCACTTCAACTGGTATCAAACTGAGTGGATTAGCTTCTCTGGAATGGAGGAGTATCTTCCTGCAAGGAATGTCTTCCCATGCTACAAAAAAGGAGGAGAAAGAAAAGGCAAATTTAGGTGATGCCTAGATGGCAGAAGTAGAAAACGGAACATGTGGTCCCTTAGTGATAGCAGAATTAACAGCTGCAGGTGGTTAGTGTTTTATAATTTGAAAAATTCTAAAGCAAATTAGAGGATATTTCCTCTATTACAGCTTATGAGATGCGCATCTCAGAAGCTGAACAGAGAATGTCTGATTTACAGGACAAGCCATTGGTACAAAAACTATGGTTCAGTAGTATAATGATAAACTAGAAGATATAGAAAATATGGCTCTGAGAAACAAGAGTGGTTGGTTTACCTTGAAACCATGACTGAAAGTGATCTCCATTTTGAGAGTCATGACTTACTTGGGAGCTGGGCCATTCCAAGACACATGGCAGCCTGCAAGTGGAGCAGGTCTATAGACAGGGCCGCATAAAGACTCAATGGGTGAACCACAGCTTATACTAACCTAAATCTTTTCTCACAAAATGACTATTTTGCAAATTATTCAAGGGGGCTAGCAATTGCACTATGAAAATAAAAATATACAAGTCTTCCAGCCCTTTTCCCCCTATCTTTTCCTTTTTTTCAATCATTAAAGATAATCAATTGTTTAGTGAAGTAGGTCATGACCGAGTGTACCAGGAGAGGTACTGTTCACGGGTAAAATTCAGTATACACAATGTTACAATTATGTTTATATTGATGTAGAGTTCATAGATTACTCTACTGCACATTCCTAAGTACTGTACTGTGCGTCCTTATGTTGTAGAATGCATTGGGTGGGACAAAACAGATGAAGGTAACAAATCTATATCAGTAGTCATACAAGCTTACAGGGAGCACTCATTCTCTCTGCGGTTTACATGCGGAGTTTATTCTCCTTTGTATTTTGTGGATTATGTAAAAGAATTCTACAACATAAGGACGCACTGTACTGTGCGTCGGTGCTCTTCTGCCTATTCCTGAATAATTCCTGTTCTCCTGTCTCTTTGTAAAATGCTTGTTTAAAAAGCCATGTTTTTAAACTTTTCTTAAATGCCTTGAGATCACTTTGTAATCTGATCTCTGGAGGCATTGTGTTCCATATTATGGGTCCTGCTAATGATAAGGACCTTTCTCTCACTTGGGTTAGTCTTGCTGTTTTTACTGATGGAATGGTTAAGAGTGCTTTATTTGCTGATCGAAGGTTTCTGTGTGGGACATGTACCCGTAATGCTGTGTTTAGCCAGTCTGATTTCTCATCATGAATTAGTTTGTGAATGGTACATAGGTTTTTGTATTTAATTCTGTGTTCAATCGGTAACCAATGTAGTTCCGCTAGGGTTTCAGTTATATGGTCCCTCCTCCTTTTTCCAGTTAGTATTCTAGTTGCTGTGTTTTGAAGTATTTGAAGTGGTCTTAATGTTGTATTTGGTAATCCCAGCAGAAGGGCATTACAATAATTCATGCTGGAGAAAATTAGTGCTTGTAGAATTGTTCGGAAGTCATTTTGAGTTAGTAGTGGTTTTAGTTTTTTTAGTACCATGAGTTTTGCGTAACCTTCCTTTACTTTTAGTGATATGTGCTGTTTTAGATTGATTTCAGGGTCCATTATTATTCCAAGGTTACGTACTTTTCCAGTTAGTTCAGTTTTCTGGTTGTCTTTGAGGATTATTGAAGTTTGGCTGATTTCAGTATTTTTTCGTTCTAGGTGTAGAAATTCTGTTTTATCAATATTAATTACAAGTTCCATTTGGGTTTCATTATTAAATTTAGAGATAAGGGGAATAAACATTTTGATAGAAAAGCTTTCTTATTGGAGAAAAAAAACTATATTATCAGTTTGGAAAGAGGCGGCATCTCCTTCCTTCTGACACTGACATAATATCTTACATATCAGTCATTAAGAGTCATTAACCATACACAGGTGGTAGTAGAAAATAGAGACCCCCCCTTAGTCCTACACAACATCCCCCTTTAATTAACACCCCCCCCCATCCCCAAGAGTTGCCCCAACCCCCAGTCCTTTATAACAACCCCTTTAATTAAACCTCCAACCCCAAAAGTTACCTCCCACTCTTTCCATTAAATAGAAACTCTGGTAGGGTCCCCCCAACCTCAATATTACCCTTCTGGGCTAATATCCCCATCTCAGACCGCTCCTAGCCCTGCTATCTTTTAAAAAAGTAATTGGTAGTCAGTGGAAGGCCCAGTCGGAGCCATTTTCCAAAATGGCACCAACTGGCCTTTGCCCCTATTATATATTGTGCAGAATGTAAATGGTTGTGAGATTTTTAGATCTGACATTTGCTTTTACTCTCTTGGACTGAGAAGATTTCTCTTCATCACAGTAAAAGCATTCAATGTTACTAGTATCTTGATTTCTATGACAGTTAATGATTTATTTATTTATTTATTGTTTTTATATACCACTCACTCGGATACCAGACCTGGCCGGGGTGGTGCACAACATATAAAAACTTACAATAAAATAGCCCCCTTACCTTATCCTGCTAATGCCAACACTGACCTCCCCAAAATATTACCTCCAACAGAGGCAGGCTAAGATAGGAACAGCCAGAGTTTTACCTTCTTTCTAAATGCCAAATAATTTGACACAATCCTGACCTCCGGTGGTGCCAAGTTTCATACCTCCAGTCCCACCACAGAAAAGGTCATCCTCTGATACATCTGTTGGGGAGAGGTTGGAGGGTCACAAATTGATTTTACATTTATGGCTGCAGAGAAGAGGAGCTGATCCTATCAAGATGGGCAATATATAGATTACGGGAAGAAATGTTCAGTTTGAAATGGTGAGACTTGGTGAGGATGTTGAATGACCTGATAAGAGAGGAGGCTAGGGATATGTGTGTGTGTGAAGGTATTTGTGGGTATAAAGATGCCTCTGATTATCATTGTTTTAAAGTCACCTCTGACAGAAAGGGTGGGGGCCAGCCACTTAATTTGGGAAACATTTATAGTCCTGTTGCAGATTTGTAAAATGTAATGTTAAGCGTTAATTCCATCATGGAATGTTCATAGATTTCATTCACCTATAAAACATTAAAAGATTTTGACATATCTCAAAACAATGCACACAGGTAGCCTTTTTATAAGAAACTTATTTAGATGACGCAGGGCATAAAAAAAATTAACAGATTCTGTTGTTCTTTTGTGAATTTTCCTCATGTAAGAACTTTCCAGCTTGATTCATAACCTGTTCGCTTTTTGGTGGAGAAGGTGATTCATGATCGTCAAGGTTGATTTTTATGAATAGTTATGCAGATTAGGGAAAGGAAACTTGTGTTTATATGATCATTCGTGTTTTTTATAAATTGATTGCTCAGGCTGCACAATTTGTTGATTACCACTTTATCTTGGCAGGAGATTTCAGTGGGATGGCTAATGCTGAATTGGATATTTCTCCAGCTCGAGTGGCTGCTTAAAGGGGCATATCCTCTCTCTCATTCTCAAGCCAGTCCTCTGGAGACATTGAGCCAGTCAGATTTTCAGGATATCGATAATAAATATGCATAATGACAGATTTGCATGCACTGCCTCTATTATATGCAAATCTCTCTCATGTATATTTATTTTGGCTAGATGTGTCCCAAGGACTGGGTTGAGACTCCCTAAGATATCTTTTATTTTATGTTTATCATTATTTATGTATGTTCAAGTGGACTAACATGGCAACCACATTAATTTTAGTCCTGCTCTCTCAGAATCTATATCACAATATTCAAGCTACAAGTATGGGGCTACTCCTGTTTTGGATCACTCTCCTATTGATCTAAGTATAACTGTTGGTAATAGATCAAAATCATTATATGCTAGCAAGTTAAATCCAATTTTCTGACAGGATAAGGACTTTAAAGATTATATGATGGCTAAATAGGAAACGGGGTTGGGGGGGGGGGGGGAGACAAGCTGACACCAGCTATAGATTGTTGCTTAGTTGGGGAAACTGGCACATCAGCATTAAGAGGTGATTATATTCTTATATAACCAAGAAGTATAAACTAAAAAGGGAGAAATTATATCAGGCAACCAAGAAGCTTAAACAAGCTAAATTAGATTCCAGAAGACATCATACCAAAGAGACACAAAGTCAGGTGGAAAAGAAGAGGACTATAGTAAATACTTTATTACAGGCAAAGTTTCAATCAACAATTCAATACTACAAAGGATCAAGGGGTGAGCCAAGAAACTACAGACCAGTGCGTATGACGTCTGTGCAGCAAAATGGGAGAAACTATCATAAAGAACAAAATTGCTGAACATATAGATAGGCATAGTTTAATGGGACAAAGCCAACATGAATTTAGTCAAGGGAAGTCTTGTCTCACAAATTTGCTACATTTTTTTTTAGGGCATAAACATATGGATAAAGGTGAGCCAGTTGATATAGTGTATCTGGATTTCCAAAAAGAATTTGACAAAGTCCCTCATGAAACTTCTTAAGAAATTAAAAAGTCATAGGATAGAGAGCAGTGTCCTATTGTGGATTGTCAACAGGTTTAAAGATAGAAAACAGAGAGTAGTGCTAAATGTTACATTATCCCAGTGGAGAAAGGTAAATAGTGGAGTGCCCTAGGGATCTGTTCTGGGACTACTGCTTTTTAATATAAGAAGGGAGGTCATCAAATTTGCTGATGACAAAAGATTATTCAAAGTTGTCAAATCACAATAGGAGTGTGAGAAATTGCAAGAGGACCTTGCTGATGACAAAAGATTATTCAAAGTTGTCAAATCACAACAGGAGTGTGAGAAATTGCAAGAGGACCTTGCAAAACTGGGAGACTAGGCATACAAATGGCAAATGAAATTTAATGTGGACAAGTGCAAAGTGATGCACTTAGGGAAGAGTAACCCAAATTATGGATCCACAATGCAAGGTTCCATATTAGGAGTCACCACTCAAGAAAAGGATCTAGGTATCATCGATGAAAATACATTGAAATTATCCACTCAGTGTGCAGCAGCAACCAAGAAAGCAAATAGAATGCTAGGGATTAGTAGGAAAGGAATAGATAGTAAAACAAAGAATATCATAATGCCTCTGTATCACTCCATGGTGTGACCTCATCTTGAGTATTGCGTGCAGACTATTTCTAGTCACCACATCTCGAAAACTAAATAGCAGAATTAGAAAAGGTACAGAGAAGGGTGACCAAAATGATAAAGGGGATGGAACAATTCCCCTATGACGAAAGGCTAAAAAGGTTAGGACTCTTCAGCGTAGAGAAGAGATGGCTGATGGGAGATATGATAGAGGTAAATAAAATAATGAGTGGAGTGGAATGGAATGAATACACTTTAATCAGTTGTTTACTCTTTCTAAAAGTACAATGACCAAGGGGGACACAATGAAGTTATTAGGTAATACATTTAAAATTAATAAGAGAAAATATTTTTTTTACTCAATGCATAATTGAGCTCTGGAATTCATTGCCAGAGGATGTGGTGAACGCTATTGGTGTAGTTGTATTTAAAAAAGATTTGGATAAGTTCCTGGAAGAAAAGGTCATTAACAATTATTAAGGTAGAATTGCAGAAATTCACTGCATATTCTTGGGATTAGCAGCTTAGAATCTATCTACCCCCTTGGGAACCTGCCAGGTATTTGTGATCTGGATTGCCCACTGTTGGAAACAGGATACTGGGCTTGATGGATTTTTGGTGTGACACAGTATGGCAAGTCTTATGTTCTAAAGCAAAACTATAAATATGAAAACAGAGGGATCAAGATGGTGTCAACATAAGAGGATGCTGCTGAACTCCTGAGTCCTGCTTAATCTTGCTTATGTTTTCTTTACTTGCATATAAGGGGGAGGAAACCCAAGGTTAAAATAAGGACCTACTTGCCTTCAGTTTCAGTGGTTTCCCAGGAGAGTTTGGATTCTTGGTTCTTTATATTGGCATTATCTCAAGCCAATTCAGAGCAACAGAAGGTCCTGGGAATTTTGGAGATGACCTCCCTAAGCGATACTAACTTCTCCTTTAGTACTGAGGCTCTCAATCCACTGCTAATACCCCTAAGGTTTTTGCGCTTCAGTGAGGGGTTGGCTTCTCCTCATAAACTGGTGGTCAAGTCTGTCCTTGCAGAAACCCCTGAGATTATGTGGGATTATTTGGGTCTTTTGAAGGGAGTATTTTCACTGGCATCAGTGTTCATTGAGGAGTGACATCAGGCAGAGCTGCAGATGCTGGAAGTGATTTGTAAGGCTCCCTAAAGATTTTCCATTTCCAACCCCCGTTTCACTACCTGGTTTGGGGTCAACCAGAGTTCCATTGGTAGTCAAGCCAGGAAGTTTTGGGAAACATGAAGAGGGATCTAGCAAAGCTTGAGGAATGGGCTAGAGTTTGGCAGTCGAGATTTTTAATGCTACAACATACGGAGTCATGCATTTATGCTGAAAAAATTCAAGAAAGCAGTACAGTCTAGGGAGTGAAATTCTTCTATGCATGAAATAAGCAGGCGCTGGGGATTATTGATTCAGATGTGAAAGATTTGCATGCACTGCCTTCATTGTATGCAAATCTAGCTCATGCATATTCACTATGGATATCCTGAAAAACTGGCCTGTTTCTGGCACTCGAGGACTGGAGTTCACCATCCCTGGTCTAGAGCAGTGGTTCTCAACAAGTGTGTCATGAGGTCCTGGGAGGTGTGTTGCAGGACAACAGATGGCTGCCTCCTTATCAGCCCGGGTGTGAGTTTGGTTGACTTCTCTTACAGTGGGAGGCTATTGTCACTTCCTTCTTTTTTTTTTCTAGTCCAGTGGGAGGCTGTTTCCTCCTTCACCCAGATGAGAGCGAGACATTGCCAGCTCCTGCAGTTCTGGGCCTGATGGGTCACAAACTTTCTCTTCCCCTGCTGAGTCTGGGAGTGATGCTGCTGCTGATCTCTTCACCCTGTGGAGGGTGGGGGAAAGGAGTATGGGGGGATGCTGGGAAGATGAAATGGAATGGAGAGGGAGTGTGGGGGCTGCTGAGCAGGAAGGGGTGGGAAACGGGGTCGGAGTAGCTGGGCAGGCAGGGAAACGGGATGAAGGAGGATAGGGAGAGTCATGCAGGGGCGAGAGGGTATACAGGGACAAGGATGTGAGGGGTCAGGAATGCTGGGCAGGGATATGCGTGTGAGCAGATAATTGAAAGGGAATCATTGGGAAAAGTGAGGATGATGGAGTGCAAGAGCCATTATATGTCAGTTTTGGGAATGTGCAAGGATATGTATTTCTGTTTCTAGCTCTCCAATTTTGCACTGCATGCAGAGTGGCTTTTTAAGGTTTCCATTCCAGTTTTTGTCTCCACATTTGTAATTTGTGGTCTTTTATTCTGTATTTGGTGAAGGTCAGATCTGTATGTGTGACTGAGTTGAACTATTTTACTAGTAGGTAGGGATTTGTATCAATCTTCTTTGTTGTGTTTTCTCATTCTCAATAGGACGTGCATTGGTGCTGCACTGCTGCCTTTTCATAGGAAGGGCTATTGCTGTTTGAGTTCTTGGAATTAGTGTTGCAGTAGTATGGAAGGTTTGCTGAGTGGTTTTTCTTTTTTTTTTTTCAGGTTTTGTATTTTACAATGCGCTTGGAAGTAAGGGAGTTTGTGTTTCTGTTACTGAGATAGCAACGCAACGCAACGAAAGAATTCTACTCAAACAAAATAAACAAATTCCAACATAACCCCAGAATGCTCTTCACTAGGGATGTGAATCATTTTTTGACGATTTAAAACAATCGTCAGATATATTTTAAATCGTCAAAAATCGTTAGAACCGCGATACAATAGCAATTCCCCCGATTTATCGTCAAAAAATCGTAAATTGGGGGAGGGCGGGAAAACCAGCACACCAAAACAATCCTAAAACCCACCCCGAGCCTTTAAAATAAATCCCCCACCCTCCCAAACCCCCCCAAAATGTTTTAAATTACCCGGGGTCCAGCGGGGGTGTCCCGGCGCGATCTCCTGCTCTCTGGCCACGGCTGCGTTCATAGAAATGGCGCCAGTGATCCTTTGCCCTTATCATATGACAGGGCAAAGGTAGCGCCGGTGCCATTTTGGTTCCTGGCTCCCGACGTCACGAGTGCAGGAGATCGCTCCCGGACCCCCAGGGACTTGAGGCCCCCCCAAGCTGGCCAACTGACCCCCACAAGACTTGCCAAAAGTCCAGCGGGGGTCCGGGAGCGACCCCCTGCACGCGGGCCGTATTGCCAATATTCAAAATGGCGCCGGCGCTACCTTTGCCCTCACTATGTCAAATGGTCGACGTCGGCCATCCAGTGCTCCTACCATGTGACAGGGGCTGGCCAATGGCACAGATACCCTGTCACATGGTAAGGGCAAAGGGCCATTGGCGCCATTTTTATTAATGCAGCCGATGGCCCGAGAGCGGGAGATCGCTCCCCGTGCCCCCACTGGACTACCAGGTAATTTTAAAACGGTTTTTGGGGGTTCGGGAGGATGGTTTTTTTTTATCGGATCGGGCGCAGCCGATAAGAAAAAAGAGCCAGACGATAAAAATTTTAAGATTTTGAATCCGAACCAATCAGATTCCGGTTCCAATTCACATCTCTGCTAAAATCAGCAATCATTAAACCCATCCTAAAAAATAACAACCTAGACCTGAACAATCCACTAAACTACCGTCCCATATCTAACCTACCATTCATTGCTAAAATCATAGAAAAGATTGTACACTCCCAACTCACCAACCACCTAGAAACGAACAACCTCCTTTCCCCTGCTCAATTCGGCTTCAGGAAACACCTAAGCACAGAAACACTACTCCTCTCAAAAACACTCATTTACTGGGAAAACTGCCTCCAATCCATTAACCGCCTTCTCACAAGTCTGAACCTGGTCCTTAATGCTGCCAAGACTGAACTCCTCATTTCCTCCAACCACATGGACTTAACCTATCAGACTCCCCCCCAACACCCAGATAACACAAGTAAGAGACCTTGGAGTAATCCTCGACAACCGTCCGAATCTAAAGAAATCCATTAACAACACAACCAAGGACTGTTTTTATAAACTACAAGTTCTGAAAAGGCTCAAACCCCTTCTCCATTTCCATGATTTTAAGACAGTCCTCCAAACTACGCTCTTTGCCAAGATAGATTACTGCAACGCTCTCCTCCTTGGTCTCCCCATCTCCACCACCAAACCTCTTCCGATGCTCCAGAACACAGCGGCTAGAGTCTTGACTAACACCAACTGCTGAGCACACATCACCCTCACCCTCCAGAACCTGCATTGGCTTCCAATAAATTACAGAATATTGCACAAGTCCCTCACCATAATCCACAAAACCATCCACAATCAGCTACAGCTAGACCTTCAGATCCCACTCAAACTATACTCATCTACAAGACCTATCAGAGAAGCATATAAAGGAACCCTGCAAGTCCCCTCAACCAAAGCCACACGTCTTACAGCCACCAATGAACGAGCATTCTCGACAGCGGGACCTGCCATTTGGAATACCATGCCCCCAGACTTCAGACTGGAATCCTGCCTTCTAACATTTTGAAAAAAACTCAAGACTTGGCTATTCATTCAAGCCTTCCTTTAACTTCTAAACCATGTAAATGCACCTGTCACCCACCTAGTCAGACTTCGCTCTACTCAGCCAAGCGCCCTGCCTAACTACAGCTTGTTATGCTTTATTTATCTCTTCTGTCTTTCGCTCTGTCTTAGCCCCCAAGATCATCTCACCTTGTTTATTGTAACTTTGCCTTTAGTTAAATGGTTTTTTAAGTTATACCCCCTCGTTCTGTGTAAACTGATATGATATTGTTCATGAATGTCGGTAAAGAAAAGAGTTAAATAAAAAAAAAAAAAATAATCACCATACTCAGAGGCTTTGACATCGGCCAAAGCTACCTACTAATCCTCCTAGACCTATCCGCTGCATTCGACACGGTCAATCACTCAGTCCTAATTGACTGTCTGACAGAAACAGGAGCAACCGGAAAAACACTACAATGGTTCTTGTCATATCTATCAAGAAGAACTTACCAGGTTTCATTCAACAATACCCTATCAAAGAAAATAAACCTAAACACCGGAGTTCCTCAAGGCTCAGCACTATCCGCGACACTCTTCAACATCTATCTTCTTCCGATATGTCATCTCCTTGATGACCTTGGGCTCACCCATTTCTTAAATGTGAACGATATCCAAATTCTAATCCCAATAAATAACACAATAGAGAAAACCTACATAAAAACAGCCATGTATATCACCAAGATAAAGAAAATACTTACCGACTTGAAACTCATAATAAATATAGAAAAGACAGAAATAATCATCCTGGAGAGAAAAAAGAAGCCATCACCCCCTCCTCCACTAAAAATTGAGAAACAAAAAACAGCAATTGCACCTGTCACCCACGCTCGCAACTTAGGGATTATCATCGACAGCGAACTATCATTCAAGAACCACATCACCACTAAAATTAAGGAAGGATACCACAAACTACGAACATTAAGATGACTAAAACCTTTCCTAAACCCAGACAACTTCAGAACTGTCCTACAGCTACTCATTTTCTCCAACCTGGACTACTGCAATTCATTACTATTCAGTCTACCAATCTCCATGATATGCCCACTTCAAATCTTACAAAATGCAGCTGCCAGAATCCTTACCGGAACAAAAACAATGAACTTATCACCCCAGTTCTAATATCACTACATTGGCTCCTAATAAAATTCCGAATAGGGTATAAAATACTGAATCTAATACACAAACATATACACAAAGGGCAAACTGACTGGTTAAACAAAAGGATAAGACTCCACGCACCACAACGAAACCTCTGCACAACCAACAAAGGCCTCCTGAAAATTCCACCTGTACAACCGAAACAACGAACCTCAACCCACGACAGAGCCATAACTCTCGGAAGCCCCAAACTCTGGAACTCCCAACAGAATTAAGAACACAACCGAACTTAAAAACCTTCAAGAAAGAACTAAAAACCTGGTTATTCATCAAAGCCTACCAAAACAACTAATGAAATCCCACCTCATCCTTATTATCCGGTAACCAAAACCCTTTCGATACAAACACTTGCAACCCTGTGAAAACATATAACCAACATTGTTTACGCACACCCAGATTATGTTCTAGAATGCCCTGACATGTGCACTAACTTATTATACTATCACGATTATTGACATGAATACTGACAACACTGAGATGTACTTCTGTTTTCTTACCTGTATTTACAATACCTACATGTGCTCACAAACCTGTATATAATTTGTAACATCTATATGCACTAACTATTAGACAACAAATGTAATCTGTATTGCTCGACCAGTCGAATCATGTAAACTGTTGTGATGGCGAAATTGAACGACGGTATATAAAACTTGACAAATAAATACATAAATAAAATATGGGGAGTGGTATTTGAAATATCCTAGTTCTGGGCCAGGGGGGAGGGGGGGTGCTCCTGTGAATGCAGAGTATGTGTTTACATTTAGTCCCATGATGGTCAAGAGTTCAGTGTGTCATGCATGTAATAAGCATTATCTGCCAGGTGTGTCCCAATAGAAAAGAGGCTGAGAATCACTAGTCTAGAGGGTAGCAACTAAAATGGTCAGTGGTCTTTTTGGTAAGGCATATGGGGACATATGGGATATCCACAATGAATATGCATAAGGTAACATTTACATGCTATGGAGGAGGTATATGTAAATCTATCTCATGCATATTCATTGTGGATATCCTGAAAACCTGACTGGATGGGGGGACAGGTTTGGGAATCACTGCCTTAGAAGAAGGGCATGATATTATTTATCGTAATCCATGTTGAACAATTATTGGAAGCTGTGGAATATACGAATGTGTGACTAAAATAAAACAAGAGGAGATATGATAAATACATGTAGAGGAGGTGGATCTTTTTAGATGGAAAGGAGAATCTGGAAGAAGTGGTCAAGAAAAGAGGGCAAAAAGGGGTAAACTGAGGAGTAATCTAAGGGGAGTGAATGCATGGAACCAGGGCCAGATTTAGGCAAAGGCAACATTCGCACGTGGCTAAGGTGTGAAATTCTGATGGTGCCCAAAAACTAACATGCCCCCTCTGTTCTCTGACTGCTGTGGTTGAAACCTCTCATTCCTGATCCTCTGCCTATGAGCACCATAATCTTAAATCCGTCCCTGCATGGAACAGTTTCTCAGTGAAAATGAGGACACTATCTGAATTCAAGAAAGTATGGGATAAGCACAGGGGATTTCTGAGGGAGCAGGACTTGTAGAGCTGAGCAGTGTTGTGGATGAGCAGTCAAGATGAGTTGTATGCAGTGGCGGATTCCCGATGAAGACCGGCCCAGGAGTTACCACGTGGTCTGCCGAGCGCGGCTCTGTCATGGCTGCGCTCGGCCCACCGGGGAATGCCCAATCCTCTGATAGGCCAATCCACCCCTGGTTGTATGGTCTCTTTCTGCTGTCATGTTTCTATCCAGTTAGGGAAATTTCATACACAGATTCTTGTTTTGAAAACATTCTCATAATTTTTCAAATTATTATGCAAACAGTATTATCCCTTACAAATACCAACTCATCCTTTGGAGATTTTTCTATTTTTACCTCAATAATATCCAACCTCTTGTTCCATTCCAAAATATCCTATGCATGAGTCTGCACTTTAGAAGTTAGGACAGCAGCCTGCATTGTCAGCCACTCCAGTTTTCCAGAGAGGGCTTTCCTCACTCCCTCTAGTACCATCTAAATGGCCTCAAGTGTAGTCACTGCAGGCTTTACCAAGGAAAATTTGGACTAGCCAACCCCTTTCCTGGTCACGGTAGCTTCTGCCTAGGTCCACCTTAAGTCACCTTCGGTGCCAGCCTCACACAGGAGAAGAAGAACCTCCAGCTGGGCTCTCGGCTGCATCCGCATCAGCAATGGGCAACTGCCGTAAGGTGCCAGAGCCTCACAAATTCCATGGCCAGTCCAAACTCAGTCCTCCTTACCTTCAGACTAAAAGAAACTTCAAAGACCTGGGAAGTCAGCAGCTCACCTGATCCTGCTCCACTCGCCAACAGCCACTCTCCAGAGGAAGGCATTAGCAGCTCCCACAGCACAAACCGGTCAATAGGGTCTGATGAGGGAGCTGACCCAGCTCTTACCCTTACACGTCCCCATTAACATTATGGGTATATAAGATAGATAGATAGATATTTTTTTACATGTAAAATATATTCAATGTTATACATTACATCTGTTAATGCTGTAAATAATTAGCCATTATAGTTATTATACCATTCTACCAGAGTTATTAATGTAAACCGTTTGCCTTTTCATGTAAACTGTTGTTATACCTGTAAACCGGAGTGAAGGCTCGTGCCAAACTTCGGTATATAAAAGCATACAAATAAATAAATAAATACATAAGCAGCAGCAGCAGGAAGAATGCAGCATTGACAGAGCTGCTGCGACCATTCAGTCTGTCAGCAATCTTGCTCTGCTCCTCAGACTATCCTATAATTTCATTATACTTCAAAGCAGATTGAAATATTAAACATGCATATCCCCCACATCTACAATAGGTCATTACATAACTCAGTCCTCCCATCATTATGCTAATACGCTCAGAAGTGTACTGGCCTAGCGGGACACTGCAAAACCAAATACTGTTTTTGAATATGGCTCTGGTTGTACTAGAGAAGAACCTCAGCTCCAGTTGGCTATTAACCAAAAAGCTGAGGAGTAGATTTTAAAAGGTGTGCACGCACGTCCATGTGTGTGTGAGTGTGCTACCCGGCACGCACACATGGACGCAATGATTTTATAACATGTGTGCGCATACATACCGGATTTTATAATCCGTGTGCGAGTGCAAGGGGGGGTAAAATTTTGTAAATTTGTGCGACGACGAGATCGGGGCTCCCCCAGTTCCCTCCCAATCCGCTCCAATTTAGGAGTGGACTGGGAGGGAACTTTCCTACCCCCTACCCTAACCTCCCTTCCCCTCTCCTCCCCACCCTCTAAATCCCCCCCCCTTTTTTTTTTTTTAAATGCGTGCAGCGGGTGCAGGGCCTGGACCTGTGCGTAAGTGGCGATTTTTTTACATGCGCGGCAGATTTAAAATCTGGCCGTTGAGTGTCTAGTGCAAGGGACACCCCAAGGGTTTTCTTTTTAAGTCAAATTTTCCTAGCTCAGTCATGGCCAGGATTTCAGATCTGCTTTGAAATGTAATGCAAAGTCTTACTCCAGGCTCTATGAAGATACAATATCTTTACTGATTTTTTTTTTTTAGAGGAAACCATGAGTCATCTGTCACAGGTTCCGGAGTGCTCTTTTTCTTTAATCTTATAATCCTAAAATTTATGCTCACAGTAAATGATTGTTTTACAGACACAAAATGCAAGATCCCCATGACTTGAGGACATTTAGAGCTAGATAAACTGAGGGATATTTTTCCCCATTTAAGGGTAGATTTTTAAAGAAGCGCATGTGCGTACATGGGCCGTGAGCAAATACGCTCGCGGATTACAAAATCCACCACACGTGCTCAAAAAGGGGGGGGGGGTAGACTTAAGAAAATTTCCCGCAGCAACACACCCCGGCCTTCCCCAGTTCCTGCCCAGTCCGCTCCAATTAAGGACGTTTTAATTTTATTTCGTTGCTCACAGCTCTGTTGGAGCAGTAGCAACGTGCGTGCGCCGGCAGTCCCTTCCCCGGTACAGCAGCAAATGGCCACTGTACCGGCCGCCTCCCGGACCACCCCTTTATCTGGGCCCGGCCCTTCGGCGATAATGGAGGTTACACGCATGGCCGGGCCCCTTTGAAGATGCGCGCAAGGTCCGGCCACACACGTAACCCCCCCGTTTTTTACGCGCGCAGGGGAATTAAAATTTGGCCGTTAATGTTTATGGGAAAAAATGCTTGGCTCTTGGTGGTCGCTATAGCCCAAGGAGAATACATGACTTTAGATCAGTGGCAGCAGAGCGGAAATGACTTATCGGACGAGCAGAATGCACGAGGAGAGGTGTAGAGAGAGAAAAGACAGGAGAGGTAGTGAGGTGCTGCAGAGTGAAGGCATTTGTGGGTGAGAAAGAGGAGCCTGAACTATATGCGGGAGTGGATAGAGAGCCAATGCAGTGACTTCAGAAGAGGGGTTAAGTGAGCATAGCGACTTTGGCGAAAGATAAGCCACACAGCTGAATTTAGGACAGATTGCAGTGGGGCGAGATGGCTCATGTGGAACAGGTGTGCTGTATCATCTGATTTAAAAGGCAGAAGCCTTAACACTGTTCCAAGGAGGTTCAGCATCAAATTAACTGTTCCTCTCCACAGCTTATCACTTTTAAAATCAAGAGGTCACACTTTCAGAATTGCTGTTAGTGGGAGAATGTTAGGCAATTAAAAAAAAAAAGAATAACATTAAAATATTGCCTGTCCATTAACTTACAGCTGTGTAGCATGTAGCATCAAGAAATTCATGAGAATATATTTTCAGAAGCTGAAAATCTTTTATCCTAGGACTGCAACTTTCAGTGGTTGGTCTATATCTCTCCTGTCTGTGTCCTTCCCCTATACTGCCAATTCCTGTCTCCGTGCTTTCCACCTGGCTGCGCTGCGTGCATCATGCTCCCTCTCTTGCCATGTTTATGGCTTATGGTTTTTCTATACCGTCACATCGGCGGGGCCTTCACAACAGTTTACAATCAATTAAAAGAGAAATACATTAATATAATAAAGAAATTAACAGCTATAAATTAAAAAGATAAAAAATACAGAAATCATATAGATTAGCTGTTAAAAGATTCAAAAGCTAAAAATATAAACATAACACATCACTCTTCGTAAAAGCAGATATTAAGAACGACTAAAAACATTATTACTAATCCTAATAAAACAATATTCAACTCTATTAAAAGGTGGAAAAGTTAAGCCAATATGTAACTAATGCTCATGCTCTATATAGGCACATTTAAACAGCCAAGTTTTTAATTCTGCATTAAATTTTTACTTATCTGCTTGTAGTCTCAATTGAGTTGGTAATGTATTCCACACTAGAGATGTGAACCGGAATTGGTTCGGATTCCGGTTCCGATTCACATCGTGTTTTTTTTTCGTCCGGCCCAATCGCGGTTTTGTTTATCGGCTGCACCATGTGACAGGGGCCGGCCAATGGCACAGATACCCTGTCACATGGTAAGGGCAAAGGGCCATCGGCGCCATTTTGATTAGTGGCAGCCGACGGCCCGGGAGCAGGAGATCACTCCCGGGACCCCCACTGGACCACCAGGTACCTGTAAAATGTTTTTGGGGGGGTCGGGAGGGTGGGGGAAGCTAAGGGATTAGTTTTAAAGGGTCGGGGTGGGTTTAGGGGTTATTTTTGTGTGCCATTTTTCCCGCCCTCCCCCAAAAGGATAAGAGAACCCCCACGAACAATATCGTGGGGTTTTCCTATTGTTTTGGGGAAGCCCCCGATTTCTGACTATTTTGAAAATATCGTACGATATTTTCAATCGTTCGAAGCCCGATTCACATCCCTATTCCACACTTTTGTTCCTGCGATTGATTTTACATGCTCCCTTACTTGGCTGAGCCTGCCAGATTTTTTGTTGGAACTGTCAGAAGACCTTTGTTATTCGATCCCATCTTAAAGACCCACCTTTTTGAAACAGCTTTTAAATCTTATGCCTGATTGTCTGCTTTTAGTCTTGACTTTCTTTTCTTTTTAACCATTGTCTTGCTTTATGATGGAAGAGGCTCAATGGGAAAGAGCTGGTTGATATAATGGTTTTGGATTTTCAGAAGGCATCTGACAAAGTCCCCATGAGAAACTGCTCAGGAAATTACAGAGTTATAGGATAAGAGGCAGTGTCCTCTTGTGGATTGGTAACTGGTTAAAAGTCAGAAAAGAGAGGAGGGTGGGATTAAATGGTCAGTTTTCCAAATGGAGAAAGGTCATTAATGAAGTACCACAGGGATCTGTATTGGGACCTGTGCTGTTTAACATATTCATAAATGAGCTGGAAAAGGGAGTAACGAGTGAGGTGATCAGATTGGCAGACGATGCAAATTTATTCAAAGTTGTTAAAACAGCAGCAGAGTGTAAGGAGCTGCAGGAGGACCTTGTGAGACTAGGAGAATGGGCATCTGAATGGCAGATGAAATGTAATGGCTCTGTGCATTCAAATTGTTATTTGGGTTCTTTCTGAACACTGCTTTGTAGCCATTTTAGGATGAAGAGTTTATACATTTGTAAGAAAATAAAGGTGGAAAAGTGCAGTGATGCACATTGCTAGGCTATTTATAGGGGGCTGCCACCCAGGAAAGAACCTTGGAATCCTTGTGGACAAAACATCCAAGGGAGGAGGAATAGCCAAGTGGTTAGTGCAATGGGCTATGAACCAGGAGACCAGCGTTCGAGTCCAGCTGTCGCTCCTTGTGATCTTGCGCAAGTCACTTTACCCTCCATTGCCTCAGGTACAAAAATTTAGATTGTAAGCCCTCTGGGGATAGAGAAATACCTGTAGTACCTGAATGTAAACCAATGTGATATCTCAGATCAAATGTAGGTATATAAAAATAATAAATAAATAAATGTAGAAATTCTTAGCTCAATGAGCAGCAGGAGTCAATAAAGCAAAGAGAATGTTAAGAATGATCGGCAAAGGTAGGGAGAATAAAATGGAAAATATCATATTGCCTCTGTATTTATCTATCGATGGTACATTGAGTATTGTGTGCAGTTCTGCTTACCCCATCTCAAAAAAGATGCAGCAGAACTAGAAAAGGTTCAGAGAAGGGCAACAAAAATGATAAAGGGGATGGGACGGTTCCCTATGATGAGAGGCTAAGCAGGTTAGGGCTCTTCAAGCTTGGAAAAGAAAGCAATGAGAAGGGACATGATCAAGATTTATAAAATCATGGGGTGGAACGGGAAAATAGACTGGCCATTTACCCTTTCAAATAATACAAAAACAAGAGGACAGTCCATGAAACTAACAACCAGCAGATTTAGAATAAATTGTAGAGAGTACTTTTTCACTCAGCGCACAATCAAGCTAAGGAATTTGTTGCCAGAGTATATGGTCAAGGCGACTAGCATAGTGGGGTTTAAAAGCAGTTTGGACAAGCTTCTGGAGGGAAAGTCTATGACTATCCAATAAATAACACTCAGACCACAATTCAGTGTTAAACCGGCGCAGTTTTAGTGGTGAAGAATCAAAGTAACCGTGTTGGTGTTATGCTGGTCCTTAAAAAGTAAGGGGCAGATTTTCAAAGGCTACGCGCGTAACTTGAGAAAATCTGCCCCTGCGCGCGCCGAGCCTATTTTGTATAGGCTCGGCGGCATGCGCAAGCCTCGGGACATGCATATGTCCGGGGGCATGGCTGTGGTTCGAGGGTGGTCCGGGGACATGGCAGTGGTTTGAGGGTGGTCCGGGGGTGGTCCCGAATCCCCCGGCACAGCTGTCTGTGAGAGGGATGGCGAGCCGGCACGAGCAAGTTAAAGCAGGCGTACTTCAGAAACAAAAGATGGGGGGGATTTAGGTAGGGCTGGGGGGTGGGCTAGATAGGGGAAGGGAGGGGAAGGTGTGTGTGGGGGGCGGGGGAAATCGCAAAAAAAGTTCCCTCCAAGGCCGCTCCAATTTCGGAACGGCCTTGGAGGAAACGAGGAAAGCCATCGGGGCTCCTCTTGGGCTCGGCGCGTGCAAGGTGCACAAGTGTGCACCCCCTTGCGCGCGCCAACCCTGGATTTTATAACATGCGCGCGACTGCACGCGCATGTTATAAAATCGGGCATCGATTTGTTTGCGCTGGGTTACACGAACAAATCTACGCCCGTGCATATTTTTTAAGATCTGGCCTATAGTTTCTACAGCTTCCGTACCTGTTCAACATTGAATTGTGGTCTGAGTGTTATTTATTGGATAGTTTTTTAATCTTTACACTTGTTTTTTTGGACTATTTTTGGATCATTTATTAATCCTCTAGGGAAAGTCTATAAAACATTATTAGCCAGGTAGACTAAAGAAAGCTATTGCTATCCCCGGCCGGGGAGTGAGTAACAAGAAATAGATCTGCTTTCCCAGTAACAAGAACCCAGATCTGCTGGGTTCTTGCAACCCACACTGGCCACCGTCTGAGACAGGACGGGCCTCAGTCTGACCCAATACTGCATGCTTTACGTTCTCATAAGGGCATTTAGCACATTAGTCCTCAATTCATGCCCAACAACTTTCAGCCTCTCATGATCCCTCACCAAATTGCTGCCCATTTTGGAGATGAGGGGCGTGCGTCACTAAGAACTCACTCACCGCTTGGACTCTACAGCTGCCAGTCTAACGGTTGCCATGGATTCCCAGCAGCCAGCCCCTGAGATCTGCATAAGACCATGCAGTCCTGGCTGCCTGCAGACTTAGCAGCGGAGCTAAGCAGCCCCACTCGGAGGAGAGATGCCCGCAGGAGCAGAGATGAGAGACCGAAGGTGAGAGCAGCGAAGAACTTGAAACATTTGTTGGGAATATGTGTGCATGCAGAGGGAAAAAGCAGTCAAGAAACCTTGCTCTAGTTTATTAAAGATAAATATAACATGCAATCATTTAAATGTTACATTTCATTCTTTTTCTTTTGTTTGCACTCTTTCTTTGTTACCCACTGAAGAATTTTCTCTGTGCAGTCTTTTTTTTGTCATCTATAGTTTTCGGAAGGTGGATAGGCGAATATGTTGGCACCCTTCTCAGATGTTCCCAGGCACCTATATTTAATATATATTTTTTTTTTTTAGTAAAGCTTGTATTTTTATTTAAACCCTACAAGGTTTTAGAATTTTTTTTTAAGTTGACAGCCGCTGTAGTGTGTTGCTTAGTACTCGATGTACAGACTTAAGAAACAATATGAATTGCAAGCAAAACCTACAGCAAAGGATAAAATTCTGGTTGCTTTACTTCACATTTTGTTTTTAAATACTGTATTTTAGCAAAGTTCCATGTTTCAGGTATTTTTGCTGAGCAAAAATACCTGAAACATGGTACCCCCGTCACTACTTTCTCAAACTGCTGAGTGTAAGAGATTAAGAAATGGATCTCTTAAACCCAACAAACAAAAAATAAAAAACCAAAAACCAGTTTGGAACACTGATTGCTTCCAAACCTGCAACACTAAAAGAGTCCAGGATGCAGGAGGTTAATGGTACATGAGGTTTTCGGCAACTCAGAAAATTCATCAGTAGGTAACACAGGGAGCACAAACAAGACACAGGTTTTTTTTTCTTCAAGATTCTTTTCTGCTGTGGAGTTCAGCTGTTAACATTGTTTGTATATATAAATATAATAATAAGAGTAAAGTAAGTCTTTTTACAGTCATTGGGAGGCATTATGATTTCTTGATGATCCTGTGCCCAAAGACTAGCGGCACATCAGAATCCAGATTGTTATTGAGAAAGGAGACAAGTATTTGTTGTAAAATAATTTAGGAGAGGAAAGGATGCCAATTAAGGGCAAAATCTGTCCACTTCGACAGTAGATGAAATGATGCGATTTGCAGAAGGAAGGGTGTTGCCAACAATTTATAAAGCTGACTTTCCATGATTTTTCTTTGTATTCATAATTGTTAGGAGAAAACATCTAATCTCTTTCTATCCACAGTGCATAAGTTAAGACAGTGCTGTTATTTATTTAAACAATTTAAATTCCACCGATCCAGAAATCTCAGCGGATTACAAGTAACATACCGCAAAAATATTTAAGGACAGCAATAATAGGTCATGAAACAGCCACTGATTACAAAACAAATAGTGAAAAGCAATCAAACAGAGTCATGAAAAGAAAGACCAATAAGTAAAGAAAAAGAGAGAGCAGATTCGAGCAAGGGGACATCAGTATGCGAGGCTGATCTAATTTGTGGCACTGCTTCTTGAATAAACTAGAGCAGCAGATGATAAAATTGGAGATGCCTGCTGCTGCTTAGGCTGTGACAACTGGAACTTTTGTAAGCAGACTGGTTTCTCGGACACATGGCTAACATACAAGAAAGGGTGGGGACAATCAAGGAAGTGAGCATCTTCTGATCGTTTTTTGTTGTTTTTTTTAACTTATCAGCTAATTACATCTTTTAAGTGCTTATATTTTAGCATCCAGGACAAACTTTTTAAAATGAGGAAAGCATTGACCTGTGAGCAGAAAATGAACAGAGCCAAAATGCAAAGTTACCACATCCAGAATGCTCTGGCAGAAAGTTCTCTATTTAAGCTGAACTAGATGGAAGTGTGAAAAGGAACAGGTCTTAAATTGTTAACAGGAATATTTTTATAAGAGAAACTTAGTTTAGCCTTTTACTAGGATTCTCAGCTAACAGTCTGCTCTAAAAGTACAGTAGGCTGAAACAGAGAGGTTGTGTGTTGCTCCATAGGACAAGTCTGATTCCTGGACCCAGAACTCAGGCCTATAGGGACCATAGATGGCATGGAAACAGCATTTACGAACCCGTGGGAGGGAATCACAGCCATTGCTATGGATTGGCATCTACCACTGGTTCAATCGCACAGCTGTGCCAGGTTTCAGAGAACCACGATCCACGTCTCTCGGCCACAACTTTTAGCTGAGCTAGACAGGAGTCAGAGAGAGGGAAGCCTCAGGTAGTTAGATATCAAGGCTTACGGTAATGTGGAAATCTCCAAATCCATGAAGGACTCGACTAAGCTCCACAATACCATAGCACCAACTGGGGCAGGTTGCAAGAGAACTGGAAGCTTGAATAAGGAAAAGGAAGGGCAGGCGAGGGAAGGAGGGAAAGCCAAGTGACTCGAAACCTGCAGATACTCGAGCAATTATGCTTCTCGATTGGTCAACTCTGCTTCAATACAATGACTCGAGTTTTATTGTAAATCGAAGAGACATAATTGCATAATCAATGTAACTGATGAACAATAGGAAATTTAAAATAAAAGAAAGCTTGGGGATTTCATAGACATTAGAAGATTCATTGCAAAAATATAGTGTTCAAGAAACCGAAATTCTCAATTCCAAACACAAATTGTGGTGGTGGAAGAAGTTAAGATGCATCAAAACAGATTTTTTTGTTAAGGACTCTGTCATTATTCACAAGCTGAAATTTGAAAATAATTTTCAAAAAGCCTAATTTACACCTTTTTAAGTTTTTCTTAGAGCGCCCACTGTTTCAACACTGGAAACATTTAAAAAATATTATTTCTGCTCTGAAATTCCACCCCTCTGCAGAGCTTTCTTTTTTACTTGCCTCCTTATAAAATAAAGGAAACTGGGTATTTGGGGTCAGAGTGGGACTTGGTAGCAGCTTGCACCAGGATTATTATATGTGCTTTAAACTCAAGACAGGGATGAATTGTTCAGTAGGTATTTTGAGGTGAAGGATGCTCTTTTCCCGAATTGTCATGCAGATTTGTTTCCAGATGTCGCTAAAGTTAAGCAAAAGAAAAGACCGTTCCTTCTGCTGCATCCAAGAGTGTTAGATTAAGCTTCAAGCAACGAGAGGTTTTTTTTGTTTTGTTTTTTTGTTCTCCCTTGGCAGCTTTTCTCAGTAATAAGGCCACTGTTACTGCAAATGTAGAAGCGAGTCCCATCTGTGGGTAGTCCTAGTTTTGGTGTAGAGGAATTGGGTCAAATTGCTCTAGATTTTTGTACTGATGCTTATAGTTATCTCTTTTCCTATAATAATCTCTGTAATTCATAAATTATACATCTTGTATTACAAAAAAAGAAAAAAACATGACAATAAATTATACATCTGATTAATCCTAGAAAGCCAACATATTTTGGGATATCCAACATATTTTGGGATGTTGGCTTTCTAGGATTAATCAGATGTATAATTTATTGGTATTTTTTTCTTTTTTGTAATTATAAAGGCCTGGTTAACCCTTTTTCTGGAACAAGTGTTAACTTGTAATAAATACATAAAGAAAAAAAAAAAAAAGGAAAGCTGGTAGGATAAAGGTGACATACGGTAACTGGTAAGTGACTAGTGTCCAGGTTTAAACAAATTTGGTAACAATGGGCACTGTCCAGAACATTGTTTACATACTCTGTTAATTGTCTGAAAAGCGATGCATAAATGGAGGGAATAGTAAGTGTATGTATATATATATATGTGTGTGTGTGTATACATATATACACATACACGCATACCTACATACACATAATCCTTTTATCAAACTACTGCTATACCAACAGTTCTCCCATGTTTTCATATATACAGGTGTGCACATAAGTTTACACACCCCTCCCACAATTTGTAAGATGTGTAGCAGTTTAAGAAAACATGAGTGACCAGACAAAACATGTTATTTTTAATGTGCATCAAATTAAAATTATTGTGCGTCACAGCATAGCACAATCATTTAACAAACCATAGCAATAAAGGAAATAACAAAATAGTCCTGTTCAAGTGTTTGCATAGCCTTAGCTCTTAATATTGTGTACCGTTCCCTTCTGCATCAATGACAGCTTGCAGTCTTGTGATAGTTGTGAATGAGGCCCTTTATTTTCTCTTGTGGTAAAGCTGCCCATTCCTCTTGGCAAAAAGCCTCCAGATCCTGTAAATTCTTTGGTTGTCTAGCATGAACTGAATGCCTGAGTTCTCGCCAAAGTGGCTCAATGATGTTGAGGTCAGGAGACCGTGATGGCCACTCCAGAACCTTCATTTTCTTCTGCTGCAGCCACTGAAGGGTCAACTTGGCCTTATGTTTCAGATCATTGTCATGTTGGAAAGTCCAAGTGCATCCCATGCGCAGCTTCCTGGCTGATGAATGCAAATTCTTTTACAATATTTTCTAAGATGCTGCATTCATCCTGCCATCAATTTTGACTAAATTCCCTGTGCCGCTGTAGTTCACACACCCCCAAAAACATCAGAGAATCACCTCCATGCTTCACGGTAGCAGTTATGACTGTGACCATAAAGTTCAATTTTGGTCTCATACTCCAATTTATTTTGTTCCGGAAGTTTTGAGGGTCTCTAGGTGCTGTATGGCGTATTAGAAACAGGCTGTTTTGTGGCATTGATGCAGATGCATCCCTGCTTTTTTCTGACAACTCTACCATGCATCCCATTGGGCTATGTGACCATTGCTTGTTAGTAACCGAACCCATAATTTTCCACTTCTTGATCAGAGTTTGAACAGTACTGATTGGCATTTTCAAATCTTTAGATATCTTTTTATATCCTTTTCCTGATTTATAAAGTTGAACTTTTGCTCCTAGATCCTTTGACAGTTCTTTTGCTTTCCCCATGCTTCACTAACCACCAAAATCAGTGCAGCCCTGGAAAAAATGCACAAGGGTTTTTCAAGAGCTAAGAAATTCAATGCCTATTCATACACAGACACGAGTTACAATCAAACAAGGCACAGGTATGGATACCCAATCTTCATTGCCATCTCAGCCTGTGTGTGTCAACGTCAGTGTATATTATCAGCCCAAACATTCAAGAATATGCAAACTTTTGACCAGGACCATTTTCTTATTTTCTTTATTGCTATGGTTTGTTTAATGATTAAACTATTATGCATTACAGAATAGCACAATTTGAAGCACATTAAAAATAACAGGTGTGTTTTGTCTTAGCATTCATGTTTTCTTAAAATGCTATACATCTTACAAATTCTGCCAGGGGTATGTAAACTTATGATCAAAACTGAATATACATAATGTACATACACAAATACACTGTTTGGAAACATTTCCTGCTAAGACTTTAAGTATTTTAATTTAATATATTTTATTTTAGGATGGTGTTCCATTAAAAAATGAATTTAAATGGAGTGTTTTATGTATATTGTATTTTATACACCGCACAAATCAGGCTCCCTCTGTGGACGCTTTATAAGTGGGAAATAAAAACCTGCCTTACCTTACCAAAAGTTGAAAAGAAACTGGGCTCCCTGATACCAACTGTTGATAGATTTCACTTCACTGCAGTGGGTTCTAATAGATTTGTATTTTTAAAAGATTCTGACAGATATTTAAGCAAATCAAACAGCTGCAGCTTTACTTGCAAAATAATCACATAGGAGCAGATTTTCAAAGGGGTACGCGCGTAACCCCCAAAAAGCTGCCCCTTCTACCCCCTGCGCACGCCAAGCCTATGTTGCATAGGCTCGGCGGCACACACAAGCTCCGGGACGCGCGTAAGTCCCGGGGCTTTCCTGGGGGGTGGGGGCTTGTCAGGGCCGGTGCATCATCAGGGGGGCATGGATGCGACCTCCGGACCAGCCCCCCTGGAGGCAAGCTGTGCGGCTCGGCGCACGCAGGCTGCCGATTTTGCGCAGCCTTGCGCACCGACCCCAGATTTTTGTTTGCGCCAGTTGCGCGAACAAAAGAACATGCGTGCATACTTTTTAAAAATCTGCCCCATAATTTTCAGTATCCGAGACAACTTATCAAACCAATTGCTTACCTACTGCCCATGGAGGGTTTGCAAGGCAGGGTCATTTCAAGGTCATCCAGTCCACCATGGTTTTAACTAGGCCAGATTCTGGTCAGCATTACAGTAAGACCTGGAGCCCTTAACTATTCAAGTTGGGTACCCCCTTCAGGCATGGCTTAACCTCAGTACATGTCATGCAGCTCAGTACATGGTACTGCAGCAAGCCATCCTGCTGATGGCCTAAGGTGGCACCTGTCTCCTCCATGAATCAATATACCTCAGCGTGCCTTACCTGTGAAAAGATCCCCGAATTTTATCGTAGCTCTCATTCAGTGTCAGTTCTTTGGCTCAGGTACACCTGCTTTGGTGAATATAAATTAACACTTGCCCGCCGTAGCTATCCCAAGTGTGCTTGAATGCTGTTTTGGTGGTGCTGCCACCACCACCCCTGCTGGAAGACAATTCTAGGCATCCTGTCAAACAATAAGTCAATTATGCTCTTTTGCATCTATAAAATTTGACCTACATTTTATGACAATCACTTTTCTAATGTTAAGCCTAGATGGCTCTGTATTACTTCTCTTTTAATGGCACAAAAAAAACAGGCAGAGTGTTAGTTCTATGGCACAAGAGGTGCCTTTCTCCTCTGTATGTTTTAATTTATTTACTAAAGCAAGGCCAAACCAAACATCTTTAAAAACAAAACTATGTAGATACTTTCACGTCCCATGTTCCTAAGATTCTCCCTCCAGCCGATTCATGCTTTCGGTACTATGCTGGCGTAGGTTCTTCTGATAAATCTGCATATGTGTTATTGTGACAATTTAAGCAAAATTGCACAGAAAATAGGCCATACAGTTCAAAGACTGAGGATAGTAGTATAGATACAAATAGTGGAGTCCTCAAGACAAATTATTTTTCTTTCCTAAACATATTTAACATTTTTTGTTGAAACCGATGTTTTAAAACTAGTAGAAAACAAGAGAATTTTTAAAAGTGAAAAAAGGCTGTTTAAGAAAGCACAATGGAAAAACCCATGTGCTTATTGAGTCCTGGAACAGAAATAAACATTTAAAAGGACATCTTAAAGATTGATCATTGTACTTAAAAGCCTAAATTATTTACAAAATGGAAATATAGGTTTTTAAAAGGGATTTTATGCTTATTAAATGTTGCTTGTAGACTGCATTTTCCCCTCATTATTTGTATCTTCTTACAGGTACCATCACTAACAACTGTAGCTTCCACTGTGCCACACTGATACTGAACAGAAGAGGATGAGATGCATTTTAATCAGTATCTCCTCTTTCTCTGAAAGGCAGCCTGAAATCACTATTGTTGTTTAATCCTCAGCTCAGTTTTTTGCACTTACACTAAGAGCCACTGAAACGATGGACTTTTGTGCAATCACATTACATTCTCCTCAAGGGATACCTCAGATCGATCAAACTGACTCCAGGCCTGAAGGAGTCCAATCAAGCTCACAAAAAAGCAGCCTTCAGAAAATAATCACAAAAGGCTCTTCTGCCAAGGCATTCCTCAGAAAAGATAAGCAAATCAATAACAGACACAAGATGAGCAAGACGCTCAATCTGTCTGAATATCTTTCAGAGACCAAGAAGAGTTCACCTCTGGATAAGATCACAGCTGGACACAAAACTGGTGAAATTTGTTTAGAAGAAATTTCAACTGAATTCACCAATGTCTCTTCAGTACATTCATATGAAGTTAACATTAATAAAGAAGCAAAGTACTGTTTTAAGAAATTAGAGGATGGGACCTTCAGCATAGAGAAGAAGCCATCAGATGATATGGAACAGAAAAATCAAGCACCATCACAGACCGAAAGCACAAGCAAACAGAAACCAAAACCCACTGGTCCTCATACTGGACGGTATGCATACAAGCCATTAAAGATCTGTTTTAAGAAAAGAAGTAAAACGTTTAAGAAAACTTTAGAAGCAAAAGATGAGCATCAAGCAGACTACGTTACCTTACAGCATACAAATCATTTCAATTTGGAAAAGGAGAAGCAGTCAGATCCAGGCAAAAAAGCAGATGACTCGAATTATTCCCAGTCATCAAGAGGAACATGGGCAACGATTAAAAGTCTTGTAATGCCAAGAAAAAGATTGCATCCTTCAAAGATGCATTCCTACCTTGACTCTCAAGTGCACCCAGAAGCAATGGTAGGAAATGCCTGCCTTCAGCGTTGTGTTAGAAAAAAGACTGGTGCCAAACTTAAAATTCCATGCATAAGTTTCTCAAGAGACAAGAAGAAATCTGGCCCTTGTGAAGTAACAGAGGAAAAATGCTGTACGCTGAAAACAAAAGGAATGAAGGACATACCAAGGGAAACTGAAGCTAACAGAGATGAGAGAACATCAATGATAAAATCTAACCTGCATCAATCCTTAAATGGAGCCTCACCGGATAAAGAATGTGACCTTATGGCAGACGAACAGGTCAGGGGCCCAATTCTTTCCACCGGGAAGAGCCCAGAAATGGGCAACGATACTAGCTGGCCAGAAATAATAGAGCAGGCAACCGGGGCTAGCGTAATAAATGGGAAACATGTACAGAGGAACCCACAGGAGGCTCGAGAGCACAGAAATATTTCAGAGAACAAGGGGGAGGAGGATTTGATTTCTAGTTCCGAGACTCAAAGGTTCTCACAAAACATGCTGAACAGCAAGCAACCAGCAGGCGGTGTGCTCCTTCCTAGTCCCGAGCTAGAAGGGCAGGAAGAAAATGCACCTGCCAAAGAGGGAGAAAGGTGCACACGTCAGAAGGCAAGGCCAGATTCACAGCAATGTTCACTTGGGCAGAGAGGATTAGATGATGATCAAGATGGTACTGAAAGGCAAATTATAAGCAAAGATACAAAAATACACAAACAAAATGAACAATCTGTCGGAGAGGAGTTCATTTTGCCTGCTTATAAAGTACAAAGTAATGAAAAAAGTGAGAACAATAAAACTGGCAGTCCTGTGGAGCACATCAGTAGCGTAATGGTGTCAAGAGGTGATGAAATGTGCGAGAGTGAGCTGTGTTCTAGAAAAGCATTACCGACCAACCAGCCTGCTTACCACACTTTGAGAACTTCAGATCAATATGAAATGCTTTTAATTAAAGCTGCTTCCTCGCTTGTCAAGACGGTCATTCAATCTTCAGTAGAACAAGTGATTGATGAAATGTCTTTTGACAGCAATCATCAACCAAGTATTTTGCAGAGCTAAGAGCCTCCAAACACTGCAGTCCCAAATGCTGGTAAAGGAAACTTTACAAGTTTCAGTCAAGTAATATGACCCATCCAAAGAAGTTCAATTTGCAAATCTCCAGGAACATTTTAACTTGCAATTTCTTCCTAAATATGGGGCATGATCATCTCACTGCTTGCTCTATGCAGCATTGATGTAAACTCAGAACTGGCACAGAAAAGAATGCATATTAATCTGATGAAATATATGTGTATATTTTGCTTGAGAAAATACATTCAGTAACAAAGAAAATAATGTAATTCAATGTACTGAAAAGTGCATTTGTATATTGTATCCACATGCTACAGATTTTATCAAAATGCATTCCTTACAGCTTTCCTTTTCAATTCATTGTAAACACATTGTTGGTGGCTGACTGATTTTGATATGGAACATTCCGTAATCTCTCGTTTTCCATCCCCATGATTAGTGTAACATATGGTGTCAACAATGATGATGCTGGAATATGCTTTATTTAGGAGGGTGATAAAAAGCTTTGTATAATTCTCCAGGTTCTAATACTTAAGCCAAAGTCCCCACCTACAAGCACCTCACCATCATCTGGTCTTAGAATGCGCCCCAGTAAGATCGGATTCTTCTTTATGGATGATCTCAGTATTATACTGCATAGTCTTTCCCAGTGGCTAGATGTGCATCCCTCATTTGTTGCAAATACAGATTATGCTTCCTGCAAGGAGTACTCTCTCACTTCTCAAAGTAGATGATACTACTGTACTACTGTAGGATATCCTGTGCTTGTGCTGTAATAACCCTTATTGAGGTCTAGTACATTTGTTGACTACGGTAGTCAATATGCAGTTCAATCTTCCTATGAAACTAGCATAAGTACAAAAAAAGTAAACCAGAGCCTTAGTTGATGTTGACTATTAGAAAATGCTTCTACAATGCTGCTTTCCAATGGATTCATGCATTGTCCGATTTTCTTTGCTGTCTTCCTTCCTTAAAGTAAGCATTTAAGTGAAATGTCTCAAATTCCTGATTACACATTTATGACAATTTGCATCTACAACTATAAGTCATAATAAAGCACATATGTTTATTTTGTATCAGTTCCAAATACATTTCTTACCTATACATTATATATAAAATGGAACTACCTAATGTATTTTCCTATACAGGCAATCTGTCTACTTTAAATTTTTTGAAATATATGGATTGCCGGAGGAAATACATTACAAAAATAAAGAAAAAATACAAAGATGTGTGCAAGTACGAAAAGGTAAGATTAATCCTAGTCTGTTCTACTACTGTCTCGTTCCTTCTAAACCCACGTTTCTGGAGGAGCACTAAGTCTCCTACAATTTGTCAGGACTTGGTGCAAAAGTGGAAAGAACAGTTACAGTCTCTATTTCACTGTAATTTAAAAGATTCAGAGATTAGCCATTAATCCTGTTTATCTTCCCCACCAATAAAGATATGATTGAGTAGTAAAACAAAATCACTTTTCACATCAATAAAAATGCTTTATGAACCACTACCATAGCGGTCTTCTGTTTTCAGTTTAAACTGATTTTCACTCCTAAATTCGGGGATTTTTCCAAAAGTGACAATTAGCTGAAAACGCTTCAAGTCCCACCCCCACGAGCTAAAGCGCTCACCCTCCAGCGCTGCTGATGTGGCATTTCAAGTACTGCCTCCCCCTCTGCCTGTTGCCCGGTGCTGCCAACACAGCATTTGAAGTGGCCGAGCCCATCACAAGCACTTCCTGACAGGTTCCCTGGCCCTGCACAAAAACAAAAGTGTAGCGCTGAGGAATAGAAAAGCCTCTGTAAGCAGGCTGGCAAAGGAGAGAGGAGAAGCCTGGAGCCCCCACTAGCAAGAACGAATACTGTTGCAATGAGAAAGTGGATGAGAGAAAGGCACATACTAGGAAGGAAATGGGGATAGATTCAGGAATTCTGTTGAGGGAAAATCTGCATAATTTTTTTTTATTGTCCTGGCTTCTGTCTACCAAAATAAACTCTGATTTTTTTTCTGGATAAATATGTCATTTTTCCAATGATTTTCTCCTTTTTTTTTGTTGTTGTTGTTTATGAAATAGTAAACCTTGATAAATTCCTGGGAAAAATTAAAAACTGAAAATGGAGGTCCCTATCTACGGTATCTGTTATCAACCCAGTGAAAATAAGATCGTTATTTGAAAACTTAGATTAAAAATATAATTTATAATAGACATGCCAAGTCAAATGTATGACTGTTCGTCTCTCACACTGGATAGCTAAGCTGTAGGCTTGAGATATGCTGATCACAGTGAGTATTTCTAGTTATGATGTCAAGTTGTTGCTAATGCTCAGGATTCCGTTCCTGGGACAAATAGTCGAACAGCATCAGTAAAACTGACCAGCATTACCCATGCTGTTAATTATTAAGAGAGAACCACAACTTGGATACAAAACACACAAAAAAAAGACAAACTGAGTATCACGTTTTGGCTTGCACATATATATTTATGAAAATAGTTGCTTATTTGTTTAGCCTTTCAAAGTAGGAAAATTTTATAAAAGATCTTCACAACACTGAATATATAAATATGCTAAGCTACACAGAAAACTGTGGACAAAAAAAAAAAAGGCCATTTCACTCATTTTCATATGAACTGGGCCAACCCCCAATTGAACCCTGCCTGGAACAAATTCTGGTAATCACCTTCAAAACTCAATTACCCTTTGAGGAAAAATATTACTTTCTTAAGTTTGCCTACAACTGATAGCTTTGTGGAACTTGACTATACTGTTCCCACTAACATGCATGTAGTAAATCATCTTCAGAAAAATATTTAATATCTTGATCTTCTAAGTAGAATGTTTCCCCACACTTTGGTGATCTTTCTAATGTAAATACCACCCAGCTCCTGAAGGATTTCATATTTTTGTACATTAGACCCTATTTCAACCTTCTTTGTTCCTATTCTAACTGCTTATTATCTTTGGCATAATACAGTGATCAGAAATGGACAAAATTCACACTTGGCCTGGTGAAGGCCTTTGTGAGCTTTAAAAGTCTCCATTAATCCATGTGTTTTTAACACTACAGCAGTATAGTGAGAAATACACTCTGAAAATCCACACTGAACATCCTTCAACAAGCTTGTTGGCCTCCTGGTGCTCAATAACAACAGTTTTACAGGTAAACGTTTGATTGAATTATTAAAAACTCAATACTTGTTGCATACATTATTCTTCAGCTACCTCCTGGAAACCTTTAGATGAAGCGTGCCTGATCCAGGCCTCTAGATGGGGATGCTTAGTTGAAAATGGCTTCCTAACAGTCCCAGTGACTTTTATCACTAAATTTGCTTCCCTTTGCAAATACTGATATACAATATCATTTCACACATTCTTCCAGATTGACCTAATAAGAAATTTCCCCCATCGCTTTCGTCTAAATTAGATACTTGTTGACAAATGAAACTGTTAAATTTTGTATGTGATAGCTATAATATGGATTTAGAGTCTATTTGGTAAGATTTTTCCTTCCATCCTGGGCATACAGCAAATCTTTATCCCTTTAAAAACTTACTGGTGGTATTAATATATTCCCTTAGCTAGGAGAGCTCCACACCAGAAAACGTCTTCAGAATGCTGAGCAGCTGATTAAAGTCCTAGAGCGTGAATCACCTCCTTTGCTTCCAAACAAGTTTCTTCCTTCAAATCTGGATAGGTCTCCGCTGAAATGCTTCTAAGGTCAGAGATGCAAGAGCTTTCCACCACTTTGGTTCTAGTGTGGTGTTGCAGTTGTGTTTTCCTCTGCTCAATAAAGGCCCTAATGGCCTTGTAAATGAGGTGACTACAACTTGGGGCCTGCAAGTCTGGACCATTTTGTATGATATGTATCCAGCTGCTAAGAAGGTCACTCCTTATCTTGTGCTCAGTTTTTAATTTCAAATTTGCTATTGCTTGAAGTGCTTTTTCTGGCCACTTACTAGTAACTGGTATTGACAGACAAACTTCAGCAAGGTAAAACAGGTTAGGATATGAGTGACCCATTCCACCCTTCAAAATGAACAGATGCTTGAGGCACCATTCAGTGACTGTCATGGCTCCACCTGTGAGAACAGCAGCAGGAATACAATTTTTCCACTCAAAAAGTTCAAACTTAAGCTTCCCCCATTCTTCTGTGAGCTTTAAAACCTTGGCTTCTCTCTCTTTAGCCTCTCTGTAAAAGTGATCAGCAAGGAGCTTAATTTCTGGCTGACCATATTCACTAAAATCTGATGATTCCAGAGCTGGAACAAGCAGAGGATTAAATATGGAAAATGCCGAAACCAAAGGCAAGTAGGAGTCAAATCTTTTGTGAAGATTGTTTTTAACTGCAGAAACGTAAACTTCTAGAAGTTGGCTAAGGTATTTTTCATCTTCTGCACCCAGAAATATGTTAGATAATCCCAATCGTCCTTCTGGCTGTAGATCTTCTTTAAGCATTATTAGAGCCTTTTTATTGTTAACCACTTCATTTAGTTGATGTATTGCATAATAAACAGAGGACTCCATGGTAGTAAAATTCACTTTTCCTTTTTGGAAGATCTTTGTTAAAGCAAGAAGTATTGGATAAATGTCCTTAAGTATGTATATTGTACCTATGAACTGAATAGAACTTATTTTGTTGAAAAATGTGTTTCCTGTATCACTGGCATCCTGAATTGCACGAAAGGTATTAAGAAGTGCAATGTAGTCATTGTAGACTGCCATTACAGAGGTGATCAATGAAGAGTGTCTAATTTTACATTTATCTTTTAGAATAAGCTTGACTGAAGCCTTCACTTTGGGGCAGATCTTGTGTAGACCTCTTACCTGAAGAAGTTCATCTAGATACAATTCTACCAAAAGAGATGAATTTTCAAACAGTTTCCATATCTCAGCTATCCATTCTTCAACATCAGCTATGCACTGATTTTGCACATGATCACCAATGACTGTCATACCTAACTTTGGGAACAGGCAATGGAAAGGAATTAAAGCTGGGTTGATTTCTTTCAATTGCGCTGATACTCCTGTTGTCTTGCACGTTAGAACATCGGCTCCATCAGTTACAATAGAAGCCATCTTTTGGATGGGAAGTCCAAGCTTCTGAATGCTAGTTTTTATCAGTTTTACAATTGCATCAGATTCTGGTTCTCTTAATGGTTTTGCAATGTATTTGGAAAATAAAAATTTAATGTTGACTTCAGCTGTTGAGGGCTCAACATATTGAATAAAAGTCAGTAGCAAATCTCTAGATCCAAAATCACTTAGCTTTCCAAGTAAAAGACCATAGCAAGCAGCTTGCTGGACAGTTTTGACAATCTCCGTTTGAATGACATTACCAAGACTTAGATAGACATTTTCCACCGACTCTGCAGCTTCAAAATAATTTGTTTCACGTAGACAAGGATCTTTCAAAAACCTCAGGAGTGGAAACAGTTTACTAAAGCAGATCTCCTCTTTGCCAAGCCAGTATGCGGTAAGGAAGGAATTAGAGAGTATGGAAACATCTTCTTTTTCACTCTCCAGCACATGGTCTGTAGTCTCTCTGCCAGCCAGTTCTGCCAGAATTGCTAGCATGTGTTGCTGGGATTCAGCATGATCCTGAAGAGCAGATTTTTTAAATCTGATTGCAGGGGTGGTATTGAAAACCTTCTGCTTGTTCTGTTTGTTGTAGGTGTCGTGTTTCCTACAAAGAAAGCAGTACATTCCTCGGCCCTCCTCAAATACTAACCAGTAAATTCTTGTTCTCTTACAATAGGTCACAGTTCTGTCTGATAACCATTTGTGGGCAAATTTGACTGCTCTTTGGTTTTCCAGCTGTACATTGTCACAGTTGATAGTGGTACACTTGTAATGGCAATGAAGGTTTGGACTGTCATAATGAGGGAAGATGCCCCGAAACGCAGACTCAAGTTCTAGAAGAGAGACAGCACGTGAAGACGTATCCTGTCTAAAGGTATACTGGGCTTTCTTGAATGGTGGCTCCCCCTCGTCCTCCACCGCTGGTGGCAAAAGCGGTGATACACTACTGCTAGATTCTTGGTCAGACAAATCTAGAAATCAAAGAAAGAATGAACTTGAAAACAATGTTGCAGGATTCGTTTCGACTGAAATTGTTATGCATGACTCTATGGCCCTGACAGCAGCAACGCACACTGTGATTAAAGGAAAGCTATCACAGATATGAAAACACATTAGTGTAAATGAACACTATAAAATCACCATAAAAGAAGATATGATTTTTGGAAAGTATTTTATTTAAAACTCAAATTTTTTTTGTTTTTAATATGAATCTCTTATTGTACTACTGCAATAGTGGAACCATAGCCTATTCCTGCAGTGGAAGGCACTGAAGGTAGACATATGGAGATGTGTGTGCTACAGCGGCCTCACAAACTATGGTCCCACCATTGTACTTTTAAGAATCAGTGACAAACACCACATTACAGACAATGAAAGAGACTGAATTTTAAGAACTGAATTTCTAAAATCCGTATTTCTTAAGCTGATTAATATCCATAACAAAAGAATGTGTAACAATCCCAAGTGAAAGCAGAGAAACTAGCTTTTCTGAATTCCCTCTATTCCAGGGGCTGACCCAGCAGATTCGGGGTGAGCACTGCGTACTTCCACATGGGGGATCAGGGTTTAGAGCCCACTGAGGGTTCTCTCCTTTATTAGGTAGGCAGCATCACAGATGCAGGTGAAATCACCATGAAGAATGCAGTAAGATGGGTTTAACTTGAGAAAGAATACCCTCAAATCACCATGCACTGAACCCAAACTTCATATCTTTAGACTAATCGGCACTAATACAGCCAAATGGGCTTTTGATTGAGAAACTATTAGCCCTCACTACTCTTGTCTTTAAGTCACTTCAAAACATATTGAGTCCATTGCTATTCTCAGCACATCACAGATTCTATAACTAGCTTCCACATTCATATAGTCCCTCCTGGGTGATGGCTCTCCATGTACAGTCATATTTTGTGAAGTGAAAGATGCTCCATTAGCAGGCTCATTGGTACTTGCGTTTCAGACATTATTCTTTGGAATAAGAAATCTCTTTATTTTCAGTTTCAATTTTACCAAAAAGATGTTTGTTTTCAGAACTTCACTACTGGCAATTTTGCTAATTTTTAACCAAAACCAGGGGCGGTAACTTTCAAACAAGCATGCAGGCACATATATACATGTGTGTCACCCAGATACATGGCAGTTTTATAACATGCACACACACACATGCGCGCATGTTACAAAATAACCTAGGCATGTGTGTATGAGAGCTTAATTTTAAACATGTATGCGCCCAACAGCTTAAGTCTGCTTACGGACTTCACAAGTAAAGGTATAACAAACATGCATCCAGCCAATGACCAGTTTCACCAGTTCATCCACCAGTTAGCCCAGTGTTCAGCTAGGCCCTCCAAACTCCCCTGGTTTGTTGGCCTGCACTCCCCCCCCGCCAGTTAACCCAGACCCCTGAAACACTTCCTAGATACCTGGAAATTTTTTTTTTTTACACCTCCATAGCAGAAGGAAAATCACGTGGCACTGGACTTGGATGCGCGTCCAGGCACATCTCTTGGCCATGCCCCGGAATGCCCCTACCCTGTCCCTCTTTTTTGTCCAATGGGAGATATTTGCGAATCGGTACTTGAGCGCCCATCTGGCCACATTAAAAAAAAATAGGGTTGACACACGCAAGTGCCAGAAATGTGTCCATCTCCCAATTTCAGCGTGCGCCCAATTTTTTTAAATTCATCTTTAAATGCGTGAGTGAAATGTCCCTATCATCCTCTACGACGGTGCAGTAATTTTATGAATATTAGGATGGTGGACCTGCTAGTCTCCCTAGCCCTGTGCTCATATCTGCCCGCATCTTTTGCATTATTTAATCCTTCTCCATCTTGTCTCATACCTCCCTCCCCCTTCCTTTCATGAAATTTAAGACTTCTAAAACCAACAAGGATGTTGCTTAGATTGCAACAATTTCTTTTTCCAAAACAAATGTCTCAAAAGGTAATTAAGTTATCACCTGCACCCATTCCTTAAGTTGTGTAACATAAGGACGGTGTTTCAGCTGCCCTCCGGTGGGCACATCTTTATCAAGCATCCCCCCTGAGCTTGCTCTAGCTTTGCTTTAAATTCACCTCATTAGTGAATCAAAAATTATCATCAACTGCTGATTTTCAATCAGCACAACTTGGATAAATTCAGAGAAATGTGTTTAAATATAAAATAAAACCAAAAAAAGAAGAGGGTGTTGTAAAGTATAAATTGTCTATACATTCATTACTTTTTTTCTCTTAGGGGCTTAACTTTCTTGAAAGTTTTAATTTAAAATTTCACACTGCTGCCCTTGCGGAAAGGAAACACCATTTTCTCCTAACTTTCTGAAAATTGCAAGATCTTTGAGAGTTCAAATCGAACTGTACTTACGGAATTGACGAAAGATTCGGTCAATACCGAATTCATTTTAAGTGCCCCGCTGCTATGAGCAGGCCAGTGTGTATTGCAGTTACTGTCACCACGTTTCTGCAGCTTAATGTCCCTGTTCTTTGACTTTTTCTCCTCTCTCATCAAAGATTGTTTTATTCAAACATCAGGAGAGGAATGGTTCCCTTTCGTAACCCTTCATACCAAATTGTTAAAAAGAACAGTGGACTCTGAGCTCAAGCAAGAGTGCCGTGTGTAGACTGCAAAACAGTAGCCTGTCCATCAGTGCCGCCTTCTGGCCAATGAGCAGGGACAGTTATATCAAGTCCACACACTGTACTCTCCCATACCAAACCATTTGCTTTTAAGGTGGCAATAATACTGTTAAGGGGAAACAAAAGCAAAGAAGTGTCTGAGCATCAGGAATAAATCAAGAAAAAGGCACATTTCTTTTGTGTTTGCCTTTTTTTTTTTTTTTTTTTATTGCACCTTAAAATTCTAATACGACGTTGAAATGCATTTTACATTCTTAATTATATGCTGGTACCAGGCATGTAATAAAATGACTGAAGCAGGGCCCTTGCTATCTCTCTCTCCAAACTGATTTGCAGTACAGAACCGGTTTTAACAGGATGTATTTTATTTTGCAAGCCCAGATCCAGCTGGGATTTATTAGCACCAAAATCACTGCTATATGAAAAAAAAAAAAATGCAAAATATGCTGCAGTATTAATAGAAAAATACATCTTTCCTTTTATATCTATTGGAGTGGAGGAGTAGCCTAATGGTTAAAAAAAACAGCAGGCTGCAAACTAGGGAAGGAAGGGTTCAAATACCACTGCCTCTCCTTGTGACCCAGGGCAAGTCATTTCATTCTCCATTGCCTCAGGTTCAAACTTAAGATTGTGAGCCCTCTGAGGACAGGGAGATAACTAAAGTACCTTGATGGCTCCACGGAATGACGGTATATAAAACTCAACAAATAAATAAATAAAGTACCTGAATGTATTCCCTTTTGAAGTGCCTGAAAAGTGGAATATAAATCAAATAAAAATACTGCCGATCATAGAAATATATACATGCATAACCTCAACCAGCTCTTTTTCTCCACTTTTGGTGATGATCCTCGTATTTGTATGATGAGTGGATAATGAAATACCACTAATTCACAACCACGCTGGCATTCCTTATGCATTCATCCTAGGCCAGGAAGTTTTCATGTGTCATTTACCTGGGTAAAAGTGCTGTCTGAAAACTGCTCACCATTTTCCTCAGGTAAAAAAAATAAGTGCAGGGATCCAAAACGTATACACTTTTAGTCATGAGAAAAGCAGGCAGGCTCAGATCAGGAGAGGCATCACCACACACAGTTTCTGCATTTTCCAAACCAACCCCTAGATTCATGAAAATGCTATATCATCACATGCATAATGCCCGCAGTAAGAGAAAGGGGCGTGTTAATAGAGTAATTTTTAGAATTACTGGGGAGAGAGAGAGCGAGCACCTCTGGGGAAGCCTTCATAGTAGTCAAGTATTTTTATGCCTATAGGAGGGCTAGCTAATAGCAAGAGGTGAGGTGTTGGATGTGGCTTAGGGGCCAGTTTTACTGCAGACTAAGACGTACAAACAGCACCCTATACCTCGGTGAAGATTTGATGTCATTTGGAGTGAGGAAAGTCTCACAAAGATGACATTTCTATGTTCTCTCGCCCTACCTTGATGGACTCTATAACAGGGTACCATCAAGCTAGGGCGAGATAACAGTAGAAATCTCATGTTTGTGAGACTTTCCTCACTCCAAAATGTCGTCAAATCTTCACCTAGGTGTAACTGTGCTGTTCGTACGTCTTAGTCTGCATGTAAAACTGGCCCCTAAACCACCACCAACACCTCACCCTGAGCTATTAGCTGGCCCTCCTAACTGCTATATAATCCAGCTACAAGATAGAAAAAAGTTGTCAGATGCTGCCATTTTCAAAGAAATGTTTTGTTTCTTACCCAATTTTTTTTTTTTTTGGTTTTTACCTTTTTTTTAAATCCCTACTAAGTTCATATATTTTCTTCTAAACATTTGGTCACCCATGCCAAAACCAAAATTTGCAACGTCCAAATATTAAAGCCGTTGGTGGGTCCTGTGTCAGCCAAGGATCACCCTGTGGGTCCTGGGCCATGTTCAGTCAACAGAGTCAACTAGTGCCCCACACACACTTATTTCTCGATTCTTCAGGGTGTTCTGCCAATCTGACCTGGGCCTTATAGAGATCTTTGCTGGCATGACGCAGCCTTAACATTAACAAAATACGCATCTACATTTTTTTGGGGGTGCCAGCACCTATCTGAAAATGAATGAAATTTAGTAGGGATACAAAGGGCCTAATAAAAGGATCTGAATACACATGATATATTAAAACACCTACAAGTTTTGCTTTGTAAAGGTTCTGTTTGGTCAGGGCCTGGGACATTCCTTTGCCTGAAGATGGTTTTAACTACATAAAAAGGTTGAGAAAAGAGATTCAAACACCTTGAGGACAAGATACTGAATTAAACTGTAGTGTATTTTTTTCTCTTTTTTTTTGTGCCTTGGAAGAAAGTAAATGGCTATGGCTGTAGGCATACTGAGAGGATCCACAATGTAACAAGTCCAAGTTTCTGAGTCTGGATGGAATTGTTTGCCTTCAGCAGGGTTGGCCAACTCCAGTCCTCGACAGCTGCAAACACAATGAATATGCATAAGATATTAGACGGAGGGAGGGAGTGCATGAAAATCTCTCTCATGCATATTCATTGGGGACAGCATGAAAACCCGGCCTGTTTGTGGCTCTTAAGGACCAGAGTTGGCCACCCCTGGCCTACCGCATTCTCCAGAGCCTTCTTGGTTTACATACATCATCTGCAATAATACATTTTTGTTTAATCTTTGTTCTTCAGCTAACAAAACATGCTGCCTCCCCTTAAAACCATCACACATACCTGAACACTTTCAAACTTTCATGTTTTTGTTGCTAGATATTGCATTAGCTAATTTTACTTGAAATCATCAAAAATATCCATGGATACCATCTCAGTGTCCCAACAGCTAGTATTTTATACTACAATGTGGGAGATTGGGGTTAAGCTGTGCCTCAGGATTCTGTTGATCCAATTCATACAACAAGGGGCACTGCAGAAAACAAGTTGGGAGGACCAAGCCACGGGCAACACTGTTCTTATGGTGGTAACATAATGGCCAAACACCAGCACCTGAGCTCCTAATGGCAGAAACGTCTAAGAGTCGTCATGTGTGAGAGGGGAACAGAAGCTAAAAGGTCCTGATAAGAAATGAACAAAATAGATTAAATGACAAAGCTTTTTTGTACGTGAGAAGAAAAATAACAGATATACTGGAGAACTGATTAGAAAGTACATTTATTTGTCAAAATCTTAAGGAAACTGAGAAAAAAATTGAAAAGTCTTCAATTATTTTTTTTTACATCAAAATATCCAAAATTCATCTAAAAAAGTAATGTTGGCCACGTAGGACAGACAACAGCTTAGAAAACAAACTGTGTATGTAAACAATATAAGGGTATTTCACATCAGTAGGCAAAAGTAGTTCTCATAAAATTGGACATGTTGACACTATACATTTTAAGGATCGATAAGCCTTGAATGATGGTGCACATGCTATCTGTTTTTCTACAACTAGAAAAGATTAAAAAATATCACCACTAATTATTTTTTTCAAAACCTACCAGGATTTACTTGGATAGTTAAGAGCATTAGGTATTTTCTTTTGCTAGAAACAGATTCAGCGCAGGTGGAAATCAGTGCAACTCATCTATGCTGGTGGGTAATGGGAAATGTTCTTCAAAAGCCACCCTTTCACATGATGAATTATTGAATTTAAATATGAGATAAACAGATCCAGTGCAAACATTATTCAGATTTATCCCAGTATTTTAAATGAGGAAAACAATGAACTAAACCAGAGCAATATTTTTGGGGGATTGAGCAAAATGATGATACAAAGGCCTTATTTATTTTAATGCTGGCAAATATGGAATTGCTGAATTAAAGGCATGTTTTTCCTGTGATGCCTGGCTACTTTTGCTAAAGCAGGATACACAGTATCTACCCAAGGACTCCAACTCAATATATCTATGTAAGAACAAGCAATCTGTAGGGCTTTGACCAACCACTGTCATTTAAGAGAGCACTTCCTAGTTAATGCTCCTCTCTCTTCCTCCATGCTAGTGACTATAGCAATCTCTCTCTAAGAGGTTAGTCTGCCATTCAACGTAACACTCTTCTGAGCAATGCTAGATAAGTGACCTCCAGAAAAAAGCAACGTTTTACTCACGACATCTGCTCTGCGGGGTCTGATGCACAAGCATAAAAGGTTTTCACCATTCTCCCATAAAAGTATCATGATATGCTAACAAAGTTTATCTGCTGAAACGCCAGGCAGATCCGTATAGAGGCTCACTCTAGAAAAAACTAGTCACAGCTTTCAAAACCTTGAGAGTACAAGGTAAACGGATGCTTTCTGACTTCAGAAAGAAAATTATACTTTTTCTCAAGTGTACTGAGTAGTAAAATTAAGAAGCTACACTGGTATTTGGTAACATCCAAATAATGCAATGTCTGTAGTGTTTTAACTTTCTGCTACAATTAGAACCCTATTGCTGACTAGGAAATTTTACCAATTTACACTTACCAAGGCTAATAAGAAAACACAACAACAGATTAAGCAGAGCACCAAACTTGCAAAACAATATGGCTTCTCTAGACTTGGTGGCTACTATGATTTCCTGATCTCATTCTCCATACACAACTCTAATGTTATCAACTACTTTACAGCCTCAATTTTCATGATCAGTCATTTATAATTCACAGATAATTATGCAAATAGTATCTTTCCTGGGATATTCACAATAACTGCCAGCTTCTTTTGCTATGTTTTGACAGTCCAAAATTTTTTAAACTAAATTGATACATTAACCTATGCAGCAAAATATCAAAACTATTTGTTTTGTTGTCAATAATATATTTGATGCCTGATAAATACCAATTGGCCCATCTAATCTGCCCAGTGTTTCTGGTTCACAGGATACATCCCAGTTACCATCTGTGGAAGACTGGCCACTTTTGAACAATCGCTCCTTATCCAAGTCATTTTCCATCGCCTTCCTCTTCGAGTCTCTACCCATCTGGGTAGATTAACATACGCATTCTTGTATTTTATCCAACACCCAGGGGCCTTCCACCCTTCAAATGTCCATTTTACTTTCTGTATTATCTAAATAAGGCTTGCTGCACTAATTTGAGAAAGATGCTGGCTTAGAAGAAGGTGACATCTCTGCCGTGCAGCAAGGCCAGACCGTGACACGAGCATGCCAATAATAAACTGAAAGTGCAAGTATGTCATTAAAAAAAAAAGGTATGTTTGCTTAGTGGGCCATCTTACCTGTTGCAAACATCCACTCAAGAGTGCTGAAGTTATATATAAGTAGTACAATTAGTCAAGTAATTACAAATCATGATGAAAGCTTTAGCCAGTTAGCTTCAGCTTTGGTAAAAAAACACTGCACGTTTCAATAAAAAAGGGTTTTGCTTGGTTGGCAGTTAGCTAATTGCGGTCAGAAATGTCAGCCTTTCGGCATATGGCAGATTTGCCCTATTTTTCACACCAAGAAGGTACATAGGATCACATGGCTTCTATAGTTACTCATGAAAAGCAAAGAAGGTGCCAAGGGTCAGATATAGGACGAAAATCACCAATAAACTTGAAATAAACCAGAGACAGGCAGAAAAGAAAAGTGTAAATAGCACATGATATCTTTGATATTTCTTGATATGCCTGGTTATTTCAAGGCCATTTTTGGCACCATCCCCAAATATCAGCAGTATATTGAAGGGGAACTGAGGGAACCCTCTTATTAGGGAGTTTGTCACCTTCAGTTTGTCACCCTCAGTTCTGGAAGCCATTTGGCTTTGCAGTTACCACATCAGAAGAATGTACAGGACAGCAATCTAATTAACACAGTCTGACAGAACACTATATGATATATAACACGTAAACAGAGGTCTGTCATGCTGTTACATAGAACATTAAAAAAAAAATAAAATATATATATATACATATACACACACACACTCCAGACCCTGTATTTATAAGGCATTACTGTAGTAACTGAGCAAATAGTGGGAGTAGTGAATGCTCAGGCTAAATGTTTTCAACTATTCCGAGAATGATACGGCACGGAATTGTTTACTGCCACTATGAACTGGTCAGTGGATATTAAATATGGAGAACCCCACTTCCTGGAAACCTCCTCTGCATTGTGGCACCTCCAGACAACCTGCAGTGGGCAAGTCAATAGCATCCATCACCAAAAACCAATTAAAAGTTTCTGAAACTGTATGATTTACTGCCTATTAGGCTGAAAAAGTTTGTGGAACAGAGTCCGACAAATTGGAAGTAAAAAAAAAGAAAAAAGTTAATAAATATCTATAAGGGATTTATATTAGTATTAAAGTAATAGGATTCCACAGGATGTGCAGCCTGTGATTATTCTGAACCTACTGAAGGACTCAAACTGATATGAATTTTTGGACATTAACAAGTCCAAAACTCCTATGATTTAGTACCAGATTTAAGGACTGGACAAGAAAAAGATTTCAAACTTTTGGCAAGCACAATGAATTTTGGAATGTGATATATTTTATGATCTTTACAAAGTTCCTGCAATAGATTTTTTTTAAAAAATGTACCCAAAAAATAAAAAAAAATCTTTTAAAAAAACATGCCATAAATTTTTAGCATCTGAATGCATGAACTTGCAAAGCATTAAAATCTGAGGAAAAAACTATGCACAGTCTGGAATATTCACAGATAGCACTGCGTGACTTCCATCCAGTTCTTACATGTGACTTTTGGTATTCTGACATAAAAATACAGAGTTTGGGTTTGAATTAACTTAAGAAATGTTAATCTGATATTCAAAATATCTCATCAATATCTTAAGTGCTAAATGTATTATGTATAATTTTTTTAAATACCTGATATAAACAGTTCTGTATTTTTATTTATATAAAGTGAAATTTAATCTTACCCGTTAATTTCCTTTCCTTGAGTCCTAGCAGACCAGTCTGAACTTCTGGGATCCCTCTCTTTCACCAGCAGGAGGAGGCAAAGAACTTCCTTTTTCTTGCTGCTATATATTCCAGGATAGCCAGAAGTTCATCAATAGCCTACTGTCAAACATCTACTCACAAATATTTAGGAGACAAAGAGGGAGCAGATTAGTAGGCCAGCGAATTCAATAGAGCAAATTAATTTATTAACTTCTCTCTCAGACTCCTGCAGAGAAAGCATGCCTGTGCCTCTATGAGAATGATTCCCTTTGCTCGTCTATTCCCTGAATCTTCTCCTAGCCTTTTTTTTCCCCTTGGGTGGGATGTAGACTGGTTTGCTGGGACTCAAGGAAAGGAAATTAATGGATAAGAATAAATTTCACCTTCCTTTTCATTCTGCAGACTAGTCCGAACTTCTGGGATGTGCCAGAGCAGTGTTAATTTGGAAGGGGCTACAGATTCTATCGCTATCATCACTTTCCTGCCAAACCCTGTATCCGCCTTTGTCTGTAAATTTAACTTATAATGTTTTATAAATTAATGTAATGATGTCCATGTGACTGCCTTCAAGTCTCCAGAGGAGACACTGCCTTATATTATGTCCATATCACTGACTGGGTTCAAGCATAGTGGGCCTTCAGGCTTACCAGCACCTGCTTACCCAGACCAATGTAAGCTGCTGCTATTGCTTCCTGGAAGCTGCATGCCCTTTCCTTGGGCCACTGAACAAAAACAGCCTATCAGATTCCTTGAAATCATTTGCAACTTCAAGGTATCTCAATAAGGACACTTAACATCTAGTAGCCTTCTATCTTCTCCTCTGCATTCTTCTTTCTCAAATGCTGGGAGAAAGATTTCCTAGTTCATATGAAATTCTGATACCACTTTTAGGAGAAAAGAGGGAACCAGCCTCATTATGACTATCTTTGCCAAACACCAGATATGGATCCCTACACCTTAAGCTCTTAAGATCCTTGCAGAGCATACTGCTACCAGAAAAACTGTCTTCAATGTCACATCCTTTACCGATGCTTCTCACAAGGCTTAATGGGGGGCTCCCCTAAGACCTTCAGGACTAGGTTCAGGTTCCAAGCACACACTACCTGACAAACTGGAGGACAGACATGCTTTACTGCCCTCAGAAAACATGCCATGTCCAGGTGAGACCTAAAGAAGATTCAACTTGGCCCCTAAAACATGCTAGAGCCACCAGCTAGAACCTTCAAGAATTTAGTGCTAGCCTTTTTTCCAAACCTTCCTGCAGGACCTCTAGGATCAAATCTATCTCCGTAATAGCAGGGACAATATTTTCACTCTTACACAATGATTCAAATAGCTTCCACACTCTCCCATGGATGAGCTTTTCTTTGTTCTAACTAATGTGCTAATGACTGCCTCTGACTACCCCCTAGCTTTCAATCTTCTCCCAGGCTCTAAGACAGTAGGGACTCTAATCTCCCATGGTCAACGGAACCTGTCATAGAAGGCCCTTGATCCCTTCTAGGCTGATCAGGTCCTCCTTCCATAACCTCACAAGGTCTCCGTACCATGATCTGGGCCAATAAGGGCCACCAAGCTGACCCAGCCCCTGTGGTAGGAGATCCTCCTGAGGACTCTTATCAGCCACGGCGGAAAGATGTGCAGTAACTCGCCCGTTGGCCACTTTTGGATTAGTAGAATTTCCTGCCTTGCCATCAGATCCAGCATGGGATCCCCCATGCTTGAACTATCTTCATGAACGCTTCCTCCATGAATTTCCACTCTCCGGAATCTAGAAGGTGCCTGCTGAGGAAATTTGCCTGTTGGTTGGCCCTTCCTGCTATACTTGCTGCTGACAGGCCCCCAGGTGGGCTTCAGCCCACTCCATTAAGGCTTTTGTCTCCTTTTGTATTCGAGCACTCCATATGCCTCCCTGCTTGTTTATGTTCGCTACAGGGACTGACTGTAGGAAACTAGCTCAACATAGGCCCCCAGGTTATATGCCCGACACCCTTGTGCACTGTCTGTGCAGCACGTGTTTCAACAGCTCCCAAAAGCATGCCAAGCTGACCCTTGAGAGGTCCATCATGTGAACTGGAGCCAAAATATCTCTAACATAAATTCCACATTTTTCCTAAATAGTTAAGCACATCCTAGACTAGGGATAAGCAAACTGAACTGCAGTCTCCCTTCCATCCATTCAACTGGTTGGCCCCAAGCCCCTCACAAGATTGATTAACATAGTAAATGACCGCAGAAAAAGACTCAAGTGGTCCTTCCAGTTTGCCCGGTAAGTTTTTTTTGTTTGTTTGCTTTATTTCATTTAGAGCAATAACTGTTGCTTCATGAAGGCTACATCTTTTCTTCACTTCCATCATTTAGCTATTATGGTTCTTCTATGTTTATCCCACATCCTTTTGAACTTCATTATCTTTCTTGTCATCAACACTTCTTCCAGGAAGGCATTCCATGCATCCACCACCCTTTCAGAAATGAGAAATTACTACTTACCTGATAATTTCCTTTACCTTAGACCAGACAGATGAATTCAGGACCAATGAGTTATGCACGTCTACCAGCAGATGAAGATGGAGCAAAGCTGACATCACAGTTTATATAATCCTGCAGTGACATCAGCCTGCTAGTATTCTCTTCAAAAGCCAACTGTGGATAGACTAGCAAAAACTTGATTAATAACAGATAATCATTTCAGAACTCAGCCAAAGGAAACACTGAGCTTAGACAAATAATGCATTAACACTAGTCTAGGGACTGGACTAACACCAGTAACCCCTAGAACACGTAGCCATGCAGGAGGACCATAAAACAATCATTTGCCAGCCAAGGGCAGGAAGCTGAATTCATCTGTCTGGTCTAAGGAAAAGGAAATTATCAGGTAAGTAGTAATTTCTCATTTCCTAACTCCCAGACAGATGAATTCAGGACCAGTGGGATGTACCCAAGCTACTCCTGAATAGGGTGGGAGGCTGCCCACGATCCTGTCAAAACCACACATGCAAAGGCTGCTTCCTCCCAGGCCTGCACGTCCAGACAATCTATATAAATAAAAATGTTAAAAAGTTTGTACGAAATCGCTAATCTCAGCAACCACTGAACCGATTGCTTTCAAATTTGGACAGATGCTTCACCTCACATACGGCAAGGTTCTTCTACACTTACATTACATATATGTCACACCGGGGGCTGGTAAAAAAGTTTTAAAATTTGGTTCCACAAAACAGCGACATCTGCTGGACGTAAGCGCAAGCTCTTACACCTTGCACAAACGCTCACACCCCACACACACGTGACCAATGTTTGGGATTCACACACCCTCCGACCAGACACAAATCCACCCTCCGCACACATGCCAATTGTACTTACTTCACACACCCTCCCAAAACACACAAAAACCCACAAAATTCCAGCATGCTACACCGGGAGACCACTCACATGCCACATGTTTGCAATTCCCACACCCTATGAACTCACACAAAAACACCCTCCTCACACCCCCCACGCCCATGACTTTTCTACTTACTGCCCACACCCTCCGAACGCACGCAAACGGCAGAATAGTTTGCCATTTTCTGGACTGGCAACCGGCGCACCTTCACCCTTACTATCTGAGTGAGACTACCGCTCCCATTGCTCCACCCCACTGACAAAGTAAGTTCTAACAGCCGGAGACAGTTTCAGTGCTGGCTGCCGAGGGCCCGGTACCAATACTTCCATGCCGGAACGAACGCCTGCTCCACCGACTACCATTTTTGACAGGTATCGGTGGGCCTGCAGGGGGGGGGGGGGGGACGGTTATGCCCATTCTCTTTTCTTTCTTTTCCACTTAACCTGGCTCTGCCACTGCAACGCGTGGCCGGGTACAGCTAGTAATACATGGAAAAGGTGTGTAAGGAATACCATGTCACAGCTTGACAAATGTCAACGGGAGATAACAATCTAACTTCCACCCATGACACTGCCTGAGCCCTAGTGGAATGTGCCCTAGCCTGATTAGTTATCAGCCTTTCAGCAGCCACATACTTGGCAGCGACTACCTCCTTAATCCAATAAGCTATTGTAGCCCATGAAGCCAATTTGCCATATTTACCTTCACCGTAAAAGACAAATAGGTGATCCGTCTTCTGGAAAGGTTTAGAAACCTCCAGATACCTCATGAAATGTCTCTTGACATCCAAGAGTAGCAACAGGCGATATTCCTCCACATCTCTCTCCCTATCGAGAGAGAGCAGGGAAATGGACTGATTCAAGTGAAAATCTGAGACCATTTTTTGGCAAAAAGGAAGGAACAGTACACAGCTGTATTGCCCCTGGAGTAACTTGAAGGAATGGCTCCCGGCAAGACAAGGCCTGAAGCTCGGATATTAAACGCAAAGAACAAATCGTCACAATAAACACTGTTTTCAAGGTCAGTAACCACAAGGAAAGGCTACACATCGGTCGAAACATAAGGTTTGAAAAGAAATCCAAAACCGATTAAGACTCCACAAGGGTACCGGTAACTGCAAAGGAGGATGAAAATGTTTCACCCCTTTTGAGAAACGGGCCACATCTTGATGAGCCGATAAGGATTCACCATTCACCTGACCCCTGAAACAGGCAAGAGCAACTACTTGCACCTTTAAGGAATTAAGAGCCAACCCTTTATTCAATCCATCCTGCAAAAATTCCAAAATGAGTGGGATCTTAACCAAATGAGGAAGATCATATCGATCTTCACACCAAGCCTCAAACACTCGCCAAACCCGCACATAGGCTAAGAAAATGGAGAACTTTCTCACTCGTAACACGGTGGCAATCACTGCAGTAGAATATCCACACTTCAGTAACCAAGCCCTCTCAAGGGCCATACTGTAAGACAAAACAGAGTCAGATCTTCGAAAAGAACAGGTCCCTGCCGCAACAGACTCCTGTGAGTCGGAAACTGGAGGGGGGAGTCTACCAGGAGCCATCTCAGATCCGCATATCATGGTCTCCTGGGCCAATCTGGTGCCACCAAAAGCACCATCCCTCTGTGACCCTCCGAATCATTCTGTCCAACACGGGCCATGGGGGAAAGGTATACAGCAGCTTGTCCTCCAACCATACCTGCACGAGAGCATAGATACTCAAGGCCTTTGGATCTCTCCTGCAACTCAAGAATCGAGGAACCTTTGCATAGAGAGAAGTCGCCAGCAGTTCTAGAAATAGAAGGCCCCAGTGATCCACTATCTGCTGAAAAGCCTCTTCTGACAATACTTATTCTCCTGGGTCCAGACTCTCCCTGCTGAGAAAATCTGCTCTTACATTGTCTTTTACTGCAATGTATGAGGCCAAGATCTTCTGAAGATGCACTTCTACCCATTCCATAAGTTGGTCTATCTCCTGCGACACCTGCTGGCTCTTGGTTCCTCCCTGCCGACTGATGTAAGCCACTGTAGTTGCATTGTCCGACATTATCCGTATCGCTCGACCCTGCAACCGGACGCTGAACTGCAAGCATGCCAACTGGAGCACCCAGGCTTCCAGCCGATCGATGTTCCAAAGAGACTCTTCTGCACTCCAGCAGCCTTGTGCTGTCAGTTCCTGACATTGAGCTCCCCACCCCTGGAGGCTCGCATCGGTCATGAGTACTAACCAGTCCGGTGATTTTAGGGAAACTCCCTTTCTTAAGATGTTTTGCTTGTAACCACCATCACAGTTGAAAGCAGACCTCCATCAGCAGGTGGAACCGAATTGAATAGTCCTGACACTGTGGGCTGCAATGAGACAGCAGGCAGCGCTGAAGAGGATGCATATGCGCCCTTGCCCATGGCACCACATCCAGGGTTGCCACCAGAGTACTTACAGATAGGACCACACTGTTGGGCGTATAGTGTTCAACAACAGACACACATGCACCATCAACTTCTGAATATGAGTTTCCGGCAGGAAAACTCTCCCCTGTTTCATGTTGAACCCAACACCAATATACTCTAACGACTGAGATGGCTGAAGATTGCTCTTGGCTAGGTTCACCACTCAACCAAGCTCCTGCAACAGAGAGATCAACTTGCGGGTCACCAGGCAGCTCTCTTCCAGACTTGGCCCAAATCAGCCAGTCATCCAAACACAGGTGTACCAGGATCCCATCGTTTCTCAACTCTGCCGCCACCACCACCACCACCACCATAACCTTAGAAAAAGTTCTGGGTGTGGTAGCCAGACCAAAAGGCAGCACCAAAACTGATAATGGCATCCCAACACTACGAATTGCAGAAAACGTTGGTGCTCTAATCAGATGGGAATAAGGAAGTACGCTTCAGACAGATCCAAGGACAGAAATTCCCCTGACTGCACAGCCATTATCACTGAGCATGAGGTTTCCATGCGAAAATGAATCACCCGTAAAGGTTAACCCCTTTGAGATGCAGGACAGGACTAAAGGATCCCTCCTTCTTGGGCACAATGAAATAAATGTAATATCGACCTGTATTTTCTTGAGATGTGGAGACGTGAGACTGAGGAGCCTTTGCAATGTACACTCCACTGTCTTTCTTCTGCAGGGAGTGGCAGGAAAACACCATGAACACGCTCCAAGGAACACTGAGAAACTCCAGTGCACATCCCTCTCGTATCACCCCCAGGACCCATTGATCAGATGTGATTTCAACCCACTTCTGATAAAAGAGAGAGATGCGCCCCTATCTCCTGTTCCCGAGGGTGGGTCGGCAAACCTTCATTGGGAGGCTCATTGGGAGGCTCAGGAGGTTCCACTACTGAGCTCGCGCCCTGTTTGGGCTGTCTACTGAGTCCTCTAAAAGATTATGCCTCTGTAGGGTTGAAAACGCTTGGATCCCCTGGCATGACCTCTCATGCCAAAGGAGCACGGCGTCTGCTTCTTATCCTCTGCAAACTGAAGAACCAGGGATTCATTCGGTCCACTTACTGGCCAGTTTCTCCAACTCGCTTCCAAACAAGAACGAGCCTTTAAAGGACAATTTTGTAAGATTAGCCTTGGAGATCACATCAGCCAACCAATTTCTCAGCCATAATTGGATGCCTGGCCACTATTACCGAAGCCACCCCTCTGGCTGAGAGGTGGGCCAAATCGCAGCCCACATCTGGTAAAAGGTAGCTGCTGGCTCTATAACTGCCCTAGAATTCACTTCAGATTGAGAAGTAAACAAGAGCTAGCCACCAGGGAACAACAAAAAGCTATCTGCAAGGTCATTGCCTCTGCTTCAAATGCTTGCTTAAGGATGGCCTCAATCCTCCTATCATACACATCCTTCAAGGCCGCTCTTCCCTCCATAGTCATCTGCTTGGAGAAGCATAGACAAGCGTATCCACTTTCAGAAAGCACAAACGCTTTCTCACCACTGGATCCAGGGGGTACAAGGCCTTCAAAGCCCAACCCTCTTTGAAATTAGCCTCCGGGGCATCCCATTCAAGATCAAGCAATGGCCTCCATAACATGGAAAAAAACAAGAGGCTTTATGCAAAGAAACCAAAATGGGATTTTTCTTTGTCTCAGACATGGAATCTGCCCCAGGTACTACCAGGATCTTTAATGTCTGGGAAATCAGAGCCAGTAACTCATCTCTATGAAAGAACCGCAACATAATGCTATACGGTTCCAGTCCCGGAGGAATTTTCCCATCCTCTAGAGAGTCAGGATCAGCCTCATCATCCATGCCATCCAGATTTCTATCAGGAGGACTTGCTGCCAATCTAAGTGTTCTTCGACGCTTAACAGTAGTACCAGGCGAGTGAGAAGTCACCGCCTGCAACTCTGACCTGACAGGATTGGACGGGGCTGAGGACTGCGCCTGAAGAAAGGATTGCAATCCCTGAAAAAAATTCTACCCAAGAAAAGGTAGAAGGATCCATGCCAAAATCAGAAGGCACCTTTGCTGTGCCCACTGAGCTATTGTTCCCCGCTGATGAACTAGTTAAGGGAGTTCCAAGGTCAGGCGCCCCTCCTGACAGGTCTCTCCCCAGGCCGTCATCAGGCTGGGAGGAGCCAGACTTAGTAAAATCAGATGTTCTGAGCCTCTAAGCAGCGCTGGCACAAGTTAGAGGGCACGCCAGGCTGAGATGCCCAAATATGACAGGCAGCACAGAGGGAAAGTCGCTTAGGTTTCTTAGCCACAGGCGCCATCACTCTGTCAGTATGCTTAACAGGTGACTGAATGCATGCATCTAGCTGAATTTATGCTGTAAAATATGAGTCCAAAATTTAGGCGCATAAAATGTAGGCATCCCAAGGCTATGTGTCACAAAACTAGGTGCACTTCTGCCCTTCCAAACTTTAAGCGCACAACCAATGCGGCCCAAATTGTGTGCACAGGCAAGTGCGCACGTAACACGGAAGCCACTATCACCAAGCAGGCGTCCGACTGAGTGTTCAAAATCTGGGCGCATAACTTGAACACACAGCAAGATGCACTTGCATGCACCAATGGTCCTGAAGAGGTCAGCCTAACGCACAGGAAAAAGCATGCAAAAACGCCACTGCGCCCTACCACGCAGTACACAGAGAAGAGCCTAACAGCGGGGGTCTAGCCCACCCGGGCTGCTCAATCCACCAAGCTGCTTAAGCCCCTTAACCTCCTTCAAGAGTGGGAACAAACTTCAGAATCGCGCCAAGCACGGAGACCAAAGGAAGGGAGAAGCCTTACAAATAACTTCTACTCTGTTTTTTTTTTAAACCTTACCTGAGCTCAGCCTCTCCCGGCTGAGTACAGAGACGGTCTCCCGGCTGCAGGGTGAGATGGCATATACTGTCACCACCGTGCTTTGCTTCCTGCACCCGTTGCCTTTCAGCTGTTTTAACAGCTAAGTCCACGCTGGCTGAGAAAACCAGGTACCGGACCAAGGCACTCATCTGAGGACCATGGAAATCACCTCAAGAATTCTCAACTGGGGGAGGGACCATTTGATATCACCGCAGAAGAGCGGGGCAAATTAAATCTCCTTTTATTTCTCCTTCTAAAATTTGAAGCAATCCCCAGTAGGGAGATGCATGTCCACCATCTGCTGGAGATGGAGAATACTGGCAGGCTGATGTCACTGCAGGAATATATATACCGTGACATCAGCTTTGCTCAGTCTCCATCTGCTGGTAGAGGTGTATAACCCACTGGTCCTGAATTCATCTGTCTGGGTGCTAGGAAATATTTCCTAACACTGTTCCTATCCCCTCAGAGTTTCACATCATGACCCTGGTTCTATAGATTTCTTTTCATTATATTATTAATGCCTTTCAGGAATTTAAAGTTCTGCATCATATCTCCCCCCTCTAACTCCTCTCCTCCATGGTATACATATTTAGGTCCTTCAGTCTCATTTCATATGTCTTTTGATGCAGACCACTTACTATTTTGGTTGCCTTTCTCTGGGCTGCTTCCGGTCTCTTGTATCTCTTTTGAGATATGATCTCTCTCATGTATATATATCTTGCATTCCTGACTTGGTGTTAAAGTCTTTTGCCAACCAATCAGCTCTTGAACAAGTTACCAAGTGATAAGACAACCACAGTGCCAACCAGTGGCTCAGACCCATTCTGCTGTTGTGCTGCTGCTCATGTGCTCACTTAGGAGGTAATTTTCAAAGGAGTTACACGTGCAAATGTAACATACTATCTTAGCAATTTTCAAAAGTCCATTTATGCACTTACAGTGCACTTATGCATCTAAAATCTATTGACAATTCAATGATATATATCAATTTTCAAAAGCCCACTTACAGGCGTAAAGTACATATACATGTGTAAAACCCAGTTTTAAGCATGTAAATCCTTTAGAAAATTACCCACCTAGTGAGTGCCCCCTGCATCAGTATATAAAGTTCTGGCAGCCCTTCACCAGTCTGCAGCACCCCCTCTCCCTTTCCCACCCCTTTTCTTGGAGACACGCTGGTTCCACAGCCATCCGCCCCTCTCAGCGCTCAGCCCAGCTAGCTCAGACAGAAGCCTCACTACCAATACACAGGCATTTCCTTCTGGCTCACCCCCTCCCTTTCTGTTACTGTAGCTTGCCTCCAATTCTCCGCACACACACACACCCCCACCCCCGCTACACCAAGGCTTTCCTATTGACTGTGTGCTTCATGGTGTGCTGCTTTTACAGTTATGGTTCTCCAGGCTCGGCTCTGCCTACTTAGTCCTGGGTAGAGAGGACCAGAAGTGATCCATACCACTGGATTCCTCTGGGATTATAACAAAGAAAATATAGCCATAGCAAAGACTGCACACTACTGTGGCTGAGACTGGGAACAGCTACTGACACAAAGCTTGAGTGCAGCCAGGCCCGGTGCATGGGTATTAGGCCTTGCACCCCCCCCCCCCCCCCCCACACACACACACAATTAAAAATTATGGATTTATAAATTATTTTATATGAAAAAGGACATTCAATGTACAGTCTTCTGAATTTAGACATTTATAACATGTATACTATATTTATATACACTACTGTGATGCCAACCACAAAACCCTGCAAAAGACATTTGGAACTCATATGGTACTAGGTGTGTTGAGAGTGGACCTGGCCCTTGAAAATTTTTGCATAAACTGAATTACAATATAGTAAACCTCCCATACCAAAATAGCACTAACTGCCAACACTCAAAAAGTAATAACCCTAATTATGAAAAGGCAACATTATGAATATTACATGAGGCCCTAAAACACCAAAATAACTCCTATTAAGAAAACAGAACCATCTGTGTTGCTACTGATCATTATATAGAAACTGCACACTAGCAAAATCCTTCACCTCGGTTACTCATATAAAAAACCGGCAGACCCTCACCAAATATAGAATAAAGAGACCATAAAGTATAAATAGAAATATGCAGTCAAAACTGAACAGGAAACTGCAACAAGCCAGACTCTGTATGCAGTACAACAATAGAAAACCAGTAATATCACCATTTCTCATAAAACATCAATAAAATCAAGAAGTATAAAACATTAATCATAACAGAGAAAAACATGCTAATAAAAAGAATACATCTGTGGCCGGGCTTTGCCAGTGACTAATAATTTCCCCAGCGATTTTTCTAATTAGGCCTAATAGGAGGGGTTTTGCAAATTAGGATTCCTCCCATTGCTATTACCCCACCTTTTGGGGGAATGGCAACTGGGTATATAATCCCAGGGAGCATGCTCAATGCTTCAGTGGATAAGGAGAGAGAGATTGAAGAGAGTGAAGGAGCTAGAGATTTTCCCAAAATCTCAAGACAGTTGTTGGAGAAGTAGGAGATCCCTTCAAGATTTTAGCTCCTTTTGAGCAGTCTGGATTGGAAGGAGAGTGGAGTCTGAGATTCTTCCCAGGGTCTCGAGGAGACCGACTGATACATTTTGGTGGGCCTCTGCTCATCACTTTCATAATGGATACTAAATGACTTTTGATAGAGATTTTTAGATATGAACTTGATCGGTCTGAAGGGAAGGGCATACCCCCAGTATCCCAAAGGATTGGGATAAGGATCTTGTTGCATGAGCTACCTGAAGAAGCAAGGATAAGAAAGATTTTGATACTTTTGAAATAAGGTCTCAAGAGGCTAAACCTTTTGAGAAGTTAAGAAAAAAGTTTAAGATTTTGACTCATAGGGGAATTTTGATGTTTTTCTACTTGGGGACTGTTTCCTTGCAGTTTTTGTGTCTGGGGAAATTTTGCTATCTGGTGATCTGCTTTATGCTGGAACCCCATTCCAGTTATCCCACATTTCTTGGGGAGGACATTTTCTCCATGGATAATGAATGGTGCAAGGGAAGTGAGAAGGAAGCTAACACACAAGGCAAACAAATTGACAATTTTCATTGCCATATTTTTTGTTTTTAATTGCTGGAACTGTGGCTTGGACCATTCTATTTAAGTTACAGTAAAGCTTTGCATTTGATCACCATTCTTGGACTCCAAATGATTTTTTCCTCTGATGATTAGTCCACCCAGTGAAGGAACTGTATGGCTGAACATTGGTGTGAATCATTCTATGTACCCTTGTTGTTATTGGCTTCTTTGCTCCTTCTCTGGACAGTTTATTTATTTATTTATTTATCTATTTATTTAAAAGCTTTTACTATACCGACATTCGTAGGTCACATCACACCGGTTTATAAATAACTGAAGCAGGCAGAAATTACAATAAACACGGTAGGGGTAGGAGGAGCAGGCGAGAAGGGGGAGAGGGGGGCATGGGGCAAGAGCAGCTGGAAAGATAAAGGGCAGGCGAGTGAGAAGAGACAGGAATGAACAATAAAATTTGGCACCTTTTGGAGGTCCTCTACCTCCAGTGTGAGTCTGGAATGTGAGTAGATTTTGAAACACCAGGGGCCCTGGAAGATTATTCTTCCTCTCCGTCTAGACTGAACCCAGACCCGTAGAATCTCTGGTTAAGGCTAAAGCATTGAGAAAGGGGGAACTGCTACACATATTCAAACAATTGATGGATAGAATATCCAATAATTAAAACTTCATATAGAATGTTTTTAAAAATTCCCAAACACCAATAAAATATTTCAAAACAGCAGATGTAAACATCCAACAATTAAAACCAATAAAGATTAAAAAAAAATAAATCCCCTACTCTTAAATATATAAATAAAATGCCTCAGAACTTTTTCTTTTGATTCCAAAAACCTCTTGCTCTCAAATACTCATATGTAAACACATACATACTCTCACACACTCACATATTCAGGCACACACACAACTGACTCATACATACATCCATTTCTCATGGGGCTAACGATGTCCCTGATGGAAAGCTTCATACGAGAAGCACGACTCGGGGCTCGGTGTTGGTCACAGTGGCCCCGCAAGCATACTAATGATGCGCTGGACTGGCTCACTGGGGCATGCCCAAAGCCCCGATAGGCCAATTTACCCCTGTACGCTACTGCTACAGCTCTGTCTGAGAATATCCTTATCGCTTGTACTTGAAGGCTGGGGCAAAACCTCTTGACGGCATCCTCAATGCCCTGAGATCGAGCCGACTGATTGACCAAGACACCTCTATCTCCATCCATCTGCTTTATGCTGTCTGCCTGCTGTAAAGTGCCCACCCATCCAGTCTGGCTACTGTCTGTTCTTACTGCCCTCCAGTCTAGCTGTTCTAACTACACTCCTATCCCTTATACTGGCATCTGACATCCACCACCAGAGGCTTTCACTGGTTCTGCCTGGAAGCCTCAGCTTCCTGTTGTAGTCCTGCCCCGTGGGGCTCATCTTGCCAATAAGGTTGACTGAAGGAGGCGCATGTGAGCCTTTGCCCAGGGAACTAAAACAATGGCTACTGCCATTGACCCTAGCACCTGCAGATATGACCTGACTGTGGGATTCCTCCCTCGCAGGTCTGGTTCTGTAACTCCAGGTCCTCTCTTGGGTCATAAAGACCATCCCTATCCTTGTGTTGCATCATGCCCCCAAGTATACTACAGACTGGGTGGATTCTAAGTGACACTTGCTCTTGTTCATTACCCACCCCAATCTTTTTAGCAGCTGACTGACACTTGCCATTGACTGACTTCTTTCCTCGCAGACCTGGTCTTAACTAGCCAGTCATCCAGAAATGGATGGACCAATATTCCGTTCCCTCAGGAACACTGCCACCACCACCACCATTACCTTGATAAATGTGCATGGTGCTGTCACAAGGCCAAATGGTAATGCTGTGAACTAAAAATGGTTGCCTAACACTGCCAACCTTAGACACTTTTGATGAATGTTCCTTATCAGGATGTGTAAATATGCTTTCAATAGGTCTAAAACTCTCCTTTTCTTACTGACCCCATTGCTGATTTCAAGGTTTCCATTTTGAACCTGGGAATTCTTTGGTGTCTGTTTACTTTCTTTAGGTCCAATACTGGATGAAAAGTGCCTTCTTTCTTTGGCACCATGAAAGAGAGGGAATAATATCCCTCCTCCCTTTGGCCTTCCGACACCGGTATTATAATTTGTAATAGATGTAACCTAACGTTGCCTGAATCGCTTCCTTCTTTACTTGCAACCCCCCCCCCCCTGGGGAAGCCACAAATTAATCTGGGACTGGCAAGGCAAATTCCAGGGGATATCCCTTCTGGATGATCTCCAAGACCCACCTGTCCTTGGTAATGTGGACCCATTCTCTTCACAGAACCTTGCTAGGAGAAATGGAATTGAAGAGTGGATCCCCACACCATCACTTGCCACCTCTCCGACCCCCTTCTCCTCTGGGGGGTCTGTCCTTAAACCCTTTTTGATTTTCCCGAAAGCGATGTCTCCCTTGGGTTCTTCCAAAAAAAAAAAAAAAAAAGGATCTTGGGCCTCTATACTGTCTGAAATCACCAGACCTCTACCTAAAGCCTCTATATGTACTTCTATTCCAGTCCTCTGGAAATCTCTGAACCTTAGTCTTTCCCAAATTTTTCATTAGTTTCTCTAACTCTTCACCAAACAATAACTGACTTTTAAAGGGAACTTTAGTTACCCGAGCTTTTGATGGGGCATCTGCAGACCAGTTTCTCAGCCAAAAATATCTTCTGGCCATAACCCCCATTGCTACCAGTTTCTCAGCCAAATATATCTTCTGGCCATAACCTCCGTTGCTATCTTTTTTGCTGAGGATCTTATCAACTCATACAAGATGTCAACTAAAAAGGCTGCCCCCTGCCTCTATCTAAGCTGAACCCGAAGAGCAATCTTCTGCTACACCAGCCGCTTCTTGCCAATTCTGAATCCACCTTAAGGCCCCTTGCCACATCCACAAATTGCAGCCTGTTATTTCAAAAGACCTTTTCAGGAAGGAACCTATTTTCCGGTCCTGAATGTCGATAGGGGCTACATCTCTTTCCACTGGAACAGTGGTCCTCTTCGAGACCACTGCTACTGGGGCAACTAGGGTAACTTGAAAAACTGCTCCACTTCCTCCTGATACAGTGGATAAAGTCCACTTGGCGCATTTGGACTTTAACCCTGTATCTGGGGTGTCCCATTCCAAATTTATCATATCTAACATCCTGATGTAAGGGGAAATCCTTGGCCTGCTTTTTTATGACTTCAAAAATGAGATCACCCTTCTTTCAAACAGGCTTGTTTTCTTCTCCCAAATCCAGGGAGGACACCACTTGCTGAATGAGGGGAGTCCAGTTCCTCTCTCCTTAACGATCTTACTTCCATGACCTTGCATTCCCCTACCTCCTCCTCAGAGATCTTTGTTGACTCTAGAGGGCCACTATCTTCTGCTGCAGAGAGGTCTGGGTGCTCTGGTCCTCTACCATCCGTGCCTGTTTTGCACCTGCCCCTCCCCTAGACTTACCCGGGGGATGGCTCAGCTTCATTTCACCATCCCTCATTTTCACAGTATGCCTTATGAATCATAAGTATGAAATCAAAGGAGACTTCATTTTCACTTTCCTCCTCTTCTAGATTACTGCTTGGGTGTTCCCTTCTGCTGGGGCCTGCCTCTTCCGTAGGCTCCACCAACAAACCTCCCACCGCTTCCTTGCCACTCTCAGCCCTTCCCTAGCTACCTCTCTGTGCGGGCATCAGTCCTCTCTCCCTGGAGCATTTCACTTGTAGCAACCGCATCTTTTTGCTGCCCTGCTTCTTGGCCCCCTTTTCTTACCTGGGCCGTCTCCTTCGGCTGGTCCGGTGCCTCACATTAGCGGCAGAAATAGCCCACTATGGTGCTGTTTGCGGTGGCCGCACTGGGGATAATCCCCCCCCCCCCCAATCTGCCATCGCACTGACACACCCACTCTGGGCTACAGATTTACTCCCTCTTGGCAGCCCCTTATAACACATGGCTCCGTTTGTGCTCCCCTGAGCTCTGCGGGGGAAAGTGGAACTATGCCACCAGCCTGAGGTGGACTGGATTTTACTGAGGACCCACACACCTGCTGCTCTTTGCTCCTCTTTGCTTTTTTTTTTTTCCTCTCGTTGTAAGTCCTGCTATCCTAAATATCCTTTCACCAGCAGGAGTCCGAGAACTGCTGATGAACTTCTGGCTATCCCAGAATACAAAGCAGCAAGAAAAAAAAAGAAAAAGGGAGTTCTCAACCTCCACCTGCTGGTGAAAGGCAGGGATCCCAGAAGTTCAGATGGGTCTGGACGAAAAGGAATGCATGTTGGAAAGTAGCTTTAAAAGTATACCCCCCTCCTCCATGCATTCCACGGAAAGCCGCTAGTTGAAAAAGAAAGGCTTCTGTTAAAAGTGTCAGAAAAGTACAAAGACCAGTAAGCAAAACTAAAATAAATAAAAAATAAAAAAAAAGTTAATGTTCAATCGCTGAAGCTCAGAGAAAACATATATTATTCAACTAGCACGGTATCAATACTTTCTTGTGGGAGATCAGACTCATACACACCAGGTGAACCGAGATGATCTTGTGAAAAGCTGGAACTTTTTAGCGTACCATCAGACAGGCCATCACAATAAGGCTGAAATTTCTGACCCATCTGATTGCCAAACCTTTGGTATCTGCTGTATCTGTATGGTTTACCTTTGTGTGTGTACACATGTTCCAGCAACTGGCTCTTTCGGAGAAATCTGTGACCACAGACTGTGCAACTGATTTTTCTCTTCCTCGAAAGAGAAAAGTTACAGTTCAGTTCCACTGGTTCAGCGTCTTTGGACATTAGTGACAGCTGGCTGAACTTCAGCGGCTCAAGGTTACCACGCCCAATGTGGTCAGCCGGTTGCTCGCTACCCATCCGGTGACTCCCGGCGCTCTCGTCATTTTCATTCATAGGGTGCACGTCTCCGAGATCATTGCTCTCCAGGATGGAGGCTGGGACGCCAAACGGTAACGACCCCGACACGTGAGTATGCAGGTGTTCCCGGAGACCCCCCCTTGAATCAAAGCATTCTCCACAGTATTGGCAGAGATGCCCTCTGACATTAACTTTGGGGAAATGAGGGCCTGCCAGCTCTACAGAGGGAGATGAGTGGGTCAGAGGTATTATGGGCTCAGGGTCACACTTCTCCTGCTTTATAGATACCACTGGTTTCTGGAGCTCCTCTGCTGTCTGAGCCATCCCAGCCGCTTGGCTAGAAAGATGGGAGACCTGCTGATCTGGGCTTACACCTTCCAGTCCAATGGCTAGAGAAAGCTGGAGCTGGGGGTGATCACTTTGAGGGATGGACCTATTTCCACTGCTTCCTGTAGGGTTTTCTTTAGCCTCACTGCTTTCCTTTGGTGTTTTGTGGGCTGTGGATATTTGAATTCCATACAGGTTTGAGGACTGCATGGTATCGGAGGGTGGTAACGGGTCCACATCAGATGTAGCATGAGAAAGGAAGTTTGCATGAAGAAATCGAATGCCCTCTTCCAAGCGATTGTGGTCCACCATCTGCTTGGGTCCTTTCCCTGTATACATGATGTGCAACAAGTAGCTGAATATATCAGGTTGGATATCTGTTGGCTGGATCTTTATACATTCACTGTAAAAAAAAAAAAAAAAAAGAATTACATTAAGTGGAGGCAGCATTCATTGTTTGCTTTAACCTCACTTAGGGTGAATAACTAAATGCATCATATACTGCATTCACATTACTTTCTAAGGGAGGGGTTTGCGATCTTTTGGGCCCAAGGACTGCACTAGAGGCCCAGGCCAGGTGTGGGAAGGAGAGCCCACTAAAGGCCTGTGACCCAGGGGGTCAGAGCAGGGGTGGAGGTCCAGACTGGGGAACGGGCATGCTCTTAGTGCCATAGATTGTAGTAGTTTGCATACATCACTTCTAAACTCTCTATTCTGAGATAAGCAAAACACGAGGCATGACAGTAGAGACTATTTATTTATTTATATTAGCTTTTGGGCACTTCAAAGTGGATTACATTTGGGTACTGTAGACCCAGAGGACTCACAGTCTAAGGGCCTCATTTACTAAGGCTTATCTCCCATTCTGTATCGATGGGAAAAATGCTTATTATTAACTGGTTAATTTTAAAAGCACTACATGCGCCAAAAGCCGGGAGATACGCAAGCGACTCGGCACGTACTGTGTGGATTTTAAAAACCGCGCAAGAACGTGCGTATCTCCTGATACCAGCACAAAAAATGTTTTCACAAAAAGGGGCGGGGCGTGGTATGGGCGAGGCACGTGGGCGGGCTGGGCCTGTATCATGAAGTCTGCGCGTAAGGCCTTTACGTGCACAAGCATGCTCCGGGGTCCCCTACCGCGTAACTTTACCTCTGCTATGGACGGCAAGTAAGTTGTAAAATAAAAAAAATAATAATAATAGGGCACTCAGCGGGGTTGTAAAGGTTGGGGCTAATAGGGTAAAAGGGAGGAGAGTTAGCTCGGGGTGGGTGTGGGGGGGGTGGTAGGAAGTCCTCTCCTTTACTGCGAACGAGCTGGGAAAAGAGGGTAATTGCGTTGGCACGCATGTCTAGTAAAATCCCCCCCCCCCCCCTTACGTGAGTGATACTGGATTTGCACGCGAATCTGAAATCGTGCGCACACGTACGCGCAAACAGCCGATTTTAAAACAAGCGCACGCATACGTGCATATGTTTTAAAATTGCCGCATCCATGTGCCTGAGCCAGCAAACAAGGTCTTAAAATTTACTTCTAAATGAGGCCCTAAGTTTGACCCGGAGGCAATGGATGGTGAAGTGACTAGCCCAAGGTCACAAGGAGCGGCATTTGGATTTGAACCTGGTTCTAAACCACTAGGCTACTCCTCCACTCCCTTGAGCCCGCCCAGAAATCACTGTTTCAAAATGGGGAAAAGCAGCCTGCAGGCCGACGTTCTTCAGGTAAGTAGCCATGGAAATGGCTCAGCATTTCTGCTTCAGGAGAGGCCAGTGCGTTTATGTGGTCGGTGAGAGGCATCTTACTCTCCTCATCAGCACCTCATGAGGTTTCTGCATTTCTGAGTCTTCAGGAGGCATCGCTCTAACAAGAAGTTCACTCCTCCCCCATTCCCTTACTGACGACATACCCTTATGATCACGAAATACAAAACCATAAATAAATTTATTTTTATTTTAAAATGTTTATATACGGCTTTTACAAGTCAAAGAATTAATCAAAACGGTTCACAATAAACATACATAAAATATTTAATGAACTAAAAACAATTAATTAAAATTAACTAAGACACACCATAACAACTAAAAAAGACCTGACAATAAACAAAAATACTATCATAAACTGACTGTATAACTAAGAACTGTTAATGATTAATGTAAGTAATGAGGGGTTGTAATGGAGTTTATATTTAAGAGATGGTCAGTGAACTATAAGCTTTCTGAAATAAATACGTTTTTAATTATTTCTTAAATTGTTGTGAGGAGAGTATAAGGCGGAGGTAATCGGGGAGTGCGTTCCAAAATATAGGGCCAACTACTGAAAAAGCCCTTTTCCTAGTTATTTCAAGTCTAGCCAACTTAATAGTGGGTACACCTAGGAGGTTTTTTGAAAGTGATCTTAGTTCTCTGGCCAGTGTATAAATATGGAGGTTAGTACAAAGCCATGTTGATGTTGCGTTATAGAGTGCATGAATGATGGTCAATACTTTGTAATGAATTCTATATTTAATCGGTAACATTAACCAAAGAAAAATATGTAAGAAAGCAGGTTGTCTGGCAGAAAAGTCACAGGCCCTGTGAAAATCTTGCCTCAGGTGTGACTAATACAAAAGCACAGTATACATCTCACAGGAAAAAGTTAAATGTTGTGGAGTAGGATCCCACTGTATTATAATCACACTACAGCAGCAGTACTCCCAATATCCAATGCACAGTCACGTCACATCAATTCCAAGGAGAGTAATCAAGAGACTGTGAAATGATCACGGAGAGCACTGGCTTGGTCCAAACTTCTTCTGGTAATCCAGAATCTGATCTTTTTTTTTTTCCATTCCACAAACCATTAACTTTGTACAAAAAAGAAAGGTGTAAACTCCTAAAGTCCTCACTCTGGTATCATATATAGTGAAATTAAGCCACAACAAGATGGCTAAGGCGCTACAATTATAATCATATTCCAGTTTATATAATATTTTGCTGCCCTGAAAAAAGTGCTAATTTAAATGAATTTAAAAGAATTATTTCTTATCCAAGATTGTTACTGTATTAATGTCTTGTCACAAACAACGGTAGGAGTTAAGGTTCACACATCCAAAGTTGAACTCTGTTTACATGAGGCTCTTGAATAAAATCAGTTATTGACAACCGCCTCTCTAACTTTGGTGGACACCTACGTTCGCACACACTGATTTCCTGTACTCAATGTCTTGTCACCATCCCAACTGTTAGGTACCCAATTGATATTCCAAAAACTATGCACATAATATGACTATGTATGCGATTATCTGTTACAATGTGGCAGCCAACCTTCGATTGGTGCGAGACTGGGTTTTGGCGGAGTCTTCTTTTGTAAATGCTCTGGTGGAGAATACGTTGGTAGCCCCCTTAGATCTGAAATATGTCCTTTATGGCCCACTGATTGTGCTACCTCCAGTGCTTGCGCGTGACCCATTAATTTCACCCATTAGGAAGGCTTGGGTTTATCTCAGTTGCATACATCATTGTATACATCATAAGAAGCATGAGGCGACTTTGGTTACATACTGGATTGCTCAAAATCATTCTTTGGTAGGAGGAAGTGACATCATCCCAGGCTATGGCTGCTTGAACTGTTAGCTCCCGATCAAATCTTCATGCAGCCCCAAGATTTAGAAATCTGTGATGCTTACCTTCAGCAGCAACTGGGAGAAAAAGACTTGGCTGATTGCACAATGGCATCCCAGATAAAGAAAACTGATTTGAAACCAGTTTTCTTATGCTGGTGTGTTGGCGTGCGATGTAGAGGGCTTAGACAGCGAGGCTATGGCTGATCGCGAGGCCATGGAGGTTGCAAGTGGTGTGCTGGCGCCAGACACGGATGAGGCACCCTCTTGGCAAAAATTCCTGCAGTGGTTTAAGAAGCTGCATACTGATATGTTACTGATCAAGGAGGAGATCATTCATTCTGTGGCTGAGATAAAAAGTGATTTGCTTGAGCTGGGGAAGAGAGTGGAAGAGGCTGAGATGAGGCTAGACGATAACGCTGTAGAGTTAATGCAGTTTCAAGAGGCATGCAATAAAATGGCCATCACCCAAGGACAGATTCATGAACGGCTGGAAGATCTAGAAACTATATGAGAATTGCCAATTTGAGATTTCGGGGGAGGGGGGGGGGAAGGGGGGGGCCAGACAGCCAAGAATTTGGAGACTGCTTTCAAGCGGGTGACAGCATTTGTATGTTACTGCTGGGTTCAGAAGACCAAGAGACTGTTATACCTAAGGTGCAGCTGGAACGGGCTCATTGGGCTCTGGGGGCTCCCAGAGGCAACTTGCCCAGAGACATAGTGGCCTGCTTTCATGAATTTCCCATAAAAGAAAAGGTGACAGTGCGACAACGTGGAGCCATCATTTGGAGGGGTCACATACAGTTCGATACTGTAACGTGCGGTTGGAGATTCCCCGTCTGTAACCCGCTGTGGGCGCACAATTCGGACGCGTAAGGCGATCCTGCGATACAGTCTCCAGTTTCACGCGTCCTTAACGCGTCTTGAAACCGACGCGTAACCCTTTCCGCACCCAGCATGTATATGACATGTAAATGAACGAATTAGCTATTCCCCTCCGATACTGTGACGCGCGCTCCGATTATCTCCTTTGTAACCCGCTATTTTGCCGCGTCCTTAACCTGTTAGTTTACCGCCTACCCTCTACCTGGTGTTCGAACAGCTACGTACCGGACTGCACCATATATACCAACATTTGCAGCGTAAAGTTGTTTTATATATATATATATACCTGTCACTTTCTGAATCCCCCATCTCCACACGGGCGGGCGGGCGGGCGTGCGGTCATCGAGGCGGCGGCAGGAGCCGGCAGGTGGGTGGGCGCCCGTTCATCCAGGCGGCAGCGGGAGCCCCGCCTGCCTTGAGCGCCGAAATCGCACGGGCGTACACAGGCGTGCATTCATTCATTGCCGGCGGGGGCTGCTGGAGGCTGCTTTCGCCGCCGGCTCCCTCTGCCTGCATGAATGCACGCCCACCCGCCCGCCAGCTCCCGCCGCGGCCTGGATCGAACGCGCGCCCACCCATCGGCTCCCGCCGCCGCCTGGATCGAACGCGCACCCACCCGCCCGCCCGCTCCCGCCGCCTGGATAAACGGGCGCCCACGCTCCCGCCGCCGCCTGGATGAACGGGCGCCCACCTGCCCGCCGGCTCCCGCCGCCGCCTGGATGAACGGGCGCCCACCTGCCCGCCGGCTCCCGCCACCTGGATGAACGGGCGCCCACCTGCCCGCCGGCTCCCGCCGCCGCCTGGATGAACGGGCTCCCGCCGCCGCCTGGATTGAACGCGCACCCACCTGCCCGCCGGCTCCCGCTGCCGCCGCCTGGATGAACAGGCTCCCGCCGCCGCCTGGATTGAACGCGCGCCCACCTGCCCGCCGGCTCCTGCCGCCTGGATGAATGGGAGCCCACCCGCCCGCCGCCGCCTGGATCGAACGCGCGCCCGCCGGTTCCCGCCAGTAAGTTTACTTTTTTTTTTTTTTTACACTTTATTCCCTTTTGTTTTAATTTTCGCCCTGCGCCTTGCTTCGGGAGGAGGGGAACCATCCACTTCCTGGTACCTGTCATTTCAAATGTCAGTTGAAATGACATTTGAAATGACAGGTACCAGCGCACCCAGGATACTGTATAGGCGCTGGATTAAGCGCCTATACAGTAAAATTGGTTGCGCGGGCCTAATGCTTCCCTAACGCTTCGCAGACGCGGCTTGCATTTGCAAGCAATTTACATAGAGTATCGAGCGGTATGTGAAGAGAACTGTGCGTGCGGGGAACGAGGGTGCACCCGGCACTGCCGCACTCTTTCTAACGCGGCCTTATAGTATCGACCTGATAGTGGGGTAATATAGTAAACAGGATTGCAGTGCAGGATAATTTGGTTATAGGGTGAATTTGCTTGGAGATTCGGATGGGAGATGAGGGGCATTAATGGTTCTCAGTGCGAAGTTGAGGAGATGATTAGATTTTTGTTATGGGAACATTAAAGACTCTCGCTTAATACCAAGGGCTGAATCATCCAGGCAAGAGAGATGCTTATTTTTTTCGAGAAATGGAACATTTAAAGGCTTCTGTGGTTTTTCTGCCAGGAGACACATCTTAGCACAATGAGGGGTTACTTAGATCTCAGCGTATATATATTTTAAAAAGTTTTTATTATTAATTTTTACCTTTATGAACAACTTCTTTTCAAATTCTCTTTTAGCCTGTCTTATGAATGTTTTACATTTAACTTGCCTATGCTTATGCTTTTTCTTATTTTCTTCAGAAGGAGCCTTCTTCCAATTTTTGAAGAAAGATCTTCTGGCTAAAATAGCTTCTTTCATCTCACCTTTTAACCATACTGGCAATCCTTTGGCCTTCCTTCCACCTTTCAAACAGGCCGATACAGTAAGGGCGCGTAAGAAAAAGTTCGGCAGTGCCAGGCGCCCGCTCGTTTGCCGCGCGCACAGTTTGGTTCACTTACCGCTCAATACAGTATTTAATTGGCATGCAAATGCAAGCCGCGTCCAAAGCGCGTCCATGAAGCGCAATCCATTTTACTGTATAGAGCGCTATATAGCGCCTATACAGTATCCTGGGTGCGCTGATACCTGTCATTTCAAATGTCATTTGAAATTACAGGTACCAAGAAATGAGCGCACACCGTGACCTCGGACGTCCATCCGGACGCTCAGGTCACGGCGTGCGCTCATGCGCCTTCACTGCCTTGAGTGCCCAAATTGGATGTGCATTCATGCACCTTCGCCGACGGGGCTGCTGGAAGCCGCTTTCGCCGCCGGCTGCCCCCAGGAGGCAGGGAAGCCGCGGTGGGCGCCTCGGGAGGAGGGGAGAGAGGACTGGGGCTGCTGGAAGCATGCATTAAGTTTACTTTTGTTACAATTTCTATTTGCTTTAATAACATGTCGAGTCGATTTTCGCCCTGCGCCTTGCTTCGGGAGGGGGGGGAGAGAGGACTGGGGCTGCTGGAAGCATGCATTAAGTTTACTTTTGTTACAATTTCTATTTGCTTTAATAACATGTCGAGTCGATTTTCGCCCTGCGCCTTGCTTCGGGAGGGGGGGGGGGGGCAGAGAGGACTGGCAATCCCCGATGCCCGAGCGTAGGAGAACCAGGCCACACCATGTTATTCGCTTACTCCAACCCACCCACTTATTTGACCGGAGCCTATTGCCTATTGCTGTCACATCCCTCTAACGCCAGGGTCAGGGTAGGCGGTAAATTAGCAGGTTAAAGACGCGGCAAAACAGTTGGTTAAAAAGGCGATAATCGGGCCGCACGTTACTGTATAGGAGGGAATAGCTAATCCGATCGTTTACATATCATATACATGCCGCAGGCGGAAAGGGATACGCGTCGATTTAAAGAAGCAGTAAGGATTGGTAAAAACGGATAGTGAATCGCGGGTTAGACTTACGCGGCCAAATTGTGGGTACAAAGTGGGTTAGAAACACAGTAAAGCGCGGCTGCGGTTACCCTATCGGCCTGTTAATGAGCAGAATACATCTGGACAGCGCTTTTAAGATGGTATTTTTATTTATTTATTTTTTTAAATGCCCACGCCTATTGTACACTCTTAACCTCTGTAGCTGCACTTTTCGGGTTTTTTCTATTTTTCTCATTTTCTCAAAGTTTCCCTATTGAAAGTTTAGTGCTAGAGCCATGGATTTGCTTCTAGTCCTCCCTTCCAGTCGTTAATTCAAATTTGATCAGTGCATAAAATTCACTTCAAGTAACACTTCAAGTATAACTATTGAAATTGGACTACATCAAGTTATAGAGACAAGTGAAGAACTTTTTTCTTTGTGGTTTGTTTTTGGACTATCAATTGGATGCATAAAATTGGGATAGTGACAAGACATTAATACAATAACATTAATCCTAGATAAGAAATAATTAATTTAAATGAGCACATATATGAGAGAGGACTTTAACAATTTACACTTTTCTCTTTCGTAGTTTTTTTTTTTTGTTGGGGTTTTTTTTTGGGGGGGGGGGGGGGTTCATTCTTGCCAATGGCCAGCCTTAGTTATAAGCTGTTTTGGGGTGAACACACCCTTTCACCAAATGCAACTCTGTAACATGCAATAATAATTTATTTTAAACCTGGACTAATTTATTTCTTGTCAGCCTTATGCGGCGAGGCTCCATCCATTATCTCACACTTTTTTTGCTGCATATGGAGTTGATAACGGTAAAAACAGTTCCTTCAGGAAGCAAAACTGACTGCAGGAAGTAAAGAAAACAGTGTATGCCTGTTTATGTAGTATGGCCAGGGCTACAAAAAAAAAAAAAAAATCAATTTCTGAGTTATAGACTACTATGGATCCTAAGTAAAGTGTATTTGCAGGTTTACTTCTCAAATAAGACCATTTATAATTTTGAAAAAAAAGGGTAGAAGTAAAAAAAACAAAAAGGCCATAGTCTCACCTAGTCTGGTGAATGAATATCATTTTGAAGTAATTTGAAAACGCTGCTAGTACAGCTCGGTGTGCTTTGAAATAGACATCTCCAATAGCGACGGTACAATCACAGAGAAAGCCAAACTCACGCTGCATGTTTAACTGCTGCAGCAGTACCAGGCTGTGTTTGGCCATCTCCATCGTACTTCTGCTAAAAGGGAAAAAAACAAAACAAAAGTAGGTTAGTTCTAGTGATAGACAAAACTGCAATACCATTACTATTGGAAACATTGCATTTATATAAAGCAAAAGTTCAGCCTTGAGCAGAAGACAAAGCATTCTTTCACCATAACAATAAGCCCTTTTATCCATACATGGAAAGAAAATGGGTGCCCAGGGATGTTCTAATACAGCACCCGTTCCCCACTCCCTTTCTCCCACGTTTTCAGAAGCCCCTCTCTAAAACCCAGCCATTGCATTGGCAGAAATCTAGGGCAGGGACCGCGATCAGTATGTATAACCAAAGGCTAACCAGGTGTCTTCACTCTTGCACAATAGCTGGCATGCCCTCCCTCCCTCCCTTATGCTGTGATCACTGCCTATACAGCATACCCAGCACCTGCCAGCCTGCGGAGCAAGAACCAGCAAGGAGCTTGGACTTTTATGGTGAAAGTCTTTAGTAATGTAACCATGACAGCAGATGAAGACCAGTTGGCCCATCTAGTCTGCCCAGTTGTCTGCCACTCTGGTTCTCTAATACGTGGGGTAGATGAGTATTACAAATTCTCATACGTTCCCGTGTATTGATTTTTGGAATAGAAATACTAATTTTTATATTTATATGCACTTACTGGTGAAAGGCCTACGTCCTCCCCCCAACCCAAGAGGGGTGCTTACTCTCTTTTCAGTGGCCTTCTCACAAATCTGCTGTTGTAGTCCCCAAACTTAAGCAGCCAATGCTAAATAAACACCAGGAGTAACTTTCAAACAACTCCATGGGGCCGCTTATACACACGTATAATTCTGCACATAGATCCATGATAGAATTTTGTAACCTGTGTATTTCTACCTCACAACGTGTGTGTATGTATGCTTATATATGAATGCATGCAATGCATTGAAAGCATGTACTTTTCCTACCAATTTTAGAAATATTCATGCATATATTTTGCACACAAAAATAAAAGTAGGACTTATTCATGGAAAACTATTTATGGGTATATTTTAAAACATGTGCACATAATTGAAACCACCAGTCAGTTTCTTGTATTATGCTAAGGCCCTTCCGCAGTCCAGAGTATGTACAGCTTCATCGCCTTTATGAGCATGGGGACCAGGAGAACTGATAGTCAGTATGATGGATTGATTGATATGGAAAGCCAAAACTACCTTCAGCAAGAACTTAAAGGTGAATATGGAGAACCACCCTGTTGTGCAAGAATTGCATGTACAAAGGATAGTGAATGACAGCTTGGAGTTCGCTGACTCTTCTAAGCTGAAGACACTGCGACAAGGAACACCACCTTCCACGTCACATACCTTAGAGTAGTGGACTCCAATGGCTCAAAGGGAAGTTTCATCATTTGGAAAAGGAGCATATTTAAGTCCCACAAACAGGTGGTTTTTGTAGTGGAGACTTGACTTGCCATAGACTTTTCATGAAACGAGATATCAGCAGGTGAGTAAATATTGGTTTCCCATCCAGTTGTACGTGGTAAGCCACTGTAGCGCTGAGATGCACTTTCACTGAAGAGGTGGCGAGACCCGAGTGAGAAAGGTGGAGTAAATATTTTAGAAGATCCTTAGGAAGGGCTGGTGCTTCCATTAGGTAAACTAAATGGTCACCTTGAGCGCCAAAATATTTGGGGCAGTAAAAGCCTATCAGCATCCCAGGTGGGTACTGTGCCAGACCCAAAACTGCCAAAAAAGGAAGCATTGTGCAGGAGCCACTGTCACCAGTAGGAGGGAGTGCTGTGCTGGAACAGCTTCTAATAAACAGGGGGGGGGGGGCACATTACTTGAAGGTACGCCTAGGGAGCCAAATATTCTTGCACCGGCCCTGTACTTAGGTTCACAAGAGTGTCCAAAACGCTCTGTAAGTACCATTAATTTATTCAGTTTAAAGGAATAATTTCTTCTAGTTGAAGGCTTCTGAGAGAAGACTCGTATGTCCACAATCTCTGTAGGTAAGTCAAGATCCGCGATCACTGAGCGCTTGGCATCCATACTGTGAGGTTAAGGGCTGGGATGATACAATGTCCCATCTTCCTGAGTTAACAACACAGGATCTGTTCCCAGATATATGGGAAGATTGCTTGAAAGTTGTATGCAATATCTATACCAGATCTGACTTGATTACACTGGGCTAAAAGGAAGAACCTTTTTTTTTTTTTTTAAGTCTTTATTTATTGTTTTCCAAAAATTACACCATACAAGATTGTAAATGAGGAAGAAGATACAAAGTGTAAAATTATAACTTCCCCACCTCCCACCTCTCCCAAACGCTAGCTGATCCTGAGCAGGAACATGAAAAGTATGCAGCTTGTGAGCTTTGACTCCTCCTCCAGAAGGAAGGGCGAACTATATCTGCCCTGTGGTGCTCCACCTTGAAAACACAATTTACTCAGATGCCTAGAAAGTCAAATGAGAGAGACAGTGAACTCTAGAAAGAATAGCATTTCCTTCTCTTATTGCAGAGCTAACAAGTCATTCCCTGCCCTGGTTTTTAGAGACGTTAAGTATGCTTGCCAGATGTCCAAAAATAAGGCATATTTCCATGGAGATGACATACGTGCTGTTAAGTGATCATAAATTGCCATTTTATGTAATCTTAACCTCTAGTATGTGAGAGATGGGGACTCTGCAACTGTCCAGTGTTCTAAAATCAATTTCTTGGCCAACAGAAATGCTTTCCTTTATAAACATCCGTTGGGATTTTATGATGGAGTTGGCAATCTCCTCTAAATTTTCAAACAAACAAACACAGAAGAGAAGATTCTGGTACAGCGAAATGAAGCATTCTGCTTAAGAAACCCAGGACCGTCTTCCAGAACTTGCGTAACATAACACAATCCCAGAAACAATGAAAGAAAGTACCTGGGCCAGCACTACATTTTATGCATTGATCTGAACCTACTAATTTGGCTTTAAAGGCCCAAGTAGTAGATACATACATAAGGCGGAAAAATTTAAAGTGTGACTCTCTAAATAGCACATTTTCAGAGACCTCATTAAGATGCACAAAACAATATTTTAACATTTTGTGAGAAATTGGGATGTCTAGTTCCTGGTTCCAGAAACTGACCAATGCATGTATATCATCAGAAACCTTTACACCTTTAATAACTTTTGTTAGAAAGGCACAAGACATCTTCTTCCCCAGTGGCACTGAGAAAAACCTGTCCAACCGACGTGTATCAATTAACTGGGATCTTTTAAATAAATCAGTTTCAATAAAATGCCGAACTTGTAAATAGACATAAAACTCACTATGGGAGAGACCAAACTCAGATTTGAGATCACTAAAGCAGTGAACTGCCCCCACATCTTCCCAAAGGAACTGGCGCAAAGATGTCAGCCTCTTGTGAGCCCATGTTAATAATACTGTATTCCCAGTAAAATCTGTGATGACCCACAATGGACAGGAGAGGGGAAACCTCCCAACATACTTGCAACCTATTGCACAGCGTCTTCCAGGCCTGTCTACATGCCGTAATAACAGGACTGAATTGGATGTAATCTGGAAGGAGGTGGCCCGGCACATGTAGCAAATTTCCCATGTGAAATGGTTTGCATCAAGCTTGTAAAAACCAGCTCAGATCCAAACACCCAATCCTGAACATGCCTCAATAGACAGGCTAGATTGTAGTGTTGTAGATTTGGGCAATTCATCCCACCAGCCTCCCAAGGTAACTGTAATTTATTTAAAGCTAACCGAGCCCACTAATGGACAGTGGATGTGTCCTCCACTCAATATACCCCTTATTCTGTAAGGGGTAATAATAGCGCGTGTAAAACGCGCGGTCAAACGGGGGCTAAACGGTGTGCTCGGTCGAGCATACCATTCTGTATTGGCCTGTCAGTTTGGTATCTACTATGGCCTTAAAATAAATCGTGATTAATCAGAGACACTGGATGTCCTTGGGACTTTGAAAGCCCATTGGCCAGGGCCATTTCTATTACACTGGGTTGAAACAGATGAAATATCTAGGGATTGATATCCCGGCTGATATCTTGAACATTTATAATAGTTACTAAAGACCAAAGGGAAAGTAATTGAGTGGAGGACACATCCACTGTCCATTAGTGGGCGGATACATTTATTTAAAATGATGGAATTACTGAGATGGCTATATGTACTACAAATGTTGCCTGTTTGGATCAAGCGGAAGCATTGCATAGAATTAGATAAAGCTGTCCATAATTTTCTGTGGAACAATAAAAGGGCTCGGTTAGCTTTAAATAAATTACAGTTACCTTGGGAGGTTGGTGGGATGAATTGCCCGAATCGGCCCGCCGGTTGGAAAACGGATGCTCAATTTTGCCGGCTTCCGTTTTACAAACCCGTGGCTGTCAGAGGGTTCAACAACCGACACCGGTAAAATTAAGCGTTGGTTGTTGGACCCACTGACAGCCGCCGCTTCCGCTAATAAGGAGGTGCTAGGGACGCGCTAGTATCCCTAGCGCCTCCCTATTAGCGCGGGCCCTAATTTAAATAGAGAATCGCGCGCCTGGGAGAGGTGCCTGGGCGCGCATCGGGAGAGCGGGCGCTCGCCTGGATGCGCCTGCTCTCCCGCCGGTTTTTCTGAATCGGCCTGTTAGTCTGAAGGGCCATAACATTTTGTAAAGAGTGAATTTTGAAGTTCTCTTGGAGTACATGCTTTTCAGATGACTCAAGTCCAGAATGATCCACAATCCCCCTCATTCTCTTGAGGATAAGGAAATATCGAGAATAGAAACCCTGCACGTGTTGAGATGCAAGGATTGATTCTATCGCTTATTGTTGGAGAAGCAACTGGACTTCCAGATTAAGCTGCTGCAGATAGGCCAGATCCAGATGTAGCACCAAACAATGTGGAAGGGATCGTGGCTGGGAGAAATGCAACCAGTATCCAGACTGAGTCTGGACTGATCCGGGTACGTACAGGGAACTGATTGTTCGAAGGGATAAAAATCTAGGCCTTGGTTTAGGCTTGGCCTGTTGTGTGGATATCGCTGGGTGTGTTCTCTTTGTTGAGGTCTAGCCAGAAGAGGCTGTTGACATTGGGCTGAAAAGGGCAGCAGACAGTACTGTTGAAAAGAGCGGTAGGTCTGCCTGTGGAAGTATGGCTGTTTGTATAGGTAGCAGTGTCATCTGGAATTGGCAGGCTGTTTGAAAACTATGGAAAGAGATTGCACTGCCACATTTTGGTCCTTTATCTGTGTGGCAGTCTCCCAGAGCTCTTTCCCGAAAAGACTGTATCCCTTGTTTTCTTCCTTCCACTCTTTACTTCACCCACTTTAATCTGGCTTTTAAATGCTGCCATCCTACTAACACAGCTCTTCCAGGCCTTTGGTTAATCCTCCGATGACAATATTATTTACAAAAACAAAAACAAAAAAAAGGGCTAAACTCAGCAAAAATCAGAGGATGGAACCTTTTGTTTTCCAAATATTATTTTACTATTAAAATTTAGGACCTTATTTGATTAAAAAAAAAAACAACACACACAAACTTGACAATACTTCCAAATTTGATTAAAGGTATTTTTATACATCTGAAATTTAAAATGTAACTAAGCCCCATGACTTTTTTCTCAGTTTATTTTGGTTTATATTCCACTTTCCTGTTATGCTCAAGGTGGAGCACAGTATTTGCATTAAGATTAAGTTAAGACATCCTTCTGTCTATATTCATGATTTCTGATATGTCAGCACATTGCTAGAATTACACATAAGCGAGAGATTAACATGTTCCAAACCCCACCTAAGCCTCCAATAGGAGACTGATGGTTAAATTATCACAATTCCAAGCAGGCTGGTCAAGACAATATTTGTCATCCTTAGCGTTCGGCTCCTGATCCAAACCACATTATTCTTAAGGCATGGATCAGCTTCCTCCTGCCTAGCTACCTTCATTCATTTGACTCCACCATCTAGTCCAGTACTGAGCAGCCAGAAAGTGTTAAGAGCAACTCAATATTCTCATGCTTATCATGTTCTGGCTTAGTCCAAAAATAACCCATCAAATAATGTGTCCACGCCACACCTTACTTTGGTTTCCCAATTCACCCATCACATTGCATATATGGCAGGACAGTCACTTGTCCTGGTCTATTCTCCTCCAGGACTGCAGCTTGCTGCCACCCAGCTTCTCTTCAATATAATTTAAGATGTGTCGAGGCAGGACATTTGGCAAACTGGTAGCATGCTTACAGAATAAGAAATAAAATGCAGCATGGCTTAACTCATGCTAAAATTTCTAAGAAATGTCACCATGGAATGAGTATTATAAATTAGATTTTTATTTTGCCCTGTGTCATAGAGGAAATTAACATGCCATAAGCAGTAACAGCAGCTTACCATGCTTGTGTGCATTAAAGCATAGGGGTCATGGCAGCAAACTCAGCCATACGATTAGTGGAACACTCCCTTGGCGCTTTAAAATAAACATCTAAGTCCTAAATTGTAAGTCATTGACTTCACACATTCAGCTGGTATGGCCCAAAATTATGAAACAGCTTGTCACTACCTCTACACCTTGAAATATCTTACCTAGCCATCCAGAAAAAAAAGTCAAGGCTTGGCTATTTGAACAGGCCTTCTCTTGGATTTCATAGCATGCAACAAATACTGCCTTTCAACCACACCACTATGAGGGCTTCAGCTGGGAGCACTTTATCACTGCTTAGTTACTTAGGGGTCGATTTTACTTAGGTGTCCGCTCCAATTAAGGAGTGAACTGAGAGGGCACTTTCCTACCCCTAATTCTATCTTTCCTCCCTCTTGCCCTCTCCTCCCCACCCCCCTAACTATCCCCAAATTTTCCTCCCTCTTGCCCTCTCCTCTCTTGCCCTATCCTCCCCACCCCCCTATCCCCAAATTTTTTTTTAATTTTGCTACTTGCTGCTCCTCTGGAGCAGAAGTAATCTCTGCACGCCGGCCAGCTACCGGCATGCTGTCCCGGCCTGCCCCGCCCCTTTCTAGAGGCCCAGCACTTCAGCACGTTACAGAGGTTACACGCATGGTTGGGCCCAGCCACATGCATAACCCCCGATTTTTACATGTGTGTGCGTTTTAGAATCGGACTGTTATTGATTTAAGTACCCTACACCTGGCGTCAGCCTTTTATTGCAAGGCATCTACAATCTTACACCTACCTCTATCCTTGGTCTACCGCTCTCTCTTCTATAACTTAGTGACCAATACAATCTATCTCATGTTTCTGACCATACCTATATCCCCCATCTTTGTAGCCATTCATACTTTCACTGTGACCCTATGACAATTGTAATTTTGCTTATTATAACTTTGATTGAAATCCACCTTGATCCTCCCTTTGGAAAGCCAGAATATCAAATGTTAAATTAAAAAATATAAAATAAATTCTTATGTGCTAGTTATTTAACATTTATAACTTTGCTGATTAAAAATCACCCAAAGCGAAGTCCAGAAATTTAATATATACATTGAAATCTTCAAAGATACAATATACCAAATAAAAAGAATATGAAAGTTTTCCTAATTCTGTTTGTTTCTCTGCCAAAATGTTTTATTTATTTACAATAATTTTTATCCTGGACCCTCCAAAATTCAGGGCAGGTTACATATTAAAAGCCACAGACATAAGCCACGTTTCTGGTTCCACTTCTGTATCTTCACCGTTGAAAGGATACGGAAGGCCCCAGTCAATTAAGATTTTTTTCCATTGCAACAGATTTTATTTATGCTCAAGGCAAAGCACAGAATAAACAAAACTAGAAATCCCAGATAAAACAAAATCACAACAGAAATCAACCATAAAAGTAAAGGGCTATGAAGGCAGATCATCAGATCATCAGTATCCTGGGATGAATCATCGGTCCAAGGATTGTAAGGCTCATCACCAGCTCCCATATGTTCATCAGAAGGGAGTAACGGTGTTATCCCGGAAGGCAGAGGCCTAGGCATCGATGGCCTCCGAGCCGGAATCGAAGGCAACGAAGGGGCATCGAGGGAGGTACCGAGGGAATCAGTGACATCGATGGTTGTGTTGGTGGCAGCACTCCGGAGCAGGAATGGAGATTGGTATTTCTTCTTCTTCCGATGACAAGAGTATCGGTGATGAAGGAATCAGGCCCACTGGTTCCCTCAGATTCACCGGTGGAAGGGCACCGATTAATGCATCCATTCTTGCCCATAACAGTGCAAGCGCCGTGGGTATCGGATCAGTGGCCAGCTCAGGAACCGGCACCGATAGAGGTTTGAACCCCTGGAATGCTTTACCGATGGTCTCTTGGATCATCCGATCCAATTCCTCACGGAAACCTGGGGCATGGATACCCGGTTCCATAGTAGGAGGCAGTACTGGCATAGCCAGAGGGTCCACCAGTGAAAGTGGAGTTGCGGCTCCCGGCACCTGTCCAGGTGGGGAACGCCTCGGTGACCCAGAGACAGAAGAGGATTGGGCCTTTTCTGTACGGGACGTTTTTGTCGGTGGCTCAGAAGTCATTGATGCCGGGGGCTTGCCTGTATCGGTGGCCTGAGCTTTCCGATGGCGGTGTCGATGTTGTTTTCGATCTTTTTCTTGAGGAGGAACAGAGGGGGGTCGACACCCGTGGAGTCATCGAAGCCGGTCGGGCAGCAGCGGGTTCCCGGTGCTGGCGCGTAGTCGATGGTACCGGTTCAGACGATGTCGAAGCTATCAATGGAGTCGGGGTTTGTAACTGAAAGAGAAGTTCCATCTTTTCCAGCCTAGCCTTGCGACCCTTTGGTGTCATTTGGGCACATTTGGTGCAAGTAAGGACATCATGGCCGGATCCCAAACACATCACACAGACCGTGTGAGGGTCAGTGATGGACATTGTTCGAATGCAGTTGGGGCACTGATGGAAACCCGACGCCATGGCCTTGACAAATTTAGTCGCGGCGCAGTCAATGGCCGGTAGGCCGCGAGAGAAAAACTCGACGGGAATCGACCGCAAGCAGGTAAAAAAACTTACCGTTCGACTGCGGAGCAAAAGTATCGAAAAGGGGACCCCTGTTGGGTATAATTTTTAAAAATATTTTGATAAAGTTCCATGATGAAAAATTCCTGTCAGGAATCTCTGAAGAGCTCCTTAACCCGCGTGGCTACTGCTGAGCAGAAAAAAGAAGACTAAAGGGGAACCCCTGCTGGCTGCAGGGTCAGTGCCGTGCTGGGCATGCCCAGTGGGTGCAGTCAAATTTCTAGAAACTTTGACAGAAGTTTTCCATGACTGGGCTCCATCCTGTGATGTCACCCATATGTGAGGACTACTATCCTGCTTGTCCTGTGAGAAAACAGTTTCTAATAATGTGACCTAGAATATTGCAACTGGGGGCTTTTTTCATGCTGAAATATCCTTGCAAGTTCTGTATTTTTTTTTCAGCCTTCTCAGATTTCTCTTTTTCTTAGAGATAAGATACCTATGGAAGATTTGTCTTGCACTCCAACAACTGTTTAATCTCATAATGACAAGGTGTATGTTCTCTGATAGATGATCCCCTGTGAAATGCTTTGTTTTCCTAATTTTTAGAAGTTTCTTGTTAGGGGACTTACGGGCAGATACAGTAAAGTCCACGGGAGAACGGGTGAATGCCCGCTCTCCTGCGCACGCGATTCTGTATGCAAATTAGGCCCGGCGGTAAATACAGGTAAAAGGAGGCGCTAAGGACACTAGCGCGTCCCTAGCGCCTCCTTTTGTACCGGAGTGGCGGCTGTCAGCGGGTTTGACAGCCAACGCTCAATTTTGCCGGCGTCGGTTCTAGAGCCCGTTGACAGCCACGGGTTCGGAAACCGGACGCCAGCAAAATTGAGCGTCTGGTTTTCAACCCGCGAGCCGACTTCAAATATTTATTTATTTAGTTAGTTTTACTTTTGGTAACTTTCGGGACCTCCGACTTAATATTGCCATGATATTAAGTCGGAGGGTGCACAGAAAAGCAGTTTTTACTGCTTTTCTGTGCACTTTCCCGGTGCCCGAAGAAATTAGCGCCTATCTTTGGGTAGGCGCTAATTTCTGAAAGTAAAATGTGCGGCTTTGCGGCACATTTTGCTTTATGAATCGCGCGGGAATACCTAATAGAGCCATCAACATGCATTTGCATGTTGCGGGTGCTATTAGGTTCGGGGGGGGGGGGGGGGTTTGGACGCGCATTTTTGGCCCCTTACTGAATAAGGGGTAATGCTAGCGCGTCGAAAACACGCATCCAATGAAGGGTTAACAGTGTGCTCCGACGGGGCGCACTGTACTGTATCAGCCCGTTAGAATGGTTTTCTTTCCTTATTATGCTTTTGTTTGTGAATTGATTACTACATTTCTGTTTTCCTTTCAAGTGTATTCTTGAAGATTTTGTAAAATACATAAATTTAAACATTTTTTTTTTCATTTTGATAAACTAGACAACGCCAAACTCTAATGCTGAATGGGGAAAAAATAAATTACTTTTAATAAGGCCCTTTGGTTTATATTCATTTGTCATTCTCCCTAGCTTCTCTCATCTCAGTATCCACTATGAGGACAACATTCAGAGCAATTTAACTAGGTAAACTGGCCCGGCTGAAATTTGCCCTCCTCTCTGGTTAAAAGTATACTTGAGCTTCCTTTAGTGTCAAGGCCTTTGCAACTAGATGGGCTGCCTGAAAATTGCCCCCGATATAATTAAGATCTGCATTCTTAAACTAAAGTCCAATAACACATCTGCTACTACCATTACTGCTTATCATTTATAAAGCGCTACTAGATCTAGGCAGCACTATACAGATACATCTAAGAGACGGCCTCAAACATCATTTAAAAAAATAAAGGGTCCCACTTAATTCAGTTAAGTCGACTACTGACAAAGTATATTGAAGTTTGCTACTTCTGAATATTTTGCAATCAACAGGTTTTATACTATATCTTACAAGTACACCGGGCAAATGTAATGCTACAGTAAAGCGCCTTATCCGCAGCCTTCCACTTCCTCTAATTCCCTGAAACCACTGTCCCAAATGGCCGCGCGCCCCGTCTCCTTCCACAAGGACTTTTCTGAAGATTATTAAAGGCATTGGCTGCCATTTTATGCCTCCCCCACCCCCCTCCAAGAAGAGCGAGCTAGCTACGCCGGCGCCTTGCGGCCTGCAGATATTTACACAACAAACGTGCAGCGCCACCCTCGCTCGCGTTTGCAAAGGAAGCCAGAGAAGGCGGAACCGCCCTCGAGCAGTCGCTTACCGAGCTCGCCCCCCTGGCAGCGGCAGCACCGAGACGTGGAGGGGGAGGGGGACGTCTCGCGCTCTCTTTCTCTCTCACGCGCACGCGCGCGTCGAGCTGGAAACTCTCACTGCACAGCCCGAGGTGAGCGGGGAAGCAGCGAGTGAGTCCCGCTGACCTGCGGCTGCTGCTGTATCTTTGGCGCCCCCTCGTGTCCGGGTCCGCAGCCCGCCCACCTATGTCGCGCTTTTGTTCTACAACTTAGAACAGTGGCCCTGAATGTGCGCGCGCCTTTCTACCTTCCACCCACCAGGGTCGGAGGAGCATAGTGAAAAGACGTATTATTAAGTTGGAGAGCAAAGGCTTTTTATTTTAGTTTTTGAATCACCATAAATGCGTGCATGGTGAAAAGTAGGCTCTATTAATTCTACGGGTAAATTCTTCTGTGGCAAAAAAAAAAAAAAGGAGTAATCCGAGTAAATCTAACTTTGCAAGTTTTCAGTTTCTAACACCCCCACCATGCATTGAAATATGGCTAACGCATCTTCTCTCAGGCATGGACTGGCCGTTGAGTACTTCTGCAAATGCTGGAGTGGCAGGTGCTGGCCGGGGAAAAGTACAGTGTATTTATGGGGAAAGATTACCATTCTGGAAAGGCCGTATTTAGTCCACAAGCCCTGAGTTCTTAAGAGAAGAATGGGAAGTTTGAGTAGGAGGTGCAATATCATCACACACATGCATTTCTAGAATTAGTGAGTCCACTGCAGCCTAGGGCTTTCATGTATGCGCCAGCGTACAATAAGATTTGTATTATTAGAATTATAAAACATCCTATCCTATTTGATTTAATTGCTTGCTTTTTCCAAATCCAAGCTGAAGGCAAGTTACAATTCAGGTACTGTAGTTATTTCCCTGCCCAAGAAGACTTGTAATCTAAATCATACCTGAGGCAATGGAGGGTGAAGTGACTTGCCCAGATAAACAGGATTTGAATCCTGGCTTCCCTCCTTGTCAGCCTGCTGCTGTAACCACTAGGCAACTCCTGTTGAGAGAATAAATCAAACCTGGTGTGTGTGTGATGTTTGTGTCTGCATAGTTGCAATCAAATTGTCTATGAACTTATATGTGTCATGGATCACAGTGCATTACTTTGAGATTTAAAAATGTTTAGCCAGTGCTCCAGTGGAGGCAGTTTTACGGGTGTCCTGTGATCCTGTGTTATGTGACTTTGTCAGGGCTGGATTTATGATTATTACATCAATAAGCAGGATCAGAGAGCAGAGGTCCCCCTTTGGAGAGTGGGAGGGGACCCAGTTTTTGGGCACCTTCACAATTTGATGCCCTAGGCACAGGCCTGTGTTGCCTAACCCTAAATCTAGGCCTGGATCTTATACTAACATATGCTAACTGGGGACTTTCTGTGTCTCCCTGCTCTCCAAGAGGCCAAACAGACTCGCCGAACCGGCAAGCATGCTGACTTTCCATTACATGGTCAAAACCTGGCTTTTTAAGTAAGCCTACACTCCCAACCCCCACCTTCTGCAGCATTAACCCTAGTGCGCTGCATATTTATCCGCATGTTACTCGACGGTGCATTATCTGCATCACATTGTATCTCCTCAACCGAACTACCCGCCCACTACCAGCACACAACACTCTCACCCAACCCACATGCAATACAAAGCAACTACAGCTTCGATGGCTTCCCTTGAGCAGACGTCCGCCTTAGAAATTGAAAACATCCTTAGGAAGATGAAGCCCTCATCCCACCCACTTGACCACATCCCATCCAATCTACTGTTCTCCATTCCTAACATCATCGCTAAACCGATAGCAGACATCATAAACTGCTCGCTCTCCCAAGGTCAAGTCCCTGACCAACTCAAGCTTGCTATTCTCAAGCCTCTCCTTAAAAAACCTAACCTTCCACCCACTGACCCAGCTAACTTCAGACCAATTGCCAACCTCCCAATGATTGCAAAAATCATGGAGAAGGTAGTAAACAGACAACTATCCGAATTCCTAGAAGAGAATGACATTCTAACCTCCAATCAATTCGGATTTCGAAAGTCACTGAACACTGAATCTCTACTAGCCTCGCTTTCTGATAACATCCTCATCAACCTGGAAAATGGTCAACCTTTCCTTCTCGTCTTACTGGACCTCTCCTCAGCGTTCGACACTGTGAACCATACCTGCCTCATTCAGCGTCTAGCAGATATTGGTATAACAGGTTCAGCGCTCAACTGGCTCAAATCTTTCCTTGAAAACAGACAATACAAGGTCAGGATTAACAACAAAGAATCACTCCCTATCAGATCAAAGCTGGGGGTACCTCAAGGATTATCCCTTTCACCAACACTATTCAATATTTATCTCCTTCCACTCTGCCATCTACTATCTAACCTCAAGCTAACACACTTCCTTTACGCGGATGACATTCAGATCCTCATCCCGATAATGGAATCCCTCCACAAAACATGGTCTTACTGGAACAGCTGCCTTTCGGAAATCAAAAACATGCTAACAAGCCTCAACCTCGTGCTAAATACTAGCAAAACTGAAATCCTCATAATAGCTCCAGACAAGTGCTCTCTATTCAACCCAACTAGTTCCACCCAACTCTCCTTCACATCAATCGACCACACACCACAAGTAAGAGATCTTGGTGTACTTCTGGACAACCAACTCAACTTCACCAAGTTCATAAACAATACTACCAAAGACTGCTTCTTCAAATTGCAAGTCTTAAAAAAATTAAAACCTCTTCTACACTTCCAAGACTTCCGCTTGGTACTACAACCTATCATCCTCCCTAAACTGGACTATTGCAACTCACTCCTCCTGGGCCTGCCAGCCAACACCATCAAGCCACTTCAGATGGTCCAGAACGCGACAGCCAGAATTCTCACTAACACCAAAAAATGGGATCACATCACCCCTATCCTCCAAAATCTTCACTGGCTGCCCATAAAATTTAGGATACAATTTAAATCCCTCATGATGATTCACAAGGCTCTTCACAACATCTCCCCCCTCAACCTATCCTTCCAACTACAGCAACACGTCTCCAATAGACCGATCAGAAGTGCATACCAGAACATGCTTCACACCCAGCCAACAAAAACCTCATTGAGGAAACGAGCTCTGTCCACTGCAGGTCCCCATCTTTGGAACCTGCTCCCACCGGACCTCCGCCAAGAACCATGCCTTCCGACATTCAAAAAGAAGCTAAAGACTTGGCTATTCACTCAAGCTTTCCCTGAGAGCTAAAATCTGGTGACGCGACAGACGATATACCTACCTCTGTACATATGTTCCTGATTTATGGTTACTGATTTATGGTTCACAGTTACATTTAATTGAGTTTATGAAAGTTCTTTTTTAATAGTTTTCCTGTATACTTGTGTTAATGTATTCTGCCTTGAGGCGACTGTTTTAATGTATTTCCGCCCTGGAGGCGACTGTTCATTTCCTTGTAAACCGGTGCGATATGTATTCTTACAGGAACATCGGTATATAAAAATTAAAAATAAATAAATAAATATATATATAGTTCTGAATTATATATAATGGTCCCTCTGAACACTGGTGTCCCTCAGGGGTCTTCCCTGTCCACCATTCTGTTTAAGCTTCTTTCAGGCTTAGGTTTGCATTATCATATTTATGCAGAAGACATCCAGTTTTTCCTCCCCATTCCTGCTGATAGTGCCACTTTAGGTTCCTTTTCTATTTGTTTGACCTCAGTAAAAAGCTGGCTGATGTGATTGGCCCTTGCTGAACATATCCAAAACTGAGATAGTTTATTTGACTAGGGCCCTTGATATATCATTTCCATCTTCCTTCACTTTCCAAGGCTATACAATTCCCATTTTGAGACAAGCAAGAAATGTAGGGATTATAATTCACACAGATCTTTTGTTAAAAGCCCATGTTAAGATGACTGAAAAAAATCAAGCTGGAAGCTATCGTATGTTGCACAGGCTGAAGCCTTAGCTGAATCCATGTGATTTTATTCCCTGTCACAGGCTTTAATAATATCTGGCATCAACTAATAATTCAGTATACTTGGGCCTTGACATTACACTGTGAAGGCCCTTCAAATAATTTAAAATTGGGCAGCCAGGATCCTGACTGGGACCACCAAGTTTGACCGTATCACCCTGGTGTTAAGTGCTCTGCCTTGGTTGCTGGTTGAGCAATGTATCCAATATAAAATTCTTACTGTGATACATAGTGCCATGACTGAAGATGCTGCACTCAGCATCCAGCATTCTGTTAAAGATTTATTGCCCAACCAGAAGTCTTTAGATCAGAAAATCTCAATGTTCCCAGACACTGGACCATTAGACTTGTAGAATTTCAAGAGAGGGGTTTTTTTTTGTAGTCACAGGACCAGTGCTATGGAATCAGCTCCCAATTTCACTGCCTAAATGTGTTTGTAGCAAAACATTTAACAAGCATCTAAAGGCACATCTTACTCCTGGGGGAATTCTGCGCACAAAAACTTAAAATTCTGCAAAATTCTACAAACTTCATATTGGTCAAAATAACACAATTTACATGACAGTCTTTAATAATTACATTTTAAATTAATACAGAAAAAAATTATTACTTAAAGATGCAGAATTTTAAATATTTTGAGCAGAATTTCCCTAGAAATTCACTGTAAGAGTGTCCCTTCCACTCGCTCTCCCTTTCTCCCCTGGCCACTTTGCCCTCTCAGGCCCCAACTGCTCCACCTCCTCTCCACCTCTAGGCTCAACCCCTTCCATTCTATCCCCGGTCCCAGAGTTTGATCCCATTCTCAGTACTGCCCCTCACACAGGCTCCCTCTGTCCCTCCCTCTCACACACATGCTCCCTCTCTTTAGTACACATACACACATCCTTATACAGGCTCCCTCAAGCTCTCACACACACGCACACATCCCCTCATACAGGGCCCTCTCTCTTGCATACATCACAGGATGGAGCCCAATCACGGAAAACGTCTGTCAAAGTTTCTAGAAATTTGACTGGCACCCACTGGGCATGCCCAGCACGACACTGACCCTGCAGCCAGCAGGGGTCCCCCTTCAGTCTTCTTTTTCAGCTCCCTTTCTCTCACACATACATCATCACACAGGCTACCTATATCTCTCTCTCATGCACCCCTTCACACAGGCTGTCTCACACATACACAGTCCCTTCACACAAGCTAGCACCCCTAACATACACTCAATCCCTTTTTCATATACCCCAGCTCCCAATCTCTCACACACATAGAAACTCCTTCACAATCTCCTCATATAGGCTCCCTCTCTCTGAAACCCACACTCAAGCATCCCCCCCTCTCTTTTACCTCCCATGCTCTCTCTCACCTCCCCTTTCTCATACCCCTCTCCCTGCTCTCACCCTCCCCCACACCCCCACACCCCCTCCCCTCTCTCACACCCCCTCCTCTCCCCTCTCACACCCCTCCCCTCTCCTATATCCCTCTCCTCTTACACACACACACAATCTCTCTCTCTCTCTCACCAGGGCCTTTATCTTCGTCGAAAGCGGAGCACACTCCATTCGCGGCACATGGGGGCCTTCCATCTTCGCCGCGAGCAGAGCACAGTTCATTCACGGCACACAGGGGCCTTCCATTTTCACCGCAAACGGCACGCCCGGGCCTCCTTCTTCACCGTGAGCGAAGAAGAAGGCCTGCAGCACCCGCAGGCCATCTTCGCGCGATCCGTTCGCAGCATGCCAAGGTCTCCTCTGCTATTTTCTGCGCAGAATTTAGCAATTGGCAAATCTGCGCACGGGGGAATTCTGCACAAATTCTTTCCGCAGTAGCGCAGAATTCCCCCGGGACTAACATATATACACAGACCAAAGTTTTGCAGTTCAAAAACACAGACTTTGATGAAATGGGGAAATACCTGGAGGAAGAACTAGTAGGCTTGGAGAACGAGAGAGAAGTGGAGTAACAGTGGACCAAACTTAAAGGAACATTTACCATGGCAACTAATCTATATGTTAGAAAAGTAAAGAAAAACGAAGAATGAAACCTATCTGGTTCTCAAAGAAGGTGGCTGCAAAATAAAGGCTAAAAGAACAGCGTTCAATAAATACGGAGGAACACAAAGGAAGAATATCTGGTGGAACTGAAGGAGACAAAGAAAATAATCAAGACGGCAAAAAGTCAAGCAGAAGAAAGGATTGCCAAAGAGGTAAAGAGAGGTGACAAAACATTTTTCAGATACATCAGAGAAAGGAGTAAAGTCCAAAGTGGTATAGTGAAACTGAAAGATGACAAGGATCAATCTGTGGAGAGAGACGAAGAAATGGCAGAAATATTAAACGAATACTTCAGTTCTGTGTTCACTAAAGAGGACCCGGAGAAGGACCGTCGCTAGTTAACAAGAAATTGGAGGGACATGAAGTAGATGAAACTCCATTTACAGTAGAGAATGTATGGGAAGAGCTGGGGAAACTGAAAGTGGACAAAACCATGGGGCTTGATGAGGTTCATCCCAGGATACTGAGGGAGCTCAAAGATGTGCTGGCAGGTCCGCTGTGTGACCTGTTTAATAAATCCCTAGAAAAGGGAGTGGTGCCGAGTGATTGGAGAAGAGTGGTGGTGGTCCCGCTTCACAAGAGTGAGAACAGAGAAGAGGCTGGTAACAACAGACCAGTTAGCCTCACTTCGGTGGCGGGAAAAGTAATGGAGACATTGTTGAAAGAAAGAATAGTGAACTATCTACAATCATGAGAATTGCTGGACCAGAGGCAGCATGGATTTACCAGGGGAAGAGCATGTCAGACAAATCTGATTGACTTTTTCGACTGGGTAAGTAAGGAATTGGATCGAGGAAGAGAGCTCGATGTCATCTACTTGGACTTCAGCAAAGCTTTTGACACGGTCCTGCACAGGAGACTGGTGAATAAAATGAGAAACTTAGGAGTGAGTGCCAAGGTGGTGGCCTGGATTACAAACTGGTTGACCTGGATTACAAACTGGATTACAAACTGGTTGACCTGGATTACAAACTGGTTGACCAAAATGATAAGGGGAATGGAACAACTCCCCTATGAGGAAAGACTAAAGAGGTTAGGACTTTTCAGCTTGGAGAAGAGACGACTGAGGGGGGATATGATAGAGGTGTTTAAAATCATGAGAGGTCTAGAACGGGTAGATGTGAATCGGTTATTTACTGTTTCGGACAGTAGAAAGACTAGGGGGCACTCCATGAAGTTAGCATGGGGCACATTTAAAACTAATCGGAGAAAGTTCTTTTTTACTCAACGCACAATTAAACTCTGGAATTTGTTGCCAGAGGATGTGGTTAGTGCAGTTAGTATAGCTGTGTTTAAAAAAGGATTGGATAAGTTCTTGGAGGAGAAGTCCATTACCTGCTATTAAGTTCACTTAGAGAATAGCCACTGCCATTAGCAATGGTAACATGGAATAGACTTAGTTTTTGGGTACTTGCCAGGTTCTTAAGGCCTGGATTGGCCACTGTTGGAAACAGGATGCTGGGCTTGATGGACCCTTGGTCTGACCCAGTATGGCATTTTCTTATGTTCTTATGTTCTTATGTCAGAAGACAATGTGTAGTGGTGAATGGAACTTACTCTGAAGAGAGAGCTGTGTTGAGCGGAGTGCCGCAGGGATCGGTGTTGGGACCGGTCCTGTTCAATATCTTTGTGGGCGACATTGCGGATGGGATAAAAGGTAAGGCTTGTCTTTTTGCGGATGACACTAAGATCTGCAACAGAGTGGACACGCCGGGAGAAGTGGAGAGAATGAGACGGGATCTAAGGAAACTGGAAGAGTGGTCGAAGATATGGCAGCTGAAATTCAATGCCAAGAAATGCAGAGTCATGCATATGGGGTGTGGAAATCCGAAAGAACTGTATTTGATGGGGGGAGAAGGGCTGATGTGCACGGAACAGGAGAGAGACCTGGGGGTGATAGTGTCTTATGATCTGAAGTCCGCGAAACAATGTGACAAGGCGATAGCTAAAGCCAGAAGAATGCTGGGCTGCATAGAGAGAGGGATATTGAGTAAGAAAAGGCATGTGATTATCCCCTTGTACAGGTCCTTGGTGAGGCCTCACCTGGAGTACTGTGTTCAGTTCTGGAGACCGTATCTCTGAAGGGACAGAGACAGGTTGGAGGCGGTACAGAGAAGGGCAACCAAAAAGGTGGAGGGTCTTCATCAAATGACTTATGAGGGGAGATTGAAGAATCTAAATATTTATTTATTTTTATTTATTTAACAGTTTTTTATACCGACCTTCATAGTAATAACCATATCGGATCGGTTTACATTTAACAGGGAATAACTGGAGTAACAATTCAAGTAAACGAGAGCTAAACAATAGGTGGGAATAAGTCAAAGTTACAATCAACAGGGAAAGAGAACTTGGAAGCTTGCGACAAGCTGGAAGGAAGATAAGGCAGGAGAAATATAAAGTGTTACCGTAGAGTGTACGGTTAAAAGCTTAATAGGTGCTTTAACCTGGAAGAGTCAGAATCCATTCTTGAGTGTAAATGCAAGGTCGGGTAAGAGTGAAGGTCAAACTAGTGAATGTCTGGTGGATCGGTGAAGGCTTGGAGAAAGAGCCAGGTTTTAAGTCTTTTTCTAAAAGTTAAAAGGCAGGGCTCCAGTCTGAGATTTGATGGGATGCTATTCCAGATAGATGGGCCGGCTATCGAAAAAGCTCTGTCTTTGGTTGTAGAGAGGCGTGAGGCTTTAGTGGGGGGAAATTTCAGAGTGCCTTTGAGAATATCCCTAGTTGGTCTGTTGGAGGAGTGGAGTTTGAATGGGATTTCCAGGTCGAGTTGAAGATGATGATGGATGGTTTTATGAATTAAGGTGATTGATTTGTATAGAATTCTGAAATTAACTGGTAACCAATGTAGGTTCCTGAGGATGGGTGAGATGTGTTCGCCGCGGCTGGTACTGGTCAGCAATCTCGCTGCCGCGTTTTGAATCATCTGCAGTGGTTTGGTAGTGGATTTGGGGAGGCCTAGGAAAAGGGCACTGCAGTAGTCTATTTTGGCGAATAGTAGCGCTTGGAGGACTGTCCTGAAGTCATGGAAGAATAAGAGTGGTTTAAGTCGTTTTAGAACCTGTAGTCTGTAGAAACAGTCTTTGGAAGTTGTGTTGACCATTTTCTTTAGGTTTAGTCGATTGTCTAGTATTACCCCAAGGTCTCTAACCTGCTTGCAGGTGATGTGAGAAGAGTGTGGTGATGGTGGGGCGAAATTGTTTTCATTTGAGGAGATATGGAGCAGCTCTGTCTTGGAGGCGTTGAGAACCAGGTTTAAGCTGTTGAGTAGATTAGTGATGGAAAGAAGGCAATTATTCCAGTGAGTGAGCGCTTTTGATATTGATTCTGTTATAGGGATTAGAATCTGCACGTCGTCTGCGTACAGATAATGAATTAGGTTGAGATCTGTTAACAGTTGGCAGAGGGGGAGGAGGTATATATTAAAGAGGGTAGGGGATAAGGAGAAGCCCTGTGGTACACCCAGAGTTGATTTTGTTAGGGGTGACTCTTTATTGTTGATTTTGACTTTGAAAGTCCTATTGTTGAGGAAGGACTTGAACCAGATCCTGAGATGCCGATATCTGCTAGGCGATCCAGCAGGATGGTATGGTTGACGGTGTCGAATGCCGCCGAGATGTCTAACAGGACTAGTAAAAAGGAGTGTCCTTTGTCTAACCCCATAATAATATGGTCTGTAAGAGAAATGAGGAGGGTTTCCGTGTTGCGTGATTTACGGAAACCATATTGCGAAGGGTATAGGATCTTGTGGTCTTCTAGATATTCAGAAAGTTGGGTGTTTACCAGTTTCTCCGTTAGTTTGGCAACGAAAGGGAGGTTAGAGATGGGTCTGAAATTAGCTAGTACATTCGGGTCTAAGTTGTGTTTCTTGAGGAGGGGCTTGAGTGAGGCAGTTTTGAGGCTGTCTGGGTAGCTTCCTTGTGTTAGAAGGCTGTTTATGATGCTGGTCAGAGGTCCTGAGATCGTGTCAGGGATGAGAAGCAGGAGTCTCGATGGGATGTTATCAGCTGGATGGCTAGATGGTTTCTGTCTTTTTAGAAGGGATTCAATCTCTTTAGTGGAGATTGATTCAAAACTGTCAAATTTGGGTCTAGTAAGAGACTGGTGATTCTCGCCTGACTTGGGAGGTGTAGTATTTGGAGGAAGGAGGGCGAGGGTATTTAAGATCTTCTGTTGAAAGAAAGAAGCGAGCTCATTAGCCTTGGAAAGAGCTTGTTCGTCTGGGATAGGTGGGGGGGTAGATTTAGTGATTTGTGTTACGTAGGCGAATAGGGCCTGGGCATCATATTGGAAATGGTGTATTTTGTTTGCATAGTATTCCTTTTTTTGCTGTAGAATGGCAGTCCTGTAGTGATGTAAGAATCCCTTGTATGTTGCAAGGGTAGATGTGTTAGGGGTTTTGCGCCATCTATTTTCTTTTTGTCGTAAGTCCTGTTTCATCTGTTTAAGTTCAGTGCTGAACCAGGGTTGATTTCCTTTTTTTTGTTGGGTTGATTGATTTGGAGACTATTGGGCACCATTTATTTGCAACTGTTTCTGTGATCTTTTGCCAAGAGGATAGGGCTGAGTCAGGGTTAGTTAGGTCTAAGTTAGGGAGTTCATTGGAGAGTTGATCGCTGAATGTATCAGCTGGACATGCTTTCCTGAATTGGATGGTAGAAAGGTGTGGGTAAGTGTGTGTTTGTTTGTGTGTGGAGAAGGAAGATTCTATCAGGAAATGGTCTGACCAGGGGATTGGAGTACAGGTGGGTTCTACTGTGCTGGTGAATTTAGCGTTGATGAATATTAGGTCCAGAGTGTGTCCAGCTTTATGAGTGGGGCTGTTGATGGTCTGAGTGAATCCCATAGCTCCAAGGGAGGTGAGGAGGGCTTCGCAGTTCGCAGAGCGAGGTGTTGCGTTTGTATGGAGGTTGAAGTCCCCCATGATCATTGTTGGAAGGTCTGAGTTGATATGTTTCACAATGGATTCTATGAGGGGTGAGGGGTCCGTTTCTAGAACTCCTGGAGGAGCGTAGACTAACAGTATTTGTAGATGTTTTGACTTGACTAGGCCCAATTCCAGTTTGGACTCTGTCTTGATTGAATGTGCGGTCAGTCTGAGTTCTTTCTTGGTGGCTAGAAGAAGTCTGCCTCCTCTTTTTTTGTGTCTATGGAAGGTGAAGATGTCATAGGTCTGGATGGGTAGTTGGTTGGTTAAGGCGGTGTCCGAGTTTTTTAACCAGGTTTCTGTGATGGCACAGATGTCTGGGTTGGAATCCAAAAGGTAATCATTGAGAATGTGTGTTTTCTTAGTTAAGGATTGCGCATTGAAGAGGGTTACTGAGAGAAGCGTGAGGCCTAGAAGTTGGTTCAATGGAGATGTCATGATAGGGATAATTCTTTTTTGTGTGACATTGATGGTGTTAACTGAAGGGGGTTCTCCTTTGGTAGTGGATGATTGGGATGTTGTAAGTGTGCATGATGAGTGGAGTTCTGGAGGAAGTTTAGTCTGAGATGAATGGATGAGAGAAGGTGTCTGTCCGATTGAGGAGAGGTTTGGATGAATGCTGACAGTGTTTGTATGTTTGTTGGTTCGGCTGGAAGAGTGCTCCGTCCTCCGTAGGCGTGAATGGGGTTGTCTGACCGGTTGCTGGTGGAGTTTCTGACCTGGAAGGTCACAGCATTACTGTTTAGGGAGGCATTGCTTGGGTTGGACATACGAGGAGCTTTAATGTCATTTACAGCGCGTGCGTGGCAAGAAGCGTTGGAACTTACTGCGAATGTTCCGCGTCAGCTTGGAGACCATGAAACTTCTTCTGGGCTGTCTGAATGGGCTGCTCTAAGGGGCGCTCTAAGGGGCGCTCCTTCGGCGCGCGACGCTCGACGCGCGACGCCTAGGAGCTGTGAAGAATTTAAAGTCCAATCGGGGCTGTCCCCCGATTGGCTGGTCGGCGAGGGAGTCCAGTCGCCGGGTTGGCTGCCGAAGATGGGAGCGCTGGATTGGCTGTCGGCAGCAGAAGAGGAAGCAGCAGAACGGCGGTGGAGCGTCTGCGGAGAGAAAGCAGGGGGTGCCTCGTGGTCGGCGCTGGAGGCGGTCGCGTGTAAGAGGGAAGTAGTAGGCCTTACCCCGGCGGGTCTCCGGCGCCGATCGCGCAGGCCCTGTCGGCGTTCCGGCCTCTCTTCCTCCTGCTGAGTCTGCGGCCGAAGAGGGCTCTGTCCGGGAGCCGCGAAGAATTTAAAGTCCAATCGGGGCTGTCCCCCGATTGGCTGGTCGGCGAGGGAGTCCAGGCGCCGGGTTGGCTGCCGAAGATGGGAGCGCTGGATTGGCTGTCGGCAGCAGAAGAGGAAGCAGCAGAACGGCGGTGGAGCGTCTGCGGAGAGAAAGCAGGGGGTGCCTCGTGGTCGGCGCTGGAGGCGGTCGCGTGTAAGAGGGAAGTAGTAGGCCTTACCCCGGCGGGTCTCCGGCGCCGATCGTGCAGGCCCTGTCGGAGTTCCGGCCTCTCTTCCTCCTGCTGAGTCTGCGGCCGAAGTCTGCGGCCGAAATATGTACACCCTGGAGGAAAGGAGGAGCAGAGGTGATATGATACAGACTTTCAGATACTTGAAAGGTTTTAATGATCCAAAGACAACAACAAACCTTTTCCGTTGCAAAAAAATCAGCAGAACCAGGGGTCACGATTTAAAACTTCAGGGAGGAAGACTCAGAACCAATGTCAGGAAGTATTTCTTCACGGAGGGGATGGTGGATGCCTGGAACGCCCTTCAGGAGGAAGTGGTGAAGACCAAAACTGTGAAGGATTTCAAAGAGGCATGGGATAAACACGGTGGATCCATAAAGTATAGAGGATGTGAATGAAGTGAAGAGGCATGGGAGTGGCTTGTGGGAATGATGGCTACTATCTGGAGATTAATATCCTAATTAAATAAACATACACACGGTTAATGCGACTCCAACATTGCTCTATGCTTCAACGGCAAGAGCAAATGGAAAAAAAGGATTTGCATCCACAAAAAAGCAGGGGAGTAGCTTGCTTGATACGGCGGATACTACCCCAAACCAAATTAGCCTGATACTTCACTTTCAATGATATCCAGCATAGTTCTCTGCTTCAACGGCAGGGGGAATGATGATGATTTATCTTCTGACAACAACCAACAAGGACTGAGTTGCACAGGCTGGATAAATATGCCTGGGAGTAGCTTACTATGCCAGCGGTTACTACCCCTAAACAATTAGCTAGATACTTCACTTAGATGCAGCTCTAGCACTGCTAACTACATCGATGGCGGTTGTGGAAGGGAAATAGATCGATGACGGGGATGGAAGGGATGGCGGGGTGGAAGGGAAATAGAACTAAAAGTCACTTACAAGGGACAAGAGAAAAAGATAAGTATGGGGGAAAAAAGAAAGTGAAAGCTTGCTGGGCAGACTGGATGGACCGTTGGTCTTCTTCTGCCATCATTTCTATGTTCTATGTAAAAGTGTTTCAGTTCATTCAATGATTGGTATCTGTTGTTGGCAGTTAGTGATGTTATCTAACCATCTTAGAACATGCAATTTATGGTTTTGTTTATAGATTTTTGTTTTATGTTGTTTGTTATAACAATTTGTTTTTATGAATGGTTTTTACTGTAAACCACTTAGGACTTTGGGTAACACAACCTATACATTTTTTAAATAAAAATAAATAATTGTACTGTACTACACTGTACCATATGGTGTTCTGTTTTATATGTGATTGTAGCATATTGTATTAAATGCAACCCTTATCATACATATGTAGACCACCTGATAACCTAAGTACCATGGAAAGTAAGTAATACTTGAAATAACTATTTAAAAAAATGCACTTTTTGTGAAATGTCAACAAAGCCATGTAGAAATTCTACAGACCAGATATGTGCATAGACTTCTGTGTCAATTGAAGAATTTATGCACCTCAAAATTTCATATAGCTGAATATTTGCACTGAATATCTAGCTACCAGTTCTTGAGAAAAAAAAACATTTCAAAAAATCAGAAATTTGTTTCCAAAAGAAGTGCACAAAGTTTGATTTAGTGGTGGTAGTGTTGATTAGCAGAAATGGCTCGACTCTGGCCGAGTTTTGCTCTTTGGTCGAGAGCTGCCTCAGGGGCAATGCATGTCAGCAGGGCAGTGGCAGAATTTTCCGAATACACTTTGCAGTCTCTTTTGTGCTCCGTACTTTGGAGACAGAACTGAGCAATATGGTTTACCCATCCTGAGTTGGACAACACAACTACATGGTTCAGTTTACACAGATTGCTGCACTACTAAAAGAGTAAAGAAAATAAGACTGCATATAAAGTGGGAGTATTATCTTTGTGATATTAGCTCTGCTGACACGCAGCAAGCCCTGCTGACATGCATTGCCCCCGAGGCAGCTCTCGACCAAAGAGCGAAACTCGGCCAGAGTCGGGCCAATTGTAATAAAGGGCTTTTTTATACATCGATCTTCGCATTCTTTACTGCTACACAGCCAACTGGATCATCTTCCGATTTGTTTTCTAGTGTTGATTAGCAGAAAGACAAATTTGTCATTTTTTTTTAAAGTTGTTCCTTTGTATATAATGGGGCAGATTTTCAAAGGGATACGCACGTAACCCCCGAAAAGCTGCCCCTTCCACCCCCTGCGCGCGTCGAGCCTATCTTGCATAGACTCGGTGGCGCGTGCCAGCCCTGGGACACGTGTAAGTTCTGGGGCTTTCCTGGGGGGCATGTCAGGAGGCGTGTCACGGCCGGCGCGTCATCGGGGGCGTTCCGGGGGCAGAGCTGTGGGCGTGATTCCGGCCCAGGGGCATTCTGGAGGCGTGGCCGCGACCTCGAGACCAGCCCCTGGACCGGAACATGGCGCGCCGGCAGCCGGCTGGCGCGCACAAGTTACACCTGCCTCAGGCAGGTGTAACTTGTAAAATAAAGGATAGGGGGGGAATTAGTTAGGGCTAGGGGATGGGTTAGATGGGGGAAGGGAGGGGAAGGTGGGGGGGCGGGAGGGAACGGAGGATGGCTGCGTGGCTCGGTGCACACAGGCTGCCAATTTTGCGCAACCTTGCGCGTACCGACCCTGTATTTTATAACATGCGCGCGGCAGCACACACGTTATAAAATCGGGAGTAGATTTGTTCGCGCCGCGCGCATGTTATAAAATACAGTTGCTTGTTCGCGCCACGCGCACCTTTTAAAATCTACCCCAATGTGGGTAACTTTAAAAAGGATTTTCGTGCGTACAAGTAGCACATATCAGCCATTTTCTTAATGTCCTGCAGACCAGTCCAGACCAATGGGGTTTCCCCTCCTATCAGCAGATGGAAGAAGAGGACCAACTCCTTGCCTTTATGCCATCTCACTAAATAATACGGCTCAGCTGAAGGAGGCATCAGTAGTTCTTTGCCTCCAGCAGATAGTAGACGAATGGTCTGGCAGAGAAAAAAAAGCAAGAGGAGGCCTCAGAATTAACCATCCAGGAAGTGGTTGTGTGGGTTGTGTTCCTCTTATGTAGGCCGGGTTTGAGTCAGGGATTGGTAGTAAGGACGAAGGCTGACTGTGTCTGCGCTTCCCTGTCCCCAAGGCAGTCGGGGTCGGCCTCCGTATTTCTGCAAGTAGCTGCAGAAACCGAAAGTGGTAAAAAGGATCGCAGCAGACTCAGCCGTGCTTCCCCTCCCTCTCGGAGCACAGGTATGGAGAAGGGGAGGAAAAGTGGCTGGTAAGGGGCCCGACGGATGCCAAGCCCAGCCCTGCCAGCTCCTTTTGTAAAAATTGCCACGGGGAAACAGCGCAACGCAGTCCACGAGAGGAGGGGGGAACATTTTGACCGGAGCCCTGTGGTCCCATCGCTATCTGCACCACCGGCACAGGTTTCCCTGGGGTCATTAAGCATGCATAGATCTACTGCTATGCGCCAGCCCTTGCAGGAAGGCAGGAAGTCTCTGGGTTTGGAAGGTTCATGGAGCCTGGAGTTCTCGGTGCAGTTCATTAAGAAAATGCACAGGGCCTACTTAGAGATGACGGGGCAGCAGAAGGGTCGGCCCCAGGGACCTGAAAGCAGTAGACAAGAGTCTCTCCTCAAAGAGAGCCCTGTGGGAATCGGAGGGTAGTCGTTCACCTTGGTGCCAGAACCTGAGTCCTCTGGGGGAAGAGTTTCCTCTATGGGAATCGGAGGAAGAAAGGAGCTAAAAGGCGAGCTGCACTCCCAAACAGAAGATTCAGCAGTCAGATTGTTTAGGCAGCAAGAAATGAGTGCTCTGATTTCTTAAGTCTCTAAAGCTTTGCAGCTGGAGGAGGAGCAGGTGAAGAAGCATATGCCCAGGGGGAACCCAGTCTCCATGAGCACTAAAAAGCCAGCAAAAGCATTTGTGTTTCACTCCGCGATTCAAGATGTGATGGTGGCAGAGTGGGAAACCCCCAAAGCTGGCACTAAAACACTTTAGAACTATGGAAAGTCTCTATCCGCTGCAAAACAAGTAAAACATGTTTAAGACACCTCAAATAGGTGCTGCAGCGGCACCATTAGTGAAAAAGACTACAGGATGGTTCAGCACTGAAAGATCCGCGGGATCACAAGCTGGACACTTCTGTGAAGAGATCCTTTGACCCAGCCACCCTAGCCCTGCAAGCAGAAAGCTGTGGGGGACTATGTAGCAAGGGCAATGATGTGCTGGATGCAGCAGGGATAGCAGCAGCAGAAGTTCAGGAGGTAATGGGGGTGAACCAAACACTCCTGGAATCCGGGGCAGCCTTTTTGGCTGATACCCTATATGACCTCATAAGAATCTCGTCCAAACAGGTGGCCACATTGGTCATCTCTAGGCAACTACTGTGGCTTAAGAAACTGGTCAGCAGACCCAGCTTCCAAAGCAAAATTAACCAGGCTACTCTTTAAAGGAAATCTGTTGTTTGGAGAGGACTTAGCCAAAATGGTGAAAGAATTTGGCAAATCAAAGCTGCAGAGACTACCAGAAGACAGGAGGCCCATAGCCAGGGGTTCTGGCACTAGACCTCAATTGAGTGAGGTTAGACAATATTCCGAGAAGGCAGGCGGACAGAAAGCTAAATCTTCCGGGACATCTCAACTCTTTTGAGGCAGCAGACAGGGAAACCGGGAGATCAAGTTCAGAGGGCCATCCTCAGACAAATGAACTCTCTGACAATTAAGGGAGCCACTCCTCTGTTCTGCTGGTGGGTAGTTGCCTGCAAAGGTTTTACAAGAAATGGACCCATATCACAAGCAACCGAAGAGTACTGGAGGTATTTGTTCAAGGATATGCATTGTAGCTGAATGCCCCAATAGGTGAAAGCTGTGTCAAATCTCCCCTCAGGGGCTCAAAGAAGAAAGAGGACTGGAAGACAGTAGACAGGTTACTACAATTGCAGACAGCTGTACCAGTACCATGGTGTAAGATTTCTAGACCTTTGTTGCTGTGGTGAGATTGACTCAGCCTATGGGGAAGGCCCTGTAGGCCCTCATCAACAGCTGGCAGAGCTAAGCAAGGAAGAGACGGGTCAGAAGCTTCACCTAAACCAACCCCTTTCCCCTTGGGTTGAGCCCTTGGGTTCCAGGGGCCAGCAGGTGAGAGTCGCTATGGTAGTGGTGTAGGCGAAGGTCCAGGGCCAGACTAGGGTCAGAGGTGGGCGGCAAGCTAGAAAGGTCAATGTCCAGGCAAGAGATAGTGGCAGGTGGCAGATGAGTGGTCAATATCCAGGCAAGGGTCAAAGGCAGGCAGTAAACAAGAGTAATCAAAGTCCAAGCTAGGGTCAGATTGAGAAGGCAGTCCGAGGGCAGGCTAAAGACAAGGAGAAGTACTGACACAGCAGGACAGGGAGGCAATACTGGACAAAATGAGGCCGGCTGAACTGGAGAGATGAAAGGCAGATCTGGAGAGATGGGGCAGGCAGGGCTGGAGAGACAAGGCAAGCACAGGATCAGGAAACACTGGATGCAGGTGACTCATTGCTGAAGCAAAGAAGGAGCATCCCGGGGGCACTTAAGTAGGATAGAAGATGGCGACCTCATAAAGTCACGGAGGCCTTTTCCCGCCTCAAGCCTTTTAAATGGAGCTAGGTTGGGCACGTGTGCGTCTATGGAGCAGCGGACCCGGCGGCATCCTATTGCACAGGTGAGCTTCGATGGGGGCCCACTGCGGAGGGTGTTGGGTGTGAGTTAGATAGGGATGTCCCACAGGCAGGCAAATGTAATACACGGCTAGAGCAAGGAAGAGGAACATACTCAACATATTTTATTGTTCCAAAGAAGGAAGGAATGTTTCATCCAGTACTAGATCTCAAAGGAGTAAAACTTGAATATACCCCATTTTCGGATGGAGTCATTGAGGACAGTAATTGCAACGGTTTGCAAAGGGGAATTTCTGTCCTCATTAGACCTCACAGAAGCATACCTATACTTATCGATCAGGCAAAATCATCAACATTTTATGAGGTTCGCAATAGGAAGTTACCATTGTTTAGGCTATCAACAGCCCCAATTACCTTTACAAAAGTGAGAGTGGTAATAGTGGCATACCTCCATAAGGAGAGAATTTGCATTCACCCATATTTGGATGGATGGTTTATAAGAGCCAAGTCATTCCAAGAGGGAGTGCAAGCAATTCAGAGGGAGGTGCAAGTGTTAAAAGCCTTAGACTTATGCAGCCATCACAGGAATTAGTGGGGCTTGTTTCGACATGAAGGTAGGCAAAGTATTCCTACCACAGCAAAAGATACTCAAGCTGCAACAACAGGTCAGGGCAATGCTGAGGAAGCAAAGTCATACAGCCTGGGATCAATGGTGGCAACCATAGAGAGAGTTCCATAGACAAGGGCTCATATGAGACTCCTACAAAAGTTTCCTGTCCAGGTGGTTTCCACAGGAGAGATATCTCAAGCTACTACCGCTTTCAGCAGAGGCAAAAGGTAGCTTGTTCTGGTGGCTATCCAGGAAAAATCTGGAGAAAGGGGTGGATCTGGACACTCCCCAGTAGGGCTGTAACCACGGATGCCAGCAGAAGAGGATGGGGAGCACATTGCAAAGGACATATAGCACAAGGTCTCTGGACACCACAGGAGACAGGATGGTTGATAAATGCCTTAGAGACAAGGGCGATCAGGCTGGCATTGTTGGAGTTTCTCAGTGAGAACTCCAAGGAAAGCAGTAAAAAAATTTTCAGACAATGCCACAGCAGTGGCATATGTAAACAAGTAGGGAGGTACAAATAGTAAACAGGCTCAAAAGGAGTCTCATAGGTTGATGCAGTGGGCTAAGAAGGACCTGCAAAACATCTCTGCAACTTACATACAGGAAAAGAAAATGTACAGGTGAATTTCCTAAGTTGACAGGAGCTAGACCCTGAGGAATGGGAGCTGGCAGACTTTGCCTTCAACCAAATAGTAGCCAGATGGGGATGTCCCCGTTGGGACCTGATGGCAACCCACAAAAACACAAAAGCAAAGCAGTATTTCAGCAGGTCAAGGAGCAGCCTAGCCAAGGGAATGGCTGCAATGATGTAGATCTGGCCACAAAGGGATCTATTGTACGTATTCCCTCCATGGCCAGGGTGATCAGGAAGATCACGAGTTATCCAGGGAAAGTAGTGTTGGTGGCCCCAGACTGGCCAAGATGTCCTTGGTATGCAGATCTTCTCAGATACAACACAGCGAAGCCAATAAAATTCAATCTGATTGTAGGCCTGCTTCATCAGGGCCGGTGGACATGGAAGACCCAAGCCCCTTCTTGCTTACAGCCTAGCTATTGAGAGGTAGAGATTGCTAAAGAAAGGATAGTCAAGACAAGTAATATCAAAATTAGTACAGGCACGGAAAGTGTTAACCGCTCGAGTCTATAAAAGAGTCTGGAAATGCTATGAGAATTGGTGTGAACAACTTTGTACCGATGCAAAGAAGGCAGAAGTGCCAATCATCTTGCAATTTCTACAAGAGGGTCTAGAAAAAGGCTTAACAGTAAATTCATTGAATATGCCGGTAGCACCAATTTCCTGTTTCAGAGGCCATGTCAAGGGGATACCTATAGTCACACACGCAGACATAAGCAGGTTTTTGAGAAGAGTGAATCAAGTACGACCTGCTAGGAGAAGCCAGGTACCATCAATGGGACTTAAACCTGATACTAAGGGCCCTGACGCAAGCACCCTTTGAGCCAATCAAGCAGGCATCGGTGAAGGACCTCGCATTTAACACATTTTTTTCTGGTGGCGATCTATTCAGCTAGAAGAATCTCAGAGCTACAAGCCCTATCTTATAGAGATCCGTACCTATCATTCTCCAGAGAAAAGGTCACAGTCAGACCGGTTCCCTTGTTCTTACCCAAGGAGGTATCACGATTCCATATCAATGAGGCAGTGGTATTTGCCAGGGTTTATGGAAGAAGGGGAAGCTGAAAAGACTAGATCTAAGGAAAGGACTAGATATAAGAAAAATCATTCTTAAGTAACTGGGGATCACCAATCACATCAGAAAATCAGATAGATTGTTTGTGCTGTTTGTAGGGCCATGTAAAGGCGAAGCAGCCTCAAAGACCTCTATCGCAAGGTGGATTAAGGAAGCAATAGTTTCAGCCTACATCCTCAAAGGGAAGAGAATGCCAGAAGGCCTAAAGCACACTGTGCTAGGGACCAGACATTATCATGGGTAGAATCCGGGGCAATCTCATTTATGGACATATGGAAAGTGTTGCGTTCGTGCCTGCTTTCGCCCTCGCTCCACCCTCTCTACCTGTGTGCGACTCCCTCCGGGCCTGATGGATGACTTGCTGCCGTGGTGTCTCCATGCCGCTTCTCCCCGGCATCCCCGGGCCGGCTCGATGCTGCGGATTCGCCATGTTCCTGATGACGTAGGGTGCGCGCGCACTCCAAAGTATGTACCAGCAAGGGCGCAAACCTCAGGGGCGTCCCCCTGTATTGACGTCATCCGCTTCCAACATAAAAGGTCTTTACTTTTGCTAACAGATCGAGTTAGCAAGGACTCGCTTCGGCTGTCCAAGCTACTCTGCAACCTAAGGATTGATTGCGGGGATTCTTTGGACCGCTTCTCTCTACGCTACTCTGCCTCCTCGGCCTTACCAGGGGTACCTGCTCCTCGGGGGCCCCGCTCTCTTTTCTCTATTTCAGATTACAGATAGAAACCGGTACTCGCTCCTCAAGGGCCCATGTTCCTAAACCCTCTGAAGATTCTCTTTTGCCTGGAAGCTTCGCAGATACGGACATTGTGAGTTATTATTTCAGATTACAGATAGGAACTGGTTCTCGCTCCTCGAGGGCCCATGTTCCTGAACACTCTGAAGGTTCTCCACTGCCCAGAAGCTACCGCATGTACAGACATTGTGAGTTATTATTTCAGATTACAGATAGGAACTGGTTCTCGCTCCTTGAGGGCCCATGTTCCTAAACACTCTGAAGATTCTCTACTGTCTAGAAACTATTACAGATACAGACTATTGTAAGTTACCACCGCTCTCTCAGAGCTTTCCCTGGAACCAGGTACTCTCTCCTCAGTGGCCTAATCCTTTCCAGCTACTGAGCTTCTCAAAACCTTATGTGAGTTATCATCTAAGTACTGGCTATATATATATAACCGCATACCCTGTCTATTCACTATCTACAGTCTCTTTACAGCTCAGCAACCCTAGGATCACAGTTCTAGCATCTGAGGGACTTCAGCCCTGCTGGCATACCACTGCCATCTCTGGTGGTTCTACTACCTGTGGTTCTACTACCTGTCTAATAAAAGAACAATCTGTGTCTGTTTCCATACTCAAGCCTAGCCGGTGGACCCTCTCAGGATATCCTCCTGGGGGCGCTGTCATCTGCCATCAGCCCAAGGATTCACCAATTTACATTCCTGTCCAGCTGAGCACCCTCTCTAGTACTCCACTGGTACAGATTGCCAACTCAGCAGTCTATATCATAACAGATTGCCAACTCCTTAGCAGATCTGTAACAGATTGCTGGCTCCTCCTTCCATAGGAGCCCGTCCACAACAGATTGCTAATTCCTCCTTCCATAGGAGCAGAATTCTGACGGATTGCTAGCTCCTCCCATCAGCATAGCAGATCCCCAACAGAAAGCAGCTACTTGGTCCTCGCATTCCTTTACAAAGCATTATAAATTACACTTACAGGAACAAAAGGATGAGGCATTCACCAGAAGAGTAATGCACTCCCACCTGGGATAAGTTCTATTCAGGTACATCCCCATTGGTCTGGACTGGTTTGCAGGATGTTAAGGAAGGTGAAATTGGATCTTAACTGCTAATTTCCTTTCCTTTAGTCCTGACAGACTACTCCAGAGCCCACCTGCAGAGAAGACATTTCTTTTTTTTTTGTGGCTTCATTTTGTGGAAGTAGGGGGTGGACTAAAAAAGGCCACAGAAAGAAACACCACAATGCAAGGGGGGTATGCAAAGGGAATACTTCCTACAGTGCAAGAACCCATGGAAAGGGAAGAACAATATTAAGGCTCAAGTCCTTTTATTCTGGTTTTTCTTAATTCATTTAATTTTCTTAATTCATTTATGGCCAGACCTTAAATACATTCATAAGAAAATGTTTAACTGTCCCTCTGATTAAGGAATAGAGAGAAGCAAGAAAATGCATCAACCGGAAGGAGGATGCTCTACTACCTATACTTAGCTGGAAGGAACACATTCAGCTTGGGCAATAGACTACTGACGCTTCCTCCATATTGTTGTGTTCCGCGCCCGTGGTCGTCCACGGGCGCGGCGACCCGCCGTGGCAACTCCTGACATGCTCCCCGGGGCCGGTGCCCATCACCCCGGGGATGGTGCGCTGTCTGGCCGCCCGCTGGGGAGCCGTCCCCGCGCCTCCCTCGCGGAGCTCTGCTGGCTTTCCTCCTCCTCGGAAATCCAAGATGGCCGCCACCAACTTTAGGCGTGAGGCCACGCCCCCCTGCTGGATTTAAAGGGACCTGATCCCTTTAATGATACTCACCTGCTTCCAATGATCCAAGCAGAGGAAGTATTTAAGGAGGCTTCCTCTGCTCATTCCTTGACTTGGCAACGTCCTCCAACGCTGTCTAGTCTGCTTGCTTCGGTGAGTTGCCTGTGCTCGGACTCTGGTTCCTGTTTCGTCTTGGTGTTCCCGGTTCCTGACTTCGGATTGGCTTACGGTGACTCTCTGGTTCCTGACTTCGGATTGGCAAGCGGTGATTCTCTGGCACACGACTTCGGACTGGTGAGCGTCGACCCTCTGGCACTTGACCTAGGACTCCTTCAAGACCACCGTCTCCAAGGGCCCACCTAAGTCCCAGCGGCCCGGGTCCCTACGGGCTCCTCCTGGGGGGACCGCAGGCTTCCAGGGCGAAGCTCCAGTTGGCCTTTGCACCGATACCCTGACCTCTCTAGGTCCACCTAAGTCCCAGCGGTCAGGTCCCTACGGGCTCCTCCCGGGGGGACCGCAGACCACCAGTAGTGAAGACCATCCATCTGCTCACCTTCTCGTCTGACTCCACAGTAGCTCCTGTCTTCAGTACCAAGGGTTAGCTGCTCTCCTCCTCTGTCCTGCCTCGCCACCCAACAAGAGAACCTACGGATCCTCCGCAAGGTGTAACATCCTCTCGTCGGCCCAAGAGTCCACAAGCCTGAGCATAACACATATTATATAACGAGGCAGCGTAAAGGCAGGGAGTTGATCCTCTGCCTCCATCTGCTGGTAGGAGGGGAAACCCCATTGGTCTGGACTGGTCTGTCAGAATTAAATGAAAGGAAATTATCAGGTAAGATCCAATTTCACCTTATGTGCTTAAAGTGCACCTGTGGGTGTAAAACCTATTGGCCATTCAATGGCATATATCGTACCAATTTTCAAAAGCCCAATTACTTTTAGCACGAAGTCCTTTTGAAAATTACCCCCATTATTTGCAAATATGGACCATAAACAACAACAAAAAAATCCCCAAAAGGTAAAGAAGAGATAAGACAAAAAATACAAGAAGGCACTGCTGAAAAATATGTGAAAATTACAGCTTTGTTCAAGTGTACCCAGCCACTGAATGACAATACTCCTGTGCCTTATCAAACATGGACTTTAGATAATAGTTTTGTGATGGAAATTGACCACATGTTTTTTCTGTGTTTGAGCACAAACGTGCTAGAGCAAGATGTGAATATGCCTTTGAAAGAGAGGTTGGCAGGACAGGAAGGGGAAAACAAATGGGAAAGAGAGAAGGAACAGGATTGTGATAAGGTACATGATCATGAAAAAGATCAGAACCGTACTATCCCATTGTACATGGAAAAATTCAAGTTAAAAGTCCATGTTCAACTTTTTTTTATTGCTCATCTGATCAGCTCATGTTTTTAAACTGCCATCCAAGAAAAGAAACCAGTGTTGTAATAAAAACGTGTTTGATTGCTAGGATGGAACAAACCACAAAGAAAAAAAACGGTGTATTTTGTTCAATCTGTTTGGCCTTATCCAAGAGCTCTGAGACAAGTCCTTTCATTGAAGGAATGAAAAAAAACAGAAAACGTACCCAGCAAAGGATCAGAGAACATGAAAAATGCATAAGGCTCAAAGATTGTACTGAAGCTTACATTTTGAAGGCCAACAGTACAGATATAGAAACTTTACAATCTTCAAATCAAATGTCAACATGGTTCAAACAAGTGCAGAAAAGGTGATAAATTCTGAAACAAATTATTGATCTTGTCCAAATAATAGGCAAGCGCAGACTCGGTTGTAAGAGAAATAAATCAGAGGCTACACATTGGAGAGCAAGGCTTTACATCACAGAAATTATTTGGAACTTCTTAGTAAATATGACCTTTGTATGCAAGAGCACGTAACAGATTACACAGAAAAAAAGGCAGGAATATTGCGTTTCTTGGGAGGACAAGGCAGAGGGAACTTTTGTAACTTTGCTCTGTAAAAGTATTGTTCATGCAGTTGTAGAAACAATTTGACAGCTCATTTGGGAGGTCGCTGTGGGTGATTTGATTTTAGGATAGTAAAAGTTCCCATATCTGCACTGTTGGCCTTCAGAAAATAAGCTTCAGCACAATCTTTGTGCATTATGCATTTTTCATGTTCTTTGATCCTTTGCTGGGTATGTCTTCTGTTTTTTAATTCCTTCAATGAATGGACTTGTCTCAAAGCTCTTGAAAAAGGCCAAAATTAAATGGTAAATGGAACCTACTCTGAAGACATTGACATTGACATTGCAGAAGAGACAGGGCCCCTGCAAGGGTATTAGGCGCCCTGGGCAAACCTTCTGCCTTGCACCCTCCCACTCTCCCGGTTCAGGCTCTGGTTCCGGCCCCAACCTCATTCACTCAGACAGGCCCCCTCTCTTACACACACTTAGGTTCCTTGTCTCATTCACACACACACCCTTACACAGGCTCCCTCCTTCTCACTCACTAACATCATTTCTCTCTTGAGCACATATAATTCCTCTCACTCACACACACACAAACAGAGGTGCCGCTCGTGGCCCACCGAGTCTCTACTCCTCTCGGCCATGAGTGGGATGAGCTCCGCTCGTGGCCCCACATGGCTGCTCTTTGCAGCCTCCTAATGGCTGGCACTCTAGCTGTCTGCCTAATTTGCTTATTAGGATGCGCCGGCCCTGGGAAGAGATAGAAGGAAGTTTGTCTATTTGCAGATGATATTGAGACCTGCAAAAGAGTGGACATGCCTGAAGGAGTAGAGAGAATGAAAAGTGATTCAAGAAAGCTTGAAGAGTGGTTGAAGATTTGGCAGCTGGGATTCGGTGCCAAGAAGTACGGAGTCATGAATCTGTGGTGTGTTAATCCGAAAGAGCCCTATATGATGGGGCGTGAAACATTGATCTGCATGGACCAAGAGAGAGACAATCTGGTGATCTGAAGATGGTGAAGCAATGTGACAAGGTGATAGCTAAAGCCAGAAGAATGCTGGGTTGCACTGAGAGAGAAATTACCAGAAGAAAAAAGGAGGAGATAATGCCCTTTTACAGGTCCTTAGTGAGGCCTCACCTGGAGTATTGTGTTCAGTTTTGGAGCCCATATCTCAAAAAGGATAAAGACAGGATGAAGCCGGTCCAGAAAAGGGCAACCAAAATAGTGTGGGGTCTGTATCAGAAGACTCATGAGGAGAGGCTGAAGGATCTGAATATGAATACCCTGGAAGAGAGGAGGTGCAGGTGAGATATGATGCAGATCTTCAGATACCTGAAAGGCTTTAATGCACAAACTTCGAACCTTTTCCATCAGAAAGGAAAACAGTAGAAGTAGGGGTCAGAAATGAAACTCCAAGGGGGACAACTCAGAACCAACGCCAGGAAATATTTCTTCAAGGAGAGGGTGCTGGATGCTTGGAATGCCCTTCCGGAGGAGGTGATGAAAAAGAAAACAGTGAAAGAATTCAAAGGGGCATGGGATAAACACCATGAATCCCTAAAGGCTAGAGGACAGAAATAAAGAAGAGGGTGCATGGGAGTAAACTGAACGGAGCAACAGTTACTACCCTTACAGAAGGCAAGGGAATTACTACTCTCGATTAGTCTTGATGCTGTTGATGCAACTTCAACATCGCTCCCCACTGTGACTGTGGGAGGGAAAAAAGGGGAAACTGGATACAGACAACAACCAACATGGGCCCTGACTTTTACAGTCTGGAGTACTGACATGCAGACATACGGTGAAAAGCATAGGACAGCTTCTATGGCAAAGTCCCAAAGCAAAGAACAACAAGCAGCAGCATTGTCTGAATTATCAAGAAGGCTCCACACCCAGTAAAAATGTTGCTAGCAGTAATTTATGGGTTTGACAGTTGCTTGATTTTGATTGATTGTATCTATTACTACTCTTATCATAAAGCTTGAGGGTATCCTGCTTGCTGGGTAGACTGGATGGGCATCTGGTCATTTTCTGCTGTCATTACTATGTTACTATGAAAGCTGGAATGTACTCCGTACAAAGTGATACCATGTAGAGAATCACTCTAAAGGTCAATGTCCTGTTGTCATTTATTATGTGTAACAGAGCGAATTCATGAAAAAATTGTGTGCGGTGGTAAAGTGCAACTGGAGAATATGATGAGTAGTGTGGCGTAATTGATGCAGATTCCTAGGTAAACCTACAAGGCATACACCGACAGCTGGTGAACGTGCCCAGAACATAAGAGTTGCCATACTGGGTCAGACCAAAGGTCCATCAAGCCCAGTATCCTGTTTCCAACAGTGGCCAAGCCAGGTCACAAATACCTGGCAAGATCCTAAGGGGTAGATAGATTCCAAGCTAATTATCCCAAGAATAAGCAGTGGATTTCTGCAACTCTACCTTAATAATAGTTAATGGACTTTTCCTCCAGAAACTTGTCCTAACCTTTTTTAAATGCAGCTACACTAATAGCTTTCACCACATCCTTGGATAACTAATTCCAGATCTTAATTATGTTGAGTAAAAAAATATTGTCTATCAGTTTTAAATGTATTATCTAGTAACTTCATTGTATGTCCCCTGGTCTTTGTACTTTTCGAAAGAGTAAACAACTGATTAATGTTTACTCATTCCATTCCACTCATTATTTTATAGCCCTCTGTTATATCTCCATTCCTTTCCTAATAATCCCTAGCATTCTGTTTGCCTTCTTGACTACAGCTGCACACTGAGCAGAAGATTTCAATGTATTTTCAACTATGACACCTAGATCCTTTTCCTGAGTGGTGACTCCTAATGTGTAGCTATCATTTGGGTTACTCTTCCCTAAGTGCACCACTTTGCACTTGTCCACATTAAATTTAATTTTTCATTTGCATGCCCAGTCTCCCAGTTTTGCAATGTTCTCTTGCAAGGAAGGAACTAAAAAATGAAATTTCAGACCTATTAGTAAAAATTTGTAACCTATCATTAAAATCATCCATTGTACCTGAAGACTGGAGGATAGCTAATGTAACCCAAATATTTAAAAAGGGCTCCAGGGGAGATCCGGGAAACTATAGACCGGTTTGCCTGACTTCAGTGCCAGGAAAAATAGTGGAAAGTGTTCTAAACATCAAAATCACAGAACATATAGAAAGACATGGTTTAATGGAACAAAGTCAGCATGGCTTTACCCAGGGCAAGTCTTGCCTCACAAATCTGCTTCACTTTTTTGAAGGAGTTAATAAACATGTGGATAAAGGTGAACCGGTAGATGTAGTATACTTGGATTTTCAGAAGGCGTTTGACAAAGTTCCCCATGAGAGGCTTCTAGGAAAAGTAAAAAGTCATGGGATAGGAGGCGATGTCCTTTCGTGGATTACAAACTGGCTAAAAGACAGGAAACAGAGAGTAGGATTAAATGGACAATTTTCTCAGTGGAAGGGAGTGGGCAGTGGAGTGCCTCAGGGATCTGTATTGGGACCCTTACTTTTCAATATATTTATAAATGATCTGGAAAGAAATACGACGAGTGAGAATTTGCAGATGAATTTGCAGATGATACAAAATTGTTCAGAGTAGTTAAATCACAAGCAGATTGTGATGAATTGCAGGAAGACCTTGTGAGACTGGAAAATTGGGCAACGAAATGGCAGATGAAATTTAATGTGGATAAATGCAAGGTGATGCATATAGGGAAAAATAACCCATGCTATAATTACACAATGTTGGGTTCCATATTAGGTGCTACCACCCAAGAAAGAGATCTAGGCATCATAGTGGATAACACATTGAAATCGTCGGTTCAGTGTGCTGCGGCAGTCAAAAAAGCAAACAGAATGTTGGGAATTATTAGAAAGGGAATGGTGAATAAAACGGAAAATGTCATAATGCCTCTGTATGGCTCCATGGTGAGACCACACCTTGAATACTGTGTATAATTCTGGTCACTGCATCTCAAAAAAGATATAATTGCGATGGAGAAGGTACAGAGAAGGGCGACCAAAACGATAAGGGGAATGGAACAGCTCCCCTATGAGAAAAGACTAAAAGAGGTTAGGACTTTTCAGCTTGGAGAAGAGACGACTGAGGGGGGATATGATAGAGGTGTTTAAAATCATGAGAGGTCTAGAATGGGTAGATGTGAAAAAGTTATTTACTCTTTCAGATAATGGACAGACTAGGGGGCACTCCATGAAGTTAGCATGTGGCACATTCAGGGCCGGTGCAAGGGTATTAGGCGCCCTAGGCGAAACGTCAGCTATGCCGCCCCCCCCCCCCCCCCCCCCCCGCCTCCACACACAATTAACTTACATTGTGCATTAATGAAAATAACGAAGTCTGTATTTATAACAGAACACTTATTTGACATTTTTATGCCATGTAAACCATTGAGATGATTTGTCTTATCGACGGTATAGAAACTCTTTTATAAATAAATAAATAAAAATAAATAAAATAAACATAAACCAAAGCTATACTTGTTGCTCAAACAAAAAAAGCAGACACATCACATAATATTAAATAATTAAAATGGCAGTCAATCAAGAAAAATAAACTTAAAAAGCCATCTTTACTTACCCCCTCCAGCAGCTCTCTTACTCCTCTTCCCTGCAGGCTGTAGTACACACCAGAAGCAGCAGTAGTGGCTATTTAAGCTCTATACTCATGGTCCTCTTCCTTAGTGCCCATGTCTCTCACACACACACCATATCAGTCATGTCCCCATGACCAGTTTCTGTCTCTCACACACCAATCATCTCCCAAACAGTCTTTGACACACACACCAGACACCTTCCTGAACAGTTTCTCTCATGCCATACACACACACAGGCTTCCCACTCCCGTGTTCCACTTACATATATGGGCTTCTCACTCTCATAATCACTTTCTCTTTCTCACACACACTCACCAGTCTCTCACTCCCATGCTTGTTCTCTCCACATGCACAGGCTTCTCATTCCCATAATCACTTTCTTTCTCTCACACACATACACAAACACACACACCAGTCACCTGATCTCTCTCATGCATACACACACACAGGCTTCCCACTCCCATGCTCTCTCTCACATAATCAGGCTTCTCACTCCCATGCTTTCTTTCACATACACCCCCACAACACCAGGCTTCTTACTCCCATGCTTTCTCACATACCCAGATTTCTCACTTCCATGCTTTTTCTCTCTTTCACACACACACACACACACACACACACACACACACACATCAGTCAAATCCCTGACTGTCTCACACTCTCACACATCAGTCATCTCCTTGAGCAGTCACTTTCATTGTCTCTCACATATACACATACATCAGCTCTCTGACCAGTTTCTCTCAATCACACACACATGCTCTCGATCAAATACATTCTCTCACTTACACACAGGCTCTCAATCACACCCAGGCAGGCTGGCTGCTTCTCTCTCTCACTTCCTCTCCCCCCCAGCACAAATGGTAGCTGCAGCAGCCTCCTCCTCCAGCCCCCGCAGGCTAAGAAGGAAGAATCCCATCGGCCGCAGGAGGCTCGTGCTGCTGACTCCTTTCCCGATTACCGGCTGCTTCGATTGCTCAGGGGCCGAATCTGCTGTCGCCGCTATTTTTTTCATGCGGCACCGCTCTTTCTCCTTCCCGCGCACCACTTCCTGTTCCGGGTCAGGGGGGGGGGGCGGGAAGAAGAAAAGGGCAGCCGCGGATGCCACAACTTTTTTTTTTTTTTGCACCGCTGCCGTTCCCGCTGGGCTTGAACGTGCTGATAGCCCGGCGGCAACGGCAGCAGGGAAGGAAGAGCAGCGGGAGAGACCGGGAGCACGCGAACCGCTGGGGGAGGTCAGATGGGTCTTTTGGGGCGGGCTGCCGGCAGCGGCTCTTTTATTTTTATCGGGGGGGGGGGGGGGGGGGGCGGCTTAATGCAGCTTTTTTAAATTTTACCGGGGCAGCAGCTGAGCGCGGCTCTCTTAATTTTACCGGGGCAGTGCCGCCCCCGGGAAGCTGGCGCCCTAGGCGACCGCCTAGTTCGCCTAGTGCTTCCGCCGGCCCTGGGCACATTTAAAACTAATTGGAGAAAGTTCTTTTTCACTCAACGCACAATTAAACTCTGGAATTTGTTGCCAGAGGATGTGGTTAGTGCAGGAGGAGAAGTCCATTACCTGCTATTAATTAAGTTGACTTAGAAAATAGCCACTGCTATTACTAGCAATGGTAACATGGAATAGACTTAGTTTTTGGGTACTGGCCAGATTCTTATGGCCTGGATTGGAAACAGGATGCTGGGCTTGATGGATCCTTGGTCTGACCCAGTATGGCATGTTCTTATGTTCTCACAATCCACTTGCAATTTAACAACTTTGAATAATTTTGCATCATCTGCACATTTGATTAACTTACTTGTTGTTCCCATTTCCAGGTTGTTTATAGATATATTAAAAAGCAGTGGTCCCAGAACAGATCTCTGGTGCACTCCACTATTCACCTTTTTTCACTCGAAAATGTAACATTTAGCCCTACTCTCTGTTTTCTATCTTTTAACCAGCCGGCAATCCAGAATAGGACATTGCTCCCTTTATCTAGGACTTTTTAATTTCCTAAGAAATCTCTCATAATGGACTTTGTCAGATGCTTTCTAGAAATCCAGATATAGTAGATCAACATTTTTACTTATGCCCTCAAAACAATGTAGCAAATTTGTAAGACAAGACTTCCCTTGGCTAAATTCAGACTGGAGCTTCACTTATACCAGCCTCCTCCTCTGCAGGTTGAGCCCTTGGGTCTGGTGGTCGGCAGAACTTAGGAAGATCCCTAGGGTAATAGGATGAACAAGAGTTCAAGAGCACTCTGGGGTCAGGACAGGCAGCAGACTGGGGATACCGAGAACAGGCCAAGGGTTGGGCAGGCAGCAAGCAAGCATGGTCAGGTCCAAGGCAATGGTCATGTTCAGGCAGCAGGCAAGTGTGGTCAAGTCCAAGGCAAGAAGTCCGTGCCAGGAGGTCAGGCCAAAGGATGGACAAAGACAGATGAGTCACTGGACTAGGCAGACTGGCAAGGCAAAGCTGGAACGCAGGAGCAACATGCACTGTTCAAGGCAGGAGACCCTTTGCTGAGGCAGTGACTGGCAGCGTGTGAGGCCCTTAAATACCCCGGGGCAAGTAATGTCATCAGAATTCGCCATGCGGCTTTCCCCGCTGCGGGCCTTTTAAGGTTTGGTGTGCACTGCACGTGCACTTATGAGAGCCCTGGGGAGGAGCCAGAACATGGCAGCGTCTAAATGGCATTGGAACCGCAATCACTGTGGGGCTTTTCCTGTGAGTGCGGCTGGTCACAGGCTTACCTTGTGGCCAGCCAAACGTAACAGAGAACAGTTCCACCGGTTGTTAATACGAGTTCTAAAAACTGACAACATTAATTTAAGGAAATGCACTGGTGTAGCAATATGCAGAGGCCTATGTCAGGCAGTTTTTGGATGGTCATCTAAAATCGTGGGTTTGGAGTAGCAAAGAAATCTTATGTTTATTGATGTAGGTTTTTTTCTTTTCTTTCTTTTTTTTATATTCCGCTTTTTGGAACTTCAGAGTGGGTAACATTCAGGTACTTGGATCGTGTAATGGTGCTTAAATGAGCAGCCTTGGATATGATCCTACAACAAGATTGATGGAGAAGGGCAGATTTTTGAAGACATACATTATTTGTGTTTGTTTATTTTTTGAGGGGATTTATTGAGGGAGGGGTTGAAGTGTTGCTTTATTTGGGATTGATTGTGGGTGGAGATATTTGGTTTTGTTTTTTTTTTATTTGGTGGTGGTTTGTTTATGTAAATGTTGTTCAATGAATGTATAGGTTTTTTCTTTGATGTAATTTATGTGTTTTTATGTGTTTTGTATATGATTATTTAGCCTAATTTTGTATATTTTTGTATATGAAGGGCCGGATTTTAAAAGCCCTACGTGCGTAAATCCAGAGGATTCTTCAGGATGCATTAGGCTGCGACCCCCATCTCCCTCATCAGCAGACATACTAAACACTCATACTCCCATTCATACCCCTGTACCCAATAATTTTAAACGCTATAGAACTATCCTAATGGAACGACGGTATATAAAATGCCAAAATAAATAAGTTATGTGAGTAACACAATGCCTGGCAGAGCAGGTCAACAAAAATAAACCATAATGCCAGCAATAGTCATAAGATAAAGATCCACGATATCCATCTTCTGAAGAAGACCATCACCACATCAGCTCTGCTGCTGCCTCCAGGTCGCCACCTCGCCACATGAAAACTTCAGCAAATAGATCTCAGTGCTAGATGTAGTCAAGAAAGTACTTCTGTCCCCTTGGGAGTCCATGGAGCCCAGTGAAAAACAGAGGAAATACACGCTGCTGCTGGCCCCAAAACGCAGGATAAAAACGATGTCCTTAATCTTTGCCAAGTAAATTCAGTGAGATCCGGCAAATCAGCGCCACAGCGTAACATGGTGTGTCCGCCAGAACATAAGTACATAAGAAATTGCCATGCTGGATCAGACCAAGGTCCATCAAGCCCAGCATCCTGTTTCCAACAGAGGCCAAACCAGGCCACAAGAACCTGGCAATTATCCAAACACTAAGAAGAACCCATGCTACTGATGCAATTAATAGCAGTGGCTATTCCCTAAGTAAACTTGATTAATAGCAATTAATGGACTTCTCCTCCAAGAACTTATCCAAACCTTTTTTGAACCCAGCTACACTAAGGGGCGGATTTTAAAAGGCGCGCGAATAGCCTACTTTTGTTTGCGCTCCAGGCGCAAACAAAAGTACGCTGGATTTTAGTAGATACACGCGGAGCCGCGCGTATCCGCTAAAATCCTGGATCGGCGCGCGCAAGGCTATCGATTTCGTATAGCCGGCGCGCGCTCCGAGCCGCGCAGCCTACCCCGTTCCCTCCAAGGCCACTCCGAAATCGGAGCGGCCTCGGAGGGAACTTTCCTTTGCCCTCCCCTCACCTTCCCCTACCTAACCCACCCACCCTGCCCTGTCTAAAACCCCCCCTTACCTTTGTCGGGGGATTTACGCCTTCCGGAGGGAGGCGTAAATCCCCGCGCGCGAGCGGGCCTCCTGCGCGCCGGGCCGCGACCTGGGGGCGGGTACGGAGGGCGCGGCCACGCCCCCGGACCGCCCCGGGCCGTAGCCACGCCCCCGTACCCGCCCCCAAAACGCTGCCGACACGCCCCCGAAACGCCGTGACGACCGGGCCCGCCCCCCGACATGCCCCCCTCGGAGAACCCCGGGACTTACGCGAGTCCCGGGGCTCTGTGCGCGCCGGGAGGCCTATGTAAAATAGGCTTCCCGGTGCGCAGGGCCCTGCTCGCGTAAATCCGCCCGGTTTTGGGCGGATTTACGCGAGCAGGGCTCTGAAAATCCGCCCCTAACTGCACTAACCACATCCTCTGGCAACAATTCCCAGAGCTTTATTGTGTGCTGAGTGAAAAAGAATTTTCTCCGATTAGTCTTAAATGCGAAGGTCTTTTCAGACGCTGTCCACGCAGGGGCTTGCTCATCCAAAAAGGTTTTCATTGCAGTTGGTGAATCAAATTTATGCTGCTGGCCTTCCCAGCTTATGCGGAGCGTGACAGGAAAAGCCAGCATGAATTTCACCTTCTTCCGCACCAAATATGCGCAAAATGGCATCATCTCGCGGCGCTTTGCTGCAACTGAGGCAGAAAAATCATTGAATATTAGAACTTTCACTCCATCATACTTCAACTCAGTCAGCGACTTAAATGCTTTTAGAAATTTTTCTTTGTAATTGAAATCCAGTATCCGCGTCATTATGGGTCTGGGTCTGGTGCTGATATCTCCACGTGCGCCCAGCCTATGGACCCATTCAAATCGTATGGCTGGCTGTAACTCATGCAAACTCAGTTCTTTCAATAGCCAATTCTCAAACAGCTCCATCAGTTTAGATTCGTGCTCATTCTCCAATATTCCCAATACCTTAATATTATTTCTACGGCCTCGGTTCTCCAGATCATCCATCTTAAATGTGTGCAGCCTGCACCGTAGTCTCTAGATCCCCACACGGGTCTCCAAGGCCTGCACTTTCACTGCATTTTCACTGACTCCCATTTTAATTTCAACACATTTTTGAGCAAAGTCTGTCAGCTTAGAGTCTAGTGCAAGCACAGAAGCATTTAGCTCGTCCAGCTTACTGCCCATAGCCGCAAGTACTCCTGCAGTAACTTCTTTAATAATCTCTGCAGCTCCACTAATAGTTGGAGAAGGGATCGCGGTTGCCATTTTAGGGCCAGAAGTTTGAACCTTCCCTCGCTCTTTTTCCTTTCTAATGCCTCTACCAGGCATGCTAATGCAGCGAGACACTCCCACATCTTTCTCACATCAGCTATGCAGCAGAAAAGCAGCCAGAAAATAAAACGAAAACAGCAGCGTAAAGGACAAAAGACGGGGATGGCACCCGGAGCTGATAAGGAACACGACCTTACAGCTCACTGCATCACGTGATCTTCCCGCATGTATATTTTAAAATAGCCATGTCTATGTGCGAGCCATGGCTCTTAACATCTACCTTTATGTGAGCACTTATTTATTTATTTATTTATTTAAAGTTTTTCTATACCGGCATTCGCGAAAAATATCGCATCATGTCGGTTTACAATTAACAAGTGGATATAGTAATAATAATAATAATAATATTATTATTATTACTATTATTACTAATATCAATGTTGTTTTTTGCCTTTTGTTCCCTATCCACTTGTTAATTGTAAACCGACATGATGCGATATTTTTCGCGAATGCCGGTATAGAAAAACTTAAAATAAATAAATAAATAAATAAGTGCTCACATAAAGGTAGATGTTAAGAGCCATGGCTCGCACATAGACATGGCTATTTTAAAATATACGTGCGGGAAGATCACGTTATGCAGTGAGCTGTAAGGTCGTGCGTTTCTGCTAGGACTTCTAGTTATTACTGTAGTTGCAGCCTGGAACCTTCTACATGACTGTGCACATCATTTGCTACTGAGCTGCCCATTCTCTCCCCCCACCCCAAAAAAAACCCCCCCACCTCATTGTTGAATTGTTTGCAATTTGTTTGCTTCCCTGCTACGCGGGTTGGCCTATGTTACTACATCAACACCTCCTACGCTGCGCAGCTCCGCCCCTCGGTGTTGCCTCTCCAGAATACCTCCTGCATGGTCAGTCTCACGCCTCCCGCTCTGCGGCCTGTCTGGCGCCTTCCCCTTCGGGGTTTCTGCCCAGGTATTATCTCCAGCCTGTCTCCCTACTGGGGTAATTCTCCTGGCTCCTTGGGACCTCACCGTAGCCTCACCCAGAGCTCCCCGCTGTGCCTGAACTCGCCTCCCGACGGTGGGGACCTGTGGGGCTCCCAACTCCCATCTCGGGCCAAGGGTCCACATACCCATAAACCATAACAATTTCCTACCTGTAAAACATGTTATCCAGGTGGTATTACAATAAAACACATACATAATCTAATAAAGTAACAAATTACAAACATGGACATGCTGGCTAAAATCAAATTACATCAAACAAAGGCCAAATGTACTAAAGTTTTTTTTCCCATTCTGTGTTTATGGGAAAATGCTTAGTAAATGACCTCTAAAGACATGTAATATTAAGTCAATACTTAAATTGACAGGAAAACATGAATAGCCAGCAACAATGAATTTCCCATTGACAAAATGGCTATAGCTGAAAGCTTGACTGAAAAACCAGGTTTTAATTAATCTCCTAAATTTTAAATAGCTTTACATCTCACCGGGCAAGAACTGGATGAAAACATTGCGTTATTTAACTTTCTCCAAGGACAAGCAGGATGGTAGTCCTCAACAAGTGACATCATCAGATGGAGCCCTGATGCAGAAAACATGTCAAAGTTTCTAGAACTTTGACTAGGTACATTGAGCATGCCCAGCATGTCCTATATCTTACGTCCACGTGGGGTCCCTCTCCAGTCTCTCTTTTTCTGTGGAGTTGTAAGCCTCACGGTGTAAGTGAGCTCAATTTGGCTGTTTTTAGCCTTGTGGAAAACCTTTCCTTCTCGTGTTTCTTGCGGTTTTTTTTTTTTCTGTGCTATTCCGTCGCTGGGTCCCTCTTGCTGTCTTCCTGTAGAGCTCCTAGTCAGGGTTTTCGGTGATTCTGGTAAATCTCCTTTCGTGGTCGATTGTCTGTGGCAGCAGTGCACTGGTGCCCGCTAGCCAATAACGCTCCGCCGCAAACATTTTCAGTTCATCTGCCATGGTCGTGTACAGTTTTCGGTGATGTCCTGGAGCCAGAGGACCATATCCATCACTGATCCACATGAGGTATGTCTCTTCTGCGTAGGGGCATCGCATAACGTCCGAGGTTGCTGTTTATGCACCCAGATGACCCCAAAGGGATTTCAGCTTTGACTCGACAAAATGGAGCAGTTCTTCTGGTCGAAGAAGTCAGAGCCATCAGCATTGAAGGACCAAGGAGCCACACCGGACACTGAGCCATCGACATTGGCGAGACCGTCAGTTCTGTTGATGCTGTAGGCGGATAGGAGAGCCGAAGACCAACTGCCATCGATCTCCTCCAGGCCAAGGATGTCAGGTTCCTCATCACTGGCCTCGGCACCAGGGAAGGCTGTGGCTGAGCATCGAGGGAAGCCAAAGAAGCATCGGCACCAGTCCCAATCGATATATAGTGCCGGGCACAGGAACACACTGGCTTATGCCACGATGCCCCTGAAGCGACCCCGCTGTGAGGAGTGCGAGTCCTCCATTGGTGCCGGGGTTCCACGATGGTCTCTTTTGGTCCTGATGCCAGTCACCGATTCATGTCATGGGTTCAAAGAGGATCTGGCCACACCCTCCTTCCTCCCAGTCGGTGTTGGCATCGGCAATGTTTGAGGAGCTGGAGTGCTGAGTCATTGGCGATGGAACGGATGCTGCAGGGCTTCGGTCTTGTGGCATCGACTGCATTGAACCTGGTGCCACCCGTCCTTGTACCGCTTCTGTATAACTCATCGTGCTCATCGGTTCATTACCATCCCAGTTGGTGTCGGTTCCCAGGACAGCATTGGTACCCAGCGGGGGACCGAGGCCTCCCCCTACCGATACAGTGGTTGTTGCTGGTTTCTCCTTCAAGGAAACTCCACCGAGACCAGCAAAAATGCTGAGGCCTGCTGCCTTCCCCCTCTAGTTTTACTAGTGCCTGCACCTTTGGATGAAGGCTGAGCACCTAGGGACCCGTACCCCCCGTTGCTTACAGTGAGGATGAGGAACCCTATGTCCCCTGGGGGAATGATGTTTCAGAGTCCTTCCCCGAGGGCTCCGAGGGTCTCCCATCAGACCCTTCTCCTCCAGAGGAGCGAAGGAAGTCTCTGTCTCATAGGGTTTATGAGGGTGATGGCGGAAGCCATCCCATTCCAGTTGTTAGCAAAGGAGGAGGATGCAAGGCGCAAAATGCTTGAGTTCTTCCAGTTCGTGGAGCTTCCCAAGGAGATCGTGGTGGTCCCGGTGCACAAGATCTTTAAGGAGCTGCTGCTGAGGATATGGGAACACCCCCTCACAGTCCCTTCCGTTAATAAGAAGGCGGACGGGGTGATTTAACGTTGTCTGTTCACCATTAGTCAGTGGCTGCGCTCATTTTTCTCAAGTTAAACTCAGGTCATGTGACTGGCTAGAGGAGGCTCCCTGCATCTAAGTCATGCTTCTCTTTTCAACTTGGTAGCCATACTAGTACAAAACCACATTTATAATCTCAGGGTCTTAACTGATAGCTCTCTGTCTATAGTTCCACAGATCAGGCAGGTCTGTAAGTCCTATGTTATACACCTGCCTCTTAAAACACTTTCGGTCTTTCTTGCATAAAGTGGATTTTATCAAAGTAGTTTATGCATTAATAACTATTAGACTTGACTTTTGTAATTCCCTTTTGATTGGGTTAGCATCTAAATATATTTGCTTTCATTAGTTAATTCAAAATGCTGCTGCTTGCATTCGGGCCGATGCAATATCGGCAAGCATTAAATGGGTGCTCATGATTGAGCGCCCGCTCCCTTAACGTGCTCTGATCCACCTCTCCTGGGTGCCCGATTTAATATTTAAATTGGGTGTCACCGTAAAAAGGATGCTCTGGGGAAATTGTGCGCCGCTAGCACTTCCTCTGCAGCGGGCGCCCGGGAGAGGTGGCTGTCAGCCGGTTAGGAAAGTGGATGCTCAATTTTATAAGCATCCCTTTCCTAACCTGACTGCCGGCACACTTTTTTTTTTTAATTCTATTTCGGTTCCTCCGATTTAATATCGCAACAGTATTAAGTCGGAGGAACTGAAAAAAGGAACAGAAAACCAGTATTATCTGCTTTTCTGTTATTTTTTTGGGCTCCTCAAGAATTAACGCCTGCTCCTCGCATTGGGCACACATTTTTTTTTTGAATTGGGGGAGAATAGCTAATAGCCTCATTAACATGCATTTGCATGTGATGAGCGCTATTACCTTCACGGGGAGTTGGACGTGCGTTTTTGGATGCGCTAATCCCCTTATAGCATACGCGTCCAAAATGCATGTCCAACCATGTTAAACAATGCGATCGGCTGAACGCACTATATTACATCGGCTTGATAGTTAGCTGCAGTTACAGGGAATCTGTGTCCCTGGAACTTGCCAAATCACATTGGCTGTCTGTGTCATTTTGCTTATTTATTGTGTATTTTGCTTATTGTGTATCAAAGCTTTTCCAGGCAGGGGTATCACTTATTTAAAAAATTGTATTTTACATCTCTACACATTTTCACTACTGACTCAAGTGTCCTAGAGGAGCATGCACCTTTGATACTGCCAGAGGGAGATGCTGTTATGATTCTGCTTGTGGGATAGGCCCACAAGTAGCCTCTCAACTCTCCGGGGCCAGCCACCGCGATACCGCCATCACCTCTCCTGCGGTCTGAGCGCCACCCCCATCCATCTTAGCAGCCTGGGGGGGCGCCGCCGTTGTGTGCTCTGTCTTACCCGTGGCCTGGAGGCCACCACCATTGCCACTGCCACCACTCCTCCTAATTTCCTCCGCAGCTTGGAGCCGCCACCTTTGCCTCTCCTGTGCGGCCTGGAGACCACCGTCGCTGGATCCTCTTTGCGGCCTGGAGGCTACCACTGCTCAGCGCTGCTGTTATGGCAGGACGCCGCCACTGACCAGGCCTTCCACGAGGCCTGGAGGCCGTCGCCGTCCAGGTCCTCTTCCGCGGCCAGGAGGCCATCCCGGAGCTCCTCTTCATGCAGCCTGGGAGCTGCCATCATCTTCTTTCTTCGCAGCAGGGAGCCACTCATGTTAGGGCCTGTTCCTCCTTTGCGGCATGGACACCGCTCTCCAAGGTCCTGCCCCTTCCTAGGCGCGCGGCCGCGCCTCTTCTCTTCATTTAAAGGGCACGTGCTGGGCAGGGCCCTGAGGCTCCACCTCATGACGTTTCCAAGGTGTATCCTCTTCAGCCCTATAAAGAGGGCCTTCCTTCAGTCAGTCTTCGCCTTCACACACAAGGAGCCAGTCATGCAGTTGGATTGCTCCTGGATTCTCCGTTCCAACTCTTCATTCCAGGAGACCTCCATGATCCTTCCTCGCTTCAAGGCACTCTGTTCTTCGTTGGTATTTTTTGTCTTCATCTGTGGTTCCTGTACCTTCGTCTTCATCTTCGTTCCATGTCCTGGTCTCTCGTCAGATCCCGTCTCCTTGTCTCCAGATGTCCAGACCTTCTGTCTCCAGATGTTCCGATGTTCCTGTCTTCTGATGTCTTCGTCTTCTGATGTCCAGCCCCTGGATGTTCTTTGTCCTGATGTCCCCGGTCCAGAAGTACCTGTTGCTTCGTCCTTCATGTTCCAGACGTCCCTGAGGTCCTCCTCTCCAGAGGTCCCTGAGGTCCGGATGCCTTAGATGTCCAGATGCCCTGGTGTCCAGAGGTACCGGTATCCTGTTGTATCCGATGCCCTACGTTCCAGTCCTGATGCTCCATTTCCGAGTCCTGAACTTGATGTTCTGAGTTCCAAGTTCCAAGCCCTGATCCTGATGTTTCGAGTTCCAGTTACGAGTCCTGATCCGGATGTCCTTTGACCAGTTCCGATCCTGAAGTACTGCTAGTTCCTAGCTCTGGGTTCAGCTTTGCCTCGCCCCGGACCTCGTTTCCAGCTGACCTTCCTGGGAGTAAATCCGTATCAATCCAGTGTCTGTTTCCGGTGGCTGGAGTGCTCTTCCGGTTGGATCCTTCCTTGAGCACTGCTTGGATTCCTCCTTCATCCTGAGTCTCAGTCCTGCGCATGTCCCGCTCTCCGCGTGGTCCGTGACCAACCCTCGTTGGCTGTGTAGGGCACCCTGAGGGGTAGTGCTTGTCTAAGTCTCCGAGTATCCTGAGTCCTCGTCCGAGTTTCCCAAGCCTTTGTCCTCGTCTGACTTCCCTGAGTCCATGTCTGAGCATCCTGTAGTTCCATCCACGTCTGAGCATCTTTATTTATTTAAGAAATTTTTTATAGCGATATTAGTCGAAACATCATATCGGTTTACAGTAGAACAAAAGAATGGAAAATACATTGAACAGGGAAGGGGGAAGGGGGTACATAGAACCAATAGAAAGTATGGAAGGAAAACGGGCACATAAGGCAACATGGGAAAAACAAATGCAATGCAAAAAAAGCAATTAAAACAATTAGAAAATGCAATTGATTAAATTAAATTAAGTTAAGTTGAAATTAAGAAACATAACTATGTACAAGGATAGGGTGAAGACTGTGGAGCATGGGGTGCGATTGGGCAGGGGAGCTCTTAATTGTTTGGAGGGTAAGCTTGTTTGAATAACCAAGTCTTTAGTTGGGATCTGAATTTCAGGGGGCATGATTCTAGCCTGAGGTTGGATGGGATGCATGGCAACGTCCCAAGCGTCCTCGTCTTGTCAGAAGTTCCAAGTCCCAAGTGTCCTCATGTTGTCTGAGTTCCAAGTTCCAAGCGTCCTCGTCTCATCTGAGTTCCAAGTTCCACGTGTCCTCGTCTCATCTGAGTTTCATGTTCCAAGTGTCCTTGTCTCGTCTGAGTTCCAAGTTACCTTGTCTTGTTCAAGCCTTGTCCAAGTCTCGGAGTTCCATTCTTGTTCCAAGTTCCAGTACCATCGTCTGTCCTCGACCTCTGTCCGTCCTGTCGCATCTGCCGCTCCCATGCGGCAGGTCCGAAAGGGCTATTGAGTGGCCGGAGGGCTACCCCAGAGACTAACATTGCGTTGCTGGGTCTCTACCGGTGCGTGCTCGTTCGGCAGAGGTTAGGGCTCCGGTGGTCAGCCTGTCCTCCCATGCTTGGACACGTCTTGTCTGCCTCGGCGCTTCTACGGAGCTCTCTCCAGTCGCGCCGTGGTCCAAGGGCACACCATCTCCCTGGAATCGGGACTGCTCCCTAGCCCTCCCGCAACAGATCTAGAAAAGGAAGACATTCAGAAGAGGTATAAAAGCAGGGACTTTTCATTTTGGGACTACTACTTTGACCATTTCACAATGGGAAGAATATGATAAACCTTGGGAGTTGGAAGGACCAAGGCTGGTGCTTCCATTAGGCAAACTAGGCAGTCACCTAGGGCGCCAATATTTTGAGGGTGGCAAAATCCTTCCAGCACAAGGCCCAAAAGGGTGCTATGCCACAGCCAGTACTGCCAAAGAAAGGAATATTGTGCTGGAGCTACTGCTGCCACTTGGAGGAAGTGCTATGCTGGAAATAAGTTGGGAGACGGGGGGGCTCATGACTGAAGGTTTGCCTAGGGTACCAAATACTCTTGTACCGGAACTGAGAAGGACTATTCTTTCTTCAGTCTGAGTAAGTGAAAAGGAGATAACATTATTAAGGAACTGGCTTGATCAAATTATGATTTTCACTGGAAGAGTAAGGTGCCAAATTTATTACATTCTTTCAATAATGTACATCAATTTAATTTAACATCAAAGAGCTGTAAACATTTTTCAACCATTTGATCGACTATCAATAAAAAATGTTGGAAAACTATTAGGCTTTCTAATGTGTTTATTGTCAGAGGCTGGAGAGATTATCAGTGTTGTATACCAAGGGACATAAGGAGCTATATAATGGTGACACATGCAAAAGAGCCATGCTTTCTCTGCCCACCCCCCACCACCCCCCAAGCACTGGACCACCCAGAAAAGAAATGCTGCAAGTAGGGTCAAGTCTTTGATACTGTGTTTTGGGTCCAGTGTTTGGGGTTTTATCTTACCCAGGGGTTACAAACATATTACAACATTGTGTACATCTAGTAGCATCATAGAAATGCTAAGTAATAGTAATATTGTGATAAGAGCCGTGTAATCGGGGAGAAAAATGGTAAAGTCCATATATTATAAACTCCAGGCTAGGGAAAAAGAATCCCAGATTTTAAAGCTTTAAAACAGCAGACCTGATTTAGTTCACGTCTAATTAAAATAGAGCACATTTAATATATGCATACACACATTGCGAGAGAGATATTTTAAAACTAAAAACAGGGTAGTTCCTAAAAAAAGATGGGACTTTGTGGTCTTTCTTTCCCAGGGTGATCAAAGCCAGCAGATGATTGGCATACTCTATGGCAGGCAATCTGCCCCGGGCACTGGACGCGCGGTGGGTTGTAGTGTTAGTTGTTTTTTTTTTTTTTTTTTGCGTTGCGTTGCAGGCGTGGGCAGCTCCTGGCCCTTGTGCTCGGTGCCCGGTTGGCAGGCTGCGCTGTGCGGGAGAAGGGCGCCGGCGTGGCTGGGCAGGGAGTCGCCGGAGCGTAAGTGGCCGGATCAGTGCGGTTACAGTTGCTGCTCGAGGCGCGGCTCTGCGGAAGTGCTTTGTTGCAGTCACAGGCAGAGGCTCCGGCGGCGGTTCGGCGCTGCAACTTCTCTCCCACCTCCCCCCTCCCCCCCCTGCAACGCGGTCCATATTGCCTCCCTCTAGCTGCGGCGTTGCCCCCTTTTCTGGCGGGTAAGTAACTGCGAGCGCTGCCTGGCCGCTTGATTTACTTGTATTTGTATTCGTATTCTCTCTTTTTTAGAGAACTTTTTCTCTTGGGTTTTTTTTTTTTTTTCTCTTTGTGAAAATGGCTTCGCTGTAGTGCGGGAAGAGGCGCGGGGCGGGGGAGAGGGTGCGTGAGGCGGAGGACAGGGCGGCGCGCGCTGCTGCTGCTCTCACTCCTCGCTCGGAGACCTGTCCTCGCGCAGCCCGACGTGGCACGCTCTTTTGGCCACGCATTATCTACCGTTCGGGGAAAGGAACGGGGTTATAAAGTGCTGGCACCGTGGAAAGGTTTTCGGGGTGAAGTGGAGTTCTGGCAGTAGTTGTTTTTTTTTTTTTTTTACGGCTGGCTTTGATTGACAGCGCTTGAGCCCGCACAGTTCAGCTCGCTGCCGCCCGCCCATTGGCTGCAGCCGGAGACGTGACTTCGGAGGCTGCGAGTTGGGGGGGGGCACAGAAAGCGGTCGACTTACAAATCCCCTTCTCTTTTATTTATTACAACTGCATTGGGGTTTTTTTTTCCCTACTGTATCTACAACAGCAAACACGGAATGTAGATTGGATTTATCAAGTTGTGACCGTATCTTTTTATAGTGGCTGATCTTTTTTAATTTCCAGAATGCAGAGGGGAACGGTAATTGACCTTCAGATTTTTAGCTGAGACAGCCATGTAACGCTGCACATATATTGCCAAACATATAGAGTTGCATGCGAGTTAACATTTAGATGAAAACTGAATCCTTAGGTAGTCCGGAAGGTTATAAAATATCAGGATTAGCATTTTTTATGATCATTCATTTGGACGCTAATTTAAATACAATCAGCTAGATTCCATTCTCATTATGATGTATCTTTATTTTCTGAGTAGATATTGGTGTTTGAAGTTTCTGAAAGTTGTTCTGGCTTAGCCACGCCCACTTCTCACCCTGCATGTCCGACCCCCGTATTCAGGCTTCATAGTGATACTTTTTTGTGTTAAGGGAAATTCCAACACCCCTCATAAATTTCCAGTGCTTGAGGTGATGTGTGTGGTGGCAGACCCTAATCACTGATCTTTCATGGCATATTAAGACTTCAGTTCTGTGTCAATGACTGAATATTCTTATTTTTTTATTTGCATGGTGGAAAAAAACGTTTGAGCTGACATAGATATCACACTATCACATTTGGCAGAATTGAGGCCCAAGAGTGGAGGCATAACCTTTCAATTCTCTCCTTCTCACAAATCAGTAACCAGGGGTGCAGCAGAATTCACAGATTTGTAGGAATCTGAAAGGGGTTGTGGTGTGAGCATTTCTGCTATAGCCTCTGAAACTGGACTGAGACCACCAACGCATTTCATATAGGTTACTGTTTTAAAGCTTGTTACCGACCTGAACTGGATTTGAACTGGTGACCTAAAGGCAAAAGGCGTAATGTTGTGACAATTCCTTGAGTCATCCTGCCCCCCCAAATTATATATGTAACATAAACACCTGAGGCGTGAACTCAAGGAAGGAGATATTTTGAAAATGAGTAACCCTAATATTAGATGTAGCAGCTCTTTTGCTCCAAAAACATGTAGAGGGAGATGAAAAAACTATGCCAAAAAATCCCAAATTCCTCAAAATATGTCTACTACTGGAGTTTTAATCTCAGTACACAAATACTTTCAATTCCCTAAACAATTTACAAAATTACAGCTCTTGAATTTGACAGCTTGCAACCCCTGCTGTGTAAACTATAATTGTATTTTAGAAATTATTCCATACCTATGTCAAATCAGGAAGCGTAAGGCTCTGAAACAACTCGCTCACAGTAGAGTATGGATAGAACTACTTCGGCAACCTGGTAAAGGCAAGGGAATTATTCCCCTTAAAATAAAAATGCATATTGTGTAATGTTCTGATTCACCCAGTTATGGTAAACGCCCACCCTCTATTAATTGCAGATTTTACTTTTAAGCTGTTATACCTGTAAGTGTGTAAACATGCCCTTTGCAATTCTCCCACATTTCTGAGAGCGCCCATGTTTGGAACAGTATCACATTTACTTACACCGTGCGCACACTTGTTAGCATTTAAAGCACCATGGCAAGCATAAACCAAACAGGATTAGGGCTGTGTGGAACTCTTCAAAGACAGCTACTCCCAAGAGTCAGTGGGAATTATAGGGGGAATGGCTTTACATTTTCCAAAGTAAGAACATAAAAAGTAAAATTTTGAATTGATAATTAATGCATGTTACTACTTGTTGCGTATACATTTGAAATATTGGATGCAGTGTTTTCTAAACCATTTTGTGAATTTGGTGCATATGTTCTGGTGTCAGAGAGAATCCAGTGCTGGCTGTAGGATGTAAATTAGGTTTCTGTGATGGTGCAGAAATGCATTTTCCTAGCACCTATACTTAAGCACTCAGCTGATGATTTGAAACATCAAAATGAAGAGCACAGAAAAAGGAAGATCACAGACCTGTTAGTGATATGCTGTGGCTTACTATAATAAGACAGCAAAGGAACAGGAGCAAACAGCATACCCACAACATATAAATGTACAGGAAGGGAGGGTGAAACAAGTCAGATGTAAGGTCCAGCAGATGGCTAATGCAAATTAATAATTTCTTTATTCAAGGCAAAATAACATCTTCAATTTTCAAAATAGGAATCTGATGTACAGTAGTTGCCGGGTGAAGTAAGCGGGATAAACACCCAACCCTAACACAAGTCATGTTTCGCACCAAAGCTGTCTTGGGGGCAACTCTGACAAAAACAAACATATTAAATAATAATAAGATTCAAAACAGTGGACAAAGGGAGGCATCAAAGAAATTAGAAATACAGTATATAAAATATAAGTATGTAATCAAACCTACTGCAGGGTACATCAAATAAATTTATTTAAAAGGTTTCAGCAAACATCAAAGCATACAGAAAAGGACAGAAAAGGCACCAAAAGGAACACGGGTTTAGGGCAGCCAATGGGGTGAGAGAAACAAGGGACCAATCAAAAGCCTTATGTTAAAGGTATATTAACAATCAAAACCAAGCTCTGTCAAACCTTTAACAAAAGTACTGCTATCAACAGTTTTACAGGGTGAGCAGCCTTCTTGATAAAATAAGACAATACTGCTTGAACGTGCCTTGCTTTCAGCCATAGAAGTAATTCTGCACTTTTTCCCTAATGTCTGTGTATCAATACCCTGCCCTGTAAAAGTCAGGGCCCTGACTTCCCCCCCCCCCCACTGTGAAAGCGGAGAGTGATGTTGCAGTTGCATGAAAATCATGAAAGCTAATTGGTTATGGGTAAGTAGAAATCCCCATGCCTTCTGTTAGAGGTGATAGCATTTGACATGTTTCACCCGCCTTCCTGTACATTACTATAGTAAGAACCATCGCCTTACCAGTGACCAGATCACTGTATAAAAGGTTTTTTCCCATTGTGTCTGTGGGGAAAAATGCTCTATGCATAGGGCCTCAGATTTGAAATTTCTTGTGATTAGGACGCATTGCTTCTTGGAAGAGAGTTTTGTTTTCTTTTGTGAAATTGCTTTTTTGTTTCTCTGACAAGTGTATGTTTTTCAGTCAACGCACAATTTAAGCCGGAAGATGTAGTTAAGGCATCTAGCATATCAGGGTTTAAAGGGGGTTTGGACAAACAAGTTCCTGTAGGAAAAGTCCACAAACAATTATTAGCCAGGTGGACTTGGGAAAAGCCACTGCTTATTCCTGGGAGCAATGATGAAGGAATTGGATCTGCTCTTTGGGATCTGCTGGGTACTTCCTAATGACTCAGACCTGGCCACTGGCGGAAACAAGAATTGGAAGGTACAAACGGCTCTGGTGCAGGACATCAAAATAGATCCAACCTGTGTGTCTGCAAGGTTTTGAAGTATACCACTGATTACGCACGAAAAAGATCTGGCAATTCAATTCCAAACCCTGGCAAACATGCTTTTAGACCAGCGATTGGTGCCACTGTTATGACTGAGTGAGTAATCCAGAGTAAAGAAGGATCACTAAAGGACTTGCAAAAAGCCCTATTTTCCAAAGATGTCTGACTTTGAAATGAAACTGAACAAAACCCCTTGGAAAAGGAGCTCCTAAAAGTCCATTTAAAAGACATAACAGAATTCTGTAACTCCCTCAGATATGCATTTCAGATTGTGCTTCTTTGCCGGGTTTTTTTTTTTTTTGTTGCAAAAGTAAAACAAAGTGCGTTAAAGTGCCTACCTGCTTACTGCATTGATAATTCCAGCCTAAAGAGAAAAACCTATTCCGAAAGTCATTGCATTTCAACTTAGCCACCCTAAAACATTGGCTAGAGAGGCGCAGGACCCCAAAATATGGCACTTTATGGCCTCAAAAGTACCAAATAAGTATCACATGAGTATTAAATTTATTTTCCTTATGATTATGGGCTTGATGTCACAATGAAAGGAGCAATAATGCTGGTAACCAAAGAGAAACTGTTATGTAGCAGCTTCCTGACTGAAGACCCCCTGGGCTGCAGCTGTTATCCGAGAGCAGTTTTTGTAAGTCAGACGACCATAGCTAAAAGCAAGAGAAGAATCTTGTTTTGTACAGCAGTCTTTTTTTTTTTTTTTTGTGGGTATGCAGCATACTATTATCACATATGTGTACCTGCATAAATTTTACTAACTGAAAAAAAATCCCAGTTAACGTGGGATGTTACTTTAAAATAGGGAATCAGCTTGGTAACCCCAGTAGCCAACATTTTGCATGCCCAAATGCCATTTGAGTGCTGGTTATATTTCAGTTTAAAACAAAAATATCTGACTACATCTTTTTATCCGAATTCCATTTAATCTGAGTTATACACCAAGCTTCAGAAATGGAACAGTTTTGTGGGGGAGGATTTTCCCCGGATTTAGACCACAAAAATCTGCAATGTATTTCAAAAAGATGCAGAAAAAGTAAATCCGATGTTCACTGAATATTGTCAGTAGTGATGCACATAGGGGAAAAATGCTAAAGGTATGTACACGATGCTGAGTTGTGTATTAGGGATCACAACCCAGGAAAAATATCTTGGAGTCCTTTTGGACAAATATGTTGAAATGCTCAGCTCAGTGTGCAGCAGCAATCAAAAAAGGAACTAAAGGTTGGGAATTATTCAGAAAAAAATGCAGAATAAAACAGAGACTATCTTAATTTTTCTAACGATTCTCTTGGAGTGACTGCCCCATGAATATTGTGAGCTGATCTGGTTGCTCCACCTCAAAAAAAATTAAGCAAAACTACAAAAAGTACATTGAAGAGAGGCGTAGCCTAGTGCTTAGAGCAGCTGGTTGCAAACCAGGGTTCAAATCCCACATCTTATGACTTTGGACAAATCACTTAACTCTCCCATTGCCTCAGGTAGGGAGATTTACTAAGCTGCGATATTGTGAATTAAACAGCATGCAATGCACATTAAAAGCTTTTTATCACACGATAGTACCATGTGGCAGCGATATACCAGAAGATTTCCTCCTCCATGCAGTTAAGCTGCTTTGCATGCATTTGCATGCTTAAGATTGCCTAATATATGCAAAGAAGATTATGCATAGGCAAGACTAGGTTTGGAAAATAACACAGCTGACTTAGAAAAAAGTGTGTTTGAGGGAGGTGTAGTTATTTTCTCGAGGGAGCATTGAGACGCTAACGCGGGTCCTTGATGGTCTCATTGGAAAATTAAAGGATCAAGACACTTGTAACAGATCAAAAATCACCCTGGGGTTCTAGAGACCCCCCCCCCCCCCCCCCCGTACCCAAACCTGCCACTTTTCGAGGTGGCTATGGCACCCTAGAAGTTGAAAAAAATAAAATTAGGCAAACTGCATTGTAATCCACTCCCTTCCCCAAGCACTCCCCTTAATTAAAACAAAGTGCCCTCTTAACCTTAAAAGCACTCCCATGAGCCCCATCCCTTCCCCTCATCCAACTAATGAAATATCCATGGGGTCTAGTGGTGCTGTCCAATCCCCCTCCCTCCCCCCAACCAAAAGAAAAGGACCCTGGTCATGTGGGAGGGCAGGTGGACCCCCCTCCCTTCCCAAACTCCCTTCTCTTTACCTCTAATTGCAATCAGTGGAGGCCTGGAATGCCCCTAATTCTAGTCCCGTCTGCCATTTTTCAAAAAGGCGTCGACCTGTCCACTGCTTTGTGTTTCTGTTTGCAAATAAGGAAGAATATTCAGTTTTCTGTCTCTGGTATCTCCTATGGGGGCCTTGGTGTTTTTCCACAGAGATTTTTTTAAGTTTGTGATTTAACATTTCATTTATTATACCTCCTATGGACCAGTGGTAAGCCTGTTATCTCCTTTTGGCTAGGAGGAAATAAGGATGATCATTTATATAATCACCCATGATGCAGACCCTTTGTCGAAACATGGCCATGTTGGATGTATTGGATCCTTCACTGTGTCAGTTGTACATTTAAAAATTTTAATATATTTATTCTTTTATTGATATTAAATTTGTAATATTTTATCTTACAGGTTTTGAATATTTACTTTTTTTTTATATAGATTTATTATCCTTTTATTACGTATTTGTCTTTTTGTGTGCCATTCTGTTGTTTTCCTATTTCTCCTAGGACAAGCAGTCCTCGCACATGGGTGTCCTCATCGGATGAAGCCCGGCACAGAAAACTTATGTCAAAGTTTCCAGAGCTTTGACTAGGCATATTGAGCATGCCACACATCCACGCGGGGCCCCTCTTCAGTCTTTTTCCTCGGAGCTTTTGCCTCACGGTTTCTTGAGCTTGTGTTTTTTTCTAAAACTTGCTTGGAAAACTTTTCCACCGATAGTTTTTGTTTTTTTTCACATCTTTTTCGGTGCAGGTCCCTCTTCGGATCCCTCTAGTGTCTCAGTGAGGTTTTTTGGCGGTTCAGTAAGTTTTTTCTTTTGCTTCCCCCCCCCGCCGTGGTGGCGGTGCCTCAGTGCCTGTCTGTGTCGATTGCTCTACCGTCTCTGCTTTCGTTTTTGTTTTCAGTTCGAATCATCATGCCTTGGGTTTTTGTCTGTGCCCGAAGATGATGTCCATCACGGATCCATAAGAGGTGTGTACCCTCTGTTTGGGGGCATCGCATGACGTCCAGGGGTGCCACCTGTGTGACTAAATGACCCCGAAGGGATGTCGTGCTCGCCTTGAAAAGATGGAGACGCTCTTTGGGGCAAGAAAGTCCGAGGCATAGGTGGCATCGATGCTGAAGGACCATGGAGCCGCACCGATGTACACCAAACTATTGACATCGGCGGGGCCGTCCACTCTGTTGATGCCATCGGCGGATAAGAGAGCCAGGAAACGACCCCTGTTGGTTTCTTCCAGGTCGAGGACATCGGGTTCATTGTCTTCAACCTCAGCACCGGGAAAAGTCTGGGCTGAGCACTGAGGGGAGCCGAGGAAACATCGGCACGTTTGCCTTCAATGACGGTCCTGGCGTCAGTCACTGATGCACCTTGGGGATCAGAGGAAGATTTGGCCACCCCTCCTGCCTCCTGGTCTGTTTTGGCATCGACAGTTTTCGAGGAGGAGTTGGAGCGCAGAGTCCAGCTGGCAGTTGATCGGGCACTGCGGGGCATCGAGACAATGGCAATGATGGTATCGGTGCCTATGCTCTCCTTGTTGGAATTGCTACTGAAGGGTCTCGACGTGCTCCTCAGTGTGTTGCCAACCCACTGGCACCGGTTCCCAGGAACCCATCGATGCCCGGCTTACATGGGACAGGAGTAGTCCTCAGGTGCTCCTGTCCCACTTGCTGGTATGAAAAAATGTCACTGGCTAGCCCTGTGGTGATCACCATTTTGTTGTACAGAAATACCTCTGTGCAATAAAATGGTGGTAGCCAGGGAGCCAGATAGCTCCATTTTTACATACTGGCAGGCAGGGCAGGAGCATCTAGAGATTGCTCCTTCCCTGTTTAGGCATTTTGGTTCTGCGGATGGGACAAGGTGGGTTTAGGGGAGGGGTGGGTGAAGGCCACATAAAAGGTGATACTTATAGCCTTGTGCTCCTCCCCCCACAACCCTCTCCGCACTATTAAAATTATGCATTTATAAAAGATGTTACATGAATATGTCATTCAAAGTAGAGCCTTTTGAGGTCAAAATATCATTTACAGCAACATGTATATTATATTTGCATGCAGTGCTGTGGTGTTAAGCAGAAAACCCTGCAAAAAAAGTGAAAAAGACACTTGGAACCCTAATGGTATTAGGCCTGTTGCAATATGTTTTGGATGTGAGCTTGGCCCTCAGAAAACTATAAGCAAACTGAATTACAATTATAACATAGTAAACCTCCTTTACAAAAAGAGCAACAACCCTACCTATGAAAAGGTAACTGCAAATATTGCACTAGGCAGTAAACACCAATACACCTCCTATTAGGAAAACAGAAAAAGCCAGACTGATTATAGATCCCTACACAAAACCTACACAAAACCTACATGCTAGTAGAATACCTCACCTCAATCACATATGCAGAACACAGACAGACCCTCACCAAATACATAATAATGAGAACATAAAGTATAAATAGAAATGCAGACAAACACTGAACTGGAAACCACAACAAGCCAGATTGTATTGCTGTGCAATAAACAGAAACATTACATTTCTCATAAAACATCAAGAAATATAAAACTTCAATAATAAAATTATACTAATAAAAATATACATTCAAAAGAGCTAACAAATAGAACATACAGTAATTAAAAACCCATATAAAAATTTCTCAAAACACCAATAAAATATTTCAAAATAGCAGAAACATCAAATTACACCTAGTAATTAAAGCTAATAAGGATTTAAAAAAAATCCCCTGCTCCATATCTGAGAACTTTTCATTTCCAGTCATTCTGAGATTTTCATGGACAAATTAGGGGTGGGATGAGGGAGAGAGGCACATACATACTTTCTCTTCTCTCTCTCATATACACACACGCATTCTCAAACACTTATGCGCTCTCTCTCACACTCACACCTTACACGCATTCTCAAACACTTATGCGCTCTCTCTCACACTCACACTTTTTTTCACTCCCACATGCACTTTCTCACGTCACTCACACACAAACTCCCTCTCACATATACTTCCTCTGTCACACATACACATATTCTGTCCCTGTAACTCACATATACTCTGACACACATATACTCTGTTATTTACACTTGCTCACTCACACACATTCACCCTTATACTTGCTCACACACTCTTGCATATGCGCTCTCACACACTTTTTAAAAACTTTTTATTTGTACTTTCAATAATTACAATAAGCATATACATGAATAAAAAAATAGATGTTATACTAGTAATAAAAACAATAAAGAATTATGCATAGAATCTTTAAAAAGCATCAATCTCCAAATAGCCCACAAAATAAGAAAGATCTAAGAACATAAAACTATTCAGGGTATGGCTTCAAAGGTAGACAAATAAAAAGAAAATTAACAATGAGCCATAAATCTGCAGTATATTATTAACTGCCTACACTCAGTCTCAACTGGCTCCCAAATCACCTCCACTTGCCCTCTTCTTAGAGTTGAGGTATAAATGAAGCTGTGAAGGTTCAAAAAAGGTGTTTTCAATATTCTGAGATTTAACTAAACACTTGCAAGGAAAACGAACAACAAAAAATGCTCCTGGGATACAACCTCCTGATGTATTTTCAAACATTTTTTATGATGATCTTGAATGAGTTTGGTTTTGGGTTTTTTTTTTTGTTTTTTTTTACATAAGTCAGGAAATGCCCAAATATTTCCTTCCAGAAATAGTTTCCTTATTTTGTAAATAAAGATATAGAATGGAATCTTGTCTTGAACAAACACAAAAGAGACCAGAAGCGATACTCTCTTAATTTCTTCTTCTACCGAATTCTCCAAAAAAAGCAGCTTAGTCCAAAGTATCAAAGTTCACATTTCTCCTACAGTTTTTTACCTCTGAGCAGACAGTAGATTTTATTTAATGGAGGTATACCATTTTCAGGTACCGTGAGAACGTCGACCAGGTACTTCGTAAATTACTCCAAAGGAGAAACCATACGCAGCTTGGGGAAATTAATCCGTCTTAAATTTAGATGTATCATTTTCAACATTTTCTAATTTTCTGTTGGTAATCATTTTTTCCTGGATTAGGGAGGACTGCATCTTCGCCAATTGGTTTACTTTACCAGATACACGAGTCATTTGTTGGGCTTGCACCACTACGCTGGACTCCTGACTCTGTTTCCGTTGTTGTATATGAGAAGTAAAAAGACCCAAGCAAAGAAATAGCCTGATGGAGGAAAGCTACAGCAGACCAAATGGCCCCCAACATAATTTCAGGTTTAACCAAGGGGGATATAGGAAAAGCCAAACTCATGGGAGATTTGCAGGAGGGTTCCCACTCCACTTACCCCATTGACAGTATCCCTTCATTACCGTCCATCCCTAACAATCTCGCTTAAGCTTCAGCCCCAGTCACATTGACTTTAATCTGCAGGTCCCACAGTGCTTGGGAAATGCGACTGGTACGGCATTCCTCCATCACCAGCATTGAGCAGTTCACTCCCGCAGTTCTCGCAATGTTAGGTGTAAACACAGGAGGTAAGACACTCCAGGAGTCTGTGGTCTTGCTATTCCACTCTGGTGGGGTGGGGGCTTAAACAGAGGCCCGGACTGAGTGACATCAGTCCTGGAGCTAAGAGCCAAACTTTCCAGATGACATGCTCTACTAGACCTTGACTGCCCAACAGGCTGCATAAAACATCTGGCAACCCAAAGGTAAATTCGAAGGTGCAGGGAAGACTTCTGTGATTTTCCCCTTAGGTTTCTTCACCACTTCAGGAAACTATCGAAGAGGGGGGGAAAAGAGGTACTAAGCAGATTGTGAGTGCCTGCATTAGCATAGCTTCCTCATGTCGCCATCTTGGATCATATACATGCTCTCTTACTCACACGTGTTCTCTCTTGCACACTCGCTTTCTCAGGCACACTGACACACACGTGCACAGCATCAGGCGTCTCTTTTCCTTTCTTTGTAGTGTTCGGCTGTGCTGGGTCCCTTCCTCTTTTTGTAATCTTTGGCTGTGAGCACCCCATGCCCAGCTTCTCTTTCTCTCTCTGAGGTCTTTTGACTGTCACCAGCCCTGTGCTGGGCCTCGCCCTCTCTTCTGTGCCACTGCCTCCCCCCACACCACCCCCAATTGTTTCACCCCATGCAATTGAATGGTTTGCACACACAGTAGCACTGGGCTTGTATGCCCCTCTGAGAGGATGGAACATCAACTAAACAAAACCCATGCAGGTCCTCTCGCATCAAGAGAACCCACCTAGATTCCTACCAACAGCCCCAGCACCAGGGATCCCAGGCACTTGCCAGTTATCCCCAACCACACCACCCTCCAATATTTCTTCCCCGCCCATAGAAGCAAAAACAAAAACTCCAATGTAGCTGATAATAAAGTGGCTGATGCCATGAATGGCTGCTTAATGGGGCAGCCACCCGCCTGCAGCTTCGGGAGCCCTCTAAATACCGAAGGAAGACAGAGGCGAGGCATGAGTCATAGCAGGCCCAGTCCAGACAGCTTCTCCATCAGGTTCCACTAGAAAATACCTCCAGCAAATGCCCCTTCCCCAGGCGCTATGAGAAGATATAATTCCTGTTCAGTTGTGGTATCTTTTAACATACAAATTGTCAGTTTATTTTATCCATCCTTTCTGTAGCACATGTACATCTCTCTCACGATTCCGCACTTTATCCAAAAATCACAATTCTGATGTGAACCCTGCACTATGAGCTGGACCTGGGGAGAGGAGTAGATCAAAGAGACTGATATTGGAAAGATGTGGGGCTGATGCAGTGCAGAGTTCCCTTTAAAAAAAAAAAAAGCTGATGAAGTCAAAATACACTTTCTGCTCCCCAGCTGAAAATCCTCGTGTCTGTAGATTCTCCCGGAACAATATGATATTCATCTCTCTTAACATCCCCTAAAGTTAGTGTTCTTTTCACAAGCTTAGACCCTGTACCTTGACTGTGCAACAGTGCAAGGATTCTTCTTAGAAGCAGTTAAGTCTTATAATTTGAAATGATCTCTGCTTTGTTCTTATTGCTGTACAGAAGCAAGATGCAGCCATGCTAAAAGATTGCTAAGGATTTCAAACGCAGGTTGAACTTTTCATTTACACACGACTGCAGCCAACACCAGTATTTCTTGTTCTGCAGTTAATCTAAATTGATTGTAGCCTGAGATTGATGTACAACTTTTAATGCTGTAAGTTTAATCAGACACTGTGTTTGCAGCTGTTTAGAACTAAGATCACAGGATATTTCTAGTTCTTTTATTAGAAGGTAAGGCCTCTGTAATCTATTTAAATGTCAGGTACACTCTCATACCAGTTTGGTTATGTAGATCCCTGTATTCAGGTTCATTTGTTATACGTGTTCTTTTTATCTAGCAGAGAGAGAGAAATACCCCAGTTGACATTCTGAGCTTCTGTATTACTGTGTTTTGATTTGCAGAGCATGGGACTATATTCCTCTCCAGTTAAAACTCAGAATATATTTCTTTGATCAGTGTAATGAGATTTCCTAGGCTTAGATTCTTGACCAACCTTCCAAAATTAATAGATGTATATTTCTTCCCGGGTACATTCTTTTTTGTAAATAAATCTTTCTAGTACAGGGGTGGCCAACTCCAGTCCTTGAGAGCCTGTTTGTGGCTTGGGAGGAAAGGAGTTGTCCACCTCTGCTCTAGTACAAACGTCATGAAAATTAGCAGATGCTGTTGTGATGCGGAGTTCTGTTTTGTCCTTTATGGTGGATCCTTCCCTTCCAGGATAGTGGCCATGATGCAGCAGCAGTGATGGGATCTGCACTCCCATGTCCATGGCTGAGAGAGACATGAAAACGGTGGTGGAGTCTTCGTTCTCAGGCTCTGATGTTTGACAGAAAGAGACTGCAGCAGTGGGGGAGTCTCTTCTCTGTGGGGCCCATGTCTGAGAGAGACATGGCAGCGGTGGGGGTGGATTCTTCACTACCATGCCCAAAAGAGATGTAGTAGCAGTGGTGGAGTCTGTCAGGGTTAGCATCTGAGAGATACAGCAGAACCATGTCTAGAAAACAGAATAGTGGCAGAGCGATCTTCAACTTTATGTCTGGCAACCAGGAAATAAGTGTCGGAGAGGGATATGGCAATGGTGTGATCTTGACTGTTAGGTATGGTGCTCACCAGGAGGTAAAAGCAGCTCTTCAGTTATAGTGAAGTTATGCTTCTTATCGCTTATGTTGTTGGTTCCTTTTAGGTTCTGATACCCCTTATTCTCCTAGGACAAGCAGGATGATAGTCCTCACGCATGGGTGACATCATCGGATGGAGCCTGGCATGGAAAACTTATATCAAAGTTTCTGGATCTTTGACTAAGCACACTGAGAATGGCCAGCATGTCCTATACCTCGCGTCCTCGCGGGGTCACTCTTCAGTCTCTTTTATTTTTCCTGCGGAGCTTTCACCTCACGGTTAAGTGAGCTCTTGGCTTTTTCCTTGAAAATTTCCTTTGGAAAACGTTTCACCCCCAGTGCCTGAGGACCATGTCCATCACGGACCTCATGAGATATGTGTCCTCTGCCTGGGTGCATCGCATGATGTCTGGGCTTGTCGCATGTGCTCCCAGATGACCCTAAGGGACGACGCCACTCATCTCGATAACTCTTCAGGTCGAGAAAGTCTGAGCCATCAACGTTTGCATCGGTAGCATCTGCATCGATAGACCTTGGAGCCGCACCGATAGACACTGCGCCATTGATACTGCTGGCAAATAGGGGCACTGCAAACTTGCCCCTGTTGGTTTCTTCCAGGTCAAGGACATTGGATTCATTATCATCGACCTCAGCACTGGGGAAAGACCAGGCCGAGCACCAAGGGAAATCGAGTCACCTTCAATGCACGGTGCTGGGATCAGGAATGCGTCGGCTTATGCTGTGATGCCCCCAAAGTGACACCACATTGAGGAGTGCCAGTCCTCCATCGATGCTGGGGGTCTGTGACTGTCTCCACTGGTCCTGGTGCCAGTCACCGATCCACCTTGCGGATCCGAGGAAGATCTGGCCACTCTTCCTGCCTCCCAGTCAGTGTTGGCATGAGCAACTTTCAAGGAGCAGCTGGAGCAGCGAGTCCAGCTGATGGTGGAACAGGCGCTGTAGGGCATCGGGCCTCTGGCACCGACGGTACCAATGCCAGCATTGTCTGTTCTGGAACAGCTGCTGAGCGGCTCAATGTGCTTATCAGTGCTTTACCAACCCAGCTGGTGTCAATTCCCGGGATGCCATTGATGTCCGGTGGGGCACCAATGCTTCCCCGACCGATACAGTGGTCATTGCTGGTTCCTCCGAGAAGTAAGCTCCACCAAAGCCGGCAAGGATGCCAAGGCTTATAGCACCCTGTCCAGCTTTGCTGGAGCTGGCATTGGTGCCACTGGTGCCTATGCCTCTGGAAAAAGGCTGAGCACCTAGGGTTCCATCCCCTATGGACTACAGTGAGGATGAGGCTCCATATGACCCCTGGGGGGATGACACTGCAGATTCCTCCTCGAAGGACTCAGAGGATCTCCCCTTAGAGCCATCTCCTCCAGAGGAATGAAGGAAGCCTCTACCAGAGGACTTAACCTTCTCAGGTTTTATGCGGGCGATGGCCGAGGCCATCCCTTTTCAGTTGATGATGGAGGAGGATGCCAGGCACAAAATGCTGGAAATCCTCCAGTTCATGGAGGCTCCTAAGGAGATCATGGCAGTCCTGGTGCACGAGATACTTAAGGAGTTGCTGCTGAGGATCTGGGAATACCCCCTCATGATACCTCCTGTGAACAGGAAGGCAGATGGGGTTTACCTTGTCCAGAAGGCTACCAGATTCGATAAGCGTCAGCTGCTACACCAATCGGTGGTAGTCAAATCCGTCCTCAAGAGGGCCAAGTGCTCTTGGACCCACTCCTCGGTGCTGCCGAGGAAGGATCACAGGGCAATGGACGCTCTTGGGAGGAAAGTATTCCAGGAAGCCATGCTCATTGCCTGCATTGCCTTCTACCAGCTCTAAATGAGCCAATACTCGCGCAACCTCTGGAAGCAGGTGCAGGAGGTGGCCGAGCAATTGCTTCTATAGCAGCAGGACACCTTCATGTCGCTGGTGTATAAGGGGCCTGGAGTTTGGAAAACATGAGGTTCAAACAACCTACAATGTTTTTGAAACGGCATCAAAAGTCTCTGCAGCAGGAATTGGCACCCGCAGAATGGCATAGCTGTGGCCCTCGGATCTCTGACCAGAGATACAGAAAGACTCGCTGACTTCCCATGTACGGGAGAGAATCTCTTCGGACATAAGGTGAGAGATGTGGTAAACCAGTTATGGGACACCATGAAACCCTCCAACAACTCTCCGCCAGCCCTTCTGGCCTGCCCTCCTCAAGCAGGAGGTTGGCGAGACAGTGTCAGAGGAAGTCTTTCTGTTGCCAGAAGAAGTACTATCCTCTGGCCCCTCGCTCCTGTTTGTAGTAGGTGAGCTCCTGCAGCTGTCCCAGGCAACAGAGAGCTCCCAAGCCCCATCTGGCACCCCAGTCAAATCCAGGGACGGGGTTTTGACTGGATCGTAGGGAGTATAACCAGCCATCTGTACCCAAGATCCCCGGTCAGGGGCAGGCTGCGATTGTTCGCAAATCAGTGGACCAGTGGGTTCTGTCCATTGTCCATCAAGGGTACCGAGTAAACCTATTGGGTGTTCTGCCAAATTGCCCTCCATGCCCATTTTGGGGGCCAGTAGTGCATCAGGAGATATTGATAAGTGAGCTCCCCACCCTTTTGGTGGCTAGAGTGGTCGAACCTGTCTCACTTCCTGATTCCAAAGAGAACAGGAGGACTCCATTCCATTCTACACCTGAGGACCTTGAGCAAGTTTCTAAAAAGAGAACAGTTGAAGATGGTTTCCTTGGGCACCTTGCTTCCTTTCTTGCAAAAAGGCGATTGGCTATGCTCCCTTGATTTGAAGGACGCGTACACTCACATAGAGATCTTCTCAAATCACAGGAAGTATCTCAGATTTGTGGTAGGAAAATAGCACTTCCAGTACAGAGAGTTGCCACTCGGGCTAGTGTTGGCTGCATGTATATTCACAAAATGTCTGGCCGTGGTGGGGGCGCACCTCCTCAGGCTGGGAGTGCATGTTTTCCCTTATTTGGACGATTGGCTGGTCAAGAACACATCTCAGGCAGGAGCCAATCGGTCCATGCACTTGACCATTTGGGTGTTGGAGGCACTAGGGTTCGTCATCAACTACTCAAATTCCTATCTCAGCCCATCACCTCAATTGGACTTCCATAGGAGCCCTGCTAGACATAGCTTGGGCAAAAGCCTTCCTGCCACATTCCAGGGAAGTCACCTTGATGTCCATAGCGGCAGTGATTCAAAAGAGCCAGCAGGTGTCAGCTCGGCACATGTTGAGGGTGTTGGGCCATATAGCTGCAATTGTCCATGTTACTCCCTTGGCAAGTTTTCACATGTGCAGAGCCCAATGGACCCTGAGATCATAGCACCAGCCACATAGAGCCTCCAGAATTGCATCCGCATCACCCCGTCTCTCTGGAATTCTTTGTCCTGGTGGTGGGTACTCTCAAATTTGTAATGGGGAATATCCTTCCAAAGTCCCCCTACACAAATTGTCCTAACCATGGGTGAGTCCACCCTGGGGTGGCGAGCTCATGTTGCAAGGCTCTTCATTCAGGGCCTCAGGACTGGCCTAGGAAACACGCTGTCAAATCAGTTTCCTGGAGCTCCAGGCAATCAGGTACATGCTGTGGGCATTCAAAGATCAGCTGTCCAACAAAGTTGTCCTGATCCAAACAGACAACCAAGTAGCTATGTGGTATATCAACAAGCAGGGAGGCATGGGATCGTACCTCCTGTGTCAGGAAGCGGTCCAGATCTGGTCCTGGGCCCTGTCCCACGGGATGGTGCTCAGGGCCATGTATCTGGCTGGAATGAAGAACATGATAGTGGACAGACTAAGTTGTGTCTTCAGAACCCACGAGTGGTCTCTGGACCAGGGAGTGGTGAACTGGATCTTCCACCTCTGGGGAAGCCCAGATGTGGATCTATTTGCGTCCCCCAGCAACAGAAAGGTGACTCATTTCTGCTCCCTGTACAGGACAGATGGCAAATCAGCCTTGGATGCATTTGCCCGCCATTGGGACAAGGGTCTTCTGTATGTGATTCCTCCGATTCCCTTAGTAGTGAAGACTCTCTTGAAGCTTCGCGAGGTCAAGGGAACATGATTCTCATAGCCCCTCGCTGGCCAAGACAGGTCTGGTTTCCACTCATTTGGGAGGTGTCCATTTGGAAATCAGTCTGGTGACTTCCCCAGGGCTCATCATGTAAGACCAAGGTAGGTTGCGGCATCCCAACCTCCAGGCTCTGACACTCACAGCCTGGATGTTGAGAGGTTAGTTCTGCAACTGCTCAATCTCTCAGAGGAAGTGTCTCGGGTCCTGGTAGCTTCCAGAAAGCCTTGGATTACCTTCTACACCTGTCGTAGGCTGGCTTGAAAACCAACTCCGTTAGAATTCATCTGAGTGCAATTAGCGCATACCTCTATGGTGTAGATGGTACACCCATCTCTGTACAGACTATTAGTTGTACATTTCATGCGGGGCCTGCTTCAATTGAAGCCTCTCCTAAGGCCTTCCGCTGTATCTTGGGACCTTAGTGTGGTGTTAGCTCAGCTGATAAAAGCTCCTTTTGATCTGCTGCGCACCTGTGACCTGAAACACCTGACCTGGAAGGTCATATTTTTTATAGCAGTCACCTCAGCGCACAGGCCTTACTAACTTACCCCTTTACACTAAGTTTTATCATGAGAGGGTGGTCTTGTGTATGCACCCTAAATTCCTGCCTAAGGTGGTGACAGATTTCCATCTTAACCAGTCAATCATCCTGCCAGCATTCTTTCCCAGGCCCCATTTGCATCAAGGCAAATGAGCACTGCACAGTTTGGATTGCAAAAGAGCCTTAGCCTTCTATCTGGAGCGGACAGAAGTTTTCTGTTCCGCTATCTGATGGGAGGAGCAATCAGATAGGAGTTAGCAATCTGTTAGGAAAGCTCTGTGTTAGAGCTGGGAGTTGGCAATCTTGTTAGCATCTGTTGCGGGCTCTTAAAGGAGGAGGAGTTAGCAATCTTGTAGTGTCTCAGATATCATCTTGCTAAGGAGTAGCAATCTGTAATGAATCTGATATAGTTTTGGGTGGATCCCTGGGCCAGTGGCAGATGACCACACCCCTGGGAGGATATCCTGAGAGGGACCACCGCCTAGGCTTGAGTATGGAGACACACACATTTAGTTCTTTTATTAAACAGGGTTTTGAAACCACCAGAGGTGGCAGTAGTGAGCTGATATGCCCGGCAGGGCTGTAGTCCCTCAGGTACTGGAACGGCGATCCAGGATGGCTGAGCTGTTGAGAAACTGTAGAAAGTGAGTAGGCAGAGTAGACAGAGTTCATGAACAGAACTAGATGACAAAACTCATGTAAGGTCTCAAGGAAGCTCAGGAGCTGGAAAGGTTTAGTGAGGAGTGAGTACCTGGTTCCAGGGAAAGCTCTGAGAGAGCAATGGTAACTCACAAATGTTTGTAGCAGCGATAGCTTCCAGGCAGTAGAGAATCTTCAGAGTGTCCAGGAACATGGGCCATCGAGGAGTGAGTACCGGTTCCTATCTGTAATCTGAAAATAAGAAAAAGAGCGAGGCCCCCGCGGAGCGGGTACCCCTGGTAAGTCCGAGGAGGTAGAGTAGCTTGGACAGCCAAAGCAAGTCCTTGCTAATTCAGTTTGTTAGCGATAGAGAGACCTTTAAATATTGGAAGCGGATGACATCATCTCAGGGGGACGCCCCTGAGGTTTGCGCTCTTGCTGGTACTTCAATCAGAGCGCGCGCACCCTAGGTCTTCAGGCAACATGGCGGATCTGCAACGTCGAGCCGGTCTGGGAACGCTGGAGGGAGACGGCATGGAGACGCTGTGGCAGCCAGCCGTCCATCAGACCTGGAGGGAGTCGCCACAGAGGTAAAGAGGGCAGAGTGAGGACATCGAGCAGTGACGGTCACAACAAGAAGTCCATAGACAGTCCACCCAACTTTTTATTTCTTTTGACAGTAAAAGATCAAGAATTGCCGTTGCCAAACCGACACTATCCAGTTGACTGGCAGATTGCATCTCCTTCTGTTATGCCTAGGCATGATTGAATCTTGGGGGTTTTGTTAAGGCTCATTCTGTTAAAGCCATGGCAATGTCAGTGGCCCACTTGCGAACAGTCCCCATGGAGGAGATCTGCAAAGCTGCAACGTGGAATTCTCTCCACATCTTATTACTGTCTGGACGAGAATAGCCGATGTGAGATTAGGTTCGGTCAGTCAGTCCTCAGGAATCTTTTCAAGGTGTAGAACCCGACTCTCCCTGCCTAGGGCCCACTGTTTGGGTTCAGGCTGTCTCCCCTTCTGTTACCGATAACACTGTGATTGTTGTGCCCATTGGCACCTGATTGGTGTCTGTTGGTCCCTTTTTTGTGTTGGGGAGCAGCCTGTAGCTAGGGATTCACCCATGTGCGAGGACTACCACTCTGTTTGTCTTATGAGAAAGCAGAGTTGCTTACCTGTAACAGGTGTTCTCCTAGGACAGCAGGATGTTAGTCCTCACAAAACCTGCTTACCATCCCGCGGAGTTGGGTTTCTCCTTATGTTTCCATTTTTATATAATTCTGTGTCATAAGATTGAAGAGGGACTCCGCGTGGTATAGGGCATGCTGGGCATTCTCAGTGACCTAGTTAAAGTTCCAGAAACTTTGACATAAGTTTTCCATGCCGGACTCCATCTGATGATGTCACTAACATCCTGCTGACCTAGGAGAACACCTAATATAGGTAAGCAAATCTGCTTTAGTCTCACATGACGTTATATAATAATTTATTTATTTAAAAGTATTTGTTTCCCGTGCCTTAAAAGTTCAGGGCAGGTTACATAAAAAAAAACAAAATCATGAATGCTAACTAGACAAAAAAATATCTTACGTGCTACTCAAACATTAATTTGCTGAAATCTTGAGACTGCAGTAGAGAAAAATTGTAAAAATTCCTATTCTTGAAAAGCCTGCCTGAATAGAAAGGTTTTCTCAGTTTTCTTAAACTTTTTTTTTTATTAAAGGCTTTTATTAAAGTTTAGCCATATATAAGTAATACAGTAAACAGAGATAACATAAGACATATGTTGGTACTGAAAGATACTCCTTCACTTTTCTCCCCATCCTATGCCCACCCCCTCCCCCCTCCCCCTTCCCTTAACTAGATACATAGACGAGTGTCAGATATTTAGAAGTATCTTTGTAAGTGTCAGTTCAAAAAAGAGTCACGTGGAAATCCGGTGATCATGAGTCATCTTGGAATTTATCCTGCCATTCCTTCGACAGGTGTTGAACAAATGGACACCATACTTTGGTAAAGGCTCTCTTCTTCCTTGGTATTGTCAGGTGAAATAGTCTTGTTGAATGAGAGTATATATCTCGGACATCCAAAAGTCTAACGTTGGAGATTCCTTTTGAATCCATTTGGATAGTATACATTTCCTCGCTGTTCCCATTGCTTTCGTGAGTAATTGACCATTGTACACATTCCTGACAGAATCCTTTTCCCTCACATTAAGGACCACCAGCGATGCAGAAATAACCGAAGGGTTCTCTTGGATGGTCACCATATACTGCCCTATTTCAGTCCAAAAAGCCTGGACACGAGGGCATGTCCATAACCCATGAGCTAATGAAGCTGGAGATTCAAGACATTTGGGGCATGCCGGAGAGGAAATGATACGCATTTGACATGCTCTGAGAGATCGTGATTCTGCGGATTATCCGCAGATATTGTTCTCACATGTTAGTGGCAGGCATAGCTTTATGGAAGCCCTGAATCGCCTCTAGAAAATCTTCCTCTACTATGTGAGTATCCAAATCTCAACTCCAAAGATCAGACAAAATCCCCAGCCCTTAAACCTTTTAGTGTTGGTCAAGGATCTAATGGAAAAAGGGATTTAATTCCAGGCAGGGGAGCCAGCAATGGAAAAGGCCCTTTCACTTGACATGGACAATCTAACATGCCTAGCTGCAGGGGCTTCCTAAAGATATTGATTAGCCAATGTAAGATTTCTTGAAGGACTAATCCTTGGGCTGGTAACGTTGTTAAGGTTATGAACAATGACTGTCATCTTGTATGTTATATGCTATTGGACTGGTAGCCAATGAAGTGCAGAACTGGGGAAATATTACCATGAAAGTTGGTGCCTGTAAGAAGTCGGGTTGCTGAATTTTGAACTGGCTGGAGCGATCTAAGTGTGTATTGAGGAAGACTAGCATAGAGGGAATTGCAGGAGTCAATAGCAGTAAGAATTTAAAATTGTAGAACTGTATGAAAGTCAGAAGGTTCAACTAGAGGTTTGATGTGGCAACTAGAGGTTTGATGTAGCCTTAGTTTTGCGAAAGATGACGGTATTACTATTTTATTTGTGGTTTCATATTCAAGGTTGAGTCAAAAATAACACCAAGATAACGTAAAATCTGTAGAGTGAAACTATGAAAAGAGAATCATGTAGAGATTTTGTAAGGAATCGAGCGATCAAGTATAATAATTTCAGTTTTCAAGACATTTAGAGTGAGTTTGTCACAGGAAAGCCAGAATCTTATAGTAGAGACAAAGTGAGGTAAAGGGAGCAGTGGCAGACCAGGTAGATTTCAGAAGAAAGTAAAATTGTACAGCATCAGCATAGAGTCTGTAAGTAAGTTGGTCAGATCTAATAATGATTTTGTCCTATGAGCTTTCAAAGCCATAGAGCTCCTTTCTTGAAATGTGACATAGATACCTCAACATGGTGAGGTAGAAAGAAATTAATATACAGGGGTCTTCAGGTGGTATCAAATGGTGAGTGGATTGGCATAAATTAGCATGAGCTTGTTGGAAGTGTCAGGAGTGTTATGAACAGGGAAAAGTGTGGCGAGAGAGTCATCGGAGTAAGGCCTCATCAGAACTGTGATCAGTAGGTGCTGAAATGAGTCTGAAATCCATTGTCTTTATTCAGTCAGTTTATTTTTGGAGTCTAGCAGATGAATATGTTTTAGTTCCTATGTACTCCTTTCCTGTGTCTTTGACATTGCCTAGGGTGGAAAACTTCCAGTTGCTGGTTCACTACTGTGCCCTCACTAGGAGGCTGCCAGGAAGAGCTGGGATCAGCAGCGTCGAAGAGAAATGCTTCCCTTCCTCCATCTCCAGGCTGCTTGCACTGAAACGCTGGTGTGGTACTGCGCTGTAAATAGCACACGAGGGAAGGAGAGAGACAGGGGGCAAAGTATATGTCTAGGAGAGAAATGGTGCGACAGAGATAGCAAAGAGAGGGGAATAGACAGAACAAAGAGGAGGAAGAAAGTGAGTAAAGTGGGAAGATCCAAGGGTCGAAGGGGAACTGAAAGGGGGAGAACAGGGCCATCTTTAACTTGTGGGCGCCCATAGGCACGAGTAGCTTCCCCACCCCAATCACTTTTTCTCCCATTGTCTCCCTCCTCCCACTTGATCTTACTTTGGAGGTACCCCTGCTATCCTCTATAGGGGCACAGCCCGACAATTTTGGAAAAGGAAATTCAGCACGGACTCTGCCAGCACTGGTGTGCTTGGAGGCTCTGTGGTGGTGCAGCCTGGCATATGTTTCCATGGTAACGAAGCCCCTGTGGCAAGAGGGTTTGGCCATCGCAGGGCCTCTGAGCACATGAAAGCTGACAGGCCCCGCACTTAATTTCCTTTCCCGATGTTGTTGCTGCTGTCGGGCCTGAAACAGCAGGAAAGTGGCACTTTTGCAGGCCCCGATTGGCAGCGACGGCAGTGCTTTAACACTTAGGAAGATTTGGCGCCAGAGGCAGTTGCCTCCATTATCTATGCGTCAGTCTGGGGCATTGCACTGCTGTGGGGAAGGACCAGAAAAGGAAAGCAGGTAGATCTGAGATACACAAGAGAAGCTGGGAAGGGGAAGGAAGATGGGGAGGAAGAGTGGAGAAAGGAAGCAGAACATTATTCAACATTTTTTGGGACATAAAATTACTATTTTTCCTCCAGTGTGCCTTAGGTGCACATAGATGCCATCAGCAAGATTGCTGCTTCTGTTTGCTCTACTTTGCCTTGTAGATGGCATCTACCTGCATGGAAGAAGCAGTGGTGCCTAGATAGTGGTTTGTAGCACTGACATGGATTGAAAGTCTGATTCACCCTTTACTAATCTGAGGGTGAGAAAGTCAAGCAAGTATACATATATTTTTGGCTAGTTAACTTGGACTAGAAATGTCATGCCTTGAAGTTGCCTTTACGTGCATACAGATAAGTCGGAGATTGAGTGCCTGGGTTTGGAGATGCACTGTCTGTGTGTTGACAGTGGGATCAGATTCATATCAATAGTGATTCAGTCTGGTTTGATGGGCCTGTTTTGTTTCTCCAGCACATCACTTGTTGAGACACTGGACTTCTTGATTTGCAGGTGAACGCCTATGTGTGATCTTGTAATATTCTGTGGGGATGGCAGTTTGTGTGCCTAGACCTGACATGGGCAAATTGCTTTACCGGCCAATCTGGCCTACAGGAGGCTTCGTTCTGGCCCATAGTGGTGACAGCATGTCATTTCTGGTCCTTGGTGACTGTATTTCTGATGGGTATACCGATCCCTAGCTGAGATGTTTACAAGACTTGTATTTCTTATTTTGGCAGGGTAGAGTATCTCCTGGTCATGTCGCTTGGTTGGATTGTAATTTGTACTTGATAAGCAAGTTGTAAGATTTCTAGGCTATGATAGATAATTTGGAGGTCCATTTTAAAAGTATTTAGCTGGCTGACTCCGAAGTTAGCCGGATAAATTAATATTTAGGCACATATCTGGCAAACTTCTAGCCAGCTAATAAGTTAAGCGGCCAGAATTTAGCCTGATAAGTTAGGGGAATTCCAGGGGCATAACTGGGGAGGAGTTGAAGTTAGCCAGATAAGTTAACCAGCTATCTCCAATATTTAAAGTTAGCTGGATTACTTAGCCGGCTAAAGGGGTCATTTACTAAGCATTTTTCTCACAGACACAACATGGGAGAAAGCCTTTAGCAAATGACCCCCCTAAATCTGGTCAAGCCAAAGAGTTGTCCTGAAGTTAGCCAGCTAACTTTAAGATAGTCAGCTGCATTATTGAATATTCCTCCAAGGTTAGCTGGCGAAGTTTATCTGGCTAACTCTGCTATCCAGACAGTCTGAAAATGGACCTTTTGGTTTTCATTTAAAGATTTTGGAAAATATCATTTGATCATACAGGGTGGCCCATGGAAAAGTAGCCCGCCTCCAGTACCAGTGCTTTGGAGGCAGGCTACTTTTCCATGGGCCACCCTGTATTTTCCAAATTCGTCATCAAGACGAAATAAGGAATTCCTAACAATAATCTTTTCAAATCCTTATAAGCAGTTTACAATTTAATACACCTTACAGCCTAAAGGCAAAATAAAGAGACTCATTCAACTCCAATTCAACAAATTATTTATGCAGTGAGTGCTCCAGAAATCCGTACTGGGACCAGTGTTTAACTTGTTCATTAATGGTCTGGAAAAGGGAGCTATGAGTGAGGTGATCAGATTTGCAGATGACACAAAATTATTCAAAGTAGGGCATGTGAGGAATTACAGAAGAACCTTGCAAGACTGGGGACCTGGGCATCTAAACGACAGATGAAATTTTTAATGTAGACAAGTGCAAAGTGATGGACATAAGGAAGCATAATCCTCACCATGAGGCTCATTTACTAGGCTGTGCAACTTTCCCTAAGAGGTACCGCTGCCAGAATCCTAACAAACACCAACAAAAGAGAACATATTTCCCCCATTCTGAGCAACCTCCACTGGCTACCCATCAAACAGAGAATCCTTTTTAAAACCCTTACCATTATTCATAAATCAATACACAACATCGCACCGATATCACTCCAAACTCAACTTCGTCCACACCTATCCTCCAGACCCATCAGAAGCGCCTACAGAGGCACATTGTTCGCCCCTCCAGCAACATCATTACTAAGAAAAAGAGCACTCTCAACTGCAGGACCACACCATTGGAACGCTCTCCCCCCAGACCTACGCCTCGAACCAGTCTACCAGAGTTAAAAAAAAAAAAAGTTAAAAACCTGGCTCTTCAGGCAAGTGTTCCAATCTCAAGAATTTAACTAAGCGCCTTATCCTGACTGAACTTAGGAATATTTTGTATTACAGTTAACAATATACAATATTATCCAAAATTAAATTTAAATTTAATTTTACGTTTAATTTAAGTTTAACATACTAATTGGCTTAATTTTAATTTAATTATGAAAATATTTAAGTATTTATTGTTATTGTTCAATGTTCAAGGATTGTATTATATGTTATTGTTCTATGTATTATATGTTATTGTTCAATGTTCTTTGTAAAAAAAAACCCCGGTCTGACCTCCCAGACCGGGGCAATCTTTTCATTTCAAGTAAACCGGACTGATTTGTATTGTATACAGGAATTCCGGTATATAAAAATTAAAAATAAATAAATAATAAATACAGTGTTTCCCCCTGCAATAAAATACCACAGGGAAAAAATATCGCAGAATAAAAGGGGCACAAACATCAGGTGATAGTGGCCCCTTTGCATAGGGTCACTATCTTCTTAAAGGCCCATATTGGCCCAGTCACCACCACCTCTGGGATTAACTCCCCAGGTCATTTGCAGAGGCGGCCCTCACATCAAAATTAATTTTAAAATTATATGACATGTGGCAAATATCTCTCCCTCCTACACAACCTGGCCCCTTTTAAATAAATTCCCCTCATGCTGCAAACCCTCCCCTGAGCAGTAGATTTCCCCCAAGTCCCCAGGGCCCCCCCAACCCATGGTAGCTCACCCCCCATCTACAGAGCATACCTGGTGGCCTACTGGGGCCCAGCGCACCCCTTCAGCTTCGGGCTCGTTGCCGTCTCCATGCATAATGGCATCAGCTGGCTGCAAAGCAAGTTATGCCCTATCACCTGATTTGGAAAGGAATAGTCTCAGATTTATTCTCCATCATCATCATCATGCCAATGTATAAATCTCTGGTATGACCACACCGTGAGTATTGTGTACAGTTTTGGTCGCCCCATGTTAAAAAAAACAAAACAACAAACAAACCTAGCCAAACTAGAAACGATAAAGAAGATGGAACAGCTCTTCATCCTGGAGAAGAGGCGAGGCAGAGAGGACATGATAGAAGCTTGTAGAAACAAGTTTTCTTTCTTTCTTTCTTTGACAGCTTTTTTTATACCGACATTAAAATACACATCATAACGGTTTACATCATAATGAAAGGTTGAAATTACATTGAATGGGGAGGGGGGGGAAACATGAGAACAATAAACAAAAGAATAGGGGCTCTGAGCAATTTATTAATAGGGAACGGTTATTTACCCTTTTAAATAGTATTGGGACTAGGGAAGCCTTCATGAAATTCACTGGGAACAGAATTCATATTTTTCAGTTAGTGCAGAGTTAAGCTGTGGAATTTTTTGCTGGAGGATATAATATTACTGGGTTGAAAAGATTCTGGAGAACAGGTCCATTAACAGTCATTAGCCGGACAGACTTGGAAGTCTCCATCTCTTAAGTTCTGGGAGTAAGTAATAGGGTAGGGATCTTCCCATTACCTGCTGGGATGGACCTTTCTGAATGCTTCTCTTTTTTTTTTTGCTATTCAAATAAAAAAAAATCTTATTCACCTAGCTGGTCCCTGTTTGTGCTGTGAACGTCATCCAGCGGTGCCATGGGTTTCCAAGGTTCAAGTTCTGTCGGGGGTAAGAAAATCTTTCTGGGCCCCTGCGCGTGGTCAATCGCTGTTCAACCTGATGGCTGGATGACGCCCGCCGAGCGCAAGTAAGACACACAAGAGAAGCACGGAAGTGAAAATCAATAAGAGGGTGAAATAACAGTCAATCCAATATCCGTCCATCCATCCACTGGGGCACTGACAGAAATCATCACCCAGAGTCCTTTGTGGTGTTCAAAATCAGTTGTTTACACTAACTTAAATATAAGTATCCAAGCCAAGACTGAGAAAATAAAAATAGCATAAAAAGTGAAGAAAGCCATTGTCTCCTTGTCCATGGTAGATCTTCTCCTTAATCTCCCTTCTACTGCCCCATCATGCATATCAGAAATAGCCTCCCCAGTGAGATTCCCCAAGTTCAAATATTTTAGAAACAAATCCATCTTTAAACATCCCAGGTCTCTTGCTTGCTTTGTCAAGAGTTCAAATGTCTTCTCACCCTTGCTTCTTGTGCTCAGGCTAAAAGAATTCAGTCCTTCAGGTACCCGGGGGGGTGATGCCCTTCCATTCAGGCTGAACCAGTCTGTATGCAAAAATTCTAACCATAGATCCAAACCTCCAGGGATGAGGAAAAAAGGATCCTACAGCCGAGCTCCTGCTCCTCTCAAGAACTCCAAAATCATTGTCTTGAGATCCTGGGGGAATCTCTAGCTTCTCTCATAACTCTTCTGTTATCTTCAGTTGCCTTCCCACTGAATCCCTGCGCATGCTCCACTGAAGGCTTCTCCCCCCCACCCACCCCCAATAAAAGGTGGGGTTTAGCAAGGGGAGGAATCAAAAACCCCCTCCCACTGCCCATACCTGGAAAAATAGCATAAAACTTAACATTTTTAATTTATCCAGCCATTGTTTTGATTCTAAAATTCATGGGTGTTCTACCCTCAAAACCATTATACTGAAATCTGCATAAAAAATTAAAACTAGCATTGATCGATGTGTCTCATACAAAAGAATGTATTTCTAAGAATCTATTGTTCACTAGGTTTCCGGCAAGATTCAACTCCAAATATTGTTCTTTTTTTCAACTCTGCCATTCAAAAGCTGTTAGATGAAAAACTAATTGTTTTATCAATGCCTTCCATAGCAGCAGAAAAAAAGAAAAGAAGAATAAAATACTTGTATTCACCCTAGTTTATTGGTTTTAACCAAAAAAAGGGGGGAATATTTGAGGACTAGTGAGTAACAACTTAAGAATCCGTATTACTGTGGTTAATATGAACGTTATTAACTACTAAAACCAGCACTGTAGTTTTTCTGTTAAAGACTAGTGAATGCAACTTGAAAATTATTAATAACACAGCTAATACAAATGGTATCAACTACTAACCTCGGCATGCAAATATTTAAAATTGATTCATACCGATTTAAAAAAAATGGTACAACATTTTCTAAAAAAAACAAGGTACAACACTTTGCCTCCTCTCCGTATTTTTGGTTTTCTCTGTTTGTTGCAGTACATATATACATAGTTCTTTTTCTTTCCCTGTTTTACTATATACATTTTTTATGTACATATTTATGATTTTATATGGATATTCATGTATTTAAATGTATAAGGGGATATGATAGAGATGTTTAAAATCATGAGAGGTCTAGAATGGATAGATGGGAATCGTTTATTTACTCTTTCAGATAATAGGACTAGGGAGCACTCCTTGAAGTTAGCATGTGGCACATTTAAAACTAATCGGAGGAAGTTCTTTTTCACTCAACGCACAATTGCCAGAGGATGTGGTTAGTGCAGTTAGTTTAAAAAAGGATTGGATAAGTTCTTGGAGGAGAAGTCCATTACCTGCTATTAATTAAGTTGACTTAGAAAATAGCCACCGTTATTACTAGCAACTGTAACATGGAATAGACTTAGTTTTTGGGTACTTGCCAGGTTCTTATGGCCTGGATTGGCCACTGTTGGAAACAGGATGCTGGGCTTGATGGACCCTTAGTCTGACCCAGTATGGCATGTTCTTATGTATTTTATTCAATTATCTATTTAATTTATTTTATTTTTGCATTATTATGTGACATCCTGTGGTCAATGTTTGTTTTCAATTTGTTATTATGTTATTTTAATTTTGTTTTTAATTTGGTATTAGGATTTTAATTGTGTTCCTATATTTATAGTCTCTGACTCAGTCGCTGTGTGAAACTCGGCCAGAGTTGGACTATATGTGCCAATAAATATCTTCAAGCTAAGGTCTGTCTTGCTGCTGTTTTCCTAATGTATCTGATTTGGCATATTTCTCTTTTTCTGGTACAAGTACTCTTGCATTTAAATTGTAAAGTTGTAAAATTTATAAATTGTAAAATTTAAATGCAAAAAAAAAATTTCACAGAATCATTTTAAAAACCAGAAAAAAAATCATTTGACTCCAATGTCATGTGTATATAATTTCCCTAAAATTAAATAATTTTCAACTGTAGTTAATACTTGGATGTTTTTGGCTTTGAGTAATTGATTGTATTTGCATCAGCTGCTGTTTGGTAAATGTATTTGAATGAGGATTTCTACCAGGAAGTGCAGGCCCTTCCCTTTTGGTGTTCCTCTTCCCCCACTTGCTTTTATTGTGTTTTTTTCCACTACACACACACAAAGCTGCCACTCACGCACCCAGGCACCTATTCTACCACACACACACAAAGCTGCTACTCATGCATCCATTCTACCACAGGCACACAAAGCTGCCACTCATGCATCCATTCTACCACAGGCACACAAAGCTGCCACTCATGCATCCATTCTACCACAGGCACACAAAGCTGCTACTCATACACACACAAGCTCACATGGAGCCTCTTCTCATTGTTTGGCCCAATAAGCTGGCCTCCGCTTATCAGCCGCCGCTGGCTTGGCCTCTGGTGGTGCGCAACTTCTCTCCGCTCTTCAGCCCCGCCCCTGGGGAGAAAGGAAGCACAAGTGGGGCAGTGGGACACCGGGAGCCGCGACACACACACACACACACACACACACACACATACTGACTGCATTAACCACATCCCCTGGCAACAAATTCCAGAGCTTAATTGTGCATTGAGTGAAAAAGAATTTTCTCCGATTAGTTTTAAATGTGCTACTTGCTAACTTCCTGGAGTGCCCTCTAGTCCTTCTATTATCCAAAAGAGTAAATCACCGATTCACATTTAACCATTCTAGACCTCTCATGATTTTCGAGACCTCTATCATATTCCCCCTCAGCCGACTCTTCTCCAAGCTGAACAGCCCTAACCTCTTTAGCCTTTCCTAAATAATCCTCCCTGTATGAAATTGGCTGCTTTGCATGCATTACATTTGCAAATGAATGCAAAACAGCCCATTCCTTCCTAATTTCATGCAAATGTTGTTTTGTCTTAAATAAGACAAGCCACATTATTTCCTCGAAAAGTTAGCTACAGCTCAAGAGTTGTAGCTAACTTTTCCATGGAGTATTTGGACATTGACGGATGTCCCGATGATCCAACACTGAAATTTAAAAGGCCATCAGTGGTCCAAAATAAGCCAACCCTGCCCTCCCCCTGCCACTTATCAAGGCAGCCTAGCAGGGGAAAAAATAAATAAAGTAAAAAAGTTGTGTGGTGATAGCCCACCTTCCTTCCCAAACCCCATCCTTGCCAACAACCCGACCCCTCTCCAACCCTAGCCCACCCTCCTTACCATAGAATATGTCCCTAGAAGGCCTGGAGTGCCCCTTAGGCTCTGGGCTGATCACTGCCATATTGAATAATGGCATCAGCCAGCCTTTGTCCCTATAACGTGATGGGGCTGGTGCCATTTTGCAAGATGGCGGCAACTGGCCCAGAGCCCAGGGGGCACTCCAGGCCCCTCGACTTCCAGGGACTTATTCTAAGGTATGAGCGGATCCAGCTAGTGAGCTAGGGTGGGGGGGGAGTTTGGGGATTAGATTCCCTTTCACTGGGGTAGAGGTACTGATGGAAGGGGTTACTTTTATTGACAAGGGTAGGGTTTGAAATTTCGCCACGCAACTTTTTTTTATTCAACTTTTAATGTTTTTCCCTGCTGGGCTGACTCAGTAGGCAGCAGGGGGTGGACAAGAGTCTACCAGGGCCCCCCGGGGTGGGGTTATATGATGGCCGCTAGTGGCGCTGTAAGACAATGGCGGCCCTGTGTGAAAGGAGGCTGCCATCGAAAGTTTTCCCATGATATTTTTTCTCACTGAGTTTTTCCTTGAGAAAAAATATCACTGGAAGCCACCATAATATTTTTTGTGGGGTGGGAAAAATACCCCCCCCCCCTGTGCTATATTTGTCCACCCCTGAGATAAGATATTGTAGCACAGTAAATGATCTCCTAAGTTAGTGAGGCAATGGAGTGTGAAGTGACTTACCCAAGGTCACAAGTAGCATCAGTAAGATTAGACCCCTGGCTTTCTTGGTTTGCAGGCTGCTGCTGCTCTATCCACCAGACCACTCCTCCACAGCACCTGTTGCTGTCTGTCTCTCATTATACTCCCTTCTTGCACCATTGTTAGGACAGTGCAAGACTGTGCATTCCTCGTCCCCACAGCCCCTTCTCCCTTACACACGTCCTGTTTAGAAAGAAAGTGCACATGAGGGGGAGGAGAGGCTAATGTGTAAGTTCTTGCTATGTCCTCTTGGACTGCCAGACTCTTTAAATGCTCCTGTGGCAGCCTGGTAGGGATGAAGAGAAGCAGACTCTACTTCACCATCAGGGCTTTGCTTCGGCATCTAGTGAGAGGAATTCTGGCAGCCGCAGGGCCAGAACGTCCACGAGGCAGATTAGACGATATCCTGTAGCACAGCTGTTTTGAGGATGGCACCATCGTCCCCACTGAATCTCAGGCAGCAGAGAGCAGCCCTCCGCTGCCTGCGCCACACGCCCAGGCAGCGTGCAGGGACAAGGGGGTGGGGGTGGCGAGAGGGGCGTGGAGGCTAGAGAGGACAGAGCAGATTCAGGTTAACTTTATTGGCATGACAAAATGCAGCTTCATACAGTGGCTAAAAGAAAAGGGCAAAATGTACAAAACAGTGTGAATAGTAAGATACAAGGGTACAGAAAGAATGGGGTGGGCTACTGGGGCCATGGCCCAACCAACCTTTTTGCCACAAACAGCATCAGCAACTAGGAAGCTTGGGGGTAAGGGTGGAAGTTGGTTTGTTTGTCATCCCCCCCCCCCCCCCCCCCCAATCAAAAAAAAAGTGTTCTTCTGCCCCTAACAGAGAGGACAGTAACTAACCAGGACAATTCCCAGGTTCTGATGCTGGTCCATATTGTCCCTGGTCAGATTATGTTTCTGGCCTGGTGGCGGCAGAATATGTATTTGCTGCTATAGCTGCTGTTTTTCCTGGGTGCCCCTGTGTTCTACAGTTTTCCCTGCTCATTCGTTTGTGGGAAGTCTTTGCTTTTCTCTTGTCAATTTTGGGAAATATGCATCTCTGATTATATTTGTAATTTGCACAGGACAGGGGGAAATGCATTTCAGTTTCTGTTTTCTAGAGTTGCATTGCATACAGAATCTGGCATATCGGGGCTTCCAGTTCAGTTTTTGATTGCAAATTTCCATTTCTAATTTGTGGTCACATTCCATATTTGGTGAATGTCTTTGCTTTGCATTTGTGACCAAGGTGAGGTATTCTGTTAGGGATCTGTAGCACTTCAGCTTATTCTGTTTTTTTTCCAATTTGCACCACCCAATAGGAGATATATTGCTCTAAGCCAATTCCAATATTTGTATTTCTGCCTTTTGATAGGCCCTGTTGCCGTTAAAGAGTCATTTTACTCCCCAACCCAGACTCTACCCTACTATCCTGCAGGGAACAGAAGGGGAAGAAGTAAGGTTGGAGTGGACATGAGTTTTTGTCTGCATATTTCCAATTTGTGGTCATCATTTCTGTGTTTGGTGAGGGCTTTTCTGTGTTCTCTGGGTGTGACCAACACGTGATATTCTGCTAATGTGTACTTTCTATGTAGTCTGGCTTGTTCTGTTTTCCCAACAGAAGATGTAGTACTAATTTAAAAAAAAAAAAAAATGGAGGTCGATTTACAGCATTTTTAGAATTCACATATTATAAATTCCTTTCCAAAGAGCTTACAGTCTGTGGGTGCCTGAGGCAATAGGAGATAAAGTAATTTGCCCAAGGTTACAAGAAGTATCACTGGAGGAAGTGGTTTTCCTGGTTCTCAGCCCATTGCTTTAATCACTAGCGGGCCGATACAGTAAAGTGCGCTCCAGTGGAGCGCACAGTTAGCCCGCGTTTGGCTGCGTGTTTGACGCGCTATTTTTACCCCTTATACAGTAAAGGGTAATAGTGCGTTGAAAACGCGCGGCCGACCCCCCGGAAATTAATAGCGCCCGCACCATGCAAATGCATGTTGATGGCCCTAGTAGTTATTCCCGCGCAATACAGAAAGCAAAATGTGCAGCGAAGCCGCACATTTTAATTTCGGCCAGCACCGGGAAAGTGTACAGAAAAGCAGAAAAAACTGCTTTTCTGTACACCCTCCGACTTAATATCATAGTGATATTAAGTCGGAGGCCCCAAAAATAAAAAAAAAAATTAAAAATCTGCCCGCGGGTTGGAAGACGGACACTCAATTTTGTCGGTGTCTGTTTTCCGAACCTGTGGCTGTCAGCGGGTTCGAGAACCAATGCCGTTAAAATTGAGCGTCGGCTGTCAAACCCGCTGACAGCTGCTGCTCCTGTCCAAAAAGAGGCGCTAGGGACGCGCTAGTGTCCCTAGCGCCTCTTTTTACCGCGGGCCCTAATTTAAATATTTTGTTTTACTGTATCACGTGCACAGGACACTGGCCTGTGTGCGCGCCGGGAGAGCGGACGCTCGCCTGCTCTCCCGCAAACTTTACTGTATCGGCCTGGAAATATTAAAATGGATCTTTTCTCAACAAATTTATTTCAAAATGTTTCTGCTATGCAGGAGCAAGTGGATGCAACTAATGTCAGAATTTCCAAAGTTGAAGATTGTTAAAAATATGCAGGAATTAAATGCTACTGTTGTGAAGGATTGGAACGCTCTCTCCAGAAAAGAATTGAGTTTTTAGAAAATAATGTGAGACATTTAAATCTACGTCTCCTGAATTTCCCCAGGGTTATTGGGGAAATTCCTTATGTAACATTGAAGAGGTATTTTCAAGAGATTTTAGGTTTTACATCAGAGCAAATGCCTTCAATAAATCCCTGTTATTTTCTTCCCAAAAGAACATCGGGAGATAAATCTAATTTACAAAACCAAGCTAATCTGACATTTTTTGGAAAATTCTACAATTCAAGTTATTGATGTGAGTATCCTGCTGGTCTCCTTTATTTCCTCTACGGACTTGAGTAATATAACGCGTAATTACCTTAAAAAGTTTCTTCTCTTTTTTTATGGTCAGTCCGTAAGGATTTTTCCTGTTCTTGCTCAGGCCACTCAAGAGGAAAGGTTTTCTTGCTTTTAGGCGGGAAGTTGTCCGTTTAGGTTACTCTTTTTTACTTCGAGAGAGGTAGTGAATGTTTTCGTTTTTTTTTTCCTGCTGGAACAATTGAAGTCTTTTAGAGGCCCGTAGTCTTGTCTTAAGTGACCTTGTAATACGGGGCTGTAATATAAACTGCCGATTTATTCCATGTTAATGCCATTTCTTCCATCAGTTTCTTCTGCTACTCTCAGACTTTTTTTTTGCCTTTCTCTTGTGTTTTTTCTTTGCTTGGAAGTGAGGAGACGGCATTGTATCTGTTTTTCTGAATAATGTGTTTCTTTTACACGATTGGTGGTTCAATGCAATGATGACTCCATGCGTTTCGCTTATGCAAACATTATTGTTCGGATTTTTGAAAATTAATTAATATAATATTAATAAAATAATATAAATCTTAAACATTGAATAATAAGGTACCTTATAGATAGGCAGGTTGCCAATCAAGGCTTCAGAACTCCCTCTCTAATAATTTTGCTGATAACAAAGCATTATGTAGAATTTACAGTTGTATATTTCCAACCCCTAAACTAGGTTACATAATTGTCACAATTTCTGTGATTGGCTTTCTGTTATAAACAGCTAATCTGAATGGCTATATAGTAATTTAATTTTCGTCTCATATGTAAATGTTTTCTTGGAATTTGCCAGCATTAGCAGCCTTGTGATTGCTCTAAAGAATATTTTCTATAATCTTCGATGGAAGGTCAATTAGCCTTGACCTTGTTCTAGTTCTAGATATGTTTCTATAATCTTAGATGTCATGTTAACTAACCTCATATCAGTTCAAAATGTTATACAGCATTGTAGCTCAGCATCTTTACCTAGCTTATAGTGCCCCTCTGTCTAGATAAACAACTACAAAGTTGTAACACAAATGTCATGTTATACTGTTATACTTGTTAGGCTGCTTATAATCAAAAATCAAAAACTTAGAACAGGAATAACCAAGCTAACCAATTTGGCAGTGCAGTAATAATGGGAGATTTCAATTACCCCAATATTGAGTGGGTAAATGTAACATAAGGACATGCTAGAGACAAAGTTCCTGGATGTAATAAATGACTGCTGCATGGAGCAATTGGTTCAAGAACCAACAAGAGAGGGAACTATTTTAGATTTAATTCTTAGTGGAATGCAGGATTTAGTGAGAGAGGTAACAGTGGTGGGGCTGCTTGGCAATAGTGATCATAACATGATCAAAATTAAACTAATAACTGGAAGGGGGACAATAAGTAAATCTGCAGCTCTAACACTAAACTTTCAAAAGGGAAACTTTGATAAAATGAGGAAAATAGAAAAAAACTGAAAGGTGCAGCTGCAAAAGTTGTGTTCAACAGGCATGGACATTGTTTAAAAATACAATCCTAGAGTCGCAGTCCGTTTGTATTCCACACATTAAGAAAGTTGGAAGGAAGGCAAAACGATTATCGTCATGGTTAAAAGGTGAGGTGAAAGAGGCTATTTTAGCCAAAAAAAATCCTTCAAAAATTGGAAGAAGGATCCATCTGAAGAAAATAGGAAAAAGCATAAACATTGTCAAGCTAAGTGTAAAACATTGATAAGATAGGCAAAGAGAGAATTTGAAATGAAGTTGGCTGTAGAGGCAAAAATTCATAATAAAAACTTTAAAAAATATATCCAAGCAAGAAACCTGTGAGGGAGTCGGTTGGACCATTAGATGACCGAAGGGTTAAAGGGGCTCTTAGGGAAGATATGGCCATTGCAGAAAGACTAAATGAATTCTTTGCTTCTGTGTTTACTAATGAGGATGTTGGGGAGATACCAGTTCTGGAGATGGTTTTCAGGGGTGATGAGTCAGATGAACTGAACCAAATCACTGTCAGCCTCCCAATATGAGGATACTTCTGAGCTGTGCTTACTTTGAGCTGCATTCAGGGTTGGCAATGTTTAAAAAGCCATTTTACCTGGGCAAATTGGTTTTTGACCATGAAATTTGGCTTTTGAAAGTTGCCCTCTGTATGTCCAATTGTGTTTTTTTACAGGATTGCTCTGGGGAAGAGTGGTGGTGCTGGGGTCATCCTGTTTGAGTTTAATTATCAAAATCTCAGGACAAGGACAAGTTAATTAGGAAGTGGGAGGTGACTAAAATACCCTTGCATAGGCCCTACCCAGTTACAGACATTTCTCTTCCTTACTGAACAGAGTAGGATGGAAAAGGCTGCCCCCTTTTGAGCAATTTGGAAATTTCGAGCCCTGATTATAAATAATGACAAAGGTCAAAACGGTCAGTCTATTTTGTCCTTTCTGTATTTAAGCACATTTTCTCTGGGTATCTTTATAGCAGATTCTGTTTTTCTCAGGGAGGGAGAAAATCTGATCATGATTAAAGATGTACACCATTTGTTTAAACAAGACGATGCAACATTCTAAGCAGCCTCAATTCTATCGCCTCCTCCCTAGGTATTGTCACATTGCTCTCGCAGCTTCCCGCTATGCAAAGTTCAATGTTCTATGCATAAATTTATCGGCCAGCTTTACTCCTCCTCTAATCATTCTCCAGCTTCGCAAAGATAAAAAAAAAAAAAAAGTCAGACATCCTTCTACAATCCGTCAGTTTCCCCAAAGTTTCAGACTTGGGCCCCTAGCAGTTTCCAAGTAATTAGGAACAGACCCAAATAATTACCCCCATAGACAGCATGATCTTCAAAGCTTCTCCTCTCTCTGATAGAACTGAGATGAAAAGAGAGTACAAATGTAAGAAGTAAAACGTTAAGACAAAAATGAAATGCAATCTAAGCATAAAACACAAAGGGAAAGCAACAAAGCCAGGTAATGGGGTCAGTAGGTAGATATGTGTAAGAATCCAGACAGGAGTAAATGGGAGTATCTGTATTTTGGAAGGGGTTGGGGGGAGGAGGTTTGTTTTGGATTTGTAAATAAATTCCTTGTTATTTCAGCAGTTTATTGAATTAGTAATGGAAATATCCACCTTCCAAACAAAAGTTCATTATGGATTTCCTCAAATATGGTAGACTGTTTGTGTGAGCAGATAGAAAGGCATAACACTAATTTTTCTCTTTATTTTATTTATTTATTTATTTTTGCCTAGGTCTGTAATTGAAGGTCAAGATGGCAAGGCCAATTCACAGCAGTTACGTCCTCCAGCAGCTGAACAACCAAAGGGAATGGGGTTTTCTCTGCGACTGTTGCATTGCTATCGATGACATTTACTTTCAAGCACACAAAGCGGTCCTAGCAGCCTGCAGCTCTTACTTTAGGATGGTTTTTATGAACCACCAGCACACGACCACACAGCTGAACCTTAGTAACATGAAGATCAGCGCAGATTGCTTTGATCTCATCTTACAGTTTATGTATTTGGGGAAAATTATGACAGCTCCTGCAAACTTTGAGCAGTTCAGAGTAGCGATGAGCTATTTGCAACTCTATAATGTGCCTGAATGCTTGGAAGACATACAGGACAACAACAATTCTAGTTTAAAATGCTCTTCCTCTGCTTCTAGCAGTTATAATAGCAAAATGATATTCGGTGTACGTATGTATGAAGAATCAGTGACTAAAAATGGAGATGAATCGGGCAGCTTGTGCCTGGAGGCAAGCTCAACAGTTGGCGCATCACAGGACAAGGAGCCCAGCGAAGAGACCGTTCAGTTAAGCAGGTTCCATGAGCAGCCTTTCAGTATCTGCAAGAAAAGCACAGTTTCCAAGATATCTAGTATAAAAGACGGCCGGCCACGACGCTTTGGACGGAGCTACACGTGTGACAGCTGTGGATTTGTTTTCAGTTGTAAAAAGCTGTTGGAAGAACATGCCTTAACTTGTACTAACAGGCACTTGTACCAAAATGTCAAGTCGTACAGCAGTGAGGAAACGGACTTTAATGAGAGAGATTCTGTAACCTCCAAACTGTCCCCGGCTCAGACGGAGAGCTCCAGAGTGGACACAAGCCAATCACTCGATGAGTCATCATTACATTTGTCCCATACTGTTCAGTCTGATAGAGTAGAGGAAGGCAAAGGGTCAGCTGATAAAAACACCATCATCATTAAGATTGAGCCAGATGACAACTCGGCTGTGGAAATGGATGATATTAACATTGTTAAAATCTCTGATAAAGACTATAATGAATCTTCAGACAATGAAGAGCTGGAAGATGAACAAGACGAAACGCTTTACAGGTACTATGCGGAGGCTCAAGCTGGTGAAAAGCAAAGTGCTGGGACATGTCTGAAACCCCAGCTGTCCATAAATCCACATCGGAAAGAGAGGAATTCTGGAAAACGTGCAAGGTCCCTGAATACCAAAGATAGCACAGCGCAGGATGGTGAATGGAATGCAGTCTGTGAACTGTGTGGGCTGGCAATAACCGAGGAAGACTTATCATCTCATTACTTGTCCAAACATATAGAAAATGTCTGTGCCTGTGGAAAATGTGGCCAGATATTGCTTAAGGGTAGGCAGCTGCAAGAACATGCTCACAGCTGTGCAGAACCTCAAGATATGACAATCAATGGTTTAAGAAACGATGAGGAAAGAATTGACTTCGCAGAGAATGCAGAGGACCCGGCTGCCATGGGAGATGTGATGTTTGTAGAAATGTTGGATGACCTGAGGGAAGATGATTTCCAGAGAAACTGTCTTCTGGATAGACAATTGTATAAGCATTCTAATTGTCCATTTCGATGCCCTAACTGTGGTCAACGCTTTGAAACCGAGAGCTTGGTGGTTGAACACATGTCTCATTGCTTGGATCAAGATATATTTAAGAGTGCCATGGCAGAGGACGGTGATAGAGACCACAGACGAAAGCATTTCTGCAGCCTCTGCGGCAAAGGGTTTTATCAGCGTTGTCATCTAAGGGAACACTACACTGTTCACACAAAAGAAAAACAGTTTGTCTGTCAAACTTGCGGCAAGCAATTTCTACGAGAGCGTCAGCTACGACTGCACAATGACATGCATAAAGGCATGGCCAGGTACGTCTGTTCCATGTGCGAGCAAGGAAACTTCAGGAAACATGACCATGTGCGTCATATGATATCTCATTTATCAGCCGGTGAGACGATATGCCAGGTTTGCTTTCAGATATTCCCAAGTAATGAGCTACTGGAGCAACACATGGACATCCACCTCTATACGTGTGGAGTATGCGGAGCAAAATTTAACTTGAGAAAGGATATGAGATCCCATTACAATTCCAAGCATTTGAAAAGAATTTAAGACACCTCATAAATGCATTAAGATTCACAAGCAAGGAAAATACCAAAGGAAATTTTAGAAAAACAATGTAAAAAAATGTCCTTTCAGAAAGCAAATATTGGACCTGAGTTACTAAGGGATTTCCCCATGGGCATAGAATAAGGAACACCCCCTGCCATGATAAATCAGGCCCATTCTTGTTTTTGCTAATGATCCCCGCTGTCTTTTGACGCTCTAAAGATATGGTATATGCAAATATTTATTACCTACAAGTTTGCCTAGTGGAATTCTTTTTCCATTCATTACTTTAGTATCACTAAGTATAGTGCAAAAATTATTTTAGAAATTACAGAATAAATAAAAGCATAAGATTATACCATTTTATTGCATTATTACTAGTTTAGAATTTAAACCGTATATCTGATCTTGAACTGTTTTAAATATGTTTTAAATAAAACTAGTAGTGAATAATTTTGCTTTGTGCATGTACACTTTCAAAGACATTTCTACTGTTTTAATATTTTTTTTTTATTTAGAATAGTCTCAGTGATCATAGTCTAACAGCAATTAATCTCCTTAAGCCAAAGTTGGCTATGTTGAAATGTCCCCCACAGAGCACTGTATTAGAATAATGATATAGCTTATAGCACACCACCACTCAAAGGGGAAAATTACTTTTTAGTGGGGAGATATTTTCCAACTTGTATCCTTGGTGATCTCTGCTGCCCCCAATGATCTACAGACTGGACTGGACTTTTTCTTCTTAGCCCTTCTTTTCAAATAATGCTGAAGGTGGCTTACAGCATTATTAGTTTTCAGTCCTTGCCCCTAAGAGCTTATAGTCTAATTGGATATCTGAGGCAATAGGTGGTTAGAGTGGCTTGTCCAGGGTCAAAAGTAGTGTCAGTGGGGGAGGTGGGATTTGAAACATGGATTCCCTGAATTGCTTTAGTCACCAACTCATTCTTCTTCATGTGGTCCCCAGGGTTGGAGGAATCCAAACCCAGATCTCTGCACTGCAACCTGAGCCATAGGGCTATCCCGGAAAATTACTTTTTAAATAATTTTAAATTAAATGTTTGAATCCCCTCTTGATCTTGTATTTTTGTCTGCCTTCTCAAATCTGTTTAGGTATCTGATGGGAACCTGCTCAGGAAGTGAGGAGGTGTGAGTTCTTTGAGGCCCAATAGAGTGCGAGGACACTACTAGCAGCAACTGGTACCAACCAATAGGGATGTGCATTTGTTGCTCCATTAGTTTCGGCAGCGCACGTGTATCTCACAAACTGAAGGTAGGCACACAAAACTGGTATGCGTGCATGTAGGTGGCCACCTATGAATGGAGCAACAAATGCACATCCCTACCAACCAAATGCTAACTTGAAAATGACAGAAAAATAAAAGGGTATACAGAACTAATGCTTTTTTCTTTATATGGGTGTGTGTGAGTGCATAATATTTTGCTATAAACATTTAGGAAAGGGTTTCTACATAGCCAATTTAGTGATCAACCATGCTGAAATGCTACTTTAAATGCCACTAGAGTGGTGAACTGGCATAGAATTGTGATAGTTGCAGTTCTGTTTGGATTCTTGGCATCAAATCCCAGAGCAGACAGTAATGCTTTGCTGACTAGCTTGTGTTGAGTGAAGCTTTACACAGCTGAAAATGCCTGAGCATAGGAGAGAAACAAAGGAAATAAATAGCAAGAAATGCTTGTTTTATTATATGGCAGTCTGATACCAAACTTTTCTGACACTGTGAAAATGTCTTTGGGTGTGTGCTTCTGCTGCAGTTTTAACTTTTTTGTTGTTGTTGTTTTGCTTGCCTTTTAAACTCCAGGGACATGGCTTCCGTTTAGTAGCAGGGGCTAGTGGTTATCCAAGACTTTGCCCCAGGCCAATTTGTTCATGTTCCCCTCTACCTTTCTATGTTCCTATGCCAGCATAGAGCAAGTAATGATTGTGGCCCTGTCAGCAGCATTTTAGGATCAAGGATATTGTCTTTGCGATACTCTGCTTCCCGCCCCCTTCTCAAGCTGGACGCACTATGTGAAAACAAATTTGAACTGATAGACTTCTGTGCTTAATTGGAAGTGCGTTCATGCTTCTGCATGATTAGTGCATCAGTGACACACTGCATAAAATATGCAAACACTGCAGTAATATAACATTGAGATCGCTGAATATATTTGACAAGGGAAGAAACTGAGTATAATGAATTTAAAAAAAAAATAAATCGTTTGTTCTCAAAAATAATTATATATTTGCCACAAGTACCATGAAGACACTAAAGTAAAAAAAATAAAACATTCAGATAGAATGAGGAGTGTTGTACCTGATTATTACTATGTGCCTCTGGCGTTATAATGGTTAGGCAAAGCTTGATCTGGAAAGTCTACATGCTATTATAATAGACATTACTTGTTTTGATTTTGTTTTTTTTTAATTATCAGGCCTAAATTTCTAATTTAGGGAAAAAAATAGCCACATGCCTAAAGGGCGCTGGCTTTGCAGGGGCGGCAACCTCTGCTGTCCAGAAGTGATGCTGTGGTCTGGCGCCAAAGGAGAGCTTGGATTTTCAGCTGGGGTGATCCGCCACTTTTGCTGTGTCTGATTTTTTTTTTTTTAACAGGAGACCCCCCCCTCTCCTGCTTAGGGGCACCACAGCCCTGACTGTTGTTATCTTAAAGACTGGTAAAGCTAGACCAGTGTTACTTAAGTCATTATAAACATGCATGTATGACATTAGAAAATAGCCTCGGTCATAGGTATGATCATAAAATAATGTATTTGAGTGAGGCATCTCCTATTCATCCAATATTGCTTAAGTTTCTACTGGAAGAAATTATGATTGTAGTTTGACCCACTGATCTGTTGTAGCAGTAAACAAAATATTGCAGTTTGTTGGTGGTGTATTTTTTTTTTGTAACGCATTGTGTTGTATAACAATGCTTTTATCTTCTTTTGAAATTTAAATTGTTGTAACTATACCATGTTGAACTGATCTTCAGATTTGTGGGAGGCACCAAATGTTAAGTAAATGCTAACTGCGCTCCTGTAAATCAGCCGCAGGATATGTACATTTTCTATAGAGCTCCACCTGTGGGGAGCAAGCTGTATTTTTCATTATTGAAATGTATTTGAAGAAAGTGCATTTGTCCATGATGAGTTTAAACAGATGGCAGTTTCTCCATATAGTTCTTGTGTTTAGTGTATTGTAAATAACCATTGTGCACTCAGTATAACAGTGCAGAAGCATAACCAATTCAGTGGGTAGCCAACAAAAATGTATATGACCGGATAATTTAGATTGATTATCAGGTGCTATGGGAAAAAATAAAGTCTCTTGTCCTCCCTTTTGAAGTTTGGGAGCAAATAACTTCACAACTTCACTTCTATAATGTGAATGTTTTCCAGACTGGAGCCTGATCTGTAGAAGAACTGTATAGTAGGTGCTGTGTGCAAGCCGAATTTACTACAGTTATCGACACGCCTTTATTTTATATAGAGAAAATACAAATATGCTGTGTATGATTAAATATAAATAAATACTTGAAAAATAAAGTATATATCTCATCCTTGATAGTTCTCATGTTTGCTTCTTGGAGTTTGGCTCCGTGTTTTGTTTTCTGGCAAAACTTCACTAGTCCTACTACTTCCTGAACCAGCACTGAATGGGATCTTTTTTATTGTTTTATTTTTGTTTTTAGTCACATTAAGTCATTACCTGTCTAAAACATACCTGGACCAAAAAAAAAAAAGGCAACATGGAAGCTTTCTGAAGGTGGGGATTTAACATAGCCAGGTAGCACTGATACTCAGCACCGCTTGGGTAAGTTTAACCAGATCAGTCTAGCCAGGGTTGAAAGGAGGACTAAAGTTATCTGTCTAAACTTACCTGGATTTCAGTAAGAATCGTTAAGGGGTACATTTTCTAATGCTCATTTGGGATGTTCGCTTATAAAATAGGGAGTTAAGTCAGTCATTCCTATGCATACATTGTAGATTTTCAGCAGCCAAAAAAAAAAGTGACACCTAAATTCATTGTATCTATAAATGTATTTATTTATTTAACAGATTTCTATTCCACTTAATACTGGACCACCATTCAAAGTGGATCACGCTCATTTCACAAATTAAAATGACCCATTTTCTAGCGTGTAGACAGATGGACTCAGGACCAGTGGGTTATGCTCCCCTGACAGCAGATGGAGATGGAGCAAGCTGATGTCACAGTATATATACTCCTGCAGTGACCCCAGCCTGTCGGTATTCTCCATCTCCAGCAGATGGTGGATGTGCATCTCCCTATGGGGATTGCTGTAAATTTTGGAAGGAGAATTTTAAATTGAGGAAACGGCAGCCCTGCTCTCTTGCGGTGATGCCAAAAAGTCCCTCCCCCAGTTGAGAATTCCTGAGGTGATTTCCATGGTCCCTCAGATGTGTGCCTTGGTCCAGTAGCCAGTTCTCAGCGTGGACTTAGCTGCTTGTGCAGTTGAAAGGCAGCGGGTGGAAGAGGCCAAGTGCGGTGGGGACAGCAGATGCCCTCTCCCCCCGCAGACGGAGACCATCTCTGTACTCAGCCAGTAAGTGCTGAGCTCGAGTAAGTTTAAAAAAGAAAAAGTTTTACCTTCAGAGACAGAGGGGTTTTTAGCACTTCCTCCAGTCTCCATTCTCGGCGTGCCGTCCTAACATTCATTCCTGCTCTCATTGGGGTTAGGGGAACTGGGCAGCCTGGTGGGTTGAGCAACCCCGGTGGTCTAGGCCCCGCAGTCAGGCTTTTTGCCTGCAAGCTGTGTATTAAGCCACGGCAGCATTTTCGTGTGCTCTTCTGCCCTCTGCAGGACCTCTGTTGCGTAGTGCGCCGGCTCTGAACACGCGGTGTGCGCTCAGTTTTAGGTGGCTTTTTGTGCGCATAACTTTTTTAAGCGTGGTGATATGCTCCAGCTTGGCGCACAAGTTGTGTGTGTGCCTTGCCGCGCTTATTTCCAGGGCACTTAAAATTGGTGCACGCAACTATAAGTGCAAACCGTTTGGACGCACAGTTACTGCCGCTAATGGCATCTGTAAACAAGAAGCCTAAGGACCTTTCTTTTTGCGTCGCCTGTCATATTAGGGCTTCTCAGCCTGACCTGTCTTCCAGCATGTGTCAGCGCTGTTCGGATGCTCAGGGAGAGTTGTCTTCCTTGGATTTTGCTAAGCCTGGATCCTCCCATTCTGATGATGGTGTGGTTATGGCTTTGGCTGGAAGTACGCCAGATCTTGGTACTCGACCGGCTCCTCCGCAGGGCATGGCATTTCAGTTGGACCTGCTCCAGTATCTTCTGGGCTTGGCCTGGATCTGGCTGCTTTTTCTTGGGTGGAGTTTTTTCAGGGTCTGCAGACCTTTGGATGCCATTCAGGAGTTGATTGATCTTGAATGGGACTCCCCAGAGGCAAATTTCAAATGGGGTCGGGCATTGGAAGGCCTATACCCTCAGGATCCAGGTGTGAGAGAGTGTTTACGTTTTTCCCAAAGTGGATCCACTGGTCTGCACCATCTCTAAGCAGACGACTATCCCCACGGAGGGAGCAGCGGCCTTGAAGGATGTGCATAATAGATGGATTGAGTCTATCCTTAAGCAGGCCTTTGACGCAGTGGCATTGACCTTACAGATTGCTTCCTGTTGGGCTCTGGTGGCATGTTCTTGTCTGCTGCTCTCTTAGGAGGTGGATGATTCTGGGGTGAATTCCAGAGTGGTTATGGAACCCGCTGCCACCTTTTTAACAGACATGAGCTGTGATTTGGTCCGTACCTCAGCCAGAGGAGTGGCTTCAGTGGTGGTGGCCTGGAGTCAGCTATGGTTGCGGAATTGGTCCGCTGACGGCAGCTTCCAAAACTAATCTAACAAATGCCCTTTAAAGGCTCACTCTTGTTTGGGAGCGATTTCGAAAAGCTTGCCAGTATGTGGGGCGAATCTCCAGTTCCCTGGTTACCAGAGGATATGAAGCAATTGCAGCATCCCTTTTCTATGAGGGGTCGTCTCAGGGGCTTCCAAGCGTTTTCATCCCTGCAGGAACTCGACTTTTCAGAGGATTCGGCCTTTTGGTAGGTCTCAGTCCTTTCATCCCTGACAATCCAAAAGAGAAGCAGGCTCAGGTGGTGATCGTCTTGAGCTTCCCAATGAAGGTTTGCTGACTCACCTTCGGGAAGTGGAGATAGGACGCCTATTCAGAGGTGGGTCAAGATCACATTGGATCAATGGGTCCTGGAGGTGATACAGGAAGAATATATATGCTGGAGGTTTGCAGCATTCCCTCGGGACATGTTCATAGCATCTTCTTGCCATTCCCCTCAGAAGAAGCAGGCGGTGGAGTCTATGCTTCTAAGGCTCCTCCGGCTGAGTGCTATGGTTCCTGTGTCTACGTCTCAGGAAAATACAGGACACTATTCCATTTATTTTATTGTACCCAAGAAGGAAGGTTCTTTTCATCCCATCCTGGATCTCAAGAGTGACATCCAGCATCTGTGGGTGACTCTTTTTTTCATGGAAACTTTACACTCTGATAGTGGCCGTGCAATAGGGAGAGTTTCTGACCTCTCTGGATCTGTCTGAGGCCTACCTTCATATTCCCATCCGTTTGGAGCACCAACCTTTTCTGTGCTTTGCGGTGCTGGTTTGCCATTATCAATTTCAGATGCTGCCATTTTGGTCTAGCCACCGATCCCAGAACATTTTCCAAGGTTATGGTGGTCGTAGCGGCGACATTGAGGAGAGATGGGATCCTGGTGCACCCATACTTGGATGATTGATTAATTCGGGCCACATCTTCGGAAGAGAGCTGCCTGGTGACCAACAAGGTGATCTTCTTGTTGCGGGAGCTCGGTTGGGTAGTGAACCTGGCCAAGAGCATTCTCCAGCCTTCTCAGTTGTTGCAGTATCTTGGAGTTCGGTTCAACACAAGGCAGGCCAAAGTTTTTATGCCAGATGCACGGATCCAGAAGTTGATGTCCCAGGTGCGTCAGTTCGTAAACACTATACTCCCAATGGTGTGGTGCTATCTATAGATGCTTGGTTTGATGGAAGTGGTGCTGTGGGCGAGAGCACATAGCGTCCTTGTCAGTGCTCTCTGCTGTCTCGTTGGAACCCGCAGTCTCAGGACTATGTGATTCACTTCACTTGGTGATGGAAATCTGTTCTCACCTCCAGTGATGGTTGCAGGAGGCTCATCTGAGCAGGGGGGGGGGGGGTGTCTTTATCCTCCCCAAACTGGCTGGTTCTCACAATAGATGCAAGTCTCCATGGTTGGGGAGGTCACCTTCAGGAACTGGCAGCCCAGGGACGTTGGACAGCTGCAGAGGCTGTTTAGAGCATCAATCGCCTGGAAGCACTGGCGGTCCGGTTGGTGTGCTGGCAGTTCAGCCACAGACTACAGGGTCGAGCGGTCCGCATGTTATCAGACAACTCGACGACAGTGGCCTACATCAATTGCCAGGGAGGAACCAAGAGCCAGCAAGTGTCGCTGGAACTAGATCAACTTATGGAATGGGCAGAAAGACATCTACAGATGATCTCAGCTTTCCACATCTCAGGAAAGGACAACATGAGAGCAAACTTTCTCAGCAGGGAGATTCTGGACCCTGGAGAGTGGCTGTTGTCCGCCGAGGAATTTCAGCTGCTAGTGGATCATTGGGGCTTTCCATCTCTAGATCTGCTGGCGACTTCTTGCAATACGAAGGGTCCTCGCTTCTTCAGTTGCAGGAGAGTTCCATGGTCCTTGGGCGTTGATGCTCTCATACAGGCCTGGCCGGAAAAAGAGTTGCTGTATGCCTTTCCTTCTTGGCCCTTGGTGGACAGAATTGAAGACCACAGTAGGCTCGTTCTCCTGGTGGCTCCGGATTGGCCCAGGCATCCGTAGTATGCAGATCTATGGAGACTCCTGGTAGAGAAACTCCTTTGTCTTCCACCACACAGGGATCTGTTGCAGCAGGGGCCGGTTCTTCACGAGGATCTGATTCAGTTTTGTCTTATGGTATTGCTCTTGAGAGGTCTCGCCTGTTGAAGCGTGGATATTCTTCTGCGGTGATTGCTACCTTGCTCCACACTCGGAAGTTCTCCACTTCTCTGGAATATGTGCAGGTTTGGAGAGTGTTTGAGGCCTGGTGCAAGGAGTATGGTGTTACTCCTCATTTCAGTTAAGATCCTGCTTATTCTGGATTTTTTGGAGGATGAGTTGAATAAAGGATTGGCCCTTGATTCCTTGAAAGTTCAGGTTGTGGCTCTTGTATGTTTCAGGGGCACGGTGAATGGTGTCTCTTATTGTCCCAACCCGATGTGGCCAGTTTCTTGAAGGGAGTGAAGCACCTTCAGCCTCCCTTGAGGTTTCTGGTTCCCTTTCTTTGCGTTTATTGACTTTGAAGACAGTATTCCTGGTGGCTATATGTTCTGCACACTGAATTTCCAAGCTGCAGGCCTTGTCTTGCCAGGAGCCATTCCTTCAGGTGACTCCAGGGATGATACAGCTGCATACCATTCCGTCCTTCTTGCCTAAGTTGGCTTCTGAGTTTCATTTGAATCAGTCCATTTTCTTGCTGTCCCTGAATAAGGTCAGGGACAAAGAGGAATATCACCTCTTGCGTTCCTTGGAGGTCAAGCGGATTGACCTCCGAAAGACAAGATCGCCTGTTTGTTCTTCATGGTGGTAGGAAGCAGGGCACTCTAGCTTCGCGGGCTGCAATAGCTCACTGGATTAAGGAGGTGGTCACAGCCGCATATGTGGATGGTGAAAAGCCGTTGCCTATTCAGGTTAGAGCTTATTCCACTAGAGCTCAAGCGGTGCCTTGGGCAGAGGTTAGTTGTCTCCCATCGATATCTACCAAGCTGCGACCTGGTCCTCCTTACATAAATTTTTCAGGTTTTATTGTTGGGATGTGCAGGCCCAGGAGGACGCAGCCCTTGCACATGCGGTGTTGACTCTATCACGGGCAGCCTCCCACCCTGTTTGGGAGTAGCTTTGGTACATCCTACTGGTCCTGAGTCCATCTGTGTACACGCTAGGAAATGGAGAAATTACTTACCTGACATTAATCTTCTTTAGTGTAGACAAATGGACTCTGCTTCCCACCTTCGGCTGCCAAATGATTATGTCAATAGTCTTCCTGTGTGGATACGGAATCCAAGGGATTACTGTAAGGGTTCATCCAGTCCCTGGATCGGAGTACCTATGTTATTACTTGAGTTCAGTGTTTATTGATGGTTGAGTACCTTTCTGGTTGGCTGATTTTAATCAAGGTTCTTGCTAGTTTGTTCACAGTTGCTTTTGAAGAGAATACTGGCAGGCTGGGGTCACTGCAGGAGTATATATACTGTGACGTAATAAGAACATGATGAGATTGACATAATTGGCATCACAGAGACTTGGTGGAAGGAGGATAAACAATGGGACAGTGCTATATCAGGGTACAAATTATATCGCAAAGATAGGGAGGATCAACTTGGTGGGGGTGTAGCACTTTATGTCCAGGAGGGTAACTTTGCCGACAAAGGTAAGGGGGGGGGGGGGTTTAGATAGGGCCGGGGGGGGGGGGGGGAAGGTGGGGGGAGGACGAAGGAAAGTTCCCTCCGAGGCCGCTCTGAAATCGGAGCGGCCTCGGAGGGAACAGGCAGCGCGCGCTGGGCTCGGCGCACGCAGGTTGCACAAATGTGTACCCCCTTGTGCGCGCCGATCCCGGATTTTATAAGATACGCGCAGTAAGTGTCATGTTAAGAGTGGGGAACAGAGATATATTTTTCTAGAACCTTCCCAGTTAAGGTCCTTTCTCGACTCTCGCACCAACCCCACTTAAACTTACTGTTTAGGTGTATGTGAATACATAAGGTGGAGGTATCAGGGCGTTACAATAGTTTATAGTTTATTATTTCTTTGTATAATGCTCCTCGTTACCAGCTCTCCCATGTTTCCTTTATTAATTGAGTACAATGTAGTTAAATTGTATTAGACAATGAATAATTTTCATTTTGTGTGAATTACCTTAATTGTACCCAAATATTTCCTTAACAAGTGAATACTTGGATGTATCTTAAAAAGCAATAAATAAAAAATTTAAAAAAAAAAAAAGAAAATTATTGTTTTTACTCCTGTAAAAACGCTATCAATTTCTCACCGTCTGGTGAGAAAAGGGAGAGTGAGATCCCTATGGAAGAAATCTTTGGAAAAAAATGACTTTTTCAGTCAGAAGTGAGTAAAGAAACTCACAGGGCTCCTGTCTCCGCGATGCTTACAGCAGCGCGGAAAAACGAAGACTAGAGTGAGACCCCTGTGGCAGAGAATATCATAGCATGCTGGGCATGCTCAGTGGCCACACAGTGCCAGTCAAATGTTTCTAGAAACTTTGACAGAAAGTTTTCCCGCAATAGGGCTTCGTCAGTGACGTCACCCTTATTTATTTATTTATTTATAACTTTTATATACCACGGTTCAATTAACAAGATTAATTATCACTTCGGTTTACATTACAACCAGCAAAAACAACAGAGACAAAGTCTTGTTTTACTATGAACAGGGTAGAAAATAACCTGGATAACATGAAATGGGTGAAAGCAGGTATAGAGACATGGGTCAATAGGTCAATATGTGAGGACTAGCATCTTGCTTGTCCTGGGATAATGTTATTTATAAATGTAAGTGTGTTCTAGACTACAAGTTATTTCAGTTGCATTGTCTTAAAGGTGTTGTAATCTGCCTTGAGGCTATTTTTGGTAAAAAGCGGAATATCAGATGTCAAATAACTTTAAACTTAACCAGGTTATGATAACTTGGGCAATAGTGGCTTGGGAAACAGCCAGGAGGAATAAGGAGGCAGACTGGCTGTTTCCTTTATGTGCAATTTATTTACAATGAAAAGGTCTCAAAGTTTGGACAGTTCCGGTCTATCATCAGGGGCTAAGGTAGCCAAGGAAGAACTCCCACCTCTGCTTTGTCTTTGCTAACTAGGGTCTTCAATTGTACCTGGCTGGTTAGATACTGCCCTTGGTCCCCATGGATACATGTTGTAGTCAATTTGGACCCTTTTCACTAATTCTCTTCGGATGAGTGTTTTCACACTCCCAGAGTCCACCAATGCCTACGTTGGAACACCATCTAGTTCCATCATAATCACTAAAGTAGAGACTCCCTGGCTACGGACATCCAGGAAATTACATAAGAAGGGGGCCACAGCCTTAACATCCATTGGTTCATCTTCCCTGTGGCAACAGTCTTGTGCAAAACGGCCCCTCTCACTGTAGCTAAAACATGATGAAAAGTTCAGCCTCTCTGGCTCCACCTGCTGCCAGGATTTCCTGTCCTTAAAACTCTGATGTCCTCAACCCAGGTCAGAAGGTCTCCCTGAGCCCATGGAGATTCTGGGATGGATTGAGCTTGGTAATAGGCCTCCGCCATCTCCAGTGCCATCTCTAGCATAAGGTTCGGGAATTGGCATACCCACTGCCACATGGGTATTCTAGGCCATCTAGGAACAGTTCCAGCAAAATTGTGTTGGCTCCCTTCACCCTGGTCTTCTCTTCCAAATATAGCCATTTCCAAGCCACATCCTTAAGTCTGTGGAGAAGGTTCATCAGGTTTTCCTCTGGCTGAAAAACTCCTTGCTGAAACTGATGTCTGTAGGCTTCTGGGGTAGTCCAGCCCTCTTTTGGATGGCTGTTTGACTTTGGCAAATTAACCCTTCCCTCCAATATGGAGGTTTGGAAGTTAGCTTGTCTGCTTCCTATAAGGAGGTTCCCCAAATAGGTAGTCCTATTTTCTGGCCATCCTGCCAAACGAGCAATCCATTCAAAGTTCTTCATGAATCACTCGGGGTCTTCTACCAGGGCCTTCTTATGTATGATTAGTGACAATGGAGGTGGCTTGGTCATAGCGGTCTCTATGGCCTGTGCTGCCTGAGTTAGCATTGTGTTTTGCTGCATAACTTGTTCTTGCAGCGCCTGCTGCTCGTCAATCTGAGTTTGTAGGGTGTTCTGCAATTGCTGCTGCCCTGTAGCAAGGACCTGTATCACTTGCTCCATCTTCCCTGCTTTCCAAGCTGCCTCCAAACTGTGTATCTCTCTGTAGAAAGGCGAAAGGAAAAAAAACCCAAAAAAACCCTGCTAGCCTGTCTGGCCCTTACTCACTACTTGAACCCTGACTATACAGGTGGGGCTAGCCCCCTTGGCCTGTTGTAATTTTAGCAGGTTGAGTGGAAGTGGGAGGCCCCAGGAAAAAAAGAGAAACATAAATCTGTAGCATTTTTTTTTTCTGCTGCAGCCAAGGGTCTGTGCCTGTACTTCCTGCTTAGGCAACAGGATCCTACTTTTGCCATCAGATGTAGTAACTTGAGCGAGAGAAGCTTGGGAAACAGCCAAGGAGGCAGACTCTGACTGTTTCCTTTATGTGCAATTTATTTACAGTGAAAAGCAAAATAAAACAAAGAATGCAGCTCACCTTAACTTCAGTAACACACAGACATCAAACATAGCAGGTCTACATAGACTGGGTTCCTGCCTGCTCCCTGGGCCCTGTCTTACCCTTATACTCTGGTGAAGGGCTCCTCCCTTCAACCAGGATTTCTTGTGGGTCTGGATCTTAAGGAGGACTGGGCAAGACAGCTGTGCCCGGTCCCTTAAGGTAGTCTGGGAGTTTCCTATAGCCTTTCTCGCACAGGTATATTCAGTGGAACTTGTTTCCTGCTGAATATCAGCTAAGAATTTAGTGAGTAAGATTACCTTGCTAATTTGCCTTGCTGCCCTACTTAGTAATTACTTCTACAACTTCAGCTCTTTAACTCTCGATGAATAGCTTATAGGGCTGGTCATGCACCACTGGAGTGGTATTTTGTGGATCGGCGTCCACCTTATTAATGTTCCTGTGTAGGTGTGGTGGCCAGAGCTGGACCCATTACTCAAAAGAGGGGTCTCATCAAAGACCAGTACACCATACCTCTCTTTGTACACTCACATATACTTTTTGTTTTCCTAACTGCTTTGTGACATCTGACTACCTTGAGATGAGAAGAGATGATGAGTTCCATCCTCCTAAGTCTTTCCCCTGTTTGGTGACTGGCAATTCTTTTCCTCCAAAATGGTATTTGGCCATTAGATTTCTATACCTCAAATGAATGAAATTAGCATCTCATTTTAATTAAAGTGCATGATATCACAAATAACCAGATATCTGCCCCACATTTCAGCTTTTTCTTGTTTTAGGCTAATCAAAAAGGGCTCAGGTAACCCAAATTTAGAACTTAAAAAGAATTTCCAATAAAAATGAATTGCAAACTTTGTTGAATAAAAATAACTCCATCCTAAATAAGCCGCTATTGTCATAGCCCCCCGTTTCCTGCAGCAACTGGGATAGATGCTACAGCAAGAGTTAGAAAATTCTGAGGCACAATTATGCATATTTTTGCATATTAAATGTACATTTTATTTTACATTACAAAAATAAGGAACTTTTCCAAGCTTGCTTGTGTATATGTTGAATTTTGTTTCTTCTTTTGGTGGGGGGAAAATGGATTTCAGATATCAGCACAAGGAGGGAGATCCTGGGGATGGGGGAAGAAGACATGACAGAAATAGGGAGAGGAGAAGGAGAGTGAACCAGAGAAGGAAAATCAGGGATGGAGCAGGCGTTCCTAACAGCCTGCTACATCTTCCCTTTTTCCCTTTCTCCCCTTACCCTTGGTTCCCTCCTTCAGCTCCTAAGCCCGGAGTACCCTCTCTCACATACACACACTTCCAGCATTCCCTCCTTCAGGCACGCCCTCTCCTGGGCCCGATCATGTGTGCCTTCGCACCCTTCAAATCCCCCTCCCCCTAGCTGGATCCGCACCTAGCGGCAGCCTTTTCTCACCCCCGCCCCCCCTCCCATCAGTGCCCTTTTCAACAATCCTCCTCATTCCCCTACCCCTCTCTGACCCTGAACTGGTCATCTGGAGGATAGCATTGATGCCTCAGAGCAAGACTTCTATTGACTTAGGACGTTTTTGACGCTTTGAGTCAGGCAGGACACTACAGTATAGTTCAAAGCATGAGTCAGGGCCTAGTAGCAGAGGATGAGAATGTAGCCTGAGGCACCACTGTTTTTCTTACAATCTAGATTGGTGGAGAGGGATTGGAGCAGATTACTGGGGAAGGGTTGGAGGATCATGGGGTAGTCAAAGAGGTGCTGGTGTAGCTTCTTTCTCTCCTCCAACCTTGGTTCCCACAATTTTATGGGACTCCAGCAATTCCTCAACAGCTGGATTTTGCAGCCCTTACCAGAGCATTGTTTGAAAGGAGGGAGCCTCTCTACTGGAAAAGCCTAAATCAAAAACAAATAGAAAGGAGGTGGGTTTCCTTGCCTATTATCAGACATAATCCTGTCTCCCTGTCAGTCTCACCCCTTTGCTAACCTATCACCCCATCTTCTACCCATCCCCCTTCCCACCACTACTGTAATATAATCTGCAATTCACTTGTGTATTCAGGCAAGAAACACCAGTTGGTTCACAAAATTCTGGAGTATTTTTCTTTAGGTCTGGTGTTCTGATTTTCACCACCAAGGATTCTATTGTGATATTCCAGATCCCTGAATGCTTTGAAAGTAAAACTTAAAACAGCGTCCAGCCAAACATATCCTGTTTGGTAGTTAGGAAGCCACCCCATCATTCAAGCTTGAATGCAAAGTGCATCTGGTCTGTCACTATGGTTATAAACCAAGTTCTAAACAATAGCTGTCCTGTCCCTTCCTGCCATTGTTAAAATACCAGTTAGCAATGAGTTTCAAGAGAATGCTCTGTCCTCAGAAACAGTAGCACAGGGCGTGCCATGGCTCAGAGCTGGCATGCCACCCACCACTGAATCCTGCTGTTGTGATGGGAACAAAAAAATAAAACTGAGTGAATTTAAATTCCCAAATATTATGAATGCTTTTGACAAACTCTGTTAGAAAGCTAAGCAATTGCCATATAAACTTACATACGTCTTATGAAAAAAGGTTTCTCTTTTAATATTTCTACATTTAGATACATTCAATATGAATTAAGAATTCCCTGGGAGTGCCTTTGGAGTGGACAACTGTTTTCCTCGTGGCTATTAGTGCTAATGAAAATATTTTTGGATGCAAAGTCTTAGCCTCTCTCTCTCTCTATATATATATATAAAATCTCCCTAGATGAGTCTAAATATAGTTATGATTATAGTTTGATAGACCTCTGGTAAATACTAAAAAGGGGCTGGCTTCAGATCTATTAAAAATAATTCACAGATGGCAAAGCTTCCTCTGTATCTCCACACACAGTACACAGCATCAGCCTCTGATGAGAAAATCAGGAAACTGTGAACTTAAAGGGATAAACAGAAGCCAGATACAGGATTGATAAGAGGGGAATAGGATGAAGTATGGAGTAAGCCCTATGAGATGAGACTTGGATGCAATTTCCAAAACTGTCTGTGGATCTTGCACCAGTTCTCAAAGAGAAGGTATGTGCAGAATTTCCTTTTGAAATCTGTCCAAAGATAAACCCCCCCCCCCCCAAAAAAAAAACCCCACAATAGATTTGCACCTGCTTTTTTTTGTGTGGATACTTCTAGCTAAAACGCCTCCACGAAAATTTGGGGGAAAGTAGGTACGTTGTACTTTTACCTGCATGCAGGATAGGCAATTTTGAAATAGCCCTGTTCACTGGGAAAATGGCCATCTCACTTTGCCACCCAACCTCAGAAGACTTTTCACGCAGAAAGCAGGCAGCAGCAGCAGGTTGTAAAGTAGTGCAGAGCAAGGACTAAGCTGAATGCACACTCTAGGCCCTGCCTCCCATACTGAAGCCAGGCGGGTACAGGGACACTGTGGAGCCCTGGGAATGCACATTAGCTCAGATCTAGGCCCTTATTATTCCTTCATAACCAACTAGCACAGCTGGGACCAGAACTGGCCTGCTTTGGAGAAAGACTGTCTGCAAGGAGTGAGGAGGGGGAGTGCAGCCCACCAAGTTCAATGTTTTGACTTCAGTGACCCTTGGGGCCAGATAATTGATACCTCTACTTGAGAGTAATATCAGAAAATATTACTTCATGGAGAGGATGGTAGACACATGGGTCAGCCTTCCAGGATAAGTGCAGATGGCTGCTAGGCACAAAGATGTAAAGGAAAGACTAAAATCAACCTTGGTCTATGGCAGCGGTTCTCAACCTTTTTTTCGGCCAGGACACACCTGACAGATGGTTCTCACATGCGTGACTGTCACGGGGCTAAATATAAACATGCACTCTGCATTAGAGATGTGAATCGGTACCGGACTCGTTTCCGGTATCGGGTTCATAGAACCGTGGGAAATCTTTGTTTCCCGCGGTTCTGAACGCTTTTTCTTTGGCTGTCTCGAGCCGAAACCCCCCCCCCCCACCCTGACCCTTTAAATTGAATTATTTAGAATCCCCCACCCTCCTGACCCAGGTACTTTAGAAAAGTTTTGGGGGGTCGGGAGGGTGGGGGATTCTAAATAATTCAATTTAAAGGGTCGGGGTGGGTTTGGGGGTTGTTTTTCTGTGTGCCCTTTCTTCCCGCCCCTCCCCCAAAACGATGAGAAAACCATACAAAAATCTCGTGGGGTTTTACTATCGCTTTTGGGGACACCCCGATACCTGACGGATGAGAAAATATTGTACGATATTTTCATCTGTCAGAAAAATGATTCACATTCCCACTCTGCATCCACAGGAACCCCCTCGACCCCCAGCAATGAGTGAGGAGCAGAACTAGAGCATTGCCCTGTGCAACTCGCCATACAAAAAAGATATTCTGCTTCTGATGACATCTCAGTAAAAGCAAAACAACTCCCTTTACTACCAGGCACAATATCCCTCCTTATGAAAAGACAGTAATTTACCACTAATGCATATCCTATTGAGAAGACACAACAAATAAGATTGATACAAATGCCTACATGCTAGTAAAATACCTCACCTAGGTCACACATCCAGACCTGACCTTCACCAAGTACAGAAAACCCACAAATTATAAATATGGAGACAGAAACTGGAATGGAAAACCAAAAAAGCCATTCTGCATGCATTGCAAACCTGGAGAATTGGAAAGAGAAATATAGCACCTAACAGACTCTCAGGATTTGCAATAATGCACACAAACTAACCCGCACAAACTTACACCTGTATTATGGAACACACGCAAACAGTAACAGCCCTATCTATGAAAAGGCAACACTACAAATATTAAACCAGGACCTAAACACTAATACACTTCCTATTAGGAAAACAGAATAAGCTAAGCTGCTATAGAGCCCCACACAGAAATAATTGTAAAGCTACAGTAAAAATGTTACAAAACAGCTGCTGAACAGAATAACATTCAACAATTCAAAACTCATAAAAATTATTAAAATGACCAAATAGCAATAAAATATTTCAAAACAGCAGACATCGCATAATACCCAATAATTAAAATGGTAGTCAATCAAGAAAAATACATTTTAAAAGCCACCTTTACTGACCCTCTCCAGCAACTCTCCTACTCCTTTCCCTTCCAGATCAATAGCACTCACCAGAAGCAGCAAGGGCTGCTGAAGCTCTGTCCTCACAGTCTACGTCCTTAGCGCCCACAACCAGTCACTCACACACATACACACACACAGACTCTACGACCAGTCTCGGTCTCTCTCACACACACACACCAGTCATCTTCCTGACTAGACTCTCTCACACATACACACACTAGTCATCTTCCTGACCAGTCTCTCTCTCTCACAGAAAGATAGCATCTCCCTAACCAGTCTCTCTCAATCACACACATAAGAACATAAGAAATTGCCATGCTGGGTCAGACCAAGGGTCCATCAAGCCAGGCACCCTGCCTCCAACAGAGGCCAAACCAGGCCACAAGAGGAAAAGCACATCATTTTTATTTGGGAAATGAAATTAGTCAATGATTTAAAACCCATAACACAATTCCCACCACTATTCAAGCGTGTAGTACTTACTGTGTTTTCTGTAAAAGGTCTTTCAAGTGAGCGGCACCTTCATCAACTGATCCGGCGTCTCTCTCTACTCTACTCTAGTGCAAGTGGACCCAATCAGAAATAGGAGACGGCATATTAGAATGATCATGAGGCACCCGAGGGTGCTCTCAGCCTTAATCTGAAAGGGACAGCAGGGATTGGCTCAGGGTAGGTTTAAAACGTGTAGAGTAGAGAGAGACGCCGGATCAGTCGATGAAGGCGCCGCTCACTTGAAAGACCTTTTACAGAAAACACAGTAAGTACTACACACTTGAATAGTGGTGGGAATTTTGTTATGGGTTTTAAATCATTGATTAAATTCATTTCCCAAAGAAAAATGATGTGCTTTTCCAATGGTGTACCTGCTCAACGGACACAATAGAGATTCCTCCCCAGGTCCCTGAAGCAGGCAGAGTACTGCCAATACACGGCCGATGTCGGGCAGGCGGGTCCGACCCCATAAAAGCGGCAGTAATTGACCAGCATTATACGATAAGTACCTTAAAGAAGCAGGAACATTAGGGTGGGTCGGACAGGTCACCAGGGAGAAGAATAAAGCACGCAAAATCAAAAAATTCTAAAAACATAAAAAGAAAAAAAGAATTTGAATAAAGTATTAAAAGAGTAAAATACAGGAGCTATTCAATGGGACAATCACAAAGTGGTTGCCCTTAAAATAGCGACCGCACATCACCACGCATCAAGGGGTTCCCGTGATGGTCGGTCGTTGAAGATCTCTTGAGTAAAGGGGACGAGGTTGGTTGTTGATTAGTTAATATGGGACCATGGCCTTGGCAAACTCTTAGGAGGGCATCCCTTTCTGGTGTCAGTGGTGTAGCCCTCCGGCCACTCCATAAGCCCATTCAGACTATAGGCGGTAATGTGGAACCCTGTGTAGTTAGGCAGCAAGAAGTACCACTGATTAGCCTGACCACAGGCCGAAGTGTCAAACAGGGATCTGGGGAGGCTTCACCCATACTAACCATCATTCCCTCAGGTTCAGCCCTCAGTGTGGATGGCCAACAGGCAGATCCCAAAGCACAATCAGAAGCCAGAAGACAGTCTGGGGTCAAGGCAGGCAGCAGGCAAGCAGAATCCAGAAACCAGTTCGGGGTCAAGGAAGGTAGGCAGGAGCTGTTGAGGAGCGTGCCCTCAGACCTGGTTAGGAGCTCGGAGGCGCAGACCCATCTAAGGAAGATGTGAGCCCTTGGGCCTCGGCATGGCTCAGGGAGGAACCACAAAACACACCACGGGAGGTGAGCTGGTACGAGCACGGGTGCAGCAGGAGCAAGGCTGGAGAGAAGACAAGGCGAGGATTATCCGGAACAGGAACTAGGCAGGCTCAGCCCCCCACTGGACCTACATGCACCAATGAGATCCAGCCATGCAATGCTGATCTCAAGAGTAGCCATCCAGACACTCGATAGCCCTTCCGGACCCATTGCTAGGGAACGACGAGTGTGTGAGGCCAGATGGAGGCTGAGGGCAGGAACATGAAGACTCGGACAAAGACTTGGATACTCAGGAGACTGGGACGAAGACTTGGATACTCAAACAAGGACTCGGAGGACTCAGACAAGGATTCAGGATACTCAGGAGTCTCGGACAAGGATTCAAGTTGCTCGGACGTTTCAGGCAAGGATTCAGAAAGGTCAGGAGAAAGTACTGGGTGAGAACTGCATCACAGCACGCCCTACACAGCCGTCCATGGCTGGTCGCGGACCACGCTGAACGCGAAGCAGACTCCAGGCGAAGATGTGGAACTTGAGACTGGAACATGGCGAAGATTCAGTAGAGGCCTACACTGGGGCACGCCCTACACAGCCGCCTGTGGCTGGTCGCGGACCACATTGGAGCAGAGCAGGTTCTGGCAGAGTCTTAGGCATGGACGGAAGCAGACACAAGGAGACTCTGTAGACCGGGAACAAGATACTCAGGAACAAGGCTTTAAAAACAGAAGTCTCCCGGAGGCTTGCGTTGCAGACGAGAAGAAGGCCTTGTACCCACGAGGTGCCCTACACAGCCATCCCATAGTCACGGACCACGACATGGCAAGCCAAGAGAGGTTGACAGACGAGGGACCTGGGAACTGGACGAAGAGCTGAAGATGAGACGGATGAACTCAAGACAGGAACATCGGACATCAGGAACATCGAACAAGGAACATGGCACCTCAGGACTTGGGACATCAGGAAATGGAACATTTGGAACATCAGGAACAGAAGACAGGCGACAAGGGAGCTCCGACAAGGGACGAGACCAGGGACATCAAGGAGATGAAGTTCAGGAACACGAAGAACATGGAACGAAGATCCATCAAGGCACAGTAGACCACGGAAGACCTGGAATGGAAGGAAGATCACAAACACTGTGCAAACCCAATCCGAAGGCACTGAAGAACTGAAGCAGGGCCCTTTTATAGGGCTGAAACAGGAACAGGCTGATGATTTCATTGGTGAAATCATTCATTCATTTTCCCACCGCTAGCCCTTTAAAAGCTGAAGAGAGGAGCGCGCCCGTGCCTATGGAGAAGTCAGACGGAAAGAGACGCTGGCAGCCTCCCTGCCACGTGGAGAGCCAAGAAGAAGTGGCTCCCTGCTGCGATGACGGAGGAAGAGGCAGGCACCGGCAAGGATGGCTTCCCTGCCATCCGAGGACCCCGGCAGTGGCTCCAGCTGCGAAGATGGAGCACGTTGGGGTTCAGCCTGCTTGTGCAGAGCAGGAGCCGGCTGCAGCCTCTGGGCCGCAGAGGACGGCATCAGCGGCAGCCTGCCGCACTGGAGCTGGAGGTAAGTTGGGGGACTACCTGCGGCTCATGGGCAGTACCACAACAGTACCCCCCCTTCAAAGACCCCCCCCCCAAGCCTCCTACCAACAGCTTGGAAGGGTGGAGGAGCACTCCATATCATCAGGAGACAATCAAGGGTCCAAGGAGAGAAGTTGGAATTTCTTGGCGAGGAACTGTAGCGATGGAGATACTTATGGCTGAAAACAAGGTACAGGAGTGCAGGACAGCAGGCTTGCATGTCACACTCTAGTAGTCAAGGAGGCAGGAATTGACGTCAAGGAGTCCAGGATAACCAGGAGAAACAGATGAAGATAGCATCTTGAAGTGATGACCGATTCTTGGTTCATGGTGGTCAGAACAAGAGTGGCAAGTAGGCAAGCATCATCTTCGTGGAGGTAGCATGGAAAAGACGGATTAGGCTTCAAGCTGGATTCTATAGATGTGAAGATGGAACTCCAGACTGAAGAAGGCAAGTATGACAAAGCTCAAGATTGCTGCTTCCAGGCTTGCAAGGCCAGATAAGAGAAGTCTCTACAGCTTGGTAAAGAGAGAGTTGCATCATGGGAAATCCATGAGTTACTTCAGCCTCTCACAAGGTGGTGAAGTCGTTCTCAGAGGAACTTGATGGTCAGTAGGTGTCGCTGCAGCACTTGTGCAAGGAACTGTTTGTTGAAGGGAATTACCCAGAAGACTGTGAAGATGAAGTTCCCTTTAGGACTGAGTCAAAGAGCCACTTAAGGTGGATCAAACTTCAAGAGACAGGCTCAAAGACAGTAGAGGATTCCAATTGGTATGCAGTGAATTCCCATAGATGGATAGTCAACTGCAGCCGATGGTGAACATCCCTGCAGAAGTAAGTCACTTGATGGAAGACACAGGAGTTAGCAAATACTCAGTGACCTCGTAGAGCCATATGGAAGGCTTTTGAGATGATGGACTGAAGATAACGGCATGGGTTCTCATGGATCCAAGGATAGTAAGGTTGAATCATGTGGTCTCAAGGAAGTCAAGGTCTCTTCAGGAAGATCACAGCACGGCAGTGCAGGCATACAGGACAAGCTGGAAGATGGTAGCTGCAGTCCTTAACTTGGCAGCGAGATGGTACAGAAGAGCGGATGGCAGGGAATCAAACCCTGATCCTAGTGGCTCGAAACGCTGCGTGAAGGATGCTGGAGGACTCATGGTGGTGAGTTCTGGATGCAGGATAGCTTGCAATGGTGATCCTGGGTAGAATCCACTTGCACGGAGCAAGGGCTGGGTTAAGCTGTGGATTCAGGGTGATTCGCTGTGTTGAGGTCATAAAGGTGAAATGCAGGAAGGTGATGTCTGCGAAGAACCAACATGTAATCCATGGCTGGAGTCAATACTTGCAGAAGCAAAGAGATGATTAGACTGAAGATGGCTCCCAGACAAACACCAGGACAGTGCACGCAGGGGCTGGGTTGCAAGAGACAAGATGAAGACAGATCTAGGGTGCAGGCGCCTCCTGCAAGTCGTACGAACCCAAAGACCCAGAGTGTGACGTGGAGTACACTTTAATGGAACATACTCCCTGATGCTCGAAGACTTTCGACGATGAAGATACTGGATTCTGGATGTGGAACCTGGGTGCAGGCGCCTCCTGCAGGTCATAAGGAACCCAGGGAGATGAACTGACATCGTAGTGGGAAGAAAGGAGATTGTCTCTGGAACAATGGCAGGCGCCTCCTGCTGGTCGAGACGGTTCCAGGACGGATTGGACTCGGAGTTGATCTGGATGCAGGCGCCTCCTGCAGGTCGTGGGATCCAGATGGCTGTAGAGGAGAGAGACAAGCAGTAAAAGAAAAAAAATTGACTAAAGCAAGGTATTAAGTGTCCAGAAAACTGGGAGCGAAAATTTCCAGAGCAAAATCAAGGCCAAACAAAATGTCCAAAAAACTGGAGCTCGTCACAAGCACAGCTCACCGAGCTCATGGCCTTCGGATCCTGTTGCGGAGCACGCCCTCAGGCCCTGTTAGGAGCTCAGAGGCGTGGTCCCATCTAAGGAAGATATGAGCCCTTGGGCTGCGGCACGGCTCAGATGTGTGTCTTGGGCACACTTGTACCGCAGTGTGCCCAAGACACACTGCGGTACAAGTTGGTACGAGCACGGGTGGAGCAGGAATGAGGCTGGAGAGAAGACAAGGCGAGGATTATCCGGAACAGGAACTAGGCAGACTCAGCCCTCCACTGAACCTACACGCACCAATGAGATCCAGCAATGCAATGCTGATCTCGAGAGTAGCCCTCCGGCCACTCGATAGCCCTTCCAGACCCATCGCTGGAAACGACGAGTGCGTAAGGCCAGATGGAGGATGAGGGCAGGAACATAAAGACTTGGACGAAGACTCAGGATACTCAGAGGATTCAGACGTAGACTAGGATACTCAGGAGACTCGGACGAAGGCTTGGATACTCAGGAGACTCAGACAAAGACTTGGATACTCAGGAGAATCAGAGAAGATTTGGATACTCAAACAAGGACTCAGGATACTTAGAAGACTCGGAGAACTCAGACAAGGTTTCAGGATACTCAGGAGACTCGGACAAGGATTCAAGGTGCTCGGAAGTTTCAGGCAAGGATTCAGAAGTCAGGCGAAAGTACTAGGTGAGAACTGCATCACAGCATACCCTACACAGCCAGCCATGGCTGGTCACGGACCATGCTGAATGCGAAGCAGACTCAGGCGAAGACGTGGAACTTGAGACTGGAACATGGCGAAGATTCAGTAGAGGCCTGCACTGGGGCGCGCCCTACACAGCCGCCTGTGGCTGGTCGCGGACCACGCTGGAGAGGAGCAGGTTCTGGCAGAGTCTTAGGTATGGACGGAAGCAGACACAAGGAGACTCCGTAGACTGGAACAAGATACTCAGGAACAAGGCTTTAAAAACAGAAGTCTCCCGGAGGCTTGCGCTGAGATGAGAAGGCCTTGTACCACGAGGTGCCCTACACAGCCATCCCATGGGCTGGTCACGGACCATGGCATGGCACACCAAGAGAGATGGACAGACAAGGACCTGGGAACTAGATGAAGAGCTGAAGATGAGACGGACGAACTCAAGACAGGAACATCGGACATCAGGAACATGAAACATGGCACCTCAGGACTTGGGACATCAGGTCATGGAACATCTGGAACATCAGGAACTGAAGACAGGCGACAAGGGAGCTCCGATGAGGGACAAGACCAGGGACATCAAGGAGACGAAGTTCAGGAACACGAAGAACATGGAACGAAGATCCATCAAGGCACAGGAGACCATGGAAGACCTGGAACAGAAGGAAGATCACAGATACTGTGCAAACCCGATCTGAAGGCACTGAAGAACTGAAGCAGGAACAGGCTGATGATGTCATTGGTGAGGGCCATGGGGCTTTTCCCGCTGCTGGCCCTTTAAAAGCTGAAGAGAGACACACACCTGCGCCTTTGGAGAAGCCAAAAGAGACAGAGATGCTGGCGGTGTCCCTGCCACATGGAGAGCCAGAGAAGAAGCAGTTCCCTGCCGCAAAGACGGAGGAAGAGGCAGGTACCGGCAAGGATGGCTTCCCTGCCGTCCAATGATCCTGGCAGCGGTTCCAGCCGTGAAGACGGAGCATGTCAAGGCTCAGCCTTCCTGTGCAGAGAAGGAGCCAGCCGCGGCCTCCAGGTCATAGAGGATGGCATCGGCGGTGGTCTGCCGCACTCGAGCTGGAAGAAAGTGGGTGGACTGCCTGCAGCTCACGGGCAGTACCACAACAGGAGCAACTGGAACCAGGCACACAGCAAGCACAGCATGAACCAGGATCAGAACAAGGAACCTGTTGCCAAGGCAAGAAGTCCAGCTCCAGGTAGGCTAAATAGTCTTGAGTGTGTGACATCATCATCGGGGCAACTACCCAACTCTCTCACCAGAATGTGCAGAATCATGTGCACAGATGCGCGTGCACTCCCTATGGATCTCTTCACTGGGTCCTAGTAATGTACGTGTCAGAGTATACGATGGTGTTTCCCTACCGTGCAATGAGTATCCGAAGCCGAGGAGTCCAGGAAGGCAGCTGAATTCTAACAAATAAGCAGTGGATATCTGCAACTCCACCTTAATAATGGTTTCTGGACTTTTCCTCAAAGAACTTGTCAAACTGTTTTTAAACGCAGCTACACTAATAGCTTTCACCACATTCTCTAGTAACAAATTCCAAAACTCAATTATGCCTTGAGTAAAAAAAAGTTTCTCTTATTAATTTTAAATGTATTACCTAGTAACTTCATTGGGTATCCCCTAGTCTTTGTACTTTTTGAAAGAGTAAACAATGTTTACCCATTCCATTCCACTCATTATTTTATAAACCTCTCTCATATCTCCCATTAACAGTCTCTTCTCCAAGCTGAAAAGTCATAATTTCTTTATCCTTTTCTCATAGAGGAATCGCTCCATCCCCTTTATCAGTTTGGTCACCCTTCTCTGTGCCTTTTCTAATTCTGCTATATATTTTTTGAGATTTGGTGACCAGAACTGCACACAGTACTCAAAATGAGGTCACACCTTGGAGCGATACAGAGGCATTATGATATTCTCTGTTATATTCTCCATTTCTTTCCTAATAATCCCTAGCATTCTATTTGCTTTCTTGGCTGCTGCTGCACAATGAGCAAAAGATTTCAACGTATTATCAACGATGACACCTAGATCCTTTTCCTGAATGGTGACCCTAATGTAACATAGTGATGATGGCAGAAAAGGACCAAATGGTCCATTCAGTCTGCCCAGCAAGCTTCTTATGGTAGTATCTGCCGTGCCTTGCATGTTGCCCCCATGTTTCTCTTAAGGGTAGCAACTGCTCCATACAGTTATCCCCAAGCCATATGATAACCCATAAAAAAATGTACTGTTAGCAATATATTTTATGGGAAATGAGCCTTCTTGAAAATTCAAACAGTGCTGCTTGATGTGCTTTGCTTATGGACTTGGCTGTAGAAGCAGTCCTGCACTTTTTCCTTTATATCTGTTTCAGTACTCCAGATCTTAAAAGTCAGAAAGTATTACACAATTTGAACATTACTATATGTGCCTATCTGTAAACTGTTGTGATGGTGTATGACTAAATGACGGTATAGAAAAGATTTTAAATAAATAAATATTGGTTGTTGTCTGAATCCAATTTCTCTTTCCCCCACACCCCTGCTAGCAAAGCGAAGAATGATGCTGCAGTTATGTCTTCAGATCCCCAGACCGTAAAAGTCGAGGCCCTCATTGGTTATTTTCTGAATTCAAGTCCCCTTTTCCTCCTGCCATTGAAGCTGAGAGTAATGTTGCAGTTGCATCAAAAGCATCAAGGATTATCGGTTAATGATAGTAATCACCACACCAGCAAGTTATCCCCATGCACCCTTTTCTTAATTTCCATCCTTCAGCCTTTAGGGATCCATAGTATTTATCCCATGCCCCTTTGAATTCTTTGACTGTTTTTATCTTCACCACCTCATGTAGAAAGGCATCCACCTCCATGAAGAAAATGTGGTACCTTGCATTTTGTAGCTATAATTTGGGTTACACGTCTCTAAGTGCATCACTCTACACTTGTCTACATCAAATTTCATTTGCATGCCCAGTCTCCCAGATTAGAAAGGTCCTCTTGCAATTTCTCACAATCCTCTTGTGATTTAACAACTTTGAATAATTTTGTGTTATCGGCAAATATGATCACCTCACTTAGGGGGTAATTTTCAAAGGAGTTACGTGCATAAATGTAACTACTATTGTAGCAATTTTCAAAAGCCATTTACTCACGTAAAGTGCACTTATGCGAATAAATCCTATGGACGATTCAATGGCATATATTGTAGCAATTTTCAAAAGCCCACTTACTTGAGTAAAGTGTATAATACTCGAGCAAAAACCAGTTTTGCTCGAGTAAATGCTTTTTAAAATCTACCCCTTATTGTTTCCAATCTAGGTCATTTATATATTAAAAAGCAGTGGTTCGAGAACAGATCACTAGGGCACTCCACTATTCACCTTTCTCTACTGGGAAAATTTACCATTTATCCCTACTCTCTGTTTTCTCTTTTAACCAGCTGGCAGTCCACAAAAGGACACTGCCCTCCATCCCATGTCATTTAAATTTCCTAAGAAGTCTCTCATGAGGGACTTTAAATGCTTTCTGGAAATCCAGGTACACTGTATCAACTGGCTCACCTTTATCCACATGTTTATTTATGCCCTCAAAAAAAATGTAGCAAATAGGTGAGGCAAGACTTCCTAAGGCTAAATCCATGTTGGCTTTTTCCCATTTGTTGTGTCTGTAGACCCTTGGTCTGAGGCGAGATTGACGCTACCTGCAGGGAGGCGATCTGCAGGTTCTCACCATCAGCAGGCAGACCCAGGCAAAGCAGAGATTAGTCAAGACCTTCACCTATACCAGCCCATGTTCCCCTCAGGTTGAACCTTTAGGTCCTGGGGCCAGCAGAACTTAGGTAGGTCTCTGCTGATGACAAAGGGAAGGTCTGATATCAGCTAGGGTCAAAGGCAGATGGCAACCATGCATATCCAGGGTCCAGGCAGAAGTCAAGGGCAGGCAGCGGTCAGGCCTATCCAAAGTCTAGCAGAGGTCAGAGGCAGTCAGTGGTCAGATAGTATCCGAAGTCCGCTGCAGAATGAGGGAGAAGCATTGGTACTGCGGACCTGAGGAAAGAGGAGGCTGCTGTGGCTAATGGGGATTGAGGTGAGGATAGAGAATGAGCGTGCATGTGTGTGTGGCAGAAGGAGAGAAGTGAGTGGATGTGCATGCGTGTGTGTGTGAGGAAGAGAAGTGATATGGGATATGTGTGTGTAGAAGAGAAGTGAATGTGCATATGTTTGTGAGAGCGCATGTGTATGAAAGAGACAGAAGAGTTGCATGTGTGTGTGAAAAAGAAGTATGTGTGCATGTGGTCTGAGTACGCATGCGTTTGTATGTGTAGCAGGTCCCCCATTTTGGTGTGTTATCTTCAATCAGGGGGCTATGGATCAGGATTCAAGTCCAGACGGGGAAGAAGAATTATCTTCTCGGACCCCTGGTGTGGTTGATTACTATCGCAGTGACCGCACTCTAGTTCAAATAAATGCAAAAGGTGCCAGTTAATAAAAATTAAGAGCAGAGAAGCCAAAATGAATACCACTAGGAGAAACCAAGAGTCACAAAAGGGGCTATCCATCCCTTTCACATCCAGAACAGGGGTAACAAAACAAAACTACCATAATCCAAATTTAGTATTCAAATAAAGTCTTTACTGTAACTTAAACCAGGGGTGCGCAAATAGGGGGAGGGGGCATTGCCAGCAGCAGTGAGCAGGGAGAGAAAAGGTAAGTGTGCCTGCTTCTGTTGTCTGGGGCCTAGTGGAGTGGCGTATCATGGAGGAAAGTGCATGTGGCCGCCAGTGGACCTGATCCCACCAGCAGCCGAAAAACAGGGAGAGAGGCCTTGCAGCCCCCTGCGGACTTCATCCCACCGGCAGTTGAGCAGAGGACACCATTCCCATCGCTGTGCAGGCCCATGGCAATAGAACTCGTGAGAGTAGCACTTTCTCTATGCTGATTTCACAATGCACGAGATGAGCATGAAGGAAGTGCTAATCCCGCCCATTTTTAATATCGTGGGGCCTGCACAGAGGAGGCTGCAGAATAGGCTTCAGTTCCAGAAGCAGTGTTGATTGATTGGCTCCTCCCCAACAGCCATGGGGTGGCGATGACAGTGGCAGAAGAGAACAGAGAGGATCCGAGGCTGCCAGCAAAACAAAGAGAGGGTGTGTGAGAGAATGGGTGCCTGCCTATGTGTGTGTGTGAGAATGTTTACCACTGAATTATCAAATATGAATTATATATCCATGAAACTAACAGGCCCCAAGCACTGTCACAGCAAGAGAAAGACTTTTACCCCGGTGAACTTTAAAACTGCACTGTCTCAATGGAAAATGAAGAACTTCTGTCCTGTTACACTGAAGGATACCTTACCAGATCTGCCTGTTTGCATGTCCCTATGTCAATAGAAGCAAAGCAGACAGAGAGGATGACTTAAGCTCCTAAGCAAGTATCAGGGTATGAGTCCATAGGTCAGAAAGACCCCTGGGAGGGGGGCAGGGCAGTCAGAGACAGAGAAAAATGCTGACAGTGGTAGACAGCTTGGGAGACAGTGGTAGACAGCTTGGGACAGCCCGACGGCCCTTTAAATTCTCATGGCTCACAGGCGCCGCGTGCCGTGCGTTGCGCGCCTAAGGAGCGCAACAAAGGGGCAGGCCCCTTTGTGCGCCCCTTCGTGCAGCCCCGAGTGGAGCCTCTGCTTACATTCCTGTCCAACATCTTTCCGCCTCCTTTATTGCCCAACTTCCTGCTTCTCCAACATCCTGCTGGCTCCTACCTCAAACTCTGGCATCCCCTCGCACTCTAGCAACTTAATAAGCGTTCTGAGCTCAGCCGGCCATCATAGCCTCAGGCACCTCCCTAACCAGCCCTACTCTATCTACCCGTCTCGCCTAGCCCGCATATCCAGCCACCATGCGTTCCTTCAACATTCCCATTATCCACAACCACTTGAGGAGACTCCCTAAGCCCTACACACACTCACTCAATCGCCAACAGAGGAACATCCCCATCTTGACTTTGCCCTTCACACAATTACTCGGCCTGGCACTTTTCTCAGAGACACTATTCAATGCGCAATCCATCTCCAAAAAATCGCACATCCTCAACGACCTCCTCACCGAAACTAAACCAGACATCTGTGCCATCACAGAAACCTGATTAAAAACCACAGACACAGTACTACTAAATCAGCTCCCCACCCAGGCTTACGACCTCCTCTCTATTCCCAGGATCAAAAAAAGAGGAGGAGGGCTGCTCCTAGCAGCCAAAAAAGGTCTAGGCCTGACCCTACAGGCCACTAATGCATCAGCCAACCTGGAATTTGCCCTCTTCAAATCAAAATACCTCCTAATCGGATTAATTTACGTCCCCCCAGACCCATCCCCCATCATCGAACTCGTCGCCAAACACCTTAATGCCGGAAAACCAACCATCCTTATGGAAGGCTTCAACCTTCACATGGACGTTCAACCTCGCTCCACTAACTGCGAAACCCTTCTCTCCTCACTCAGCCACATGGGTTTCAAACAAATAGTCAATGAGCCCACCCACAAAGCAGGTCACACGTTAGACCTCATTTTCATAAATGAAGGAATATCGCCCCATGACAACCCAACATGCGTTCCAGTCCCATGGACGGACCACCGAATCATATCCACGGTGCTAGAGATCATGGAACACCCTCCTCAAGCAACACATGTAACCTCAGTCTCCGTCAGAAAACCTTGCACCGGTGAACTCCTCAGCTCGCATCTATCCAAAGAACTAGTTCACCTGGACCTCTCGGATGTCAACACTGCCACGACTCGTGGATCAACATTACCAACAGAGTGGCAGATCAAGTGTGCCCCATGACCACGAAAACTCTCCATCCGGACAAGGACAACAGGAAACCCTGGTTCACCCCCGAGTTGAAGTCGCTCAAACAGGAGCTCAGATGGAAGGAACACAGGTGGCATAAAAACCCTTCCACTACAACTCTCTTGGCTTATAAATCCTGCCTAAACTCATACAGAAATGTCATCAACAGAACCAAGAAAGAATTCTTCTCTAAAAAGATCCACCACTTTATCTTTGACTCAAGAGCTCTGTTTTCCTATGTATCAGCCCTCACAAAACCAGCTACGCCCCTCATACCAGACGCACAAGCTTCCAACAAAGCCAATGAACTGGCGGTCTACTTTGAGAACAAAATCGCCACCCTCCTTGCACCCCTCAAGGGACCTTCTCCTCAACCAAACAACTCATCCACCACCGGCCCCCAACGCTCGCACTCAACCCCCCAGCAACATAACTCAACCCCAGCTTCACTTGCCACCCTCGAGCCGATGTCAGCTTTAGAAACAGAAAACATCCTCAAGAAGATGAAGCCTTCGTCCCACCCATTAGACCACATCCCATCAAATCTGCTGTTCTCCATTCCTAACATCATCGCCAAACCTATAGCAGACATCATAAACTGCTCACTGTCACAAGGCCAAGTCCCTGACCAATTTTATTTATTTATTTATTTAAATTTTTTATATAACGACATTCTTACATCAAATGCAAATCATACCGGTTTACATTAAAAACAGAAAATGCAGGAAATATATTTCCAAGGTCAAATACAATGAACATTTATAATAAAATTGTTAACAAGCCATAAGGTAAGAACTTGGAAAAAAAGGTTAATTAACAAAACAAATGAAAGAATTTTAAATGAAGCACAAAGGGTTGCACAAAGGGGTGCACAAAGGGGAGAACCCCTTTGTGCACCCCTTCGGCGCGCGAGAACCCCTTTGTCGCGCGACGCACGGCGCCTGGTGGTGAGGCGCTTTTCAACTGCCCACGGAGCTCTCAGTGACGTCAGGGGGGGGGGCGTAGTCACACAACTCACCATTTCCCCTCACCTCCTGATGTTAGTTTCCTCTTTTTTTTATGTTGGTGTTAACTTCTTGCGGGGCCCAAGGATGGAGGGTGGCCTCCCCGCTCGCCGGCACCTGGTGGTGAGGCGCTTTTCAACTGCCCACAGAGCTCTCAGTGACGTCGGGGGGGGGGGGGGGGGAGGTGTGGTTACACATCTCAGTCACACAACTCACCATTTCCCCTCACATCCTGATGTTAGTTTCTTTTTTTTTATGTTGGTGTTAACTTCTTGCGGGGGCCCAAGGATGGAGGGTGGCCTCCCCGCTCGCCGGTGCCTGGTGGTGAGGCGCTTTTCAACTGCCCATGGAGCTCTTAGTGATGTCGGGGGGGGGGGGGGGGGGGGGCGTGGTCACACATCTCAGTCAATTCAAGCATGCAATGCTCAAGCCACTCCTCAAAAAAACCTAACCTACCACCCACAGATCCAGCCAACTTCAGACCCATTGCTAACCTTCCAATGATCGCCAAAATCATGGAGAAGGTTGTAAACAAACAACTATCCGATTTCTTAGAAGAAAACGACATTCTCACCTCTAACCAATTCGGATTCCGTAAGTCATTGAACACCGAATCACTATTAGCCTCGCTCTCGGACACCATCCTCCTTAATCTGGAAAAAGGTCAACCTTTCCTTCTCGCACTACTGGATCTCTCCTCAGCGTTTGACACCGTGAATCACTCATGCCTCCTTCAGCGTCTAGCAGACATCGGCATCACAGGATCGGCGCTCAACTGGTTCAAATCTTTCCTTGAAAACAGGTTCTATAAGGTTAGGATTAACAACAAAGAATCACACCCTATCAGTTCTAAGCTGGGGGTACCCCAAGGATCATCCCTTTCACCTACACTATTCAATATTTATCTCCTTCCACTCTGCCATCTACTAACCAACCTCAAGCTAACACACTTCCTATACGCGGATGACATACAGATCCTCATCCCGATAGCTGATTCTCTCCACAAAACATGGTCTTATTGGAACAGCTGCCTCACAGCAATCAACAACCTGCTCACCAGCCTCAACCTCGTTCTAAATACCAACAAAACCGAATTCCTCATAATAGCTCCAGACAACTGCACTCCGCTCAACCCTCCTATTTCTTCCCAACTCTCCTTCACATCGATCGACCACACTCCGCAAGTAAGAGACCTTGGTGTGCTACTAGACAACCAACTCAACTTCAGCAAGTTCGTAAACAACACCACCAAAGAATGCTTCTTCAAATTGCAAGTATTAAATAAATTAAAACCACTTCTACACTTCTGAGATTTCCGCCTGGTACTACAATCTATCATCCTCCCGAAACTGGATTATTGCAACTGCTGGTCCTGCCCGCTAGCACCATCAAACCACTTCAGATGGTCCAGAATGCGACGGCCAGAATCCTCACTAACACTAAAAAAAGGGAACACATCACCCCTATCCTCCAGAACCTTCACTGGCTGCCTATTAAATTCAGGAATTCACTTCAAAGCCCTCATGATGATTCACAAGGCTCTACACAACATCTCCCCCCTCAACCTATCTTTTCAACTGCAGCAGCACATTTCTAAGAGACCGATCAGAAGTGCATACCAGAACATGCTTCACACCCAGCCGGCTAAAACCTCACTGAGGAAACAAGCTCTGTCCACTGCAGGTCCCCCTCTTTGGAACTCGCTCCCACCGGACCTCCGCCAAGAACCGTGCCTTTTGACATTCAAAAAGAAGCTAAAGACTTGGCTATTCACCCAAGCCTTCCCTGAGAGCTAAGATCTGATGAAGCGATAGACGGTATCTATCCCACTGTACATATGTTGTTGAGTTTGTACTATGTTGCAGTTAATCATGTTCTTGATTGTCTCCTTGTAAGTTCTTTGTCAACCTGTTCCAATGTATTCCGCCCCTGAGGCGACAGTTCAGTTCCATGTAAACCGGTGCGATTTGTATTGTATACAGGAACATCGGTATATAAAAATTAAAAATAAATACAGAAGTGGCAGTTCTCCCCCCAAAGAAATGGGGAGGGGGAAGAAGACCTGCAATGTTGGTGAATGAAGAGTGGAGTGAGCATGTGTGTGAATGCATAAATGTGGGTGAATGAAAAGTGACAGTGAGCATGTGTGAGTGAGCATGCGCTACTGTGCACATGCTCCCCCATTCCCCCGCTACTACCTCATGACAATATCAGGGTAACTGCAAATTTTCCCAGGTAGTGCTCTTATATGGTCATAGGCAAATGAGCTCTGCTGATTATCATCCCTTAGCTCTGAGGCCCTAGCTAGCCTTCTCGCTCTGGTAGACCCAGCACTGCAAGCATGGTTAAGCTGTGCTGGGAGGGAAAGGGATGAAGTGCCAATCCTATCACCATTCATATGGTTTTTTTTTTCTTTAAATAAATGGCAAACAGATTTAAAACAGGCGCGGTTATTTTTTTTTTCTTCTGGTTATGTTTTCACAAGCAGTTGTGGCGCTCATTTTCATGTCGGCACAACAACCAGGAACAGAAAGGCTTCATAGCTTTCCAGCCGGCCCTCCCTTGCGGGGCAAGGCAGGGCGCGACGCCACCGCCTCAGCCAGCAGGCACTTCTGTCCCGGTCCTAAGTCCTTCCAGAGCTGGGGGAAGGGTGGGGCAGGGGAGGAAGAGACAGGCACGAGTTGTTGCCGCCACAAGCGAGACGCGACACCGTGAGCATAAAACGTTTACCGCCTGAACTAAACCATCCGCACAGCTTTTGTTATAAAGGCGCGTCATTACTGCACAGGACTGATGTAAGTGAAGACGTTAAACCAGAATTATCTGAAATGAGGCAGCTGGAAGGGGTGCCGGCTTATTTTGTTTAGGGAGGCGGGGAGGCGCCTACATGCTTGTCCAAATATCCTTCAGCCCAACTTTTTTTTTTTCTCGCAACGCAACAAAATAAGGGGTAAATTCCTTATAAGCTGAATACCTGGCAGCGGAGGCAAAACTATCGCCCAGCGCCCAATTGTCACGCCCCCTACTTCAGCACACACCACGCTATTGGCTAATTGCTCCCAGCATTTTTCTACGTCCCTGGACAACCCGAACTACGAATTTATTTTTTTTTTTTCTTCAAATCGCTGGACTCGGTAACAGTCGCGGGGGTTTTTTTTTTTTTTTTTTTAAATTAATATAAAACGATCATTGGCGCGTTGGGCTTCCTATGAGAAGGCCAAGGCTGCCCTGAGTGGGAAGCGCTTCGCGGGAATCGCTCTGTGTTCCTCCCAGCTCCAAACTTTCGGCGTTTTTTGGTATTGACGGGGGCGTGCCAAGCTGTCGGAGTCGGGCTGCCTCCCCCCTCTCCCGGAGAGCGGTTGGCTGGCCCGCGATAAAGTTCTGGCAAGTTCGAACGGAGGGCGGGAGGAGGTATAAAAGTTTGAGCCGCGGACGGTTTGCTCCTCCCGTGTTACCGAGGTGTGCTTCCGTCTTAACCCGAGAGAGCCAGCAGAGGAAGAGAACTTAACTGCTCTGAGCAGTTGCCGAGAAACGCGGAGTAAGCCACCTCTCCCCCGAAGAAGATGTCGATCAAGGGGCCCGCCGTCGGGATTGACCTGGGCACCACCTACTCCTGCGTCGGGGTCTTCCAGCATGGCAAAGTAGAGATCATCGCCAATGACCAGGGCAATCGCACCACCCCCAGCTATGTGGCTTTCACGGACACGGAGAGACTGATTGGTGACGCAGCCAAAAACCAGGTAGCAATGAATCCCTCCAACACCATCTTCGATGCCAAGCGGCTCATCGGGCGCAAGTTTGACGACTCCACCGTGCAGACGGACATGAAGCACTGGCCCTTTACCGTGGTGAACGAGGGTGGCAAGCCCAACGTTCAGGTGGAATACAAGGCCGAAATCAAAACCTTCTCCCCTGAGGAGATCTCGTCCATGGTGCTCACCAAAATGAAGGAGATCGCCGAGGCGTATCTGGGCAAGAAGGTGCCCAATGCGGTGGTCACGGTGCCTGCTTACTTTAACGATTCCCAGAGGCAGGCGACCAAAGATGCCGGGACGATCGCTGGCCTCAATGTACTCAGAATCATCAATGAGCCCACCGCTGCAGCCATCGCTTACGGATTGGATAAGAAGGGTACTGGTGCTGGCGAGAAAAATGTACTGATCTTTGATCTAGGAGGGGGCACGTTTGACGTCTCTGTCCTTACCATCGAAGATGGTATATTCGAGGTGAAGTCCACAGCAGGAGATACCCACCTGGGTGGGGAAGACTTTGACAACCGCATGGTGAACCACTTTGTGGAGGAGTTCAAACGCAAGCACAAGAAAGATATTAGTCAGAATAAGAGGGCCGTGAGGCGCCTCCGCACAGCCTGCGAAAGGGCCAAAAGGACCTTGTCTTCCAGTACCCAAGCCAGCATTGAGATCGACTCGCTCTATGAAGGTATTGACTTTTATACATCTATTACCAGGGCTCGGTTCGAAGAGCTGAATGCCGATCTCTTCAGGGGAACTTTAGATCCCGTGGAGAAAGCTCTGCGAGATGCCAAAATGGACAAGGGCCAGGTGAAAGAGATTGTACTGGTGGGAGGATCTACAAGAATCCCCAAAATCCAGAAGCTGTTGCAAGATTTTTTCAATGGTAAGGAGCTGAATAAGAGCATCAATCCCGATGAAGCAGTTGCTTATGGTGCTGCTGTCCAAGCGGCTATACTGATTGGCGATAAATCGGAAAAAGTGAGCGATCTGTTGCTCTTGGATGTCGCCCCACTGTCCCTCGGCATTGAGACAGCTGGCGGGGTGATGACTGCCTTGATCAAGAGAAATACCACTATCCCAACTAAACAAACCCAAGTCTTCACCACTTACTCAGATAACCAGACCAGTGTGCTTGTCCAGGTTTATGAAGGAGAGCGATCTATGACCAAAGACAACAATCTTTTGGGTAAGTTTGACCTGACCTGCATTCCACCAGCTCCGCGAGGCGTGCCGCAGATAGAAGTAACTTTTGATATTGATGCTAATGGTATTCTGAATGTAACCGCAGTGGATAAAAGCACCGGCAAAGAGAACAAGATTACTATCACCAATGACAAGGGTCGATTAAGCAAGGACGACATTGACAGAATGGTGAGTGAAGCTGAGAGATACAAGTCCGAGGATGAAGAAAATCGGGATAGAGTAGGAGCTAAAAATGCCCTCGAGTCATATACTTACAACGTAAAGCAGACCGTGGAGGATGACAAACTCAAAGGGAAAATCAACGACCAAGATAAAAACAAAATCCTCGAGAAGTGTCGCGAGGTTATCAGCTGGCTGGACAGAAATCAAATGGCAGAGAAAGATGAGTTTGAGCATAAACAGAGAGAGCTTGAGAAACTCTGCAACCCCATCATTTCCAAGCTGTATCAAGCAGGAGACCCGCCTGGTGGAGCAGCTGGGTCAGGAGGCTCTGGAGGACCAACTATTGAAGAAGTGGATTAAAGCACAAAATAAAGGTTTTTTTAAAGTTATTATTACATTGTGTGCTTTAAGGTGTGTTTGTATATATCGGATAGTCCTCTAGCGTCTATATCCGAAGTGGAGAGAGTCAAAGTAGTCTCTATGCTGGACAGCTTTCTACAGGTGGCCTTAAGAGAGAGAAATTACATTTTAAGCTTAGTTATGAATTCATTGAAAAGATCCTGCTCACCGTCCTTTTTGGCTTCTTTACACTTTCTGTATTTCTTGTGCATTTGTTTGCTAAACTTAAAGATGTTAAAATAATAAAAGCACTTGACCTCCAAATAAAAATTAGTTTATAATAAAATAACTTTTGTTTTTTTATCTGCATTTTAATTGCCATTCTAAACATATAATGAATTTGCATTTTTAATTTTTTAAAGAGCAAAATGCCCTAATAAAGATTTAACTGAAGTTCTACCCAGAAACATACCGTATATGGCTACTGCATGTTTGAGGGGGAATTTTTTAAATTTTAGAGTGTGTGGTGTCTTAAGAGTGTGAGTCTTGGGGACGTGTGGGAGGATTTAAATACACAGAAGAGAAAAATGTAAGTAAATGCAATGCACTTGAGAAAAATTTAGTATTTTTATGATTGTATTAACTTATTTCTTTGTTTTGTGGGTGTCATCATAATATTAAAAGATGTTCATGGCAAACATACCAGTTTATCAGGATTTTTTTTTTAATATAATGAATAGACATTTCTATTTGGAAGCTGCTGTCATATATTTCTGGCAATTTTTTTAAAAGTCAACATTAAGTAATCCTTAAAGGGCTCCAGTAAACTCCAGGTAAGGAAATCAGAAATGGAATGTAAATGTTCTAAACAGGAACAGAATTTTTTTTTAATGGAGAACAAACGGGCTGATACAGTAAAAAACGCGGGAGAGGGGGCGAGCGCCCGCTCTCCTGTGTGCGTGATTCAGTAAAGTAATTTATTTAAATTAGGTCCGGTGGTAAAAAGAGGCGCTAGGGACACTAGCGCGTACCTAGCGCCTCTTTTTGGACAGGAGCGGCGGCTGGCGGCTTGGCTGCACATTTTACTTACTGAATCGGGCGGGAATACCTAATAGGGCCATCAACATGCATTTCCATGTTGCAGGCGCTATTAGGTTCGGAGGGGTTGGATGTGCGTTTTGGACGCGCTATTACCCCTTACTGAATAAGGGGTAAAGCTAGCGCGTCAAACGCGTGTCCAAATGTCAGCTAACAGTGCGCCCAAAAGTGAGAATAGCTGAAAAGAACTACTTTTTTGTTTATAGAGCTTGTTATTAAATATCTTAAATGATTTATTTTTACTTTTTAGTAACTAAAAACTTCAGGCACTTTATGTAAATTATGTTCATGTTTTTGTGTGGCTATTATGTTCGTATTTTTGTGTGGCTATTTCTTAGGGTTTCCAGTGAGCTTTGATATTTTGATCACTTTTTTTTTTTTTTTTTTTTAAATTAAGAACTCATTTTAGGTTCAAGTTTAGGTGCAAGTTTGTTCTGCACTCAAACAAGTCTAAGTTTGTGGTGTTTTGAATAGAGATGTGAATCGTGTGCCCGATCGTTTTAACGATCAGGTTCAGATGGAGGGAGAAAAAAATCGGATCGTTAGAGATGTGAATTGGAATCTGTTCCGATTCCAATTCACATCGTTAATTTTTTAGTGAGGTCTGAGCAGATAAAAAAAAAAAAAACCCCACCCCGACCCTTTACAAATGACCCCTTTGCTCTCCCACCCTCCTGAACCCCCCAAAAATGTTAAATTACGTGGTGGTCCGGGGGGAGGGGGTCCTGGCACGATCTCCCGCTCTCGGGCCATCGGCGCCATTTTGGCTACCACTGATAAAAATGGCGCCGATGGCCCGATAAAAAAAACAACCCACCCCGACCCTTTACAAATTACCCCTTTGCTTCTCCCACCCTCCTGACCCCCCAAAAAACCTTTTACATGTACCTGGTGGTCTAGCGGGGGGTCCGGGAGCCATCCCTTCAAATCATACCCTCGGTGCCGGTGCTGGACTGGTTTCAAAATGGCAGTCGATTGCCTTTGCCCTCACTTTGTCACAGGGAGCGACGGTCGCTCCCTGTGACAGTGAGGGCAAAGGCGATCGGCGCCATACTGGCAGTCAGTCGCCTTTGCCCTCACTTTGTCACAGGGAGCGACGGTTGCTCCCTGTGACATAGTGAGGGCAAAGGCGATCGGCGCCATTTTGAAACCAGTCCAGCACCGGCACCGAGGGTATGATTGAAGGGATGGCTCCTGGACCCCCTGCTAGACCACCAGGTACATGTAAAAGGTTTTTGGGGGGGTCGGGAGGGTGGGAGAAGCAAAGGGGTAATTTGTAAAGGGTCAGGGTGGGTTGTTTTTTTTTTTATCGGGCCATTGGTGCCATTTTTATCAGTGGTAGCCAAAATGGCGCCGATGGCCCGAGAGCGGGAGATCGCACCGGGACACCCCCCTCCCCTCCCCCCCCACTGGACCACCAGGTAATTTAACATTTTGGGGTGGTTCGGGAGGGTAAAGGATTGGTTTTAAAGGGTCGTGGTGGGTTTAGGGGTTGTTTTGGTGTGCTGGTTTTCCCGCCCTCCCCCCAAATAATTCCCATACTCTATTTAACGATTTTTCACGATAAATCGAGGGAATTCCTATTGTATCGAGTCCCTTACCGATTAATGACTATTTTAAAATTATCGGACGATAATTTAAATCGTTAAAAAAAACGATTCACATCCCTAGTTTTGAATGCTATTTCTATTACAGAACTGGTGTTCAAATACTGTTACTGTCTTAGTGGTGATAAAATTCACTGTTAAATTATGTCACTGTCAAGCCAATACAGTAAAGTGCGGCCGCGGTTACCCTGCTTCTAACCCGCTTTCTACTCACAATTTGGCCGCGTTAGTCCAACCTGCGATTCACTATCCCTTTTAACCCATCCTTACCGCCTCTTTAAATCAACGGGTAACCCTTTCCGCCCGCGGCATGTATATGAGATGTAAACGATCGGATTAGCTATTCCCTCCCATACAGTAACGCTCGCCCCGATTATCGCTTTTTAAACCTGCAGTTTTGCCGCGCGTTTAACCTGCTAATTTACCGCCTACCCCTACCCCTGCGTTAGTGTGGAGCGTCAGGCCACGGAGCAGTCCCAGCCAGCCCTGCTTCACTGCCTGACCCCCTCGCTCCCCGGGACAAGACCAAAGTGAATCGGGCAAACTTTCCACCAGCCCCCGCTCACCTGCCCTGGCCGCGTCCATCTCCCGTGCTGAAAGCTCCGGAGCAGCCCCAGTCCTCTCTCCCCTCCTCCCGGGGGCAGCCTGCGGCGAGAGCGGGCGCTCCCCATGGCTCCCTATTCTCTAAAAGTAATGAGTGCAGGCCGTGACCTCGGATGTCGCACGCCCTGACCTCAGACATCCAGCTGGGTGCTCAGGTCACGGCGTGCGACGTCCGAGGTCACGGCGTGCACTCATTACCTTTTAGAGAATAGGGAGCCCTGGGGAGCGCCCGCTCTCGCCGCAGGCTGCCCCCGGGAGGAGGGGAGAGAGGACTGGGGCTGCTCCGGAGCTGTCAGTGCGGGAGATGGGACGCGGCCAGGGCAGGTGAGCGGGGGCTTGCGGAAAGTTTGGAGGGAGTTAGGGGGTCAGTCAGCCCTTCTCCAGTATCCACTTCCTGGCACCTGTCATTTCAAATGACAGGTACCAGTGCACCCAGGATACTGTATAGGCGCTGTATAAGGCAGCATGTGATCCAGAGTGTGCGGGCGGCAAATGCGGGTGCGCCCGCCACTAACACACCTCTTTCTACTGCACCTGACTGTATCGGCCCGTGTATTTGCTTAGGTGATCTGATGACCAGATTGGAAATATACATTGGAATGTTTCTTTCAGGGTAAAATCTGCAACAGGGTTTGTTTTGCACATACTATGACAGGATTGAACATCACTTGTAAGCCTCCCTGGGTGTGGTGTGTTCATATGAACATTTATTTTGGGTAGAAGGGGAGTTACTGATTTTTCCTGAATTTTTAGTTTGCCTTTCCAAATAATGCTCAAAAATACTAACTGTATTATAAGTATTCAGATACATTCAGTCCCTATGCCAAAGAGTTTACAATCTGAGTGGGTATCTGAAGCAATGGGAGATAAAGTGCCTTGCCAAGGACACAGAGGGGCCGAAGCAAAAAAAAGTTGTGCTGAAAGCAGGCGCTGTGTGTTCAGCACCCACTTTCCTAACGTGCCCCCAGGCACCTCTCCTGGGGGTGCGATGCAATATTTAAATTAGGGCTTGCGCTGTCGGAGGCGCTAGGGACAATTTGACAGTGTGCGCTGGAGAGCGGTCCGCTGTCGGGGGGCCGTCCGCCGGTTAAGAAAACGGACGCTGAATTTATCAGCGTCCCGTTTTCCTAACCAGCACACATGCAGGGGATAGGAAAATGGACCCTGATAAATTCAGCGTCCATTCTCCGAACTATACGGGCACCAGAAGGAGTGTATAAATCAATATTAAAGTGTCGGGCACTTAATATTAATTTATTGCCGATTGGTCCCTTTACTGCTACATGTCAGTAAAAAGGACCAATGGGCAACGAGTGAATAAATTAATATTAAGTGCCCAACACTTTAATATTGATTTATATACTCCTTCTGGTGCCCGTATGGTTCGGAGAATGGACGCTGAATTTATCAGGGTCCATTTTCCTAACCCCTGCATGTGCCATGGGTTCAGGAAACAGGTGCTTGTAAATGGAGCGTCCGCTTCTTCCACCCCACTGCCAGCGCTTTTTTAAAACTTTTTTTAAATTATTTTTTTAAGTTCCTCCTAATTTAATATCCCAACAATATTAAGTAGGAGGTAGTACAGAAAAACAGTTTGTTTGGTTTTTTTTTGTGGGTTTTTTTTTTTTTTTTGCTTTTCTGTACTAGTTTTAGTAGTGCTCAGCAATTTAATGCCTGCTCCGGGCAGGTGTTAATTTCTGATCACTAAAATGTGCATCCTAGACGCACATTATTTTTTTTGTATTGGGAGTGAATAGCTAATAGTCTCATTCACATGCATGTGATGAGCGCTATTAGTTTCACTCTGTGTTGGTCATGCGTTGTAGAGGCGCTAATCCCCTTATTGCATAAGGGTATTAGCGTTTTATACAACCCCTGTCCAACTGCGGATTATACAGTGCACTGGGCTAAGCGCACTGAATGGCATCTGCCCCAGAGTGTCAGTGGGGGAAAGTAGGAATTGTCTCCTGTGTTCCTTGGTTCTTGGGCTATTGTTTAACTACTCCTCTCTTCTCCTGCTGTTCTTTGTTTCTTCTGTACTTGCATAGACATGTATGTTAGTTTCCTGGCTGTGGAAAGTTTACAAGTATAATTTTTCAATAGCCAGAAAAAATCGTGTGAAATGTCTATGCATAGATGAAAACTTATATGAGCAGATGCTGTCAGAGGCATAATACTACACTGGCAAATCAATAATATATCACAAAAAACATATAGTGACATATACTATTATAATCTTTATTTATTTTACAAAAACTATTTCCAAAGAGCACCCTTCTTTTAAAATTTCAAAACACAAACCCAAGGAATACCCACCTAAAAATCCCAACCTATACTCACACACCATTCATACTTCCTTGGGTTTGTGTTTTGAAATTTTAAAAGAAGGGTGCTCTTTGGAAATAGTTTTTGTAAAATAATATATTATAATCTTTGTCACTATATGTCTTTTTTTTGGTTTGTCAGAGGCATAAGGCATTCTACAATACTTTACAGTGAAGAAGATCTAAATAGTACAATGATAATTCAGGAAGTTCATGTGTTTTTAAAGTTGCAATTCATCATTTATTCTGTTAGTAATTGATTCATGTCATTTAAGGAAAGCATGCAGTTTGAAGCTATTATGCCATTTGCTTTATAAAGCAAGGAGAGGAAGCTGGCTGATGGGCCAGGGCTGAGTATGCTATGACAGCAATGTTCATGGCCTCCGGTGGGAGAGGAAGTCTCAGACATCATACAAACTTGATAGCTACTGAATGGCTAAATTGGTGATTCCCAATTCTATTCTGGAGGCACATTTGGTACAGTTTTTTGGCTATCTACAAGGAATATGCATAAGATCCATTTGCATATTTTGGTGACCCAGTGTATACTAGTATATCTCATGCTCCCTCCCTCCACTGTGGCTGCTGAAGACCCATCGGGATCCGTGGAGAGGAGGCCCACTGCCGCTTCAACCCACCTTTCTCCGGACGCCCTGCAGCACTCCAGCAAGGCCTGCAGGTCCCGCTCACGTGGCAGCGTCATCAAAGGTGCCCGGTAAGGGTTTTAAATTCGGCCCCTTACCTCCAGGCGCTGCGCGCTCCTTCGTGCCCCTCACCAGACCCCCTTTTCGGTTTGCCGGGTTAGCCACTAACACCTTCACCCCCCGAAGGCCTGCGGTCTCACCCGGAACAAGAACCTTTGTCTCCCTGCCCCGTTGGACCTTCTTCACATCTACCACCTCAGGACCTGTCTTCACTAAGCTTACACGCCCGGTAACCTTAGTTCCCTATCTCCCTCCCCCGCCCCCCAATGCCAAGATCAGCACAGAACTAATTTACTGTATCACCTAATATTTTTTCCTGTACCCGCTCACACAGTATAGCTGGTGTTATTCCATTGTACCATGTAACGGCACATTTACTGTACCATTCATCTGTACCATTTTACTGCACCAATCAATTGTAACTTTTACTGTACCATTTAACTGTACCTTCTATATGTACCATCCAGCTGTACCATTTTACTGCACCACTTCTCCTGGTTCTGTGTTAAATTGCATCCAACTTCCAGCTCTCTCCCTCCTTTCTCCCCCCTTAACTTCATCAGTCTCTACCTTTCTCTTTCCGAGCTCCCCCTCCCCAGCTAACTCCCCCACTTCGAAAACCTTCTCCTCTCTCCACTTCTATACCTCTGCCTGCTTCAGCAATGTATCCCATCCCTCACATCCACCATCCTTGACCCTTATTACACCCTTTCTATACCTACCACCCCTCCCCCATATGCAAATCACTCATCCCCATCCTTACTCCCCCCCCCCTGATGCAATTCCTAGGCCTCACCACACTCTCCTTATTTCTCTTCAATGCACAATCTCTCGCCAAAAAGACACCTATCCTTAATGACCTTCTAATCGACTGCAAACCCGACATCTGTGCAGTCACAGAGACGTGGCTCAAAGACACTGACACTGTTCTCATCAACCACGGTTCTCATCAACCAACTCCCCACCTCCTTATATGAGAGATTCACTTAAAAAAAGAGGAGGAGGCCGCCTACTAGCAGCCAAGAAACACCTAAAACTCAAACACATTCACATAGTTACTCCGCCTAAGCTTGAAATCGGCCTTTTCAAGTCTACCGAACTTCAAATCTGCCTAGTTTATTCTCCTGCTTACCTCGAGTCCAACCCCTCTCCCCTCATAGAATTCATAGTCAACAGGATCAACCCTGATACCCCCACCATCATACCAGGCGACTTTAATCTTCATGTAGATACCCTTCCCCACTCTTCATCATGTCAAATGCTCATCAAGTCCCTCGCAGCCATTGGATTTCATCATTATAGCATCACCCACACACAAAGCAGGACACACACTGGACCTGATGTTCATCAACTCCAATGTCCTCACCCACTCTACCCTCACCTGCACCCCAGTCCCCTGGTCTGACCACTACCTAATAGAAGCCCAGCTAGCCACCAAGGCCACCTCTCCTAACAACAACATCCATTCCACTACCATAATACCAAGAAAATCCTGTCCCAGTGATGAACTTGCTGCTGCCCTATCTACCTCCCTACCTAACTTAGTCTGCTCCGACCCTGACACAGCTCTAGCTCCTTGGAATAACCTTACAGGAGATATTGCCAACAAATTCTGCCCGCTCTCCAAACGAGTCATAAACACTACATCCAAACCCGCTAAATCTTGGTACACGGCAGAACTCAAAACCTTAAAAAACAACCTTAGACAAAAAGAAAGAAAATGGCGCAAACCCCCCAACACTCCTCCATCTTCAAAACAGCGCTACACAACTACAGACTCTCGATTCAAAAGCATAAATGTGATTTCTACGCAAAGAAAATCCAAGAATATAGCTTCAACCTCAAAGCACTCTTCTCCTATGTCGCAAGTCTCGCAAAGCCCCTCCCTCCCTCTATATCTGATTCAGACGCAGCTTCCAAATATGAAGAGCTCGCGAGCTACTTTCAGAGCAAGATCACCAACCTCCTTTCGAGATTTCCCTCCACCCCCAACTCACTCCTCCACTCACCCCGTCACCCTCCCATCCTGCCATGACTGTCCTCGACTCTACCTCCTCCAAAGAACCACCCCAATGACACCATTCCCCCCAAAGCTCTACTTGCAGTCCCTAACTCCATAGCCCGAGCACTTGCAGACATCAACTGCTCTGTCTCCCAAGGGATAGTCCCAGACGCTCTCAAGCACGCTGTAGTCAAACCACTCCTAAAGAAACCCTCCCTTGACCCCAAAGACCCCTCCAATTTCCGCCTAATCTCCAACCTCCCTTTCATTGCCAAATTAATGGAAAGAGTTGTGAACTCACAACTCATGGATTACATTGAAAACCATGCTATCCTCCACTTTTCTCAGTTTGGATTCCGGAAGTACCTTAACACGGAATCTCTACTCCTCACCCTAACGGACCATCTCATTAGGGGGATGGGTCAAGGTCATAGCTATCTCCTTGCTCTCTTGGATATATCTGTGGCATTTGACACTATCAGTCATAATCACCTCCTGGCCCGTCTAGAAAGCATTGGCATCTCTTGGCCTTGCCCTCACTTGGTTTAGATCCTATCTCTCGAACAGGAAATTCTCTGTCAAAATCGGTGACGCCATATCTACCCCCATTCCCTACATCAAGGAGTCCCACAAGGTTCATCACTTTCTTCCACCCTCTTTAAATTCTACCTCATCCCTCTCTGCCTGCTCCTCATAGAACTCAAACTAAAATTCTGCCTCTAAGCTGATGACGTCCAGATCATCATCCCTATCCAAAACTCCATCGCTGATGCCCTGCAGCACTGGGAACATTGCCTTGTGCCATCAACTCCTTGTTAACCAACCTCCACCTTGCACTCAATACCAACAAAACAGAACTCCTAATTATCTCCCTACACTCCCCCCCACCTCTACTTTGTCCAGTGACCCTACTATTAACATCTCCACTGCTCAACATTGCGTAAAGGATCTTGGAGTCCTCACTGATCAACATCTAAACAGGAAGAAATTCATTAACTCCATTCTTAAAGAAGGTTTTTTCAAACTCAATATCCTCAAAAAACTCAAACCCCTGCTATACACACAAGATCTCCATACAGTGGTCCAAGCCACCATCTCATCCAAACTGGACTACTGTAACGCACTACTCCTAGGGCTCCCCTACTCCACGATAAAACCTCTTCAAATGCTCAAAATGCCACTGCAAGAATCATCTCAAACCCTTGCAAATATGATCATATCACCCCCATCCTCAGTGACCTACACTGGCTCTCTATCCTCTCCCGCATTCAATACAGAGCTCTTACCATTGTACACAAATCCATTTACCTTCACAACTCCAACTGGCTAGACATTCCCTTTAAGTTCCCCCATACCACCAGGACTGTCAATAAAGGCACTCTAATCAACCCCTCCCTAAAAACAGCCCACCTTGCAGCCTCACGTGATCGCACCCTCTCAATTGCTGGCCCCTCACTTTGGAATTCCCTGTCCCCAAATCTGTGCCTTGAACCCTGTGGGTTCAAATTCAAAAGGAAATTAAAAACCTGGCTATTCAAACGAGCATACCCTGAATAGTCTCCTACAACCAATGCCGCCCCTGCTACGATACACAAAGATCCTATCTCCCTACTGCTGATGTTCGCCAGTTTTTTCGTTTGTTGTTTGTGAATTTATCCACCTTGCTGCACTTTTGTTATTCCCCTCCCAGTTAGCTCCTCCCTGTTAAAATGTATTTCTAACCTGCTGTTCAATTGTAAACCGGTGTGATGTCCCTACTAACTCCGGTACATAAAAGACTTTAAATAAATAAATAGATAGATAGATAGTTACATGGAAATCCAACTGGTTTAGATGTAACTTCAAGGCAGGAGTGGGTTACACTACTAATGGCACCTGTTCCAGGTAGCAAGAAGTGGAAGTGCAGTCTGCCAGAGTGAAGGAGTAGCCTAGTGGGTGGAGAACCAGGGAAGCCAGGGTTCAAATCCCACTGCTGCTCTGTGTGACCTTAGGCAAGTTGCTGCTCCTTCCATTGTCTCATGTACAAAGGTAGATTGTGAAGCCTCTGGGGACAGGGAAATTTATTTACTATACCTGATTGTGTAACTTGCTTTGTGCTACTGCTGAAAAGGTGTGAGCTAAGTCTAAAATAAGAGAGTGCACTCACGGGACTATGAGAGAGGGAAGAAAGAGTCTGGATAGCTGTGCATTAAAACTTCTGGCATGTGGCCTCAAGCTTGTTCCGGTCCCAAACGAGCAGCAGAAGGGATTTTTTTAAACTAATGGAAGTAAATAAGACTTCAAAGTATTAGATGTGTTTATGAAATCAGGATTCCCAAATGAGCGGGTGATGGCAATTTGTTTGATTTATGTAGTGCAGTGACACAGTTGTTGGAGTTTATGCATATAAATAAATGTAACCAAAGGACCTAATTTACTTTTTCCTATATAAGAAAATAATCGAATTGGGTCTAAAAATAGCAGTCTTCTTAAACGGATGCTTTCAATAGCCAAACAGTCTCCAACATTTATATTTAGCTCACATCTTTTCATCAGCAGTTCAAGGTAAGTTATATTCATGCAGTGAAACTAATAATATTAAAAAAAAATTATGCACAGAACTAAACTTCCACAGGACATTTGTCTTGGACCAAAATGCCCTTTCCTTTATTTGGAGTGCTGAAAAGCGGAAACTGAATGTGATATGCGGTCACTGAGCACCTCTGACTTTGAGAGAGTTGATTGACCAATCTCCAAATGTTCTGGTGTAGTGCCTAAGTGGCAGTTTCTTCTCGCTCTTCTTCTGGCCTAACTCCTCTACCTCATGTAGTGGGAGTTCTCTTGTATTGATTTGGCTAAAATTTGGTAGGAGCACTTGCACTTCCAAATTTCAGGAAAATTGGTTCCCAGAGAGGGCCTGATTGCATGTGTATAGATAGCCAGACAGAACCATAATAAAACATGTCTACACATGAATGTTTTGGTTTTTTTTTTGGGGGGGGGGGGGGGGGAGGGGGGTTTGAGCTGTTGAGTTACTCCTGATCCATTGAACTTCCAGCTAAATTGGGACTAGGGCTGGGACCTGACAGCAGGAGGATGTCATCCACATCTATCTTGGCAATTTTCCCCTATTCTTTGCCAACTTACTTTATTCCTGTCATTACAGCAACAGTCCTTGGCTGGAGGCCATGCACCATGACTACTTCCAGGGCGTCCACTGCATCATGACTGGGACTGGCCATGGGTGTGAATGCTGCTGCTGGAGCATCCACAACCAACCTGGGAATGAAACCCAGATCCCTCTGCATAGCTGTAGGCCAGGGATGCAGGGAAGAAAATGGACCTTCTTATGTTATGAAAAGTAAACTAGCTTTCCCTTTGTAAAGAAAAGGAAGCTGGAGTCAAGTGGCCAACATGACCAATTAAAAAAATTCTGGCCAGTTCTTAAAGCCAGAGTTCTGCCCTTAGACTTGATTCAGTTCCTAACATCTTTCAGTACTTTGTAATTAAACTACAGGCAGGAATGAGAGCTATTACTGGGAATTTACAAACATAGGGCCGTATTTTAAAAGCTCTACGCGTGTAAATCGCCTATTTTATAAAGGCCTGGCGACGCGCGTAAAGCCCCGGCACACGTCTAAGTCCCAGGGCTTGCAAAAAGGGGCGGTCTGGGGTGCAAAAGGTTTGATAAAAGGTTTGGGGGGGTTAGGTTAGGGGGAAAGTTATAAAATCAGGCGCACATGTGTGCGTGCCGGGTAGCGCTCGCATATGTACGCCCGCACGCAGGTCTTAAAATCTACCCCATAATTTCCTAGTGTGTAGACAGATGGACTCAGGACCAGTACCCTGCCAACAGATGGAGATGGAGCAAGCTGACGTCACAATATATATAGTCCTGTAGTGACCCCAATTACTAGTATTCTCTGTCTCTAGCAGATGGTGGACATACATTTTTCTATAGGGATTGCTTTGAGTTTTATGGAAGGAGGTATTTGGAATCTAAATTAAGGAAAAGAAGGCCTCACTCTCCTGCAGAAATACCTAAAGGTCCCTCCCCCATTGGAGAATTCTTGAGGTGATTTCCGTGGTTCCTCAGAGGTGTGCCTTGGTCCGGTAGCTGGTTTTGCCAGTGTGGACTTAGCTGCTTTAGTAAGAACATAAGAAAATGCCATACTGGGTCAGACCAAGGGTCCATCAAGCCCAGCATCCTGTCTCCAACAGTGGCCAATCCAGGCCATAAGAACCTGGCAAGTACCCAAAAACTAAGTCTATTCCATGTTACCATTGCTAATGGCAGTGGCTATTCTCTAAGTGAACTTAATAGCAGGTAATGGACTTCTCCTCCAAGAACTTATCCAATCCTTTTTTAAACACAGCTATATTAACTGCACTAACCACATCCTCTGGCAACAAATTCCAGAGTCTAATTGTGTGTTGAGTAAAAAAGAACTTTCTCCGATTAGTTTTAAATGTGCCCCATGCTAACTTCATGGAGTGCCCCCTAGTTTTTCTACTATCCGAAAGAGTAAATAACTGATTTACATCTACCCGTTCTAGACCTCTCATGATTTTAAACACCTCTATCATATCCCCCCTCAGCCGTCTCTTCTCCAAGCTGAAAAGTCCTAACCTCTTTAGTCTTTCCTCATAGGGGAGTTGTTCCATTCCCCTTATCATTTTGGTAGCCCTTCTCTGTACCTTCTCCATCGCAATTATATCTTTTTTGAGATGCGGCGACCAGAATTGTACACAGTATTCAAGGTGCGGTCTCACCATGGAGCGATACACAGGCATTATGACATTTTCCGTTTTATTCACCATTCCCTTTCTAATAATTCCCAACATTCTGTTTGCTTTTTTGACTGCCGCAGCACACTGTACCGACGATTTCAATGTGTTATCCACTATGACAACAGGATACGGGATGGCTCAATTATGAACTGTAGCTCCTCGAATTCTTCTGTGGACTCAAAGACCCAGGACAGGGCATCAGCTTGACATTCTTCCCGGCTGGTCTGTACCTGAGGGTAAAATTGAAGCGGGTGAAGAACAGGGCCCAACGGGCTTGTCGTGGTTTGAGACGCTGTGCTCTATGCAGATATTCTAAATTCTTGTGGTCTGTGAAGACTGTGAACTGGTGTTGAGCCCCCTCCAGCCATGGGCGTCATTCCTCTAAGGCCACCTTGATGGCCAGGAGCTCCTTATCGCCGATGGCATAATTCCGCTCAGCTGGCGAGAACTGGCGGGAGAGGAAGGCACACGGGCGTAGCTTATGGCCTTCAGAGGCATGACTCAGAACGGCCCCTACTCCCTCCGAGGATGCTTCCACCTCAACAAAAAATGGCCGCTGCGGGTCCGGGTGTCGGAGGCACGGTTGCTGCATGAACGCCTCCTTGAGGCGACGGAAGGTGGTCTTTGATTCCGAAGGCCAATTTTTGGGGTCCTCGCCTTTTCGGGTCAGGGCGGTCATCGGGGCAGCAATGGACGCATAGTGGGGAATGAAGGACCGTTTTATTCACCATTCCCTTTCTAATAATTCCCAACATTCTGTTTGCTTTTTTGACTGCCACAGCACACTGAACCGACGATTTCAATGTGTTAATCCACTATGACGCCTAGATCTCTTTCTTGGGTTGTAGCACCTAATATGGAACCCAACATTGTGTAATTATAGCATGGGTTATTTTCCCTATATGCATCACCTTGCACTTATCCACATTAAATTTCATCTGCCATTTGGATGCCCAATTTTCCAGTCTCACAAGGTCTTCCTGCAATTTATCACAATCTGCTTGTGATTTAACTACTCTGATCAATTTTGTGTCATCTGCAAATTTGATTATCTCACTCGTCGTATTTCTTTCCAGATCATTTATAAACATATTGAAAAGTAAGGGTCCCAATACAGATCCCTGAGGCACTCCACTGTCCACTCCCTTCCACTGGTTGAAAGGCAGCAGGTGCAGGAAGCTGAGCACGGCGGTGACAGAAATTTTCCTCCCCCTGCAGCAGGAGACAGTCTCTGAGCTCAGCCAGGTAAGGCTGAGATACGGTAAGTTAGAGAGAAAAAAAAAAAAAAAGGTATGTACAGAGACTTAGTGGGAGTTTCCTTCTCCTGTCTGGTCTCCAAGCTTGGTGTGTCATTCCGATGTTGGAGGTTGAGGGATGTGAGCAGCCTCTGTAGGCTAGGCCCCACTGTGCCAATGTGGTAGGCTTCAATGGCTTTTCTCGCACTTTCGGAGGCTGCCCTCTACTGGCTTGTTGGCCGGCATATGCATCTTGCTGTGTGTCAAGTTGTGCGCCCAGTTTTTGGGCGCATGGTAAAGCCTTGAAGTTTGAGGGACCACGTTCACAGCCAGTAGGAGGCAATTCACTTCCATCAGCACTCAGGTGGCACTGCGCTCTTGAGTTTTTGTGTGCTCTCATTTGGGGTTGCCTAGGTGTGCGCACGTAAGTCTTGGATGCATAATTTTTGGGCACAGTTGAGTGGCAAGGTATACGCGCACAAGTACTGGATGCATAATTTTGGGGCGCAAAGTTGAGCGCATATATATAAAAAAAAAAAAAAAAAAGCACAAAGCAACTAGATGCATGCCTCTTGCTGCCGCTCAGTGCATTGTTGCCCATGATGGCGCTTGTGGCTCATAAGCCTAAGCACTTTATCCTTGCACTGCCTGTTCTTTTCGGGCGTCTCCTTCCTGGAGTGCCTGCTACTTTGTGCCAGCGCTAGTTGGAGGCTCAGAGTGTCTTGTCTTCCTCTGTTTTTGGCCAAGCCTGGTTCTTCCCAGCTGGATGTTGTCTGGTTAAAGACATCTCAGGTGGGGCACTTGACCTTGGCCTTCCTCTAACTGTTCTTCAGCAGGAGAAGTTCTGTATGTGGTCCTCAGATGCCCCTTGGTCTGGATATTTCTACCTTTTTTCCAGCGCCGCACTGTCCCTCGTGTGGCAGCAGGTCCTCTGGATGGAGCTCAAGCTGGCTCAGAGGATGCTGCTGCTCCTGCCTCTCTTGAGGATGGGAATACTCCTCCCCCCAGACTGGAGTAGTATGTGATGGTTTTTTTCATATAAATTAAGTGCCAGCTCTTTTTTTTTTTTTCACAGACCTTGACGATGCTTGGAGTTCCTGGGGCAGATTCCTTTTCCGAGCCAAGGAGAAATCAGAGTTCGCTTTACGTTGCGTAAAGCCATTCTAGAATTGATTGAGCTTGAGTGCGGTGTCCCAGAAGCTATTTCCAAAGGGGTTGGATTTTGGAAGGCCTATACCCTCTGGATTCAGTGGTGAGAGCACTTCTGTTTTCTGAAGTAGATGCACTTGTGTGTGCAGTCTCCAAGTGCACTACAATTCCCATAAAAAGGGGGAAAAGGAGGATGCTCATGTTAGCAAGATTGAAACTATCGTTGAGCAAGCGTTTGAAGCTGTGGCAGTGACCTTGCGTCGCTTCATGTTGTTCCTTGGTGGCTCGCTCTTGTATACTTCTCTCCCGGGAGGTTGCTGACTCTGGCGTAAATCCTAGCTCTGTTATGGTACCAGCTGCTGCCTTTTTGGCTGATGCAGGCTGTTCTTTGGTCCGCACCTTATCCAGAGGGTGTCTTTGATTGTGGTGGTTGAGAAATTGGTTGGCCGATGCAACCTCCAAGGTTAATCTCACCAACTTGCCTTTTCACGGCTCGATCTTGTTTGATAATGAGTTGGAGAACCTGGCAGGTAAGTGGAGCGAATCTCCAGTTCCTCGTTTGCCAGAGGATAAGAGACAGGTGCAGTGCGTCTTTCTCATGAGAGGTTATGCTACGGGATCCAGGCATTTGCGACAGACGAGGCACAGGCTCGGGTTGTGGATCCTCCTGTGCCTCCTAATGAAGGTTTGCCAACCCACCTTCAGGAACATGAGATAGGGGACCTCTCTCTCTTTTGTCAGAGGGGAGTCAATATAACATCGGACCGGTGAGTCCTGGAGGTGATACGAGAAGGATATGTGCTGGAATTTCTCAGTATTCCTCGGGACATGTTCATGGTGTTCCTTTGCCATTCCCCACAGAAGAAGCAGGCACTGGACTTCATGCTTCAAAGGCTCCTCAAGCTGAGGGCTGTGGTTCTGGTGCCCACGTCTCAAGAAGGAGGGCTCCTTTTGTCCCATCTTGAATCTCAAGATGTCAACCATCATTTGCAGGTGACTCATTTTTGCATGGCAACCTTGCATTCCGTATTAATGGCGGTACAGTCGGGGGAATTTCTGATCTCCTTGGATCTGTCAGAGGCTTACCTTTATATTTCCATCCAACTGGAGCACCAATGCCTTCTATGTTTTGTGGTATGGGAGCGCCATTATCAGTTTTGGGCGCTGCCCTTTGGTCTAGCCACCACTCCCACTGCATTTTTCAAGGTTATGGTGGTCATAATGCTGGTCTTGCAAAGTGACCAAGATCCTGGTGCACACATATTTGGATGACTGGCTTGATTCGGGCCAAGTCTCAGGAAGAGAACCACCTGGTGACACACAAGGCAATCTCATTATTGCGGGAGCTCGGTTGGATGGTGAACCTGACGAAGAGCAATCTTCAGCCATTCCAGTTGTTGGAATATCTGGGGATCTGGTCTGACATGGGACAGGAGAGAGTTTTCCTACCAGAAGTCTGGATTCAGAAATTGATTTCTCAGGTGCATCAGTTGATGAACACCATACGACCGATGGTGTGGTCCTACCTACATGTGCTCTGCTTGAGGGCGTCTACCCTGGAGTGGTGCCGTGGGCAAGGGTGCTTATGTATCCTCTTCAGCACTCTCTGCTATCTCATTGGCATTCTTAGGACGATGCAGTTCGGCTCCACTTGCCGATGAAGGAAATCTGTTCCCACATTCAGTGGTTTGCAGGAGGAGACAAGGAGTCCCCTTGTCCTCTCCGAACTAGTTGGTACTCTCGACAGATGTGTGTCTCCAAGGTTGGGGGGGCTCAATGTCAGAGTTAACGTCCCAAGAGCATTAGAATGCCAAAGAGACCCATTGGAAAATCAATCTCCTGGAAGCCCAGGCGGTACAGTTAGCAGGCTTGCAGTTCAGCCACAGGCTGCAGGATCAAGCGGTTTGTGTGATGGTGGACAGTGTGACGATGGTGACCTATATCAATCATCAGGAAGGAACCAAGAGCAAGCAAGTGTCGTAGGAAATAGACCTGCTTATGGAATGGGTGGAAGGTCATCTGCATTTGCTCTCAGCCTTTCACACTGCAGGAAAAGCCAACGTAAGAGCGGTCTTTCTCAGCAGGGAGAGTCTGCACCCAGGGGAGTGGGTGTTGTCAGCCGAGGCATTTCAGCTGATTGTGGATCACTGGGGCCTTCCGTTCCTACACCTGCTGGCGACTTCTTGAAATGCAAAAGTTCCTCACTTCTACAGTCGCAGGAGAGATCCATGGTCTCTGGGAATAGATGCTCTCATACAGGTCTGGCCAGAAGACAGATTGCGTTATTCATTTCCTCCGTGGCCCTTGCTGGGCAGGATAGTCTGCAAGATCGAAGGCCACAGGGGGCTAGTACTCTTGGTGGTGCCGGACTGGACCAGGCGTTCATGTTATGCAGATTTGCGACAACTCCTGGTGGAGAGCCCCCCTTCGTCTTCCGCCGCACATGAATATGTTACAGCAGGAACTGGTTCTTCATGAGTATCTGACTTGATTCTGTCTTGTGGTTTGGCCCTTAAGAGGGCTCACCTGTTAAAGTGTGGTTATTCCTCTGCGGTGATTGCCACCTTACTCCTCACTCACAAGTTCTCTACTTCTTTGGCTTATGTGTGGGTTTGGAGAGTTTTTGAAGCGTGGTGTCAGGAGTGGAGTGTTCATCCTCATTCAGTTAAGATCACACTCATTCTGGATTTTTTGCAGGATGGGTTGAATAAAGGTTTGGCCCTTAATTCCTTGAAGGTGCAGATTGCGGCTTGCCTGTTTCAGAGGCCTGGTGAATGGTGTTTCATTGTCGTCTCATCCTGATGTAGCCTGTTTTTTTTTTAAGGGAGTGAAGCACCTTTGGCCTCTCTCGTGGAGTTTTAATTTGGTGCTGGATTTTTTGGTGGGCCCTATGTTCCAACTGCTGCGTAGCCTTTTCTTGCAGTTGTTGACCTTGAAAACTGTGTTCTTTGTGGCTATATGTTGAGAGCGTCGGATTTCTGAGCTGCAGGCCTTGATTTTTTGGGAGCCATTCCTTCGGGTGTCTTCTAGGCCTTTACAGATGCGTACTGTGCCATCCTTCTTGCTCAAGGTGGTCTTGAACTTCCACTTGAATCAGTCTGTTTCCTTACCATTCCTGGATAATGTCAGGAATGCGGAGGAGTATCACCTTTGGTGCTTCTTGGATGTCAAGCGACTTATTGTGCAGTATCTGGAGGTTTCTGAACCTTTTCAAAAGACGGATCGCCAGTTTGTTCTCCATGGCAGGAGTACGCAGGGTGCTCCGCTTCGTGGGCTAATGTAGCTCACTGGATTTAGGAGGTAGTCATTGCCAGTATGAAGATACTGGAAAGCTGTTGCCTATACAGGTTCAGGCTCATTCCACTAGGGCTCAGGCAGTGTCATGGGCAGAGGTTAGATTGTTGTCTCCCGTTGATATCTGCCGAGCTGTGAACTGGTCCTCATTACATACTTTCTTCAGGTTTTCTCATCTGGATGTGAGAGCCTGGGAGGATGCAGCCTTTGCATATGTGGTGTTTACTGGACCGTGGGCAGCCTCACACCCTGTTTGGGAGTAGCTTTGGTACATCCCACTGGTCCTGAGTCCATCTGTTTACATGCTGGGAAATGGAGAAATTACTTATCTGATGATGATTTCACTTTCCTTAGTATAGACAGATGGACTCAGCTTCCTGCCCTTGGCTGCCGCATGACAGCGTCCATAGTCCTCCTGTGGGGATACGGATCCCAAGGGCTTACTAGTAAGAATTAATCCAGTCCCTACCTTGGGTACATAAATCTTACATAAGTGTTTTTTTGTTGGTTGAGTACAGTTATGTGCCTGTTTTTAATCGTTTTAATCAAGTTTTTTTGCTAATCCATCCACACTTGCTTTTGAACAGAATACTCGCAGGCTGGGGTCACTGCAGGACTATATATACTGTGACGTCAGCTTGCTCTCTCCATCTGCTGGCAGGGGACCATAAACCCACTGGTCCTGATTCCATCTGTCTATACTAAAGAAAATGAAATTATCAGGTAAGTAATTTCTCCGATCTAGAAAAAACAATTAAATTGTCCTTACTGAACACTTTAAAGTTAATTCTATACAGAAAAGCCATGCAGCGATACCACATGACCCAGGTCAAGAAGTGAGATTCTAGCCAGTCCTAGGTTTTTGACAGTCCCATGCTAATGATGGCTTTCCGAATAACGGTATATAAAACTCTTCAAATAAATAAATAAATAATGCATTATGGTAGCTGCTATGCTAAGTTTAAATACTACAAAGCAGTAGGATATAAATTCAAAATCCATGACCGGTCATTCTCCCTCTTTCACCTAGGTCACTCAGCAGTACTGGCTGTGCAGTACTGTAAAAACTAGCCTAGTAGTCAAATCCACTTTTTAAAATATATCTGAAGCAAGAAACTGGTGAGGGAGTTGGACCATTAGATAACCGAGGGCTTAAAGGGGCTCTTAGGGAAGATAAGGCCATTGCAGAAAGACTAAATTAATTCTTTGCTTCCGTATTTACTAATGAGGATGTTGGGGAGATATCACTTCCAGAGATAGTTTTCAAGGGTGATGAGTCAGACGAACTGAACCAAATCACTGTGAACCTGGAAGATGTAGTAGGCCAGATTGACAAACTAAAGAGTAGTAATTCACCTGCACCGGATGGTATGCATCCTAGAGTACTGAAGGAACTAAAAAATGAAATTTCTGATCTATTAGTTAAAATTTGTAACCTATCATTAAAATCATCCATTGTACCTGAAGACTGGAGGATGGCCAGTGTAACCCCAATATTTAAAAAGGGCTCCAGGGGTGATCCTGGAAACTATAGACCAGTGAGCCTGACTTCAGGACCGGGAAAAATAGTGGAACCTATTCTAGAAATCAAAATTGTAGAGCATATAGAAAGACATAGTTTAATAGAACACAGTCAACATGGATTTACTCAAAGGAAGTGTTGCCTAACAAATCTTTATTTTTTTGAAGGGGTTAATAAACATGTGGATAAAGGTGAACCGGTAGATGTAGTGTATCTTGGATTTTCAGAAGGTGTTTGACAAAGTCCCTAAGAAGAGGCTTCTAAGAAAACTAAAAAGTCATGAGATAGGAGGCGATGTCCTTTTGTGGATTACAAACTGGTTAAAAGACAGGAAACAGAGCAGGATTAAATGGTCAGTGATCTCGGTGGAAAAGGGTAAACAGTGGAGTGCCTCAGGGATCTGTACTTGGACTGGTGCTTTTCAATATATTTATAAATGATCTGGAAAGGAATATGACGAGTGAGGTTATCAAATTTGCGGATGAAACAAAATTATTCAGAGTAGTTAAATCACAAGCGGATTGTGATACATTACAGGAGGACCTTACAAGACTGGAAGATTGGGCATCTAAATGGCAGATGAAATTTAATGTGGACAAGTGCAAGGTGTTGCATATAGGGAAAAATAACCCTTGCCGTAGTTACATGATGTTAGGTTCCATATTAGGAGTTACCACCCAGGAAAAAGATCTAGGCATCATAGTGGATAATACTTTGAAATCATCAGCTCAGTGTCCTGCAGAGTCAAAAAAGCAAACAGAATGTTAGGAAGTATTAGGAAGGGAATGGTTAATAGAACGGAAAATGTCATAATGCCTCTGTATCGCTCCATGGTGAGACTGCACCTTGAATACTGTGTACAATTCTGGTTGCCGCATCTCAAAAAAGATATAGTTGCAATGGAGAAGGTACAGAGAAGGGCAACCAAAATGATAAAGGGGATGGAACAGCTCCCCTATGAGGAAAGGCTGAAGAGGTTAGGGCTATTCAGCTTGGAGAAGAGACTGCTGAGGGGGGGGGGGATATGACAGAGGTCTTTAAGATCATGAGAGATCTTGAACGAGTGGATGAGAATTGGTTATTTACACTTTCGGATAATAGAAGGACTAGGGGGCATTCCATGAAGTTAGCAAGTAGCACATTTAAAACTAAACGGAGAAAATTATTTTTCACTCAACGCACAATAAAGTCCATTAACTGCTATTAATCAAGTTTACTTAGGGAATAGCCACTGCTATTAATTGCATCAGTAGCATGGGATCTTCTTAGTGTTTGGGTAATTGCCAGATTCTTGTGGCCTGGTTTGGCCTCTGTTGGAGACAGGATGCTGGCTTGATAGACCCTTGGTCTGAACCAGCATGGCAATTTCTTATGTTCTTAAGTGTAGTTTAGAAATACAACAGAATGGCTAGTGTATTGCCAGGTAGTAGGATTTACCTTGTTAGTTGTCATAAAGACCATTGCTTCTGTCCCCTTATGAAGCAACATGCAGCAAAACTGATTGTCTGAACCAAGAGTATGATAAATGCTATTGTTTTATTCATTTGTTACTGGTTTTTTACATTCACTGTTTTGTACATCCCCACCAAATCAAAGAGCAGCAGGGGCCATCCCAGTTTTAAGTTGCCTTCAGTATTTGTATCATAAGTACATGCCTATGCCTAAATCTGACCCTGCTTTGTCGATTGTTTGTCTTAAAAATACAAAGGTCCTGATTTTAAAACTAGACCAGAATGCATATGTTTCTCATTGTTCTAAGCAGATTATGTACTTATGAGCATCAGTTTGCATATTTATAAGCAGTAAAAAATGCAAAAGGAAGCTGAGGTCCCTTACGCTCTGTAACAGGGGTGTCCAGCTCTGGTCTTCAAGAACCAAAATAGGTTTGGTTTTCAGGATATCCACAACGAATATGGATGAGAGAGATTGGCATGCACTGTCTTTATAGACTGCAAAAATTTATCATTAGCCCCCCCCCCCCCCCGCGCAGAAAATAGCAGGTGAGACCCCAGCATGCCATGAACGGAGCGAGCGAAGACGAAGGCCCGCGTGTGCCATGGGACGCGCTCCGCTCTCGTGAAGATGAAGGCCCGGGCGTGCTGTTTGTGGGGAAAATGGAAGGCACCCGTATGCCGCGAACGGAGTGTGCTCTGCTTGCAGTGAAGATAAAGGCCCCAGTGAGAGAGAATGTGTGTGTGTATTCTCACTAATCTCATCCCTCACGAAACCTCCATCGACAGACATACCAGATGATAAAGCGGCAAGTAAAGCAGAAGAACTTGCAATTTACTTCAAGAATAAGATCCCAAACCTACTAATGCAGTCCAAGAACAACAACAATTTTACGCCAGTCACACCACATATTACCTTCCCATCACAAAAGACATGCCTGAGAGAATTCGAAATGACTGCCTCTTTAGAGATAGAAAATATCCTAAAAAAAATCAAACCCTTCTCACATCCTCAGGATACCATTCCCATCAATCTCCTCATCTCATGCGCTAAAACCATATCCAAACCCATTGCACAAATCATCAACTGCTCCCTATCCCAAGGGCTAGTCCCAGACTCTCTCAAAATGGCAATCATAAAGCCACTCCTAAAAAAAAACCCAACCTCTCACCAGATATCCCATCCAACTTTCGCCCAATAGCTAATCTACCGTTCATCGCTAAAATCCTAGAACGAGTAGCAAATAAACAACTCACAGAATACTTAATGATAACAACATTCTCTCTCCAGCCCAGTTTGGTTTCCGCCAATCTAGAAGCACAGAAACCCTCCTAATCTCCTTAACAGATTCCATATTACTGAATCTTGAAAAAAGATGTCCTTGTCTACTCATCTTACTAGACCTATCAGCAGCATTTGATACGGTCAATCATAACACATTAATAGATCGACTGTCAGACATTGGAATTAGAGATACAGCTCTCAACTGGTTCAAATCGTTCCTTAAGAACAGACAATATAAAGTCAAGGTCAACAAGGAAGAATCTCAACCAATCACCTTCGACTTGGGAGTCCCTCAGGGATCATCACTCTCACCAACCTTATTCAATATATACCTCCTCCCACTCTGCCAACTCCTGCTCAACCTCAAACTCATCCACTACTTATACGCAGACGATGTACAGATTCTAATCCCCATCACCGAATCTCTCCAAAAAACTCTGGATTTCTGGAACACATGTCAACAAGCCATCAATAACTTACTCACAAGCCTAAATCTTATCCTCAATCAAAACAAAACAGAATACCTACTCATTTCTCAAGATGGAACCTACTCACTTCCCAGCACCAACTTATCCACCCAAATAACTTTGTCACCACAAGTCAGAAATCTAGGAGTTATACTTGATCACCAAATGAATTACAGAGCGCTCATCAATAACATAGTAAAGGACGGATTCTTCAAATTACAAGTCTTAAAAAGACTCAGACCACTACTCCATTTTCAAGATTTCCGATTGGTTCTACAAGCGATCATACTCACAAAAATAGATTACTGCAACTCTCTTCTAGTAGGCCTACCAGCAAACGCCTTAAGACCATTACAGATGTTGCAAACGCTTCGGCAAGGATCCTAACCAAGACCAACAAAAGGAGACCACATCTCACCCATTTTAAAAAGCCTACACTGGCTGCCCGTCAATTTCAGAATACGCTTCAAAAGTGCTCTCATCAATACACAAAGCACTACACAACCTAGCCCCACTCATGCTCAAAACCCCTCTCCAACTCCACACCTCTACTAGACCAGTGAGACATGCCTACCGAAACAATCTCCAGATACCACCAATGAAATCAGCTTTAAGCAAAAGAGCATTCTCCACAGCTGGTCCTAAACTCTGGAATACGCTCCCGCCGGAACTCAAATCAGTGCAATGCCCCATTATTTTCAAAAAAAAGACTTAAAACTTGGCTCTTCCACCAAGCTTTTCCATAACATCAGACAGCACAAGCTTCTCTGCCAAGGTCCCCCTTTAAATCATTTTCAATCAAACCATAAGAGAATCTATATAAGAACATCAGTTGTTGTCAACAACCTATAAGAGAACTATACAAGAACTAGACAAGTTCAATTCTAAAAACTCTTTGAACCCCTATTCAATACCCATAGAACAACACAAAGAATTCCATAGAACATCACAAAGAATTCCCCAAAGAATTCTTCAACTTTAACGCCTTGGCAGCCCAAAAGTACAACATGCAATTCCCAACCTCCTGACAGTCTTAAAAGCTATACACAACCCCACACAGAAGTTATCTGCCTCTGCCTATATTAGGCTATGTATATTGTATTTCTTTGTTTAACCCCATATATTCATTTCCAAGTTATTCTTCCTGTTCTCTGTAAGACATTTGCTTGTCACTGTTATTGTTCAAAATGTAAACCGAATTGATCAGTAATTCTGTTATTGGAAAGTCGGTATAGAAAAGTTCTAAATAAAAATAAATAAATAAATATATATGAGTGAGAGGAGAGGGAGAGGGGTGTGAGAAAGGAGAGGGGGTGTGAGGGGGGGGTATGGTGGAGGAGAGGGTGAGAGAGAGCATGGGAGGTAAGAGAGCGGGGGGGGGGGGAGATGCTTGAGTGTGGGTTTCAGAGAGAGGAAGCCCATATGAGGAGATTGTGAAGGAGTGTGTATATGTGGGAGAGATTGGGAGCTCGTGTGTATGTAAGGGTGCTAGCCTGTGAAGGGATTGTGAATGTGTGAGACAGAGCCTGTGTGAAGGGGTGCGTGAGAGAGAGTCATAGGTAGCCTGTGTGAGGATGTATGTGTGAGAGAGAAAGGGAGTGTGTATGGGTGTGTATGCAAGAGAGAGAGCCCTGTATGAGGGTATGTGTGTGTGAGGGAGTGAGAGAGCCTGTATGAGGGTGTGTATATGTGTACTAGAGAGAGGGAGCATGTGTGTGAGAGAGGGATGGACAGAGGGAGCCTATGTGAGGGGCAGTACTGAGAACGTGCCGGGCCTTTTGAAAATAGAACCGGCACGCGTAACCCTTTGAAAATCCTGCCCTTTAAGATTTTGTGTGCAGAATTTTAAATTTTTTTGCTCAGAATTCCCCCAGGAGTATATCATGCACATTCATTATGGGAGCCCTGAAAAATCAGGCCTATTTGTGGTTACCCCTACCCTGTAAACATTTTATACTTTTGATCCTTGGAGGATCCAAGATGGCGTCGTAGAGCTGTCTGTGGGAGTCTTGGCGTTTTTTTGTGGGCGTGAATGCCGCATACAGCCCGGAAGTGTCGGGCGAAGGAGAGGGCTGATCCCGCAGTCCTCTCGGGAACCCCTATTTCGGGCCCTATGGACGCCCATGTTCAGTGAGCGAGATCGGAGGCGTTGTTCTTGGGGGAGGCGGCAGGAGGAGAGCTACCGGCCTCTCCCCCGGACCTATCAACATCTTTATCCCCGATCTTTAGGGCTCCACCGGCAAACCCGGCAGCCTTCAGAGCTCGGGGTGAGCCGACGGCGGGGGCGATAGCTGAGGATGCAGATGTTCCCCCGACTTCGTGCGGGGTTGGAACACCCTGTAAAGCCTGGAGGAGAGGCTGGAGATGGTCCCAACGTGGGTAGTGCCGGCTCATCCATGGAAGGAGGAAAGCAGAAACAGCCTGAACAAGTAATTACTATGGATTTGAATCCACTAAGTAAGTTTGCTGTGCCTACTCTGGTAAGACCAAGTTTAATTACTTTGGACACGATTTGGGAAGCTGTTGTGAATTTGGGAACCTCCATGGCAACGCAGTTTAATCCGATAGTGGATAAAGTTAATAATATTGAAGATAGAGCTGTCATGTTGGAGAACTCAAAAATTTCCCTCTGCAAAGAAATTGAGGATTTAAAACAAGATATAAAAAAAATTGAATCCTATCTAGGATATCTGTATAAAGGAGAATCAACAGCTTCAAGCTAAAACTGAAAATGTGGAGGAGGGTCACGTGATGTGGTAGCGGGGAGGACGTGGATCTCCTCAGCTCCCGCTTGACCTCGCAAATCGCGGCATAAATCGCGCGTTCGGAGGGGCCCCGCTCGGTTTTTTTTGGGGCTGGGAAACACGCCTATGTCCGTGGCCAGGACCCGGGCTCGTCTGGCGCCGTCGGTGACTGCAAAGCCGGCGAAAAAAGACCGCGGAAAACCGAAGGACCGAGACGACAAGATGGCGGAGGCGGCGGATCGGGACTCCCCCTCCCCCCCCCGCGGCCTCATTGACTATTGCGGACATTAAAGCAGCGATGAGAGAGGCCCTGGAAGAAAAGTGGTCGGTGCTCACGGCACAGCTGGGTGAGGTGCGTGACTCGCTGGCCGCGCTGCCGCCGCGGCTGGATGTGGCAGAGAGCAGGATCTCAGGGTTAGAAGACGCTGGGGGTGAAATGTCCCGCAAGATGGCGGCGCAGGCCAGTGATTTGAAGGCCCTGCAAATTAAAGTTGAGGACCTTGAAAATCGTGCGAGGCGCGACAATTTACGCTTCTTGGGCTTCCCGGAGGACATTGAGGAGCGGACCCTGTGTGGCCTTTTGGAGACCTGGCTGCCAGAAGCTCTCTCTCTGCCCCACCTGCAAGGTAAACTGGTCGTGGAGCGGGCACATCGGCTGGGCGCGAAACGCACGCCTCTAACTCGCCCGAGGCTTGTAATAGCGAAAATATTGAATTCAGCACACAAAAATGAGATATGGCGAGCGTCCCGGGCGAAACGTGACCTAAGCTACCAGACCCATGCTGTTCGCATATTCCAAGACTTTTCTACTTCGGTCTCGGAGGCACGTAAGGGCTTCTCTCCTATCTGCTCCACGCTTCATAATAAGGGGGTGAAATTTGCCTTGCTCTTCCCGGCGCGGCTTCGTATTTGGCACGCAGAACGAGCACATGTTTTTGATTCTGTGGAACTAGCACAGGCCTTTGTCAACACCCTGCCGCCCTGATTGTGCTGGTATTTTCCCCAGGAGTTTGGTCTGTGTTTTGCCACTAATTGCGGTCACCATTTTTGGTGGGGATGACTCACGTTGGAGTTCCTGGTTTTTTTCTCTCTTCTCCCGTTCTACACAGCTCTCACGAGTGCAGCTGTATTGCTTACTGTGGATATGGACCTTGCCTTCTTTGGATTCTTTCGTTAAGGTCCTTGGTTCACTTTTTGGGTCCCTTGAAGGCTGCTTCTTTGTTGGCCACCCATACTGTTCTCCAGCTCTTCAGCCGTCCTGCACATGTTTTTTTTCCAGAGTTCTTCCTGGCGCGTTTGCCTGGCAGTTTTAGGCTGGCGGTTTTTTTTACGCCAGGCCTTTTGTGGGTTTGCCGGTTGTGTGTTTCGTTTGATGTTTACTTCACCTTTACTTTTCTGGCCTTCCACGCACCTTGGATGAGTATCCTGGTTTTTTTTTGGATGATGCTTTCAAATGGACTTTTTGGTTGGCACTTGGGACTTGCCCAAAGGGCAGCAGTGTTAACTCCCTTGTTTGCACTGTCTTTCTAGGACTTGGCCTGGGCGCTTAGCCAGGGAGAACGGATCCAGTGCTTGCTGGGTCAATTCGGACTTGGACGGGTACTGCCACGTGTGCTGAGTGTGTGTATATGGAGGGGGAGAGGGATGGGGGAGGTTAGGTTTATTGTTACAGAAGTGGGTAGATATATCCACACTGGTTGAATGCTTTAGCGCACTTTCTGAATGGTTTTCATAGAGGTTTAGGTGGGGACACTTCGTGTCCGGACCCTTATCCTTCAGTGGGAAGGACTGGGTGGTATAGGTGGAAGAAGGGGTTTGGAGGGTAGTCAGTTTAACTGGGAAAAGGGGGGGAGGGGGAAGGGGGGCGGGTGGGGGGGTTGGTGGGGGGCGGTAGGGGGGGGAATGGGGGCTTGGGGGGGGGGAATGGGGATTTGAGGACATGAATTGCGTTGTTACTCCTTGATCTTTCTCTTTCTGTCTGTATGACCTGGGGGAAAGTTTCACTGGGGGGGGGCTTTAGCTGGGAGAGCGCCCTCTGGGGGAATGTGAACTCGCCCGGTATCAGGTTTTTCTTACTAGTATGCTCTGAGTAATCCCACTAGACTTACCTCATGGAATGTATGCGGGATACAAACACCTATTAAACGCTCCAAGATACTTACCCTTTTAAAACGTCAATCGGCCCAAATTGTTTACTTACAAGAGACACACCTCACTAAGGAAGAACATGTCAAATTAAAGCGTGATTGGGTGGGGGAGGTACACTTCGCCTCTGGCACTACCAAATCAGCAGGGGTCGCAATACTGCTTCACAAGAATTTACCCATCAAGGTTAAGCGAGAAATTGCTGATCCACATGGTCGCTTTCTAATTTTGGAAGCGGAACTTTACCATCGCACGGTTATACTGTGTAATGTGTATGCTCCTAATGTTTACAATCCTAGTTTTTTCAGGCAACTGTACACTCTCCTGCTTCCTAACTTGAATGATTTCTATTGTTGGGCGGGGATTTCAATACGATCCGTGATGTAGACCTGGATACCTCTCGGTTGGGTGGGGGTAGGGCGAGGGAGGGGCGGGGTCCTCAGATGCTGGAGGACTCTCTGCACTTGATAGACGCTTGGCGCACGCTCCACCCCTTAGAGAAGGACTTTACACACCCTCTCTCGCGCGCATGATACCCTTTCCCGATTGGATTATTTCTTAGTTAGTCAGAGTGGGATGTCCCTGGTTCAGGCTGCCGCCATTGGGAAACATTGTGATCTCCGATCATGCTCCGGTGTGGCTCGACGTTTGGTTTGCGCCCCCGCAACCCTTTACTCGACAATGGCGTTATCCGTATTTTTGGCAAACGATGTGAAATTTCGGGACTACTTGAGAGGGAAGTGGGAGACTTATGCGTCTTTGAATCAGGAGCATGCTTCACAACCTGTGTTGTACTGGGATGCGGCTAAAGCGGTCTTACGCGGGGACATTATTTCGTATGTTTCTCACCATCGTAGGATGCTTGACAAACGCATTCTGTTTTTAAATGCTCAGTTGAGTAAGGCTAGGCGCCACTTGGTGAGTTGCCCGTCGGCGGCTGCTAGAACGTTGTATAGGTCCTGGCCCAAATGGAGCTAAATTCTTTGTTGCATCAGCGGGGGAAAAAGAGCCTTCTCTATTATAAATTTTCAGCTCTATCAGTATAGTAACAAGGTGGGAACGCATGATGGCTATTTGCTTCGGTCTACCCGCGCTTGTAGGACAATCCCGGCGCTACGGACTTCCCTCTAAGCAGGTGGTTGCGGACACTCCCTCTATTTACGGGGCTTCCGGGATTAGTATGCGACCCTATATACGTCTTCCGCGGGACCAGGAGACCATGGTGAGCACTTTCCGCGCCAGGGTTGCTCTTTCTACTTTGACGAGCGACCAGCTTGACCAGTTGAATAGACCCTTGTCGGAGCCGGAGGTGAGTCGAGTTATTCGTCAGCTTAAACCTTTGAAGGCCCCTGGCCCCGATGGGTTACATCGGAATTTTATCAGTTGTTGGCGGATAAGCTAGTGCCATTCTTTAACCGCGGCATATACAACGTTGATCGATCTCGGTTCCTTCCCCTCGCGAGATAACATTGCATTGATTACTCTCATTCCCAAGGGGGGGCGGGATTTATTGGAGCCGGGCTCCTATCGCCCGATATCGTTATTGGATGTGGATCATAAGATTTTAGCGAAGGTGATGGCGGAGCGTCTGGCGCCTATACTTCCCACGTTGGTGGGGGATCATCAGGTGGGGTTTGTGCGGGGGCGCTATGCATTGGCTAACGTACGCCGCGTCTTGACGGCGATGACTATTTGCCGGGCCCTGGAGCAACCTCATCTGGTAATCAGTTTCGACGCGGAAAAGGCTTTCGAACCGCGTGGAGTGGCGATATATGTTCTCCTTGTTGGAAGATATGAGATTACCGGTTTATTTTTGCAGGCGGTGGCGCTTATTGTACTCTGATCCTCGGTGCGGTGATCTTGGCCAATGGGGCGCGATCCGAGCCCTTTGAGATAACCCGAGGCACTAGACAGGGGTGCCCCTTATCGCCTCTGCTCTTCATCTTACAGTTAGAACCGCTGTGTTGGCGATGGAAGATAGCCGTGAGATACGGGGCGTTCGGTTGGGGGAGTGTATCTTTAAGGTTGTCGCCTTTGCGGATGACCTCTTGGTACTGGTGACTGACCCGCAGGCCTCCCTACCCCCCTTTGCTGGCGCCTGGTGTGGGAGTTTGGGGTGTTCTCGGGATTGAAGTTGAATGAAGCTAAGTCCTCGGCAATGCTTTATCCGCCGGAATTGCGAGCGGCCTGGCCGGATACTTTCGCCTTGCATTGGGTGGAAGATTCCCTGCCCTACTTGGGGATTCCGTCTCCCGGCAGACCCGCCCTCTTGTACCGGACAAAATATCCCTGATAGGCTTAAATATACCCAAGATTGTTTTGGCTCGGTGGATGAATTTGCCCCTTTCGTTGAGTGGGCGGGGTCAATTTATTCAAATGGTCGTTTTACCTCAATGGCTTTACTTGTTTCAGACTTTACCGATTTTGTTACGCTCGACTGACGCTTGGCGATTGGAAGGTGGTTTGCGGCGCTTTCTTTGGCGCGGTGGAAAATCGCAGGTTCCCCTGAAATGGTTGCAGTCGCGGTGGGGGCGGGGTGGATTGGGAGTCCCCAATTTGTTAGATTATAACTTGGCCAGTCTGTTCCGGACCATCAGAGATTGGTTGCTAGGCTCTTCTGAATTCTATGTTTCCCCATTGTCGGTTGACAGGTCATTGATGGCGCCTTATGACCCTGCGTGCATGCTTCAAGTCCCCTCTAGTAAGCTCCCTTCTGTGTTGCGTACCACTAGCTTGTTACGCCCCTTCCGCCAGGGGTGGCGGAGACTGCTCAAGTTGTTGCGACAGCCAGCCCAATGCGCCAGCCTTTTGCCAGTGCGAGGGAATGTGGACTTTACCCCGGGCTACCAGTCTGCTAGCTTCTTGCTCTGGGAATCCAAGGGGATCACTCGCCTGGGCCACTTGCTAAATACGGAGGGAGTGTTCATGTCCCTTGAGGAACTGGGAGAATTATATGGGTTGAGAGCCACGCAGGTTTTTTCCTACCTCCAGATTCGACACTATCTTCGAGCGATCCCGGAAGCCTACAAGGCGCCCACTATGGTCCATGCTTTAGATGGGGTGTTTCACTTTGGGAAGTCCAGGGTCCCATCTTTATCCCTGTATTATCGGGAGATCCGTAGACTACGGGAGGAGGATCACCTAGATGTCTTGGTCTCCCGTGGAACCAGATGGGGTCTTTATTGTGAATAAATGTATACTGCGGGCTGGATTTCGCCGGGCAGCAAGGAGCTCGAAACAATTCTTATTATAGAGGAGATGCAGTTTAAGTTTTTAGTAGGGCTTATCTGGCACCCAATGTGGCTTGTCATTTTGGCGCTGATATTACCAAGAGGCTGCCAGAGATGTGGAGTGGCCGTGAGCACTCTGTCCCCTGCTTTTGGTCCTGTCCCCAGTGCAAGAGGGTTTGGAGACGGGTGGGGGAATATCTGGCGGACCTGCTAGATGTGAGCCTTTCCGGTGACGCCCCACTGGATGCTTTTTGGCTGTGTGTCCCCGGTTCGTGTTCGAGATCCTGGCTCAAGAATGTTTATTACTGAAGGCTTGCCTTGTAGGTAAGAATTACTTCTAGCTGGTTGGCGTTCCACAACGGATAGCCCGTCCTTTTGGGCCTGGAGGAATGGCCCTCCATTTTATGATGACCATGGAACATCTGGCGGCCCGGACTTCCCCCACGCAACGACGACGATATTTCTAGTTCATTGGCAACCATACATTCAATCTCTCCCAGCATCGTGCCCGAAGTTATGTGCTCAATGATTAAGAGCAAATTCATGTGTGTTCCCCTTGCTTTGATCTTTCTCAAGGAGTGACTCTACTGTATATTGGTGCAATCATGGTTACTTTGGGGCGGGGGGAGGGAGGGAGGGAGGGAAGCTGACGGGTTTACCAGCCATGTATGGTGTTATGTCCGGAGGAGAGCAGGACTCACTCTTCTCTGGTGATTGTATTGTTTCATGTTGAAAATTCAATAAAAACCGTTTAAACATAAACTGAAAATGTGGAGAATGTAATATGAGGGAAGAATCTTCGTTTTATCAATTTTCCTAAGCTCCCACACATACTGTCGAAGGATATGTTCAGAAAATCTCTCTTAGAAATTCTCAAAGTTCCAGAGGCGGCTATACCACCATTATCTAAGTCATATTACTTGCCTCCATTCAAGAAGCAAGAATCTCAAGAGAAGCAAGATGGAGTTCAGGAGATGGATTACTTAATTCCTAATCTGGATATATCCCAGTTACTGGAATCATCTGACAGTGAACTGGTGCAGGCGGCCACTATGGTGGTCACCTTTGCACTAGAACCTGATCGTGACGGGGTTCTGAGGCTATTTTTTAAACGTCGTACCGAAGTATTTTCCCACTTAAATGTTAGAGTTTACCCAGATGTTACTAAACAAACGCAAAAGAGGAGACAACAATTTCTTCTTTTGAGACTCAGAGTTTTGCCGATAGGGGCCTCGTTTGTCTTGAAATATCCCTGCAAATGAAATGTAAAATATAAGGGTCTTTTATATGTTTTTTTTCTCTCCTTCTCAACGAACGTTTTGCCTGACAAAATTAATTGCGCAAAGTAGTGGGAATTGATATTCAAGTTTTGTTCTGCCTCTTGTACGATGAGTGCCTTATAAAATATAGTATACTTGCTGTTTAAATACTGCTCTTTCCTTAAGTCGGGCCGGTGTGTGCCTCGCAGATTTTAAAAAGCGCAAGAGTATGCGTGTCTCCCAGTACACGCACAAAATAATTTTTGCAAAAAGAGTTGTGGTCTGGGTGGGGCATGGGCATTTCTAGATTCCTCAATGAAGTGCGCTGGGGTTTGCTACCGTGTTGCTTCTGCTATGGATGGCGTGTAAGGCCTGAAACAAAAAAAACTAAAGAGGTTAGCAGGGTTTTTAAGGTTGGGATAATGGTAAAAGGTAGGCTATTTCACTAGGGGGATTAGGAAGTCCTTCCCTTTATCTGGGCAAACTTGAGGAAACTTGTGTCGGTGCGCGTGTCTACCAAAATCCCACCACTTACGCGGTAGAATTGACATTTACGCGCACATCAGTGCATCCATATAAAACTGTCCGCTCATGTACACGTGACAGCCTATTTTATACTTTTGTGTGCATATACCCACGTATGTTATAATATGGCTGCATTCTTTGGCGTGAGCAGGCCTATGCGTGTACACGTGTGGCTGTTTCAGAGTTACCATTTAAGGCTTTTTTTCCCCACTCTATGTCTATGGGAAGAAAGCTTTAGTGAATCAGGCCCTAAGTTTGTACTTGAGACAATAGAGGTGAAGTGACTTGCTGAAGGTCACAAGGAACAGTGGTAGGATTTGAACTTTGGTTTCCTTGGGTCAGAGCCTGCTGCTCTAATCTAACCACTAAATTACTCCTCTACTCAATTTATCAGATTGACTAATACAGCAATCGCTGAATATTTTTATTGTGCTTTAGTTGTGTGCCTTAGCTGAATACACAAACACTATTCTTAAAAGGAAAAAGGCGCCTAAGAGTTAATACTTCATGCTCAGCAATGTTTAAATTTAAAATTTCAGATTTTGAAAAAATGTACTTTTAGGCCCAAACTTCGCTGAAGAATCTAATTCCTTGATAACTCCCTGCAATGTGTTATAAGGGGGCTGTTTAATGTAAGCAAGAGGTCATCTGCGAAAAGGGAGATTTAAATTGGTGGCCCCCTAAATGGACTCCTGCTATTTTGGATGAAGAGAGATTCGGAGTAGTAAAGGGCTCTAGAAATAATGTAAATAGCAGTGGAGACAAGGGGCATCCTTGCCATCGTGCCCCTCCCTATAGTGAACGGGTCCCCATAGCTGCCATTTATCTTTACTCGAGCTAAAGGATGTTCATAGAGCTTCATTAACCACCGTAAGAAGAAGAGACCAAAGCCCATTTTACCAAGAGTTTTGAATAAGAAGGACCAGTGGACCAAATCAAATGCTTTCTCAGCGGCAATAGATAATAAAACCGAAGGTATATGTTTGCGTTGAACCAACCAAACAATATCAATTATCTTTCTGACATGGTCTGCTGCCATCGTCCCAGGAACAAAAGCCACGTGATCTGGGTGGACCAGGTTTGGTAGGATCCCATTTAATCTCTCAGCTAAAACCCATACCAGAATCTTTAATTCCAGGTTTATCAGTGAGATTGGTCAATAGAATCCGCATAGTATGGGGTCCCTCCCTGGTTTTGCTAATACTGAAATGCCTACGATATTAGAATTCTTAGCAAGTGAATCGTTCTCCCGAAGGGAATTAAACATTTCAGCCAGAGGAGCTGCTATTATATGTGAGTAATTGCTATAATATGCGCTAGAGAAACCATCCAGAGCTTTCCCCGATTTCAACTGTTTGATTGCCTTAAGAAACTTCTAATACAGTAATAGGACTGTCCAAATGTTGCCGCCTCTTCTGTGGTAATCCTCGGGCAAGTGATCTTTTCCAAGTATTCATTTATCTTTGAATCCTGAATGATACATCTTTTTATAAAGATTGGTGTGTGCTTGATTGGGGGAAGGGTGTTACATACACTCTACCTTACTCTCCTGTAACACAGCCACACCTAGACTCACTGTAATACATACACTCTCATTCTCTCTGTCAGTCACACACATACATACACACTCTCTCTCCCTTGCTTTTAGACACTCTGACATATACTTCTGACACAGATATAAACACACTCATTGACTAACACAGACCCACACTTTTAGACACTGAGACACATGCTCACTTTGATAGACAAACTTAGGTAGACACTGTAAGCCCTTTGGGGGGGGGGGGGGGGGGTCAGGGAAAAATCTACAGGCTGATACTGTAAAGTGCACTCAGCTGAGCGCACTGTTTTACCCACAGTTGGACGCGCGTCCACTACTTATAGAGTACGGGGTTTTGAGTGACGAAAATGCGCCTCTAACCCCCCACGGCACTAATAGCGCTCATCACATACAAGTGCATGTTGATGAGGCTATTAGTAATTCACCCAGGATACTGAAAAAAAAAATGTGCAGATGATCCAAGTTGTCCGAAAAAATGTACAGAAAAGCAGAAAATACTGCTTCTTAGAGATGTGAATCGTGTGCCCGATTGTCTTAACGATCGGGTTCGGCTGGAGGGAGAAAAAATCTGATCGCTGGAGATGTGAATCGGAATCGGTTCCGATTCACATCGTTAATTTTTTTTTAAGTGAGGCCCGACCCTTTAAAATTGACCCCTTACCTTCCCCACCCCCCCGAACCCCCCCAAAACTTTTTACGAGTACCTGGTGGTCCAGTGGGGGCATGGGGACCGATCTCCCGCTCTTGGGCCATCGGTGCCATTGCGGTGGCCATCTTTAAAGATGGCGCCTGCCAGCCAGTGCTCCTACCATGTGACAGGGGCCGGCCAATGGCACGGATACCCTGTCACATGGTAAGGGCAAAGGGCCATCGGCGCCATCTTTATGAGTGGTAGCCGACGGCCCGAGAACGGGAGATCGCTCCCGGGACCACCACTAGCGCACCAGGTAATTTAAAAATGTTTTGGGGGGATCGGGAGGGTGGGAGAAGCTAAGGGGTCATCTTTAAAGGGTCGGGTGGGTTTTTTTTTAATCTGGCCATCGGCGCCATTTTTGAGTGGCAGCCAAAATGGCGCCAATGGCCCGAGAGCGGGAGATCGGTCCCCACGCCCCCACTGGACCACCAGGTACTCGTAAAAGTTTTGGGGGGTTCGGGGGGGGTGGGGGAAGGTAAGGGATTAGTTTTATAGGCTCGGGGTGGGTTTAGGGATTGTTTTGGTGTGCCGGTTTTCCCGCCCTCCCCCCAAATAACTCCCGTTAGTGGACACTAACGGGAGTAATGATTTTTCACGATAAATCATGAAAATTTCTATTGTATCGCCCACTCTACCGATTTTTGACGATTTAAAAAATATCGGACGATTTTTTTAAATCGTCAAAAAACGATTCACATCCCTGTATACCATCTGACTTAATATCCTAGCAATATTAAGTTGCCAGGATATTAAGTTGGAAGAACCAAAAATGTTTAAAAAAAAATTAAAAGAACAATGTGCTGGCTGGTCAGGTGAGGAAAATGGATGATAAATTTTACTGGGTGTACCTTCATACGATGCTGTAAAAAAATACGGCTATCGTGACTGTGAAGCCTATGTGTAGGCTTTAAAAATCATTAGGTACCCCAGTGTTGGAATGCAAACTTTTGTAGTGCTCACTGTCCACTGTGCAATTGTTGCTGAAATGATCACGTGGATACTGTTGCAATATTCACTTATCTCAAAATTGTAGTCGGTCTTGCCTCAGCCGACATCCTGATGTTTCGGAGGACATCCTGATGTTTCGGAGGCTGGCTCCTTCTTCAAGGGCTGGATATGCGCAAGAGAGACCGGTATTCCAGTGAAACATTAGATGTTGTGACAGTGAATTTGATTACTGTGCCAGCAATGTTCAACTTGTTAAGTTTGTTTAGCGGTCTGTGAAGCTCCGTGAAAAACAAGCGGCTGCTCCCACGACTCTGTGCTGTGCCAGCACAGAGTCGTGGGCCTGCACAGAGGAGGCAGCAGAATGGGCTTCAGTGCCAGTAGCAGCAATCAGCGCCTCCACAATAGCCACGCAGCAGCAGAGGAATGAGAGAGGTTCCGAGGTTGCTGGCAAAAGAAAGAGAGGGGGTCTGCCTTTAGTGTGTGCATGTGTATGAATGGGAGTCTGCCTGGGGGTGTATGTGGTGTGAATCCATGGGTGCCTGCCTGAGGGTGTGTCTGTGTATGAGAATGAATGAATGTCTTCCTGGGGTTTGTATGTGTGAGAATAGGTGCCTGCCTGTGTGTTGTGTATGTGTGTGTGAGAATGAATTGGTGCCTGCCTGGGAGTCTGTGTGTGTGAGAATGAATGTGGCATTGCTTGGGGGGGGGGGGGAGGGAGGGAGTGATGTGAAAATGAATGGGAGCCTGTCTGGGGGTCAGTGTGTGTGTGTGTGTGTGTTTGTGTGTGTGTGTGTGTGAGAATGACTGGGAGCTTGCCTGGGTGTGTGTGTTTGTGTGTATGTGAGGGAGCCAGTGAGAGCATGAGTGTGTATGAGAAAATCCAGGAGAGTAAGAGTTTGTGTGTGGGGTGTGTGTGGAGGGGGAGAGAGTATCTTAGAGCCTGAGAGTGTGTCAGTGTCTGTGAGAGCGAGAGGTTATGGTGGGTATAAGAGTATGAATGCATATGTTTGTGACAGTGTATGTGTGAGAGAGAATGGACATGTGAGTATGTGTGTGAGAGAGAGGATAACCTCCTAATCCTCGACAATATCAGGGTGACTGGAAATCAAGAGCTCCCACGTATGGACAGCAGGGGCTTTTTAAAATCCATATTAGTTTTAATTATTGGGTGTTATTTGATATATGTGCTGTTTTGAAATATTTTATTGGTGTTGGGAAATTGTAAAAAATGTATATGATTTTAATTAATAGAAATTCTATTTATCATTAGTTTTAAAATATTCTTTTATTAGTATGGCTTTACTATTATAACTGATGCTTTATGTTTCTTCATTTTATTTGTTTTATGAGGAATGGTAGTTCTGTTTTTCCAGTGTTAATACACAGAGTCTGGCTTCTTGGGGCTTCCATTTCAGTTTTTGTCTAATTTGTGCTCCTTTATTTTGTATTCTGTATTTGGTGAGGGTCTGTCTCTGCTCTGTGTGTGTGACCATGATGAGAAATTCTGCTAGCATGTAGTGTCTGTACAGGGATCTTTAGCAATTGGGTTTGTTTCGTTTCCTCAGTAGGTGGTGTATTGGTATTCTAGGGCCCAGTGTAATATTTACCCTTGCTTTTTCACAGGTAGGGTTATTGTTGTTTATAGTAGTTTTACTAGGAGTGTGAAACTGGCCCGCTCTTTAAAATTACGCAGAAGACCCTTTGGACTTTTTTATTATTTTTTTTTTATAACCAATTTTAAAGCAGGATCCATGCTATAGAGGTGGGTGTGGTAAAGAAATGTCATTTTGGCACCCCCACCCCCCAATTCTTCTGTCTAGAGATGCCACTGATTTTCTGAGACCTTAAGCATTAGTACAAGAAGGATTAAGGGGAGGGGACACTGGAGAGGCACACAAATGCATTAGCCCCCGGGCGCCGGAGACCCTTGGTGCGCCACTGGGTGTGAGCCATATGGGGCCGCAAGCGGCGGCAAAGAGGAGTGGAGATTTGGCAGGGCCGCGAGCAGTGCCCAACCTACTCGCGACCCGGAAAACCACATAATCGGCGGGCGTGATCGAGAATGAGGTAGGAGTTGGGGCTGAGACCAGGGGGTGGTGGCATGACTGGGAGGGGTGGATGAGCAAGGGAGAAGGTTAGCCTAATCCCCTTGCACCGGCCCTGATAGGGGCCAATGCAATACAGTGCGCAGCGGCTAGCGCACAGTTTAACATGGGACTGGACGTGTGTTTTGGACATGCGTCCATAACCACCGATGCAATACGGGGATTAGCGCGTCCAAATCACTGCATAGCTAATAGTGCTCATCACATGTAAATTCCATGTAGATGAGGCTATTAGCTAATCCTTGCGATGCAAAAAATTTCCCACTCAGCCAATGCACCCATTGCAACGTTATGCTCAAGGGCGCATTGCAAAAAAAGAAAAATCCTGCTCTCTGTGAATTCCTTCTAATAGTATTTATTTTATTTATTTATGTAGAAGTGTTTATATACCACTTTTACAAAATATAAATTTAATCAAAACGGTTTACAATAGTATTAAACATCCATAATAGAACGAGGGAAAGGGAATGGTGAATAAAACGGAAAATGTCATAATGCCTCTGTATCGCTCCATGGTGAGACCACACCTTGAATACTGTGTACAATTCTGGTCGCCGCATCTCAAAAAAGATATAATTGCGATGGAGAAGGTACAGAGAAGGGCGACCAAAATGATAAGGGGAATGGAACAGCTTCCCTACGAGGAAAGACTAAAGAGGTTAGGACTTTTCAGCTTGGAGAAGAGACGGCTGAGGGGGGGATGTGATAGAGGTGTTTAAAATCATGAGAGGTCTAGAACGGGTAGATGTGAATCGGTTATTTACTCTTTTAGATAATAGAAAGACTAGGGGGCACTCCATGAAGTTAGCATGGGGCACATTTAAAACTAATCGGAGAAAGTTCTTTTTTACTCAACGCACAATTAAACTCTGGAATTTGTTACCAGGGGATGTGGTCAGTGCAGTTAGTATAGCTGTGTTTAAAAAAGGATTGGATAAGTTCTTGGAGGAGACGTCCATTACCTGCTATTAAGTTCACTTAGAGAATAGCCACTGCCATTAGCAACAGTAACATGGAATAGACTTAGTTTTTGGGTACTTGCCAGGTTCTTATGACCTGGATTGGCCACTGTTGGAAACAGGATGCTGGGCTTGATGGACCCTTGGTCTGACCCAGTATGGCATTTTCTTATGTTCTTATGAAATAAAAAACTATAAAATTACAGTAGTGATACTAAGTAGGAGGAATCAAATAAAGCAGATTTAGCTAAAATACGTTTTTGAAAAAAAATTCTGGATGCCTAATAGATACACACAAGATGCACAAGATACACGGGCTGGACGGTGTATGTCCTATGCCAGTAGTGGGAGAAAACGGACGCGCCTAGATTGAGCCTCCTTTTCCGAACCCACACTGTGAACCACCTCTCCTGTGTGCCCAATGCCAAGGAGGCGCTAGGGACGCACACATTTTCCCTAGCGCCTCCTTTTTTTGAGCGACCCCCTAATTTAAATATTGGATCCCGCGGCCAGGAGAGGTTGGCTGTGAGCGTGCTCAACACTGAGCGACCGTTTTCAGCTCCCCCCGAGCCAGCTGGCAAACAACTATCCTATGACATCATTGAGTAACGTTCTTATGCTTGCTGCCAGCCCGGCACCTACATTCACTCCCGCAGTCCCAGGGGCAATCCCTATGGAAAGGACAGCGGGGAGACCCAATACAAGCACGTGACCTCTCCAGTCCTACGCCTCTTACCTGCCTTCCAGTTCTCCTGCCCCACCCTCCGTTTTCCTATTGGCTGGGTCCTTACACAGTTTAGCTAACGCCTGGGCCCTTTCTGCATGGGATTGGTCTGTGCAAACGAAAACGTGATCGGGAAGCCCAAAGACTCGGGGCGCTGCTTAAACACATTTTTCTGCAGTACTTCTAGTACTGTTTAGTCCTCCCAAGTAGAAAGCCCAATGGAGATTTCAAAATTGTGGGGAAGTCGCCAAATAGAAATTTTAACGAAATTATTATTGCCGCGCTCCAATGTTAACATTCTCCATTGGGTTGATCATAATCACCAAGCTGGCAAAGAGCTTTACCGCGGGCTCGGCTCCTCCCGCTCGAGGGTTGCCAAGGCATCAACTGACGTCACCATAAACAATGGCTGGAGAAATGAGCCGCCGGGCTGGGGCGGATGTTCTCGCAGGCGCTGACTGACCTTTCTGCAGAGCATGGAAGGCGTAAGTTTCTATAAATTAACTTTTCTCGAACTGAGCGGCAGGGTCCTGGGGAAAAAGTACAACTGGCCCTAATTTGCACAGAGAAGACAAGGAAGTCTTCAGTCGCGGTTTCGAGTGATCTGTGGAGTGATACCATCCTCAAATCAATGCCTGACTGCCCTGGAAGGAAAAGTTTCCGTTGTACGTTCCGAAAAAAGAAATGAGCCTATGTGCATTTTGAATTTATTTGAATCTACAAATCAGTTCATAAGAACATAAAATATGCCATACTGGGTCAGACCAATGGTCCATCACGCCCAGTATCCTGTTTCCGACAGTGGCCAAGCCAAGTGACAAGTACCTGGCAAGTACCCAAACATTAAATAACTGGCAACAAGCAGTGGCTATTACATATTGATTAATAGCAGTTTATGGATTTCTCCTCCAGGAACTTATCCAACTCATTTTTAAACCCAGTTCACTAACTGTCTTAACCACACCCTCTGGCAACAAATTCCAGTGCTTAATTGTGCCTTGAGTGAAAAAAAATTTCTCTGATTTTTTTTAAATGTGCTACTTGCTAACTTCATGGAGTATCCCTTAGTTCTTGTATCTGAAAGGGTAAATAACCTGTTCTAGTCCTCTCATGATTTTATACACGTCTATCCTATCCCCTCTCAGCCACCTCTTCTCCAAACTGAACAGCCCTAACTCTTTAGCCTTTTCTCATAGGGGAGCCGTTCCATGTCCTTTATTGTTTTGGTCACTCTTCTCTGTACTTTCTCCAGTACAACTATATCTTTTTTGAGATGCGTTGACCAGAACTGGACACAGTATTCAAAGTGTGGTCTAACCACTGAGCAATACAGAGGCATTATGACGTCTTTCATTTTATTTGCCATTCCCTTCCTAATAATTCCAAACATTCTGTTTGCTTTTTTGACCGGCATAGAACACTGAGTCAAAGATTTCAATGTAATATCAACTATGAATCCCAGATCTTTTACTTGGGTGGTAACTCCTAAAATAAAACCTAATATTGTGTAGCTACAGCATGGGTTATTTTTTTCTATATGCATCACCTTGAACTTCTACACATTAAATTTCATTTACAGTATGGATGCCCAATCTTCCAGCCTCGCAAGGTCCTCCAGCAATTTATCACAATCCGCTTGTGATTTAACTACTCTGAATAATTTTGTGTCATCTGCAAAATTGATCACCTCACTCATAGTACCTCTTTCCAGATCATTTATAAATATATTGAAAAGTGCCTGTCCAAGTACAGATCCCTGAGGCACTCCACTATTTACCCTTTTCTACTGTGAAAACAGACCATTTAATCCTACTCTCTGTTTCCTGTCTTTTAACCAGTTAGTAATCCATGAAAGGACACTGCCTTCTATCCCATGACTTTTTAGTTTTCTTAGAAGCCTCTCATCAGGGACTTTGTCAAATGCTTTCTGAAAATCCAAATACACTACATCTACTGGTTCACCTTTATCCACATGCTTATTCACTCCTTCAAAAAAAAATGTAGCAGATTTGTGAGGCAAGACTTCCCTTGGGTAAATCCATGCTGGCTTGTCCCATTAAATCATGTCTGTCTATATGTTCTGTGATTTTATTCTTTATAATAGTTCCCACAATTTTTCCTGGCACTTAAGTCAGGTTCACCGATGTATAGTTTCCTGGATCACCTCTGGAGCCCTTTTTATATATTGGGGTTATATTGGCCACCTTCCAGTCTTCAGGTAGAATGGATGATTTTAATGATAGGTTACTAATTACTTGCAGTAGATCTGACATTTCATTTTTGAGTTCTTTCAGAACCCTGGAATGCATACCATCCAGTTCAGGTGATTTGCTAATCTTCAGTTTGTCAATCTGACCTACCACATCTTCCAGTTTCACCGTGATTTGGGTCTGTTCATCTGAATCATCACCCTTGAAAACCATCTCTGAAATGGGTGTCCCCCAACATATTCTTCAGTAAACACTAAAGCAAAGAATTTATTTAGTTTCTACGCAATGGCCTTATCTTCCCTAAGTGCCCCTTTAATCCCTCAGTCATCTAATGGTCCCATTGACTCCCTTGCAGGCTTCCTGCTTCAGATATATTGAAAAAAGTTTTTATTATAAGTTTTTTCCTGAACAGACAACTTCTTTTCAAATTCTCTTTTAGCATGTTTTACATTTAACTTGCCAATGCTTATACTTTTTCCTATTTTCTTCAGATGGATCCTTCTTATTTTTGAAGGAATATGTTTTGACTAAAATAGCCTCTTTCACTTCACCTTTCAACCATAGTGGCAATCCTTTGGCCTTCCTTCTATCTTTCTTAATGCATCTTTCATCTTTCTTAGTGCTTCTAAGATGGTATTTTTTTAACAATGTCCATACCTGTTGTACACTCATAACCTTTGTGTTGGACCGCGGGCAGCCTCTCACCTCTTTTTCTCCCTTCCTCCGTGGCCCAGAGGCTGCCGATGCTCTTTCTGTGCGGCTGGAGCCGCTCCGGTGCAGCCCTTGCGGCCAGGAGGCTGCCGACGGCGTCCCCACGCAGCCCAGAGACCACCGACATTCCTGCTGTTGTCCGGCGACAGGGAGCCATCCTGGTGAGTCCTTGCTGCCAGGAAGCCGCTGATGGTGTCCCCACACGGCCCGGAGGCCGCTGTCGGTCCCTCCTCTGCGGCGGGAGGCCGCCTCCAGCGTCGGGGCCTGTTCTGCATCCTGGTCCTGCTCCTGCTCTGTGTTGTGGCGGGGGTCGCTCTCCAGGGTTCTGCCTTAGGCACAAGGCCGTGCCTCTCTTATTTTTATTTATTTATTTAAGTTTTTTTTATATACCAACATTCAAGACGGTAGTCCCATCATGCTGGTTCACAAGAAACAGGGGTGCAATTATAACAAACTTTACAATTTGAACAATGGTGCAGAAAAGCAGTTACATATAACAAGGAAATCAATAACTTGGAGTGAGAAGGAAAATGAAGATCAGATAATTATATATATGTATAAATAACATTGTAAGAGGTGGCTATTAACGCTATTACTAGCGGAGCGTGATGATTGATGGGAGTTACATAGTGTTGGAGTTAGGAAAGGCCTGCGTGAACAGCCACGTCTTGAGTCTTTTCTTGAATGTTGAGATGCTGGGTTCCATTCTAAGATCCGGGGGAATGGAGTTCCATAAAGTTGGACCGGCTGTGGAGAATGCCCGATCTCTAAGCGTGATGTGTCTGGTAGTTTTGGCTGGAGGTACTTGAAGTGATCCTTTGTAAGCATCTCTTGTCGGTCTTGTTGAATGGTGTAATCGGAGGGGGATATGGATCTTCAATTCTTAAAGGGCCCGTGGTGGGAGTAGTCCTGCGGCCCCTCCTGATGACTTCATCGTGGGTGTTCCTTTTCAGCCCTATAAGAAGGGCCTTTCTTCATTGCTTCATTGCCTTCGGAAAGAGTGAGTCCACTCCTGGACTTTTTGTCATCTCGGTTACTCCTACGCATTCTGTTCTTTGTGGGAATTCCTTGTCTTCGTTTTGGTCTCTTGTCGGATCTCGTGTCTTCGTCCTGTCAAGCTCCAATGTTCCGACATTTTATTTATTTTTTTATTTAACATTTTTCTATACCGAACTTCATGACAAGCTTCATATCAGGCCGGTTTACATCAAACTTAGGGATTAACTGAACATAACCATATAACAGGAAGACCGAAGCGCAGGTACAAATAACAGGGAGAATGAACTTGGGGGCTAGAGTAGCCAGGAAATAAAGGACAGAAAAAACTGGAGAATCATAACATTTAGTTCAAAAAAATGCTATTTCAGATACCATGGAACACAGTCAGCATGGATTTACCCAAGGGAAGTCTTGCCTAACAAATCTGCTTCTTCTTTTGAAGGGGTTAATAAACATGTGGATAAAGGTGAACCGGTAGATGTAGTGTATTTGGATTTTCAGAAGGCATTTGACAAAGTCCTCATGAGAGGCTTCTAAGGAAACTAAAAAGCCATGGGATAGGAGGCGGTGTCCTTTCATGGATTACAAACTGGTTAAAAGACAGGAAACAGAGAGTAGGATTAAATGGTCAATTTTCTCAGTGGAAAAGGGTAAACAGTAGAGTGCCTCAGGGATCTGTACTTGGACTGGTGCTTTTCAATATATTTATAAATGATCTGGAAAGGAATATGACGAGTGAAGTAACCAAATTTGCAGATGATACAAAATTATTCAGAGAAGTTAAATCACATGTGGATTGTGATAAATTGCAGGAGGACCTTGTGAGACTGGAAGATTGGGCATCCAAAGGGAAGATGAAATTTAATGTGGATAAGTGCAAGGTGATGCATATAGGGAAAAATAATACATGCTGTAGTTCCACCATGTTAAGTTCTATATTAGGAGCTACCACCCTTGGAAAAGATCTAGGTGTCATAGTGGATAATACATTGAAATCGTCAGCTCAGTGTGCTGCAACAGTCAAAAAAGCAAACAGAATGTTAGGAATTATTAGGAAGGGAATGGTTAATAAAACGGAAAATGTCATAATGCTTCTGTATCGCTCCATGGTGAGACTGCATCTTTAATTCTGTGTACAATTCTGGTCGCCGCATCTCAAGAAAGATATAGTTGCGATGGAGAAGGTACAGAGAAGGGCGACCAAAACGATAAAAGAGATGGAACAGCTCCCCTATGAGGAAAGGCTAAAGAGGTTAGGGCTGATCAGCTTGGAGAAGAGACAGCTGAGGGGGGATGTGATAGAAGTCTTCAAAATCATGAGAGGTCTAGAATGTAAACCATTCTGATGGTGTTCTGATGTAAATGGTACTGTAAACCGTTCTGATGGCGAAACCGAATGACAGTATACAAAACATGTTAAATAAAATAAATAAATAATAAATGGGTAAATGTGAATCAGTTATTTACTCTTTCGGATAATAGGACTAGGGGGCACTTCATGAAGTTAGCAAGTAGCACATTTAAAACTAATAGGAGAAAATTATTTTTCACTCAACGCACAGTTAAGCTCTGGAATTTGTTGCCAGAGGATGTGGTTAGTGCAGTTAGTGTAGCTGGGTTTAAAAAAGGTTTCGATAAGTTCATAGAGGAGAAGTCCATTAACTGCTATTAATCAAGTTGTCTTAGAAATAGCCACTGCTACTACTGGCATCAGAGCATGGGAGCAACTTAGTGTTTGGGTACTTGCTAGGTACTTGTAGCCTGGAAGATAGGACATCCTATATGTCCTATCTTCCAGATCCCCTGAAGTTCCAGATGTCCTGATGTTCCTCTGGTCCTTCTATTCAAATCTCCTGATATTCTAGATTTCTCGTCCTTCAGATCTCCTTGTGTCCAGATGATCTCTTATCCAGATGTCCTTCTCAGCAGCGCAAGCCCTCGGAAGATCCCTGCTTTTAATACTCCAAGCTTTGGGTTCCAAGCTCCGAGTCCTTACTCCGAGTTCCTTGCTCCGAGCTGCTGCTCAGAGTCCCTTGTTCTGAGTCTTGGATCCTGAGGTCCAACTCTGAATCCTGTCCAAGTCTTTGGAGTTCCTTGCGTCTGCCTCTGTCCATGCCTAAGACTCTGCTTGAACCTGTTCCATTCCTATGTGTCCCGTGCCTTGCCTTGACTGGATGTGGAGGGCGTGCCTCGGTGTAGGCCTCGCCAGAGACTTCGTCTTGTCCTGAGACTGGAGCCTGCCTCGTCATCCGTGTGGTCTGTGACCTGCCTTGACTGGCTGTGTAGGGCGCACGGCGTGGTAGTACCTACTCAGTACTCCTTGATCTTGAACCTCGTTTGAATCTCCAAGCAACCTGAGTCTTCATCTTAGTCCTTCAAGTATCCTGAGTCTGAGACTGTTTGTTCCTGTCTTCAGCCTCTGTCCGTCCTGTCGCATCTGCTGTTCCTATACAGCAGGTCTGAAAGGGCTATCGAGTGGCCGGAGGGCTACCCCAGAGACCAACATTGCATTGCTGGGTCTCTTTGATGCGTTCAGGTTCGGCAGAGGCCAGGGCTTCTCATCGCCAGCCTGTCCGCCAGTGCTTGGACATGTCTCGCCTGCCTCGGCGCTTCCTCGGAGCTCCTCTGCGGTCGCATTGTGGTCCAAGGGTACACTATCTTTTCAGAAATGGGGCCGCCTCCAGCGCTCCTGTAACACTTTGCAGTTGCACCTTTCAGTATTTTTCTAAATATTTTTCTCATTTTATCAAAGTTTCACTTTTGAAAGTGTGGTGCTAAAGCCATGGATTTACTTAGTATCCCCTTTCCAGTCACTAATTCATATTTAATCATGTTATGTTCACTATTACCAAGCGGCCCCACCACCATTAACACTCTCACCCAATCCTGCGCTCCGTCAAGAATTAGATCTAAAATAGTTCATATACGCAAAAGAAATTTAAATTAAATACAAATATTTATTTTGTGCGGAAAAGTTCTTGATTCAAACTTTTGAACTGTAAAGCTACGAGAACATGAAAAACAACAGATAACAGCTTTTAAAGCAATAAATCAGTTCTCACTTACAGACCTTACAATCTGCCGAGAATCAGGGTACTTTTATCTTTTCTGAAGAAGGAAAAGAGAAAATGTCAATTGGAATAGAACCGTCGGTAAGTATGAGATTGATAATAGTGACAAATAATTTGTAGAAGGAAGATGACTTCCTAGAGTTGAGGGTGCCACAGGTTACTCCTCAAAAAGAGGGTGAACTGGATGGTCTTTCTCTTCAAGGACAGGTTTATATCTGTCTATACACACAGAAAGAACATCAGCATTGTACTTTAGTAACATTTATTTCAAATACTCACCTTAACTCTGTTAATACAGCAGGTAAAGAACAAATGGGCCATCTAGTCTGTCCGTAATTTGCTTTTTGTGGTAACTGCCGCTCCATGCGGGTTACCCTGATGCAGAAATGTTATACCATCCCTTTCTTCAAGTGTTTATCCCAGAGCTTTCCAAACTTTTCATGTTGGTGACACACTTTTTAGACAAAAATAATTTCGTGACACAGTAATTCAGTCTACTAGCAAACAAGACGTTAAAGGTTAAACGAACGAAATGATTTTCGACAATTTATGTATGTTTCCTTAAATATATACATAAATAAAATGTTTCACGACACAACCTATCTGGTGAAAACCTTTCATTTATATTAAAAATATATAATATTCCAAGATTATTGTTATAATTTATGAGTAACAATAATAAAACAAAATTATTGTGTTATTCAATTTACCTCTTTAATGAGATGTATGAGCTTGATGGGATGAACACAGCTTTTGAATATTTGGTGTTAATAAAAAAGTCCAAAGGGTCTTCTGCGTAATTTTAAAAAGCTGGCCAGTTTCACACTATCAAATTATTTGATAGCCTCATTCAACTAATTCTATATGGCTATGAGAGTGAAGACTGGAATTTATAGGAAGGGACAGAATGTCAATATAAATCCTGCACCTCCAGTTCTGTAACTCTGTGCATCCACTGAAATTCCCCCAAACAATGGAGCTTGGATGTTTCCCTTTCAGCTCATCATACTAAAAGATATTTTCAAATTCTGGTGTCACCTCACAGTAACAGCAGCACAAACACCTTCCACTGCCAGACACATTGGGGTAGATTTTCAAACGAGCGCGAACAGCCTACTTTTGTTTGCGCTCCAGGCGCAAACAAAAGTACGCTGGATTTTAGTAGATACGCGCATAGTCGCGCGTATCGGCTAAAATCCTGGATCGGCGCGCGCAAGGCTATCGATTTCGTATAGCCTGCGCGCGCCGAGCCGCGCAGCCTACCCCCGTTCCCTCCTAGGCCGCTCCGAAATCGGAGCGGCCTAGAAGGGAACTTTCCTTTGCCCTCCCCTCACCTTCCCCTCCCTTCCCCTACCTAACCCACCCGCCCGGCCCTGTCTAAACCCCGATCCTACCTTTGTCGGGGGATTTACGCCTCCCAGAGGGAGGCGTAATCCCCGCGCGCGAGCGGGACCCCTGCGCGCCGGGCCGCGACCTGGGGGCGGGTACGGAGGGCGAGGCCACGCCCCCGGACCGCCCCGGGGCGTAGCCACGCCCCCGTACCCGCCCCCAAAACGCTGCCGGCACGCCCCCGAAACGCCGCGCAATCCGGCCCCGCCCCCCGACACGCCTCCCGACACGCCCACTCCGAAAACCCTGGGACTTACGCGAGTCCCGGGGTTGTGCGCGCGCCGGTGAGCCTATGTAAAATAGGCTCACCGGCGCGCAGGGCCCTGCTCGCGTAAATCCGCCCGGTTTTGGGCGGATTTAGGCGAGCAGGGCTCTGAAAATCTACCCCATTGTGAACTAACACAAAATCCCGCAAAAAAGACACTCAAAATCTATACTGCAATCCCATCGTAACATAACAGTAATAACACCAAGGACTCAAACAACAATAGCCCTACCTGTGAAAAAGCAAGGGTAAATATTGCACTGGGTCCTAAAATACAAATACACCACCTACTGAGGAAACAAAACAAATCCGATTGCTATAGATCCCTATGCTAGCAGAATCTCTCATCATGGTCACACACTCAGAGCAGAGACAGACCCTCACCAAATACAGATTACAAAATAAAGGAGCACAAATTAGACAAAAACTGAAATGGAAACCCCATTGTATTAACAATGGAAAAACAGAACCACCCTTCCTCATAAAACAAATAAAATCAAGAAACATAAAGCATCAGTTATAATAATAAAACCATACTAATAAAAGAATATTTTAAAACTACTGATAAATAGAATTTCTATTAAGTAAAATCATATACATTTTTTACAATTTATCAAACACCAATAAAATATTTCAAAACAGCACATATATCAAATAACATCCAATAATTAAAAATAAGGATTTTAAAAAGCCCCTGCTATCCATACGTGGGAGCTCTTGATTTCCAGGCACCCTGATAATTTCGAGGATTAGAAGGTTATCCTCTCTCTCTCACACATACTCACATGTCCATTCTCTCTCACACATACACTGTCACATACACATTCATGCTCTTATACCCACCATAACCTCTCGCTCTCACAGACACTGACATACTCTCAGGCTCTAAGATACTCTCTCCCCCTACACACACACACACACACACACACACACACTCTTACTCCCCTGGATTTTCTCATACACACTCATGCTCTCACTCTCTCTGGCTCCCTCACATACACACAAACACACACATGGGCAAGCTCCCATTCATTCTCACACAAACACACACACCCAGGTAAGCTCCTAGTCATTCTTACACACACACACTGACCCCCAGGCAGGCTCCCATTCATTTTCACACCACTCCCTCACCATCCCCAGGCATGCACACATTCGTTCTCACAAACACAGATCCCCCAGGAAGGCACCAATTCATTCTCACGCACACATACACCACATACAGGCAGGCACCTATTCTCACACATACACCCCCAGGAAGACACCCATTCATTCTCATAAACAGACACATCCTCAGGCAGGTACCCATGCATTCACACACATACACCCCCAGGCAGACTCCCATTCATACACATGCACACACTAAAGGCAGACCCCCTCTCTTTCTTTTGCCAGCAACCTCAGAGCCTCTCTCATTCCTCTGCTGCCACTGTCACTGCTGCTACATGGCTATTGGGGAGGCGCTGATTGCTGCTACTGACACTGAAGCCCATTCTGCTGCTTCCTCTGTGCAGGCCCCATGGGTTTCCACTTCCTCCATGCTGATCTCGTACATTGTGAGATCCGCATAGAGAAAGTGCTACTCTTGCACATTACCAAAGATTACATGTGCCAATCAATAAAAAGTAATTTATATTTTTTTACCTTTGCTGTCTGATCTTAGTTTTCTAATCAGTTGGTCACAGGTTTTTTTGTTCCACCTTCCCTTTCTTATTTTTTTGCCAATTCCTTTTATATTCTCTTTTTTTCTATTTCTTTTCTCTCCATCTAGCTTCTTCCCTCAAATACACAGTCCGGTTCTCATTCTCACATGCTTTCTCTCTCTCTCTATCACACACACACACAGGCTCTCACTCTCACATGCTCTCTCTCATATAGTCATTCATATACTTAGTCTCTCTCTTGCACATGCTGTCTGACTCACACACACAGGCTCTCTCTCACTCCCACATGCTGTCTTGCTCAAGCACAGGCTCACACTGTCACATGCTGTCTCGCTCTCACATGCTGTCTCTGAAAACATTCAGGTCCTCACTCCCACACAGTCTCTCAACTCATCTCATACACACACACACACACACACACACACACTACATGCCCTCAGCCTCTCTCTCACCTCTGGGTCTCCTCTTCACGGGTCGCCGCAGGATGGGCTCTGCAGTGGCCCTGATCTTCTTGGGCCTCCTCCTCTTCTCAGACCGCTGTGACGAGATTCGCGGTGGCCCGTAAGCGCTGCTCCTCTGCACGCGTCTGATGCTCCTCCTCCTTCCTGCCTGTGCGGCTCCGACAACGTTTTCTTCCGGGTCCACGCGGGCAGGAAGGAGGAGGAGCACCTGCATTGGACGCAACCTTTTTCTTTGGGCTGCCGATCTTCCTGCCACAGCACAGCTGTAGCTCTCAGCCGCCAGTGGGACGAGGTCCACCGGCGGCTGCATTGGCTCCCCCTGACCTACCACTTGCTCTGCCCCCTCACGTGCACCGGGCTTGCGCAACACACCGGCACACTGCAGGCGACACACTAAAGTGTCGCGACACACACTTTGGAAAGCTCTGGTTTATCCCATGCCCTTTTGAATTCATTAACTGTTCTTGTCTTCACCACCTCTTCTGAGAGGGCATTCCAGGCATCCACCACCTTGTCCAGGAAGAAATATTCCTGACCCTGGAGTTTCATATTATGTCCCAGAGTTCTACACTTTCCTTTCCAGTGGAAAATGTTTGAAGGTTGTGCATCGTTAACACCTGACAGGTATCTGAAGGTCTGTATCATATCTGCCCCTGCACCTTCTCTCCTCCAGGGTGTACATATTTAGATCCTTCATCCTCTCCTCATAGGGCTTTTGAAACAGACCCCACATCATTTTGGTCTCTTTCCTCTCATGACCCCCTCGTTCTAGAGCCTCCTTTCCGTTAAAAGAGGCTCACCTCCTGAGCATGGAAATCTTTGAGATATTGAAATGTCTCTATCATAATTCCTCTATCTCGCCTTTCCTTCAGGGTTTACATGATTAGATCTTTGAGTCTATCCCCATATGCTTTAGAATCATTTTGTAGCCAACCTCTGAACTGAATCCAACCAGTTTATATCCTTTTGAAGGTGCGGTCTTCAGAATTACACACAGTATTCTAAGTGAGATCTCACCAAGGACCTATACAGGGGCAATATTGCCTCCTTTTTCTGCTGACCATCCTCTCCGAATGCAGCCAAGCATCTTTCTAACTTTTGCTGTCACCTTAAGATCATCAGATACCATCCCCAGATCCCTCTCTTCTTTCGTGCTTACTGTACCTCTTCCTTGGGTTTTTGCAGCCTAAATGCATTACTCTGCATTTTTTAGCATTAAATCTTAGCTGCCAGACCCTAGACCGGTGGTGATCAACTCTGGTCCTCAAGAGCCAGAAACAGGCCTGGTTTTCAGGATATCGATAATCAATATGCATGAGATTTATTTGTATATAATGAAGGAAGTGCATGCAAATCTATCTCATGCATATTGATTGTGGCTATCCCAAAAACCAGACCTGTTTGTGACTCTTGAGGACTGGAGTTGGCCACCTCTGCCCTAGACATTCCTTGAGCTTCGCTAGATCTCTTCTTAAGTTTTCCATGCCTTCTTGTCTGTCTATCCTGTTGCAGATTTTGGTATCGTCGGCAAAAAGTCAAACCTTTCCCAGCAATCGTTCAGCTATGTCACTCAGTCTTAACATGTCAGAGAAAACAGTTTTGTTACATCAGATTAATAACATTCTTACTTTACTGCTTTACTGTTAGATAAGATATTCATTAATGGTATTATGATTTATTTTTCTTTTTATAGCTTACAAAGCCAACAACGGGGCAGTGGTACTGGAGGGATGACTCTAAAACACTTGAGTTTCAAAGGTAAATGTCTGAAGTTCAAATCAGTACTAGAAATACAGACTGCATTCCTGCTACCCTTTCAAGTTTCTATTTCACTTTTCCTGTTAAATGGCAGGTTCTGTTGAAGACAAGTGCATAGCATGGTACATGTGCTTGCATTTACTATAAAGATTCTTGTCTTTCTTGATGGTACCTTCCTCAAAAAAATATGTTTGCATCAAATAATTTGATTTTATTAATGTTGGGATGGGAAGAAATTTAATGTACTGCTTTATCATTTGCGGAAATATTTGTATTTTGTATTTGTATTTATTAAAATTTATTAATCGCCTAACACTTAAAAAGGCCTAGGCAATATAGCATTTGTAGTCTGAATTCCACTTTCCCAAGGAAAACCAGGTTAAATAAATGATTTTTTATGCAAGTACAGCAAGAATGTGTCAGACGTATTGACCTTAATGCTCATGTATGCTGAGAGCATTGAATTCACAAACCAGTGACTTACTTCAGGCCCAGGGAAATTGGAATAAGTACAGTACCTTCATGCTGTTATATTTGTGCTTTCTTAGCGTCTAGACAGGTGAATCCAGAACCAGTGGTTTTTGCATCTTTACCAGCAGATGGAGACGGAGCAAAGCTGACATCACAGTATATATCCCTACAGTGCCATCAGCCTGCGAGTATTCTCCGTCTCCAACAAATTGTGGACGTGCATCTCCCTATTGGAGACTGCTTCAAGTTTTAGAAGGAGAAAGAAAGAAGGAAATTTAATTTGCAGTGATCTCCTGCAGTGCTACCAAACGGTCCCTCCCCCAGTTGAGAATTCCTGAGGTGATTTCTGTGGTCCCTCAGATGAGTGCCTTGGTCCAGTAGCTGGTTTTTCAGCTGGCATGGACTTAGCTGTTGAAATAGCTGAAAGGCAGCGGGTTCAGGAAGCTGAGCACGGCGGTGATGGTATATGTCAACTCCCTCCGCAGCTAGAGACTGACTCTTTACTCAGCCGGGATGGGCTGACCTCATGTAGGGCTTCCTCCTTCCTCCGGTTTCTGTACTCGTCACGCCGATACAATGTTCGTTCCCATTCCCAAGGGAGTTCAAGGGATGTGGGCAGCTTGGTGGGTTAAGCAGCCCTTTTGGGCTAGGCCCTGCTCTTAGGCTTCTTTCTGAGTGCCGCATGGTAGGCCACAGCGGTGTTTTCCACACATTTTCCTGCACATTAGGCTGCCCTCTTCAGGACCGTCATTTTGTGTGAGTGCATCTGGTTGTGCATCCAGTTGTGCACCCAGTTTTTGGACGCTTAGTTGGACGTTTGCTTGGGTGTTCGGTTGGTAACGGCATCTAATTTAGGTGTGCGCTTGCCTGTACGCACAATCTGGGCTGCATTGAGGGTGTTCAGTTTTTGGGTGCCTATCAAGCACAGGATTGTATGCTTAAATTTTGGATGCATATTTTTTACGGTGCAAATTCAGCTGGACACACACCTTTCAGTCGCTTGTTAAGCGTACTGACAGACTGATGGTGTCTATAGCAGAGGAGAGAAACTGCAGAATTCAGCGCGGTGAGTGGAAACCACGCCCCCTAAAAGGCACTCGGCCAATCAGAGGGCAGCGGCAAGCTCTTTAAATTTAAACACTCACTGACGGCGTCGCGCGCCGGGCGTCGCGCGTCCGAAGGGGCGCAACCTAAGGGGCTTGCCCCTTAGTGTGCCCCTTTGTGAGACCCAAGACCCAAAGCAAGATTAGCGAATAGGTATACCTATAAAATCTTCCTTCTACCACCGTCTGACACTATCCAGCCCATCCTTTTCCACCATCTGTTCTCGCCGCATTCATAATGATCTCTTCAATCTGCATCCAGCCCTCATCAACCAGACTAACACATCAACTAGAACTTTTTCCAGCACTCCTCATCCAAACATCAGTCAACCTCAACTAGCATCCAGCACTCCTCATCCAGACATCAGTCAACCTCAATCAGCATCCAGCACTCCTCAACCTGGACTCAGACAACCTCAACTAGCATCCAGCACTCCTCAACCTGGACTCAGACAACCTCATATAGCATCCAGCACTCCTCAACCTGGACTCAGAAAACCTCAACTAGCATCCAGCACTCCTCATCCAGACATCAGTCAACCTCAACTAGCATCCAGCACTCCTCATCCAGACATCAGTCAACCTCAACTAGCATCCAGCACTCCTCAACCTGGACTCAGACAACCTCAACTAGCATCCAGCACTCCTCATCCAGACATCAGTCAACCTCAATCAGCATCCAGCACTCCTCATCCAGACATCAGTCAACCTCAATCAGCATCCAGCACTCCTCATCCAGACATCAGTCAACCTCAACTAGCATCCAGCACTCCTCATCCAGACATCAGTTAACCTCAACTAGCATCCAGCACTCCTCATCCAGACATCAGTCAACCTCAACTAGCATCCAGCACTCCTCATCCAGACATCAGTCAACCTCAACTAGCATCCAGCACTCCTCAACCTGGACTCAGACAACCTCAACTAGCATCCAGCACTCCTCATCCAGACATCAGTCAACCTCAATCAGCATCCAGCACTCCTCATCCAGACATCAGTCAACCTCAACTAGCATCCAGCACTCCTCAACCTGGACTCAGACAACCTCAACTAGCATCCAGCACTCCTCATCCAGACATCAGTCAACCTCAATCAGCATCCAGCACTCCTCATCCAGACATCAGTCAACCTCAACTAGCATCCAGCACTCCTTAACCTGGACTCAGACAACCTCAATCAGCCTCCAGCACTCCTCATCCAGACATCTGTCAACCTCAACTAGCATCCAGCACTCCTTAACCTGGACTCAGACAACCTCAATCAGCATCCAGCACTCCTCATCCAGACATCAGTCAACCTCAACTAGCATCCAGCACTCCTCAACCTGGACTCAGACAACCTCAAATAGCATCCAGCACTCCTCAACCTGGACTCAGACAACCTCAACTAGCATCCAGCACTCCTCATCCAGACATCAGTCAACCTCAATCAGCATCCAGCACTCCTCATCCAGACATCAGTCAACCTCAATCAGCATCCAGCACTCCTCATCCAGACATCAGTCAACCTCAATCAGCATCCAGCACTCCTCATCCAGACATCAGTCAACCTCAACTAGCATCCAGCACTCCTCAACCTGGACTCAGACAACCTCAACTAGCATCCAGCACTCCTCATCCAGACATCAGTCAACCTCAATCAGCATCCAGCACTCCTCATCCAGACATCAGTCAACCTCAACTAGCATCCAGCACTCCTCATCCAGACATCAGTCAACCTCAGCTAGCATCCAGCACTCCTTAACCTGGACTCAGTCAACCTCAATCAGCATCCAGCACTCCTCAACCTGACCTCAATCAACCTCTACTAGCACCCAGCACTCCTCAACCTGACCTCAGTCAACCTCATCTAGCATCCAGCACTCCTCAACCTGGACTCAGACAACCTCATTCAGCATCCAGCATTCAACACCTGGACCTCACTCAACTTCTAGCACTGACACTCTTAAGATGGAGAAACCAACTAACCTTCATCACCAAAATAGACACAAGCACTTAATAAACATCCCACTAATAAAAAATAACAAAAACTTACTTTGCATCACCTTCCTCCTCATCAATGCACAATCATTAACCAAAAAATTCATGTTAATATCTGATATTCTACAAGAAAAAAACCCTGACTTCATCGCCATTACAGAAACCTGGTTCAAAAACACCGATCAAGCCTTACTGAACCAACTTGACAACAACGCCTAATACTCTTTCTCAATCCCTCGCAATTACCGAAGAGGAGGCGGTCTTCTCCTTCTTATCAAAAAACATCTTTCAATGAAAATGATCCCACATAACCTCCCAAAACAATTTGAAGTAGCACTATTCGACTCTCCTAACCTACAAATTTGCCTTGTCTATTGCCCTCCTAAACTTCTCGATAGTAACATCTCTCCACTCCTTGAGTTCCTTATTACCCACATTAACTTGAAAAAACCTACAATCATTCTTGGCGACTTCAACCTCCATATAGATACCAACCCAAGATCTCAAAACTGCCAAACCTTTCTAGACATGCTCTCAAGCTTAAATTGCTTCCTACAAGTGCACAACCCCACACACAAAGCAGGTCACACACTGGACCTAATATTCACTAATAGCTACTTCTCAAATACCTCAATTTTCCATAGTCCAGTCCCCTGGTCTGATCACCATCTACTACTATGTAAGACTCAAATAAATTTCAATTTAACCAACACTAAGGATACACAAAATTTCTTCAAATACCGACCTCCATTTCAATCTGATCTTCTCCTACAAGAACTGGGTTATCAGCTGACTAATCTTGACCTTTCTAACATAAATAACGCTATCCAATCCTGGCATCAAATTACTGAAGAAACCGCCAACAACATTAACCCAGAGAAAATCAAACGTTTAAAGAATAAAAGAGAACACAAAAACCCTTGGTATAACACCACTCTAAAAAACATGAAAACGGCCCTCAGGAAAATTGAAAAAGAATGGCAAAAAAACAAACAGCCCTTATTACAGCAGAAATACCGCACACAACTAGCCGCCTACAAAAAAACTATTCAGAACACGAAACGTGATTATTACGGTAAAAAAATAAATAACTCCGCCAACAAAGCTAAATCCCTATTCAATTTAGTAAACAACATCATCGCCGAAAACAACAACCCCAATACAACTGTAACCAAAAACTTGAGCCAAGACTTAGCCATCTTCTTCAAGAACAAAATTTCAAAAATTACTGATGCCTTCAACACCCCATCTATCATAGAAAAGCAAACATTAACAAACATAAGTCCTTGGCTTGAATTCAATCCTATCTCCAACATGGAAACAGAGAAAATGCTGAAAAAAATAAACCCTGCACGTCATGACATGGACACCATCCCGACCAGAGCGTTAAAGGAAATCGCTCATCCCATTGCCCCAACAATAGCAGCAATCATCAACAAATCTCTTATAGAGGGTGAGCTTCCTACCAAATTAAAAATCGCTACAATCACGCCACTACTAAAGAAAAAAAACCTGAACCCAGAAGATTTAAACAATTACCGCCCAATTTCAAACTTACCCCTCTTTGCTAAACTAACAGAGAAGGCGGTTCTGAAACAACTAAACGAACATCTTGACGACCACAATATACTATTTCCCACACAACACGGTTTTAGGAAAAACCTCAGTACAGAAACCCTTCTACTCAATCTTTCTGATACCTTACTAAGAGGCTTCGATAACAAACTAGATCATCTTCTGATCCTCCTTGATCTGTCAGCAGCCTTTGACACAGTGGACCACAAAAGGCTTATTTCTAGCCTGGAATCCATCGGTCTTGCTGGAAAAACCCTTAACTGGTTTACCTCTTTCCTTAATAACAGGTTTTTCAAAGTCTCCTACAACAGCATTTCATCAGAGGCCATACCTCTGGAAACAGGAGTTCCTCAAGGGTCGGCTTTATCACCTATTCTCTTTAATATCTACCTTCTACCTTTATGCCAACTCCTTTCAAGCCTTAACATCATTTTCTATATGTATGCTGATGACATACAACTGCTCATTCCTATAACTTTGTCTTTAGAAGACGCAATGTCAAAAGCAGCTTCACACCTCGATGCAATACGAAAATTGCTGAACAACCTAAGATTATGCTTAAATATGAGCAAAACAGAATGTATTTTAATGACAAGAAAAACCTCAGGTACAACATCCACTCCACCCTTCCAATTCGACAACATTCAAATTCTTCTTAAAGACAACGTTAAAGACCTTGGTATTTGGCTAGATAATGAACTAAATTACAAAAAACACATCACAACAAGAACAAGAGAAGGCTTCCACAAAATTCAAATTCTCAAACACCTAAAACCACTGCTTCACCCCCAGGACTTCAGAACCATTCTTCAAGCCCTCATCTTCTCCAGTTTAGACTACTGCAACTCCCTTCTAATTGGCCTTCCTAAATCAACCTTAAGACCACTGCAGTTACTCCAAAATGCAGCTGCCAGAATTCTGACTGGCAAAAGAAAATCCGACCACATATCCCCAGTACTCTACAACTTACAATGGTTATCGGTTGAAAAAAGAATAGAGTACAAAATCCTCACAATCCTACACAAGACAATTCATAAAGTAGATTACACTGCCCTGGACAATATTATACATTTACATAATTCATCACGTACAACAAGGTCAACATATAAAATTCAGCTGGATGTTCCTTCATTACCACAAGCCAAATTATCCTCCACAAGAAATAGAGCCATCTCCATCGTCGGCCCAAAATTATGGAACTCATTACCTCATCACCTCAATTCGCAAGTAAACGTTAAATCTTTTAAAAAAGAACTTAAAGCCTGGCTACTCTCACAGTCCTACAATGGTTGCTCACCTAATGACAACAGAACATAAATCTTTGATTTCATCCTCTGTACGTTCCATTCTACGTGAGCAATCCCCCTCCTACGACGACCGCCCTGACTCACAGAAACCTTCTCGCTTTTGTTACGGTATCAACCGTCCCCCTACAAGATTTTTTTATACAATCATATTTTCTAATATTTAATGTATTTATTGACCATTACTAAGTTATTGTTCTGATTCAATTTTTTACTGTTATACTGTTATGGATTTAAATGTAACTGGTTTGTTATTATGTAAACCGGAGTGAAGGCAATGTCTGCTATACCTCGGTATATAAACGAATGCTAAATAAATATAGCTAAGAAACCTAAGTGCCTTACCCTCTATGCTGCCTGTCATATTCGGGCATCTCAGCCTTGCTTTCTCTCTAACTTGTGCCAGTGCTGCTTAGAAGCTCAGGAAGAATTACCTGAGCACCTGACTTTGAAATTCCCTTAACTGGTTCGTCAGTGGGGGAAGATAGCTCAGGACAGGTGCCTTCTGGTTTTGGCAGGAATCCTTCTGCCTTTTCTTGGGTGGAATTTTTTAAAGTATTGCAATCTTTTCTTCAGGTGCAGTCCTCGGCCCCGACCAATCTTGCCAGGTCAAAGTCGCAAGTGGTGACCTCCCACATGCCTGGTGCTGTGGTTAAGCACCGAAGTACACCTAGATTGGCAGCCAGTCTCCCCAATGGGGATTCAGATGGCATGGATGATGAAGTCGATCTTTACTCTTTGAAGGATGAGGAAATTCGTCCGGGATTGGAACTGTATAGGACATTGTTGTGGTTCTTTTATAGAAAATGACTACCTCCTGGAAGCCAAACCAGACATATGTGCCATAACAGAAACATGGCTAAAACCCACAGATACCGCAATAATAAATCAACTTCCAACTCAGCAATACAACATCTTCTCCCTCCCCAGACAAAAAAAAGAGGGGGAGGCATCCTACTAGCAACAAAAAAAGACCTTGGTTTCAAGCAACACTCTGTCATATCTTAACCTAAACTGGAAATTGGCTTCTTCTCTTCAGATCAACTTCAAATCCTTTTAGTCTACGCCCCACCTGGGCTCTTAGAAACCAATACCTCGCCTATCATTGAGCTAATCACTACCACCATCAATTTGGACGCCCCAGCAATCATTCTGGGAGATTTCAACTTACACGCTGACGATCCAAATCCCTCAACCAGCTGCGAATCTTTACTCCTGGCACTATCTGCCCTAGGTTTCAACCAGATAGTCAACAAACCTACACACAAAGCAGGCCATACGCTTGATCTAATCTTCGTCAATTCAGGCATCAAGCATCCCTCCCAGCTGAAATGCAAGAAGATTCCCTGGTCAGATCATACCCTTATCACCACCAAGTTTACAATAAATAAAACAAGCCTGGCACAAGGAACCCAAACCTCCTTCCAATATAGAAGAACGTGCTCCCTAGAAGACCTCAGCAATCACCTAATCCCACAACTCACCAACATAGATCTCACCAACCCTAACACAGCTCTCCTATCATGGAACAAAATTACGGAAACCATAGCTAACAAGTTATGCCCCCTTACAACAAAAAAACATAATACAAACTCGCACAAAAGACAACCTTGGTTCACCAATGAGCTTAGAAAATTGAAACATAGCTTAAGACAGAAGGAAAGTAAATGGCGTAAAGCCCCCTCCACGAGCACACTCGGAGCGTACAAACAGGCACTCCACCAATACAAAACCTCCACTTCCAGATCCAAAAAGGACTTCTACGCGCACAAGATTCACGATCTAGTCTTTGACGCCAAAGCCCTATTCTCCTTTGTTTCCAACCTCACTCAACCCACCTCACCAGTTATCCCTAGCAATCAAGCACAAGCTAAAGCCGAAGAACTGGCCCAGTATTTCCATGATAAAATCAGCAGGCTAGTAACTCAGCTGCCCAACACCACCACTTCTTTTCTGACCTCTTCACCACGAACAAACAACAAATCCTGGCACCTGGATGCATTCGATCTCACCTCAGCAAAAGAGATCCAATCAATCTTGAACAAAATGAAGCCCTCCTCTCACCCTGCAGACCATATTCCTACCAAACTTCTATTGTCCATCTCGGATGCCATAGCACAAACGCTAGCAGACATCACTAACTGCTCTTTATCACAAGGCTTCTACCCAGATGACCTCAAGATGGCTTCCCTCAAACCACTTCTAAAGAAGCCAAACTCAGACCCCAATGACCCGAACAACTTCCGTCCAATCGCCAACCTACCATTCATAGCTAAGATTATGGAAAAATTAGTCAACACGCAAATCTTACCTCGAAGACAACAAAATCCTCTTCCCCTCACAATACGGATTCCGCAAAGCGTCCAGCACAGAATCCCTCCTGGTATCACTGACAGACCACCTGATCCTGGGTCTTGACAAAGGTCATTCATTCCTACTGATCCTGTTGGACCTCTCAGCCGCCTTCGATACCGTTAACCACGCAAGCCTCATAAACCAACTTACATCCATTGGAATTGCAGGTACTGCCCTTACATGGCTCAAAACTTTCCTCAACAACTTTCCTAAACATCAAAATCACAGAACATATAGAAAGACATGGTTTAATGGAACAAAGTCAGCATGGCTTTACCCAGGGCAAGTCTTGCCTCACAAATCTGCTTCACTTTTTTGAAGGAGTTAATAAACATGTGGATAAAGGTGAACCGGTAGATGTAGTATACTTGGATTTTCAGAAGGCGTTTGACAAAGTTCCTCATGAGAGGCTTCTAGGAAAAGTAAAAAGTCATGGGATAGGTGGCGATGTCCTTTCGTGGATTGCAAACTGGCTAAAAGACAGGAAACAGAGAGTAGGATTAAATGGGCAATTTTCTCAGTGGAAGGGAGTGGACAGTGGAGTGACACAGGGATCTGTATTGGGACCCTTACTGTTCAATATATTTATAAATGATCTGGAAAGAAATACGACGAGTGAGATAATCAAATTTGCAGATGACACAAAATTGTTCAGAGTAGTTAAATCACAAGCAGATTGTGATAAATTGCAGGAAGACCTTGTGAGACTGAAAAATTGGGCATCCAAATGGCAGATGAAATTTAATGTGGATAAGTGCAAGGTGATGCATATAGGGAAAAATAACCCATGCTATAATTACACTATGTTGGGTTCCATATTAGGTGCTACAACCCAAGAAAGAGATCTAGGTGTCATAGTGGATAACACATTGAAATCGTCGGTTCAGTGTGCTGCGGCAGTCAAAAAAGCAAACAGAATGTTGGGAATTATTAGAAAAGGAATGATGAATAAAACGGAAAATGTCATAATGCCTCTGTATCGCTCTATGGTGAGACCGCACCTTGAATACTGTGTACAATTCTGGTCGCCGCATCTCAAAAAAGATATAATTGCAATGGAGAAGGTACAGAGAAGGGCTACCAAAATGATAAGGGGAATGGAACAACTCCCCTATGAGGAAAGACTAAAGAGGTTAGGACTTTTCAGCTTGGAGAAGAGACGACTGAGGGGGGATATGATAGAGGTGTTTAAAATCATGAGAGGTCTAGAACGGGTAGATGTGAATCGGTTATTTACTCTTTCGGATAGTAGAAAGACTAGGGGACACTCCATGAAGTTAGCATGGGGCACATTTAAAACTAATCGGAGAAAGTTCTTTTTTACTCAACGCACAATTAAACTCTGGAATTTGTTGCCAGAGAATGTGGTTCGTGCAGTTAGTATAGCTGTGTTTAAAAAAGGATTGGATAAGTTCTTGGAGGAGAAGTCCATTACCTGCTATTAAGTTCACTTAGAGAATAGCCACTGCCATTAGCAATGGTTACATGGAATAGACTTAGTTTTTGGGTACTTGCCAGGTTCTTATGGCCTGGATTGGCCACTGTTGGAAACAGGATGCTGGGCTTGATGGACCCTTGGTCTGACCCAGTATGGCATTTTCTTATGTTCTTATGTTCTTAACAGAGGCTACAAAGTGAAAATCCACAATAAAGAATCCTCCCGTCATGACGCACCTATAGGAGTCCCACAGGGATCCTCCTTATCACCCACCTTGTTCATCATATACCTAGTCCCGTTGTGCCAGCTCCTAACAGATCTTAAACTCAAACACCTTATCTATGCAGATGATGTTCAGATAGTAATCCCTCTCAAAGAATCCCTCGCCAAAACCCTCGAATATTGGGAATCTTGCAGATCAAAAATCAATGACCTACTCTCCAGCCTGAATCTCATTCTAAACGCCTCAAAAACTGAACTAATACTTATTGCACCAGAAAACAATAACTATTCCAGCCACTCATCAAACATCCCTCTATCTTCTCAAGTCAGAGACCTAGGAGCCATAATTGACAATAAAATGAACCTGAAACCTTTTGTAAACCGCACCACTAAGGACTGCTTTCACAAACTCCAAGTGTTGAAAAGGATAAAACCACTCTTCCATTTTCAGGACTTTAGAACTATTCTACAAGCAATAATCTTCACAAAATTAGATTACTGCAATGCCATCCTTCTGGGCCTTCCATCTTCATACACCAAACCCCTACAGATGGTACAAAACACGGCTGCAAGAATTCTCACAAACTCCAAAAGAAGAGACCACATCACACCAATCTTAAAAAATCTTCACTGGCTCCCCATTCACTTCAGAATCATCTACAAGTCCATCACCATCATCTACAAGTCCATCCATCACCTTACAGCTCTGGACCTTCAATATCCGTTTAGCCTACATGTCTCCCATAGACCAACCAGAGAAGCCTACAGAGGATCCTTCCAGGTACCGAACACAAAATCAACCCGGCACACAACTTCAAGAGACCGGGCTTTCTCGACTGCAGGGCCCTCACTCTGGAACTCCATCCCCACGAATCTGCGCCAGGAACCCTGCTTACCAACGTTCCGGAAGAGATTGAAGACTTGGTTATTTAAGCAAGCCTTCCCAGACAACTCTTAACTACCTCCAGTTCCACCCAAACAATGCAGCCTCCTGGCAATGTAAATAATTAACTTATGTTAACCTATACTGCTCTCCTCTTCTTCTCCCAGTTTTATTACCTTGTTTCATTGTAACTGCAACCCTGATGAACCAGTTTATAGTTTTATTGTTCTATGCACCCCTTGTTCGAATGTAAACCGGCATGATGTGATCTGTTCATGAATGCCGGTATAGAAGAAACCTAAATAAATAAAAATAAAATAAATAAAATGAGTTACCGGCTCTGATTTCCCAGACATTAAAGATGCTGGGTGTGCCTGGGGCTGATTCATGTCTGAGCCAAAGAAAAATCCCATTTTGGTTTCTTGATCTTGAGTGAAGCACCCTGGAGGCTAATTTCAAAAAGGGTCAAGTCTTGGAAGGCCTGTACCCCCTGGATCCAGTGGTGAGAAAGCGGTTGCATTTTCTGAAAGTGGACACGCTTGTGTGTGCCGTCTCCAAGTGGACAACTATCCCCATGGAGGGAGGAGTGGCCTTGAAGGATTTGCATAATAGAAGCTTTAAGGCCATCTTTAAGCAACCATTTAAAGCAGTGGCGATGACCTTCGAGATAGCTTCTTCTTGTTCCTTGGTGGCTAGCTTTTGTTTACTTCTCTCTTATGAGGTCAATGAATATGGAGTGAATTCCAGGGCAGTTATGGAGCCAGCAGCCGCCTTTTTGGTAGATGCGGGCTGCGATTTGGTCCGCACCTAACCAAAGGGGTGGCTTTGGTAATAGTGGCCAGGCATCAGTTATAGCTGAGAAATTGGTTGGCTGATGTGACCTCCAAGGCTAACCTTACAAAGTTGCCCTTTAAAGGCTTGCTCTTGTTTGGGAGCGAGGTGGAGAAAATGGCCAATAAGTGGGGCAAGACTTTGGTTCCTTTGTTGCCAGAGGCTAAGAAGCAGACACAGTGCTCCTTTAACATGAGAGGTCATGTTAGGAGGAGTGGCCTTTCAGAGGAATCATCCTTTTCAGTAGGTCTCAGTCCTTTCAGCCCAGATGGGGCACAGGCTCGGGTAGCGGAACCCCCCTCCCCCCCAAGCCTCCTAATGAAGGTTTGCTGACCCATCTCTAGGAACAGGAGATAAGGGGTTGCTTCTCTCTCTTTTATTAGAGGTGGGTCAAAATCACATCAGACTTGGAAGTGATACAAGATGGATATGCGCTGGAGTTTCTCAGTGTTCCTTGGGATGTGTTCATGGTGTCTCCTTGCCACTCTCTGCAGAAGAGGCAAGCAGTGGAGTGTACATTGTCAAGGCTCCTCAGTCTGAGGGCTCTGGTTCCATGTCTCAAGAAAATACTGGCTGATAATTTGTGATGGCATGTCTGAATGATGGTATAGAAAAATTGATAAATAAATAAAATTAATTAATTAATTAATTTTGTTGTGCCCAAGAAAGAGGGCTCTTTTTGTCTCATCTTGGATCTCAAGGGGGGTCAACCATCATTTGTGGGTGATTAATTTTCGCATGGTAAAAAATTGGGTTCAGTGATAATGGCCGTTCAGTTGGGGGAGTTTCTTATCTCTTTGGATCTGTCCGAGGTGTACCTGCATATTCCCATCCGACTAGAGCACCAACGTTTTCTGCGATTTGCGGTTTTGGGTCGTCATTACCATTTTCAAGTGCTACCTTTTGGTCTGGCCACTGTGCCCAGAACCTTTTCCAAGGTTATGGAGCTGGTGGCAGCAAGTTGAAAAAGGATGGGATCCTAGTATACCCATACTTGGATGACTGGCTGATTTGGGCCAAGTCTCTGGAAGAGAATCTCCTGGTGATGCACAAGGTGATCTCCTCCTTGTTGCAGGAGCTTGGTTGGGTGGTGAACGTGGCCAAGAGCAGTCTTCAGCCATCTCAGTCGCTAGAGTTTCTCGGTGTTCGGTTTGACACGAAGCAGGACAGGGTTTTCCTACTGGAGGGTTGTATTCAGAAGTTGTTGGCGTAGGTGCATCTCTTAATGAACACAATATGCTCGACAGTGTGGTCCTATCTACAGGTGCTCAGATTGATAGCGGCAACCCTGGAAGTGGTGCTGTGGGCAAGGGCGCATATGCATCCTCTATAGCGCTCCCTGCTGTCTCGTTGGAGCCCACAGTCTCAGGACTATTTGAATCGGCTCCATCTGCCAATGGAGATCTGCTTTCACTTACAGTGGTAGTTACAAGCAGATCATCTAAGAAAGGGAGTTTCCCTAGGATTACCAGATTGGCTAGTATTGTTAGGAACGTGGACCCTTGAGTCGGCTGAGATGGATGGTGATGCTCTGTGGGAACCCACAGTGAATATTGCAGCCGGGAGGCGGTGCTGAAGAGATGGCCCTGGAAGGCTTCACCCTTGGAAGCCCGCGGACCCTCCGGTAGGAGCCCGTGAGGACCCGAACCGCTGGGACTTAGGCGAGATCCTCTGTGACCGAGGACCAGAAGATATAGGCCAGGGAAGCAGCCGGCACCAGGAGGTCGATGAAGACTTCACCCTTGGAAGCCTGCGGTCCCCCCGGGAGGAGCCCGTGAGGACCCGAGCTGCTGGGACTTAGGCGAGCCCCCCAGGTGGGCAAATAACTGAATACCTGTGGATGAAGAGAAGCCAGAAGCCGGAGTCCAGCCAGGAATGGAAGCTGAAGCCAGAAGTCAGTGGACCAGCCAAGGTCGGAAGCCAGGAGTCAGAAGCCGAAGACAAAGCCAGGGACAGAAGCTGAAGCCAGAAGTCAGTGGACGAGCCAAGGTCGGAAGCCAGGAGTCAGAAGCCGAAGACAAAGACAAGGACAGAAGCAGAATCGGAAGCCCAGGGATGGAAGCCGGAGTCGAAAACCAGGAGTCAGAAGCCGAAGACCAGATCAGGGATCCGAAGCAGCAACTAGCAACTCTAAACAGAGTGAACCTTGTTGCAAGGCAAGGTAAGAGCCTAGCTGCAGGGTTAAGTATCCCTGCAGCGTCTGACGTCACCTGGAGGCAGTCCTATGGTTTCCCGCACTGGCCCCTTTAAATTCTGAGCCCCTGCGCATGCGCACGCCTAGGGGGCGGGGCCAGATGTAGCGGATTGCCGGCGTCTCCCTCGAGGAGGGAGCACCGCGGCGAGGCCAGGATTGGCCTTGTCGGCGTTCCAGCGGCCTGGGCCGGCCTTGAAGTAAGTGGAGGTCCAGGGGCACGGCCCGGGGCCGTAACAAGTATTCACGACAGATGTGAATCTCTTGGGTTGAGGAGCTCACTCTCAGGCATAAGGGTGCTGGAGTACAGATGAGTCTCTCTGAAACATTAATCAGCTGGAAGCCTGGGCGGTTCGGTTGGTATACTTGCAGTTCGGTAACAGGTTGCAGGGTCAAGCAGTCTAGATAATGTCAGACAATGCTACGATAGTGGCCTATATCAATCGACAGGGAGGAACCAAGAGCCAGCAGGTTTCACAGGAGATAGACCAACTTATGGAATGGGTGGAAGTGATCTGCAGGAGATCTCATTCTCGCACATTGCAGGAGAAGACAATGTAAGAGCAGACTTTCTGAACAGGCAGAATCTGGACCCAGGAGAATGGTTATTGTCAGACAAGGCGTTTCACTTAATAGTGGATCCCTGGGGCCTTCCGTTTTTGGATCTGCTGGCGACTTCTCGCAATGCAAAGGTTCCTCAGTTCTTCAGTCACAAGAGAGATCCAAATTCATTGGGCATTGGTGCTCATGAAGGAATGGCCGGAGGACAAGCTACTGTATGCTTTTCCCCCGTGGCCTATGTTGGACAGAATGATTCAGAGGGCCAAGAGTCACAGGAGACTATGGTATGTGGATCTGCGAAGGCTCCTGGTAGATTAACCCCTCCGGTTTCCAGCACATAGGGATCTGTTATGGCAGGGCCTGTTCTTCATGAAGATCTGACTTGATTTTGTCTTACGGTAAGGCCCTTGAGAGGGCTCGATTGCTGAAGCATGGATATTCTACTGCAGTGATTGCCACCTTGCTGCAAGTGAGAAAGTACTCCACTTCCTTAACTTATGTGTGGGTTTGGCAAGTGTTTGAGGCTTTGTGTAAAGACTGAGGGCTTCTTCTTCGCTTGGTTAAGATCCCGTTCATTTTGGAATTTTTGCAGGATGGATTGAATAAAGGGTTGGCCCTTAATTCCTTAAAGGTACAGGTAGCGGTTCCTGTTTCAGAGGTCAGGTGAATGGTGGACCGTTGTTGGCTCATCCTGATGTGGTCTGATTCTTGAAAGGAGTGCACAGAAAAGCAGTATTTTCTGCTTTTCTGTACAACTTTTGAGAGTGCTTAGCAATTAACGCCTGCTTTAGGCATTACATTGCGGGTGATTGGCTAATAAGAACATAAGAACATGCCATACTGGGTCAGACCAAGGGTCCATCAAGCCCAGCATCCTGTTTCCAAAGGTGGCCAATCCAGGCCATAAGAACCTGGCAAGTACCCAAAAACTAAGTCTATTCCGTGTTACCATTGCTAATGGCAGTGGCTATTCTCTAAGTGAACTTAATAGCAGGTAATGGACTTCTCCAAGAACTTCTCCAATCCTTTTTTAAACACAGCTATACTAACTGCACTAATCACATCCTCTGGCAACAAATTCCAGAGTTTAATTGTGCGTTGAGTAAAAAAGAACTTTCTCCGATTAGTTTTAAATGTGCCACATGCTAACTTCATGGAGTGCCCCCTAGTCTTTCTATTATCCGAAAGAGTAAATAACCGATTCACATCTACCTGTTCTAGACCTCTCATGATTTTAAACACCTCTATCATATCCCCCCTCAGCCGTCTCTTCTCCAAGCTGAAAAGTCCTAACCTCTTTAGTCTTTCCTCATAGGGGAGCTGTTTGTTACGCTCAGGCTTGTGGACCCTTGGCCGATGGGAGGATGGTATACCTTTCGGAGGATCCGTAGGTTCTCTCGTCGAGAGGCGAGGCAGAGCAGAAGACGGGACGAGCTGACCCTTGGCACTGGAGAGTGAGACGGCAGCGGAGACCGATGAAAGGACGAGAAGAGGAGTGTCTTCACCCCTGGAAGTCTGTGATCCCTCCAGGAGGAGCCCGTAGGGACCCAGACTGCTGGGACTTAGGCCGACCTTTGAGAGGTCAGGTGTCGGTGCAAGGGCTGACTGGAGCTTCGCCCTGGAAGCCCGCGGTCCCCCCAGGAGGAGCCCGTAGGGACCCGGGCCGCTGGGACTTAGGTGGGCCCTTGGAGATGGTGGTCTTGAAGGAGTCCTAGGTCAAGTGCCAGAGGGTCGACGCTCCCCAGTCCGAAGTCGTGTACCAGAGAATCACCGCTTGCCAATCCGAAGTCAGGAACCAGAGAATCACTGTAAGCCAATCCGAAGTCAGGAACCAGGAACACCAAGACGAAACAGGACCCAGAGTCCGAGCACAAGGAACTCACCGAAGCAAGCAGACTAGACCGCGTTGGAGGACGTTGCCAAGTCGAGGAATGGTCAGAGGAAGTCTCCTTATATACGTCCTCTGGCCCTGGAGGTAAGAATCAGCTGCAGGCAATTAAAGGGACGAGGTCCCTTTAACTCTGGTGAAGGGGCGTGGCCTTGCATCCAAGGATGGCGGCGGCCATCTTGGATCCGGGCCGCGGAGGAGAGCAGCAGCGGCCGCGCGGGAGGATCAGGGACGGCTCCGATCCCGGCGGCCAGCCCGAAGGCCCGCGCCGCCGCACGGGGGTGCGGAGCTCAGGGCAGGGCAATCAGCCCCGACGCTGCCCTGGTCGTTGGAGGAGGTAGGGGGCCGCGCCCGCGGACGGCCACGGGCGCGGAACACAACAGTACCCCCCCTCTTTAGGGCGCCTTCCCGGAGGCCTCGGTTTATCTGGATGATCGCGGTGGAACTGCTCCAGCAATCCCCGATCCAGGATGTTGGCCAATGGTTCCCAGGAGTTCTCCTCTGGGCTGAAGCCTTCCCACGCTAGAGGGTACTCCCACTTCTTTCGATGTTTCCTCACATCTAAAACCTCCCGGACCTGGTAGGTGAGATCATCCTTGGAGGCAACTGGTTGAGGAGTCGGAGGCGTGCTGGAAGGCCATGACAGTACTAGAGGCTTCAGGAGGGATACGTGAAAGGTGTTGTATATCTTGAGGACGGGGGAAGACGAAGCTGGTATGAGACTGCACCCACCTGCCGGATGATGGGAAACGGTCCGATGAATCGCGGGGCTAGACGCGCTGATGGTAGCTTCAGGCGGTTGAATTGCATGCTTAACCAGACTTTTTGGCCTGGCCGGAGAGGTGGGTAAGGCCTTCTTCGTTGGTCAGCATACCTTTTTGCCACCTGGCTGGCCTTGATACAGGCGGTGTAGTTCTTCGGCAGAGAGCTGGGCTACCGGGGATGGCACTGCGATGGGCACGGGCAGAGGCAGACGCGGCTGTTTCCCATACACTATTTGGAACGGGGAAGATCCGGTAGCCGCGGAGAGATGGGAGATAAGAGCGAATTCGGCCCAAGGTAGCAAGCTAGCCCAGTCAGCTTGCTTCTCATTAACGTAGAGGCGGAGGAACTGCTTCAGTGTTTGGTTGGTTCGCTCTGCGAAACCTTTGGTCTGTGGGAGATAAGCTGACGAATAATCTAACGTGACGACAAACTTCTGACAGAGGGCCCTCCAGAACCTGGCAGTAAATTGAAGCCCTCGATCTGACAGGATACTTTTGGGCAGGCCGTGTAGCCGGAAGATATGCTGGACGAAGAGCTGGGCCAGCTGTGGAGCGGACGGCAATCCTGGCAATGGTACAAAGTGAGCCATTTTGCTAAAACGGTCGACGACCACCCAAATCACTGTGTTGCCACTAGATAGTGGCAGGTCCACCATGAAGTCAGTTGCCACATGGGTCCAGGGTTCTGAGGGCGCCGGTAAGGGTTGAAGTAAGCCCGGAACTGAACCGGGGATCCTCTTGTGGTGGGCACACGTCTGGCAGGACTCCACATACGCCCGGACATCTTTGTTAATCTTCGGCCACCAGTAGTACCGGCGCAGGGTCTACAAGGTCTGGGATTGTCCAGGGTGACCAGAGCAGCATGAGTCATGAGACCATGCCAAGGCTTGTCTCCGCCAACGCGGCGGGACTAGTGTCTTCCCGGGCGGGATGGTCGTAGTGGCTGACAACAGGATACGGGATGGCTCAATTATGAACTGTAGCTCCTCGGATTCTTCTGTGGACTCAAAGACCCAGGACAGGGCATCAGCTTGACATTCTTCCCGGCTGGTCTGTACCTGAGGGTAAAATTGAAGCGGGTGAAGAACAGGGCCCAACGGGCTTGTCGTGGTTTGAGACGCTGTGCTCTATGCAGATATTCTAAATTCTTGTGGTCTGTGAAGACTGTGAACTGGTGTTGAGCCCCCTCCAGCCATGGGCGCCATTCCTCTAAGGCCACCTTGATGGCCAGGAGCTCCTTATCGCCGATGGCATAATTCCGCTCAGCTGGCGAGAACTGGCGGGAGAGGAAGGCACACGGGCGTAGCTTATGGCCTTCAGAGGCATGACTCAGAACGGCCCCTACTCCCTCCGAGGATGCTTCCACCTCAACAAAAAATGGCCGCTGCGGGTCCGGGTGTCGGAGGCACGGTTGCTGCATGAACGTCTCCTTGAGGCGACGGAAGGTGGTCTTTGATTCCGAAGGCCAATTTTTGGGGTCCTCGCCTTTTCGGGTCAGGGCGGTCATCGGGGCAGCAATGGACGCGTAGTGGGGAATGAAGGACCGTTTTATTCACCATTCCCTTTCTAATAATTCCCAACATTCTGTTTGCTTTTTTGACTGCCACAGCACACTGAACCGACGATTTCAATGTGTTAATCCACTATGACGCCTAGATCTCTTTCTTGGGTTGTAGCACCTAATATGGAACCCAACATTGTGTAACTATAGCATGGGTTATTTTTCCCAATATGCATCACCTTGCACTTATCCACATTAAATTTCATCTGCCATTTGGATGCCCAATTTTCCAGTTTCACAAGGTCTTCCTGCAATTTATCACAATCTGCTTGTGATTTAACTACTCTGAACAATTTTATGTCATCTGCAAATTTGATTATCTCACTCGTCTTATTTCTTTGCATGTGATGAGGCTATTAGTTTTGCTGTTCTTGGATGCGTGTTGTATAGGCGCTAATCCCCTTATTGCATAAAGGGATTAGGTAGCGCTTATACAACCCGCATCCAACTGCGGGTTAAACTCGGCTGAGCACACTGTATTGCATCGGTCCCTCTGTTTTCATAGTGGAAAAGGTTAAAAAGTGGAGTGCTTCAGGGACCTGTTCTTGGACCAGTGCCTTTTAATATGTTTATAAATGATCTGGAAAAGGGTATGATGTGTGAGGTGATCAAATTTGCAGATGACACAAAATTATGCAGGGCAGTTAAATCTCAAGCGAATTATGATAAATTGTAGGAGGACCTTGTGAAACTGGAAGATTGGGCTTCCAAATGACAGATGAAATTTAATGTGGACAGTGGAAGGTGATGCATATAAGGAAAAATAACCCTTGCTGTAGTTACACAATGTTATGTTCTGTTTTAGGATTTACCACTCAGGAAAGAGTTCTAGGCATCATAATGGATAGTACATTGAAATCATTGGCAGTCAAAAAAGCAAACAGAATGTTAGGAATTTATTTTTCACTATGCCAATGATCCTGTAACTTTGCTTCGCCTTACCTTAATGATCAAGAGTTCCTGTTCTTTGTTCTCATATAGTTCCTTGTTTTGCATATAGTTATAGTTACTGTTCCTTGTCTCATATATTGTTACTGTTCCATGTAAAGGCTATGCCTAAAAGTTCCAAGTTATTTGTAAACCGATACGATGTGCAAACGGATATCGGTATATAAAAAATTTCTAAATAAATAAAATAAATAAATAAAATGGAAATGGCAAATAAAATGGTGGATGTCATAATGCCTCTGTATTACTCCATGGTGAGACTGCACCTTGAATACTGTGTGCAATTCTGGTCACCACATCTCAAAAACGATATAGTTGCACTGGAGAAAGTGCAGAGAAGTGCGACCAAAATAATAAGGGGCATGGAACAGCTCCCATATGAGGAAAGGTTAAAGAAGTTAGGGCTGTTCAGTTTGGAGAAGAGATGAATGAGAGGGGATATGATAGAAGTCTACAAAATCATGAAAGGACTTGAACAGGTTAATGTAAATTGGTTATTTACTCTCTCAGATAATAGAAGGACTAGAAGGACTCCATGATGTTAGCAAATAGCTCACTTAAAACAGATTTATTTATTTTATTTATTTGACATTTTTTCTATACCGATCTTCAAGGTTGAATACCAAATCAGGTCGGTTTACATCGAACAGGGGGTAGATAACTATAACATAAGGAACAACTTTTTATAATCAGAGGAAGCAAAAGTTACATATAACAAGGACCGTAAAACTTGGAAGCTGATTCAGCTGGAAGAAGAAAGGCCTTAAGAGGGTATTAAATTAAATACAGTGAGTCAGGGTCTGGTCAAATCTAGTCAGATCAAAGAAAATTCTTTTTCACTCAGCGCATAGTTAAGGTCTGGAATTCATTGCCAGAGAATGTGGTTACAGCAGTTAGTATAGCTGGATTTAAAAAAAGTATGGATAAGTTCTTAGTGGAGAAATCATGAAACTGCTATTAATTAATAAGCAATAGAATTTAATATTTGGCCAGGTACTTGTGACTTGGATTGGCACTGTTGGAAACAGGATGCTGGGCTTGATGGATCCTTGGTCTGACCCAGTATGGAAACTTCTTATGTTCTTTTGAAGACTCTTATCAGTTATTTCTTAAAACTCAAAATCATATCAGCAGTAATACAAATATTTTCCGTGGTTTTTAAATTGGTGCTTATGTTGCCTTATAGACTTCATTTATGCCTCTGTAACTGAGAAGCAATAGTCAGGCCACTGACAAGTAGAAACCATTTGAAAACCAGGCCCATTATTTGTAAATGCTTCTTCTATGATTAATGTTTTGTATCACTTCAGAAATCATGCCATGGAAATCAGTGCTCGTTATAAAGAATCCTTGTAAGTGGCATATTGAATATCTATTGATTCATCTTTGCTAAATTGTACTGAGAGGGAGAATAAATTACTATGTGTTGGCTGCCTTAATAAAAAGATTGTGAGCTTTTACTGTGCCTAGGATTCCTGCCATTAGATACAAATAATTTGAAACAAGCTCATGGTGCAACAATTTGCAGTTAGAGCAATTCAATAAAGATATAGTATACTTTTGTATTCCTATATTGATAATAAAATATTTTATTATTGTATATGATTTTGCAATTTTCCAACATCAATTTTTATTTGGAATTCCAGCTACGATGGCACCATAGATGGTAAAGATAAACATCGCAAGAGCAAAGTAATACACTTTCAGGAACTTGGCAGCACACTTGCTGACAGGTATGTTAGTTAAAACAGTCACTTTAACATGACAGAACATTTTTTGCTTGGGGTGCTGGAGGGATTAGATTCTGCTAGCTGTTACAGTAATATGTGAAGAATTTAGGTTTTGTCTAAACTTAATATTAAAACTCTAACCTTTAGCCGTAATGTGCAGCCAATTCCTTCAGATCCAGATACCTTGACTGTTTAGTAAGTCTTTAAGGATTCACAGATTGCTGATCCCACTATGAAACTAGTGCAATAGTGGGGTAGATGCCTTCTTTGTCTGCCTTGCTGTGCCCACTCCTCTCTTCTGTACAAATTGTACACATTCACAATCAAATATCGATTTTTGTTCAAATCTATTCATAGTCTCGCCCTAGCACAAGGATCTTTGCAAGGCTTGGTGCTCTTCAATGTCTTTATAAGTGACACTAGGGAACGGTTAAGGGAAAGTATAATTGTAGCCTGCCAGGCTCAATATGAAAGGTAATTTACAAAAAATTGGAAAAATGGTCAAAGGTGTGGCAACTACTCTTTAATCAAAGCAAAAGAAAAAAAGGTCTTCATGATGATTGATTATCCAAGTTTGTTCCATGCCTGAGTTTCCCTTCATGTGGTTAGGATCTATGATATGTTAATACCTACAGTGCCTGAATGTAATTTGCAAAAAAAACAAAACAAAAAAAAGTCATAAGTCCATGATTTGACTTTTCATAAGTTCTATTATGCAGTCAGTAATGTATTGTGCTAGTAATGACATTGCACTGGGTGTAGTACAACATTCCTTTTAGCCCAGGGATCCTAACGTTTTCAGCCTTCAAAAGTTTCATGGATCCCTACATGCCTTGCTTTAATTTTTACATGCAGTTAAATGCCATATGGAAAACTGATTAATGAAATAACAATAATATGTACTCCAGAATCATTTGTAATGTATAAAACTTAATATTAAGTAAAGAATGGGTTCTCAATGTTCCGAGCCATGGGATTGGCATTTTTTACATGATATTATAATATAAATGTATGTACCAGAAATGTACCTATCTTTGAGGTTCTCTGTAAAGGGGGAGGGGGGTTTGAGAAGGTTGGGGTCAAGGGGAAGGGAGGACTTTCAATGGGGAAAATGCTGGAGGCGAGTACATTGTTGTATTTAACAGTTGGTTGGACTGTACTACCTTTCATGCCCCAATAAAGATAATGGAAAAAAAAGAATGGTTTCTGATATCAACCGTACTCTCCCTCCTGCCCTTTTCTTATCCATGGCTCATTCCAAGTGCCTTCCCTCCTGCAGCACCTTCTCTACTTCTGTCCCTCCTGCCTGTCTTCTGTGATCCTTTCCTAAGTGTTCATCCTCCTGTCTTCTCCCCTCTCTAAGTGCCATTTCTCCTGCCCTGCTTGCTGTCACCCATGGCCTCTTCCCTCCTGTGTTCCCTTCTCTGGTCCTCCCCCCTGCCCCTTCTTCTGTGGCCCCTTTTTGAGTGCCTTGCCCCCGTCCTCTTCCTGTTGTGTCCCCTTCCTTGGTTCCTTCCCTCTCCCCATGGCCCAATCCCAAGCATTATTATATTTATTTGTTTGGATTTGTTACCCACCTTTTTAAATAAGAAATTCACCCAAGACAGGGCACAACAAATATGAAAGGTAGCAGACAGTATGAAAGATGAAACTTGATGTCCATGAATGATATAAGTCAACAACAAGACTAAGAATACAACACATCTCAGTAATATCAACACAGGACTAATTAGATATATTCAGACAGTTCAAAAATAGATTGTAGCAGCATTTTCAAGGCATTCATAAAAATACAAACATCTCAGTAATTCATTAAGTTGCAGCAGCACATTTAAAGCACCCTCTGTAAAGTACCAAGCAGTTTATAGCATGCTCTCCTGCTTTCCAAATGCTTTCACTCCTATGCTCTCCCTGTGACCCCCTTCTCCTTATCTTTCTGAATGCCAATCCCATTTTTGACCTTTTCGCGCCTGCCCTTGTTCGCTCTGACTCCCATCATGGCTATTGTTCTCCCTCAGTGCAACTTTTCCCCCCCTCACTATCCGGTCATCAGATCAGCCAGAGCACATGTAACAGTGGTCAGCAATGCTCCTCAGGGCCTTCACCTTGCTTGCTGCTGCCTCTATCCATGTGAAACAGCAGCTGGTGAAGTTACTGGTGGCAGTGCACGTCCCCTCCTCCTCTCTGCACCTTCAGGCTCCTTGTGGTGACAAGCAACTGCACTCTTCCCCGCCTCCTCTCCATGCCACTTTGGGATCCTTGAGGCCATGGTCTTCCTCTTCTTTGCTTGGGATCAAACATTGGGATTATTTATTTTATTTATTTATTTAACTTCTTTTACTATACCGACACTCAAGACCAGGTCTTATCGTACCGGTTTACATTAGAACAAGGGGAAAAACCAATTAACGTATAAGTGGAAAAGAGAAGTTACATTAAAACAGGGAGAGTAAAAACATGGATTAGGCAGCAGAAGCCTTATAGCAGAGCTCTTCAGTGGTGAGGTCAGCCTGCTCTATTTCTCAGCAGTTGCACGTTGGTTGCCTTACTTCTGGCAGACCCCCCTGTGATGGCCTGGTGGACCACTATTTCCCAACCGGTGTGCCATTGGTGCCCCTTCAGACCTGATCAGGTGTACCACGGAAAAGTCACCATTGCCTGGTCTCATACCCAGACCAGCACCTGGACTCTGCTCTCAGCACCTCACAGCAGCAAGAGTCACTAGCAGTGGCTCTTAAATATTTAGGAGCTCCTTTCTGAGAACATGGGTAATCATGCCTGCTTCTTCCTAGCTACAGCATGAGCCCAGAGTGTGGTAATTAATGGGCAGCATGTAGAGCATGGTCTTCCCTCTCCTGAGCCTCCTTCTTTGAGTCCTTCTAGGCTCTGACTTATCCCCAGATTGAGTGAGACAGGGAAAGCATGCGCTGAGCACTGGAATCGACTCATTATGAATGTTGGGAGCAGCAGCAGTGAAGGAGCTCTGACAGTTGCATGCAGCAGCCAAGATAACTAACCGAGCCAGCTGCCCATATCACACCGATTTCTACCTTCTGTGCTTCTATATGGATGGAATTGACCCATTGTGGTCTCCCTTAATTTTAAAATTTGATAGAAAGACCAGTGTTGCTTTCAGGGCTCCCTAGCTCTTCTTTTCACTATATGAGGCCTGTCCATGTCCACATTGCCTACTTGGGGAGGTTGGTGTGTTGCACAACATTTTTATTAATGTTGGTGTGCCTTGGGCTTAAAAAGGATGGGAATCACTGTGATGGACGCGAGGTTGGGAACTGCTGATTTATTTATTTATTTATTTATTTATTTATTTATTATTTTTATACCAAGTTTCATGATATGAATCACATCAACCCGATTTAGATTGCTTTACTTTTCTTCAGGTTGTGCTTTGTTTTTGCAATAACATTTAACTTTCCCTGGTTTGTGCTCAAAATAAAGTTTCTCATTGGTTTATGTTAAATGGGACTATGTTCCGAGGGGGCCAGTCTACCTTAAGAGGCCATAACAAGCTATCTTTGGCCAACTACTTTAAGAGGTAGTTAGAAAATACTACTGATTCACTGGGCATTGTCTCTGAATGTAGAATAAAAAACCTTGGAGGAGAACAGTGGGGCGGTAGCAGGCCAAAGCAGGGACCAGAAGAGTAACTAGAAGGCTGTACGAAAGCAGTACAGAGCCCCAGGTTGTTGTGCTGAAAAAGCGTTGGCACCTGATGAGCAGACTTCAGACTAAGGAGTAGTGGCTGGCAAACTGCCAGAAGCCCAGCAGAGACAGGGAATGTCCCACAGGTATGCAGGCTCACTTGAGAGCTTTCTCTTTGTTTACCCTTTTGTTGGCTCTCATTTTGTTGTTTTATTGCTGCAGGCAAAATACTATACAGAAAATACATCTCCACTAAGTCAGTTTGAGCAGTCTTGCCCATCATTCTTTGAAGAGATAATCCCACATAATCATCCTATTTTAAAGAGGCAGCCGACAGACCTTACCACATCTGGCAATGGTAGGATCTTTGTATGGCACAGAGGCTACTCATGAACAGCTATAATTACCCCTAGGGATATGTGCATATAAGAGCACAAATGCTTTCAAAATTCCACTTTCAAAGAGATAATACACTTAGAAAGATGGTTATAGTCTTGTTCTTAAGACTTCATAATTGGCTCTATCTGCATTTGAATGCTTTTCAAAAATCATTGGTCCAGTCTAATGTTTTTGTAAATTTTTTGTTTTGCAATTAAAATGCCAGTACTTATCTTTCAAAGCTGGTGTATAGTTAATGAATATCTTGTTCATAACATAATACCCGACTCAGGACCGTGTTTCGAGTTGGATCTGCATCAGGGGGATACTGAAATATTTTCTTTATAATTACTGCTTCACTATAGGATACATAGCTGAAAAACCACAGAAGACAGGTCTGCTCAGACATGCTCAATCTGACAACATTCGTGGTTTGTTTGGCACCAACATTTTCCAGAAGTCATTATAATACAAGTCATATTTTATAATTTTATAAGGTGCGACATTTTTCTTAAAAGTAATGGAATTTAAATTAAACTGTACCAATCAATCTCCAAATTAAGGCCATGTGGTGAGATTGTATTTAAATTAAAAATCCAAAATTGCTCTCTATAATCTAATCTTCACTCTGGAATATGTTCCAAAATTTCCCACCCCAGTTGGTCAAAGAAACATCCGAGGTCTACAAAATGCGATACTAAAGGTGCTTGCAGTTTCTGAGTGTTAATACAGCTCTTATGTTCAGCTATTCTGGTTTTTATTTTCCATTTCATTCTTCCAATGTATTTTTTTTACACGGACAAATAATAAAATAAGCTACATATGTGGAGGTACAGTCTGTTGGCAAGTGATACAGAAATATTGAAATATAGAAATGACAGCAGAAAAGGACCAAACGGTCCATCCAGTCTGCCCAGCAAGCCCTTGGCATTTTCTGCTGCACTGTACAGGTCACCCCATACTTAGTTTCCCAGACTGTAAAAGACAGGGCCCTTGTTTATTGCAGTTTGAGTCCAATTGCCCGTTATCTCTTGCTGTTGAAGCAGAGAGCAATGTTGGACTTGCATCAAAAGTATCAGGCTTATTGGTTAAGGGTAGTAACAGCCGCATCAGCAAGTTAACCCCATGCTTATTTGTTTCCCCAGACCATAAAAGTCAGGGTCCTTACTGGTTGCTGTCTGAATCTAATTCCTCTTTTCCCCTGCCGTTGAATGCTAGAGTTGCATCAACAATTTAAAGGGTTATATTATTTTCTTCCCTAATACCGGGTCTTTTCCACAAGCAGTATGGCCCTGGGCAATCAGTTGAGGAGGATCAAATGATAAAAATGAATTTACCACTATATCTTTGATGATCTTGCCCCTTGTATAAGCGATCAACGGATTGTTATTAAAAATTGGGGGTATCTTTAAAATACTCCAATATTTAAAAATGATCACTGCAATAGCTGGCGCCCCTGGTTGGAAGAGGCGCAACACAAGTTTACCATCTTCACTGACCAGAAGAACCTTGAGCACCTTAAAGAGGCTCAACTCCTGAACCCCCGACAAGCCCGATGGGCACTCTTCTTTGAACAGTTTAACTTCATTCTCTGTTTCCGTCCAGGTTCCAAGAACCTCTGTGCTGATGCACTATCAAGATCATTTGCACCTGAAGATGTCCATGAAGTTTCTAGCCTCATTAAAGATCCCGCCTGTATATCCCTTGCTGTGACCACTACAGTTCCTACTGGAAAAACCGTCGTTCCCGTAGATTACATGAACGAGTTCTGAAATGGGCTCATGATTCCAAGTTGGCAGGACACCTGGGTCATGCCAGGACCTTAGAGAAGTTACGAAGACACTATTGGTGGCCAAATATGGTGCAAGATTCCCAAAACTATGTGGACTCGTGTCTCGTCTGCGCCCAACAGAAACCACCTACTGGAAAGCCTTGGGGCTTGCTTCAACCACTCCCAGCACCTACTGAGTCATGGTCCAGCATCTCGACGGACTTTATTACAGACCTGCCTCCATCCCAGAACAATACTGTGATTTGGGTCATCATCGACCGTTTTTCGAAGATGGGTCACTTTATTTCCTTGCTAGGCCTTCCGTCGGCCCCAGAATTGGCAAAACTGTTTTTGAAGAACATCTTTCGCCTTCATGGACTCCCCAAGGAGATTTCTCAAGACCTACAGAGCCATCACCAGGATGTCGCCGACGTCGCCAACGTCTTGCAACACCTAAGGGACAACCAGTTATATGCCAAGCTGGAGAAATGTTCTTTCGACCAGGAATCTGTTCCTTTTTTAGGCCATGTGGTCTCAAGCCAGGGTTTCCAAATGGATCCGCAGAAGACCAAGGGTATTTGCGATTGGCCTCAACCAACAGGCCTTAAGGCGCTCTGAAGATTTCTTGGTTTTATGAACTACTACAGGTCGTTCATCCATCACTTTTCAACACTGACCGCCCCAATCACATCTATGACCCATAAGGGAGCAAACCCCTCGCAGTGGTCACCTGAGGCCATGACCGCCTTCCAGGAACTCAAGGAGGCATTCCTACAAGAACCATACTTGCATCATCCCGACCCTTGACGACTCTTCATCATCGAAGTAGACGCTTCAGATGTCGGTGTTGGTGGTGGTGCTGTACTCAGCCAGCATTCAGCCAAATACACCTTGCACCCGTGCTCTTTCTTCTCCCGACGCTTCTCCCCAGCTGAGCATAATTATGGAATCGGGGACAAGGAATTGCTGGCGATTAAACTGGCCTTCGAGGAATGGCGTCCCTGGCTCAAGGGAGCTCAGCACCAGATCACGATATATACTGACCACAAGAACCTTGAGTACCTGCACCGTGCTCAACGCCTTAATCAGAGGCAGGCCCAATGGTCTCTCTTTTTTACTCTGTTCAATTTCCTACTACGATACCGGCCAGCCAATAAGATCGCTGGAGCTGACGCACTCTCTCATTCATTCACCACAGAAGACGTACCGGATATTCCACAGCACATCATCAATCCAACTAAAGTTCTCCTCTCCACTACGTTTATGGTGCCATCTGGGAAGACTGTAGTTCTCCAACCACTTTGAAAGAAAATCATCCATTGGGCACATGATTCTTTGCTAGCAGGCCACTTCGGACAAGCTAGAACTCTTTCCACTCTTCAGAGATTCTATTGGTGGCCAACCATGAAGAAAGACGCTCAAGCTTACATGGAATCATGTCCCACCTGTGCCCATCAGAAGCCACCTGCTGGTCATCCTTGGAGTCTTCTACAACCTCTTCCTGCAACCAGTGAGCCATGGACACACATAGCCACAGATTTCATTGTGGAACTCCCTCCTTCCAATGGCAACAACACCATTTGGGTTACCGTGGACCGATTTTCAAAGATGGCTCACTTTGTGGTGTTACCTGGTCTTCCCTCAGCCCTGGAATTAGCAAAATTGTTCATTCGCCACATCTTTCACCTCCACAGACTCCCGAAATACATACTCTCTGATCGAGGTGTACAATTTACCGCCAGTTTTGGAGGTCACTATGTAAAAAATTTGATATTGCTTTGGAGTTCACCCACAGGTCAATGGACAGACAGAGAGGACAAACCGTATCCTGAAACAGTTTCTTCGGGTGTATGTGAACTTTCGGCAGAATGACTGGTCCAACTTACTACCCTGGGCCGAGTTTGCCTTAAACTCCCACCGGTCTGCATCTACCGGTCATCACCCTTCCAAGTAGTGTACAGACGCCAGCTTGTGCCTCCTCTTCCATTACCTCTGTCTGTATCTTCTCCAGCAGCACAGGCTACTGCACAAGAGTTGCACCAACTTTGGGATCACACCAAGCAACTTCTACAGCAAGTCGCCCAGAAGTCATAAGAACATAAGAAAATGCCAAACTGGGTCAGACCAAGGGTCCATCAAGCCCAGCATCCTGTTTCCAACAGTGGCCAATCCAGGCCATAAGAACCTGGCAAGTACCCAAAAACTAAGTCTGTTCCATATTACCATTGCTAATGGCAGTGGCTATTCTCTAACGGGCGGATTTTAAAAGCCTTGCTTGCGTAAATCCGCAAGCAGGGTCTTGCGCACCGGCACGCCTATTTTCCATAGGCCGCCGGCGTGCGCAGAGCCCCGGGACGCGCGTAGGTCCCGGGATTTTCGGAAGGGGGCGTGTCGGGGGCATGTCGGGGGGGGGGCGGGGCTGAACGACGCGGCGTTTTGGGGGCGGGCCCGTGGGCGTGGTTTCGGCCCGGGGCGTTCCGGGGGCGTGGCCGCGCCCTCCGGAACCGCCCCCGGGTCGGGTCTCGGCGCGCCAGCAGCCCGCTGGTGCGCGTGGATTTACGCCTCCCTCTGGAGGCGTAAATCCATGGATAAAGGTAGGGGGGGTTTAGATAGGGCTGGGGGGGTGGGTTAGGAAGGGGAAGGGAGGGGAAGGTGAGGGGAGAGCGAAAGAAAGTTCCCTCCGAGGCCGCTCCGATTTCAGAGCGGCCTCGGAGGGAACGGAGGCAGGCTGTGCGGCTCGGCGTGCGCCGGTTGCCCAAAATCGGCAGCCTTGCGCGCGCTGATCCAGGATTTTATAAGATACGCGCGGCTACGCGTGTATCTTATAAAATCCAGCGTACTTTTGTTGGCGCCTGGTGCGCCAACAAAAGTACGCGAACGCGCTTTTTAAAAAAATCTACCCCTAAGTGAACTTAATAGTCAAAGAAGTTCTACAATGCCCATCATCAGGCAGCTCCACAGTTTAACCCTGGAGACAAAGTATGGCTCAGCACTCGCTTTATTCACTTGAGACTGCCTTCAGCCTGCTTCGCTCCAAGATACATCGGGCTGTTTGCTGTACTTTACTGGCTAGGTCCGGTCACTTTCAGTCTTCGCCTTCATAATGCCTTCCACATCTCCCAATTGAAGCCTCTCATCTTGTCCGAGTACTCCAAAAAAACACCAGAACCCCAGCCTCTGGCATCAGAGGAGGACATTACCTATCAGGTACAGGACATCCTGGATGTAAGGAAGCACTGGAGGCGATGGGAATACTTGATCTCTTGGTAAGGATTTGATCTTGAAGAAAACAGCTGGGAGCCTGCAGTCAATATTCTTGACAAAGAACTGATCAAGCAGTTCTATGCTTCTCACCCAAGAAAGCCCAAACCCCCAGGGAGGGGCCCTAAGAAGGGGGGTACTGTTACGCCTGTCGGTCGTAGACGGCTGCGACCGTTGTTGCTCACCTCTTTCTTCTCTGCACTGACTTCCATGGGTAATCTTGCGGCCTCCGCCAGCTATCGCCACCCTGCCTGCCCCTGTTCCCGGGCCTCCCTGGACAGCAAGGACGTTGCCGACTGCCATCTTGCCCTCGATGTACCTTAGGCGCGCGCGCTCTCAGGACAGCCTTATGCACATCATGGTGGGAACCTCGGGGGTATTCCCCCCCCCCCCCCCCCGATGACATCATTCATCGCAGACTCTTAAGCCGGCTGGTCCTGTCTGCCTACGACTTGGCAATGAGTTCCTTCATTGCTGAATCTGCCTCGCTCACTTCAGGACTTCCGTTCCAGCTCCTGCTTCCTTGGCGTGAGACGTCCTGGGTACCAGCTCCTCGGGGGCCCTTTCTTCGTCTCTGGCTATCCACTCCTTGGAGGGCCTTGCGCCTAGGACCGCTGCCTACCTCATTCCTCGGGGCTTGCTCTGGAACCCTCGCCACTTCTATGAGTGAGTACTCTGCTTCGCGGACCTTTGCCATATCAACTCTACTGAGGAACCTCTTTGGTGTACCTCGCTCTCCGGACCATTGCCGTATCACCTCTACTGAGGAACCCTCATCAGTGTACCCCGCTCTGCAGACCATTGCCGTATCATCTCTACTGAGGAACCCTCGTCGGTGTACCCCACTCTGCGGACCATTACCGTATCATCTCTACAGAGGACTCCTTCTCGGGTATATCCCACTTCACAGACCTCGTGGCACCGCTGTGCCCGTATGACATTTATGTTACACTTCCCGCTCCGCGGGCAGTGTCGCTCTATTGCTCTACTGAGACTCAAGGACTCCCGAGTTTATTTGACGTCAGCTGCCAGCGCTGACGCTCCGTGGCTTCACCCCCTGGGGTCACCCTCTCTAGCTCCTCCTGTCCTCTCAGCTCTCTCGCTCTGCTCTCTCTCTATTACCTGCTGTTCCACGCACCCTGCAGCTGAAACCTCGCCTGCTGACGGTGAGGCTCACGGGGCTCCGCCCCATGGGTGGTAGCTTTTCTCACCTCGGCCCAGGGCCCACATACTCACAAATCCTAACAACAAAATCTTTCTTCTCAGAGCATATTCGCTAAATTCGGAGGAATTGTCCCACTGGAAGATACTTCTTCAACTGATTATGGATGGTAACTGGAAAATTACAGAAGATTATTCCGTTCAGATGATTTCTGATACAATGATGTATCAGTGTGTTGTTGATCTTTGAAAATTAAAATATCTAAGAATAAAATTGAATTGGGATCACATGACATAGTACACTAAATTTTCATTCAACGTATTTAATCATGCTGTAAAGGAGTGTAAATGTTTAGAATCTGTTTTTGTGGTGGGCAGGATTATTAGGTAATGCTTAATTGTCCTGTTCTGCTTTTGTCTTCTTTGTGGCTGAACAAGATTACCAAAAAAAAAAAAAAAAAAAGCTCCTACAAATAGCAATCTTATTTCTGCAAGTTTTACTCTGTGTGGTGTGTTGTGGTAACATTTTGATAGTCATTTTTAAAAATCCCTGTGTATATTTAAAAGAGAATATGATATAGACCTTCAGATACCTGAAAGGTTGTAATGATGCACACTCAACAAACCTTCTCCGTTGGAAAGAAATCAGTAGAACTAGGGGTCACGTAATGAAACTCCAGGGAGGGCGACTCAGAACCAGCATCAGGAAATATTTCTTCACGGAGAGGGTGGTGGATGCCTGGAATGCCTTTCCGAATGAGGTGGTGAAGACAAAAACGGTGAAAGATTTCAAAGGGGCATGGGATAAACACTGTGGATCCCTAAAGGCTAGAGGGTGGAAATGAAGAGAAGAGTGCAAGGGGATAACTTCCTGGTGTGGCGGTTAGTACTTGCCCATGAGCAGGTGTTAATTTCTGAGCAGCCCAAAAAAGTGTACAGAAAAACAGAAAATACTGCTTCTCTGTACATCCTCCAACTTAATATTGTGGCGATATTAAGTCTGAGGAACCAAAAGATTAAAATGAAAAAAAGTCTGCCGCGGTCAGGTTAGGAAAATGGATGCTCAATTTTATGAACATTCATTTTCCTAACCCATGACTGTGCACAGGTTAGGAAAACAGACGCTCGTAAAATTGAGGTTCTGCCAAATAGATAATTTCAAAGCCTGGCTGAAAACCTGGTGTAAAGAATGTGGATTTGCATACATTGGAGGCTGGGGCTGTTTATGGAGCAATAAAAAATTATATGGTAAGGATGGATACATTTGTCAATGGAGGAAAGGGATGCAAAGTGAAAAAGTCAGATCTTACATTATCAGGAGTGGGGGTGGCAGGAGGTGGCCAGTGAATTTGGCATGTCACCCCCAAGTAAACAGGAAGAGGGAAGAGTAAGTAACAATATCAATCAGTTCAAAAAAGCAGAAAAGGCGAATATAAAGAACAGCAAGAAAGCTATGACTGTAAATGCTCGTAATCTGGGCCACAAATTCCCAGACTTGCAGGCCCTAATGGTGGAGGCAGACTTGGACATTGTTGCTGTTATGGAGACCTGGTTCCCTGATTCTCATGATTGGCATACGACTATCCCGGGCTATAACTTTTTAAGAAAGGACAGAAAATGGGGAGGAGTAGCCCTTTATGTCAAAAACAATATCCAAGCAATTGAATTGCAAGGGACGTGGGGTAGAGAAGAATCATTGTGGACTGTCCTGAATAAAGAAGAGGGTGCTTCCATATTTACTGGTGTGATCTACACGCCATCGACTGAAACAGAGGAACTGGACAGAGAACTTATTGAAGACATCTAAAAGGTGGGAAAAAAGGGCGAAGTGTTGCTCATTGGAGATTTTAATCTGCCGGATGTGGACTGGAATATCCTTTCTGTAGAATCTATAAGAAGTAGAGAAATAATGGAGGCCCTTCAAGAGGCTCTGCTCAAACATATGCTAATGGAACCCACGAGAGAGGGTATAATACTCGATCTGGTGCTCACTAAAGGTGATAATGTCTCTAATGTTAGGCTAGGAGCTCACGTGAGCACTAGTATTCATCAGACAGTATAGTTCGATTTTGTGAATAGAACACAGAGAAGTCACACGAAGACCTGCGTTTTGAATTTCAAAAATACGGACTTTGTCAAAATGGGGACATATGTGGAGGAAGAACTGGAAGATTGGAAGAAAATGGGTGAGGTAGAACAACACTGGGCAAAATTAAAAGGAGCTAGTATAAAGGCAACAAATCTGTATGTTAGTAAAGAAAAGTAAGAGGAAAAAGAAACTTATTTGGTTCTCTAAGAAGGTGGCTGAAAAAGTAAAGGCAAAACGAATAGCGTTCAAGAATTATAAAGGATCCCAAAAAAGGAACATAGGGAAGAATATCTGTTAAAACTGAGGGAGACAAAGAAAGAAATAAGGAAAGCAAAAGGTCAAGCAGAAGAAAGGATGGCCAAAGAGGTAAAGTGAGGTGAGAAAACATTTTTCAGATATATCAGTGAAAGAAGGGAGGTTAGAAGTGGTATAGTGAAATTGAAAGGTGACACAGAGTAATGTGTAGAGAGTAACAAAGAAATGGTGGAAATATTAAACAAATAGTTCAGTTCAGTATTCATTAAAGAAGATCCTAGAGAAGAACTGTTGTGTTACTGTTCCATCTGCTGCATAGCTTCCCCGGCGAGTCCTGCTTGGAACTGTACTCTCCAGCATGACTCTGATCTCTGGCCTCCACCTGCTGTACTACCTCCGCTCCACCAGGGGATCACCAAGAGCACATCCCTCAGGCTGTCCAGGCTCCTCTCTCCTGCCTGCACCACATGCAGACTCTTGCCCTACTTAACCTTGTCTGTCCTTTCCCTCAATGCTTTGGCATCAAGTGCTATTCCGCTCTTTGATCTAGCCATCTCTGCCTTGCGGCCTTCTAAGGCCCTTCCTTGTTTCTCTGCGTGGCCTCCAGGCCTTCTGATTACTGTCTTGCCTTGCTTTGTCCTGTGGCCTTTGTGCCTTCTGACCTTGGTCTTTCCCTACCTTGTCTTATGGCCTTCCGGCTTTCTGTCTTTAGCTTTGTCCTGTGGCCTGCAAGCCTTCTAAATCTTCCTTGCCTTGTGGCCTTCTCCAGGCCTTTCATTGCCTCTAGCCTTATCAGGCTTGGCCTAACCCTGAGACCTCCTTAGGTCTCTTCCATGACTCCTGGCCTCTCTCTGCCTTGTTTCTCAATGCCTTCCTTGTTATTGCCTTCTAGCTTTGTCTTTTATGTTCTGTGTTTGTCCTGTCCTGTTTGAGTCTTGTGTTCCAGTCTGTCCCTGAGTTCCTCAGTTCACTCTTACTCCCATGCATCTCCAATGTTCCAGCTCACTCTTACCTCCACACTTACCTCGACATCACTGTGAGCTCCGGCGGCGGTTGAAAAGCGCCTCACCATCAGGCGCCAGCGAGCGGGGAGGCCACCCTCCATCCTGGGCCCCCGCAAGAAGTGAACACCATCTTAAATAATAAAAAAGAAACGGAACTATCATCAGGAGGTGAGGGAAATGGGTGACTGCGATGTGTGACCACGCCCCTCCCCCGATGTCACTGTGAGCTCCGGCTGCGGTTGAAAAGCACCTCACCATTAGGCGCCAGCGAGCGGGGAGGCCACCCTCCATCCTGGGCCCCCGCAAGAAGTGAACACCATCTTAAATAATAAAAAAGAAACGGAACTATCATCAGGAGGTGAAGGAAATGGGTGACTGCGATGTGTGACCACGCCCCTCCTCCGACGTCACTGTGAGCTCCGGCGGCGGTTGAAAAGTGCCTCACCATCAGGCGCTGCGCGCCGTGCGTTGCACGCCAAAGGGGCTCTCCCCTTTGTGCACCCCTTCGTGCAACTCTTTGTGCTTCATTTAATATTTTTTCTTTTATGTTTTCTGTTAAGTAACCTTTTTTTCAAGTTCCTACCTTATGCCTTTGTTAACAATTTTATTATAAATGTTCTCTGTATTTGACTATGGAAATATTTTTTCCTGCTTTTTCTGTTTTATGTAAACCGGTATGATTTGCATTTTAATGTAAGAATGTCGGTATATAAAAATTATAAATAAATAAATAAATACTTGTCCTCAAAGACTGTCACATATAAGTTGGCAATACTTGGGACGATGGTTGCCCCCATGACTGTCCCATGTTTCTGAACATAAAAAGTGCCAAGCAAAAGAAAATAATTGTGGCATAATGCCAGTTCTAAATATTCAGATAGGCACAAAACTGAATACAGCGTGGAATTTTAATTTGTTGAAGGACCGTCATAACACCGGAACGGTTACTTAGTTGGACACTTTTCTCCGCAAGAACGGTCATGTGTAATCATGGGTCCAAGGGTCTTTTTTTCAAAATTGCTTATTACAAATTAAAATTCCTATGCGGTATTCAGTTTTGTGCTTATCTGATTATTTACATTTGAGTGGATGAGTGTTTTTTTCTTTGATTTGAATTTTTCACTCATTTATTTTTGGATTTTTCTTGGATAATGCCAGTTCTGCCATGAGTTCAATAAATTTTGTCAATACTCGATGTGGGTATCCAAAACTCATTGCACAATAGTGAGAGCTGGTTAAAGATTCAACATGTGCTTAGTATCTTTTATAAAGGAACATGCCTTTGAAACTTCAGAATTTAGAAATGCGTCTACAAAAATCAATATTGATAATATTGATTATATTGAAGCCACAATAAGCTTTTCTGGAGGATCTGTCATATTTTTGTGAATTTTAGGAATGGTATAAAATACTGGAATAGTTGGAGAACCTGGGATCAGAAAAGTGATCTCTGGCTTTGTTAAAAATCTAAATGAGTTGCTGATTCAATTTCGTTCCTGTTCAGTTGAATCAGGGCTGGTAATGGATCCAAATTTAGTTTTCTTAAAAACCTGGTTCATTCATTGTTACAATTATTTTCTTTTTCTTGACAATTTTTATGTTCAGAAACACAGAACTGCCAAGGGAGTAACTATGGCCCTAAGAATCACCAACTTATATGTGACATTCTTTGAGGACCAATATCTATATACACCATTGTTCTGTGAGAATATACTTCCACTCCTTTCAACATGGTTAAATATGTTGAATGAAAATTTACAGTTTACTATGTCATGTGATCCCAATTCAATACCATTCTTAGATATTTTAATTTGAAAACATCAACAACACGTTGGTACATCATTGTATTGGAAACCATCTGAACAGAATAATCTTCTGCAATTTTCCAGTTTCCACTCATATCGGTTGACCTGTGAGACGATTCCTCTGAATTCAGCAAATATGCTCTGAGAAGAAGGATTTTGTTTGTCATACACAAGAACTTAGTGCTCGTTTTCTTGCAAGAAGATATCCCATTGCTATAATAAAAAAGGCTTATAAGCATGCTCTAAATGCAGACCGATCTTGGCTAGTTTTGATAACAAGAATCTTCAGACTCAGAAATAGTGTGCTCAACCGACAGTCTCATATTTCCTCAGCTATTGCAGTGATCATTTTTAAATATTGGGGTATTTTAAAGATACACCCAATTTTTAATAACAATCCTTTGATCGCTTATACGAGGGGCAAGATCATCAAGGATATAGTTAAAAATTCCTTTTTATCACCTGATCCCCCCTCAATTGATTGTCCAGGGCCATACTGCTTGAGGACACTGTGCCTTTAGTTCCCAAACTGTTTCTGGACATGAATGGCATTCTTAGTATCAGGGAAGAAAATAATATATCACGCGCCAACAGTCTGTTCCTCCACATATGTAGTATATTTTATCATTTGTCCGTGTAAAAAAAACATACGTTGGAAAAACAAAACAGAAAATATAAACCAGAAGAGCTGAACATAAGAGCTGTATTAACAGTCAGAAACTACAAGTGCCTTTAATATCTCATTGTGTAGACCTCTGACATCCCTTTGAGCAACTGTGGTGGAGAATTTTGGAACATATTCCTCTCTCTCCAGAAGAAGGTGATCAAGAGTAAAGATTGGATTTTAGAGAGCAGTTTGGGATTTTTAATTTAAATGCAATCTCACCCCACAGTCTTAATTTGGAGATTGATTGGTATAGTTTAATTTAAATTGCATTAATTTTAAGAAACATTTCTCACTTTATAAAATTGTACATATGACATTTATTAGAATGACTTCTAGAAAATGTAGGTGCCAAACAAGCCACGAATATTGTCAGAGTGAGCATGTCTGAGCAGTCCTGTCTGTTGTGCTTGTTCTTTATTCTGTGCTATCTTCACAGATAATATTAATTCTCATGTATTTCAGCTATGTATTCTATGGTGAAGTAGTGATTATGAAAAAAATATTTGAGTAACCCCTGATACAGATCTAATTAGAAAAACAGACCCACGTCAAGTATTATGTTATGAATGGGATCTTCATTGACTATACACCAGCTTTGAAAGATAAGCACTGGAATTTTATTGCAAAACAAAAAATTTACAAAAATATTAGACTGGACCAATGATTATTCAAAAGGATATGAAAGCAATTGAGATGCTGGTGGAGCCTATTCTGAGGTCATAAGAAAAAGAAGAATTTTGAAAACATTTGTGCTCTTATGTGCACATATACCTAGGGGTAATTATAGCAGTTATTAGTTCCCTTGGTTTGGACATCACAATCTTGTGAAGGTTCAGTAACCCAGTATTCAGTTTCTTAATGTTAGATGGAGAATATGGGAACTGTACTGGGGAAAATGAAGGAATTACTTCAGATACTAATTGAGGGTCAATAGCAATGGTTATTCTGGGGAGAATGCACCCAGCAGCAAACACTATTGGCCCTGGCAGTACAGTCCACAACCTTCTGCCTGCCACACTCCACCCCAGTCCTACTGAATTTTGCTTTGGGTGAATACCCTGATAGATTTTGTACAGATTTTGAGAAGATGGTCTGTATGTCAAGATGGCCAGAGGAGACTTGGATGACCTACGTAGGTAATCTCCTCATGGAAGCCATGCTGCCTACCAGACCAACAGTTCTGATGGGAGAGCTACATATGCTCTTGTCAAGAGAACCATTCTGGAGCAACTTTGCTATCGCCCCAGGATGTATTGATTGAAATTCTGGATTACACTACTTCTGACCAGTTTTTGTATCGCCTGAGAGGTATGGGTTAGAAATGTCTTATACTGGAAGAAGGAATCTGCATAGTGTTAGCAAAAGAAATATTATTGGAACAGGTCCTTGAAGAGTTGGATGGTGTAAGCGGGATAGGAGGGTAAAGAAAGAGACACTTAACAGAAACTAGGTAGATCAATCAGACAGAAGGAAGAAAGCCTGGCTAAGAATCTCAAATCCTACCTTGATACATGACTGGAGCAGTTCTCAGAAGGGTAGGGAAAAGCTTTAGACTAAAGTAGGCCAATAGCTGGACGTGTCTTTATCCCTAAACTTTTAAGTTTCTGTATAAACAGCTGTTACCCTCTGAGGGAACAGAGAGAAAAATATCTGAATAAACCTATCATAAAGTAGCTAGTGGGTAGAGCAGTGGGCTATGAACCAGGAGACCAGGGTTCAAGTCCTGCTGTTGCTCCTTGTGACCTTGGGCAAATCACTTTACCCTCCATTGCCTCAGGTACAAACTTAGGGCCTCATTTTCCAAGCCGCTCGCATGCGATAAGGGACCTTTCGCTTGCAAAAAGTCCCTTATCGCGTGCGATACCAGGATGGGGGCGGAGTCGGCCCTGGAAGAGGCCGACTCCGCCCCCAGGTAAGTGCCTTTTCGCTGCCTATTTCGCTCCCAATAGCTTCACCTCCTATGGTGGCGCTATTGGGTGCGAAACCGGCAGCGATCGTACCGTGATGGTGTGATCGCTGCCGGCTAGCGCAGGCCCGCCCCCCGTTTCGGCCCCCCGCACCTCATCTTCTAAAGTATCGCAGGCCTGCGATACTTTAGAAAATGAGGCCCTTAGATTGTAAGCCCTCTGGGGATAGGGAAATACCTACAGTACCTGAATGTAATCTACTTTGAAGCGCTGAAAAAAGTGCAAAAAGCGGAATATAAATCTAAATAAATAAAAATAAATAAATAAAGTGAGGTCAATCTCCTGAGAGGTTATTTACAAAGAAGCAGACCTTAGTCTTGATAAATAAGGTGAAAGCAAGAGGGATAACCTGCATTGAATTCTCACAGATGAGTTCACTCAGCATGGATTCTGTATCCCAAGCTGGATCTGAAAGAGGGCTTCAAGATGTCAGAAGCATTCCAGAGGGTCCATAGCTAATAAAGAATAGCGTGACTCCCAATGTTGCCACCTAACTCCTTGATATTCTCATGGCCTGGATTCCTGGGAGTCCTGGCAACACAAGGACAAATTATTTCCCAGAAAAAAAACCTGAGGAGAAATTCCTGGAATTCTAGAGTACTGCTCGTAGAAGGAACTTATGGATACCAGTTGGATTTTATGTATTTCCAACCTGACCATCCTGTATTACCATTAAGCCCTGGGAATTTCAATAAGTTAATGGATGGGGGCGGACCCATTCAAACACCAGTCCCTCCCTTTTAGGCACCTGGGGATGACTGTCCCTCTGGGAAGCTTTATAACAGTTCTCTCCTGAGATTCTGGAGACAGTCTTGTATAATTTTTAGTGAGTTAGCAGGTGGTAGGCACTTACTTACCTTTTGTTGTATTTTCAGTTGAAGGGAACAGGCTAACCCAGCATGGGAATCCTGACCATGGTCGGAGGCATAGTCCTGCAGTCTACTCACTAGCTGGTGTGGATACCCCTTTGGATTGTTTTCGGGATTTTGACCTTTTCTTGGTAGGAGCTTTGCTGGACACCTGGGCCTTTCCTGGATTCAGGAAATGGGGAACCCTGTGTTCAGAATGCCCAGGGATAGGGAAGACCTGCCCATCCAAGGTGGTTACCCACTGCAAGGGATAACTCCGGTGTTATCTTCAGTTAAAGGAAAAGAGTATTAATTTAGACATCCAGGAGGAAGATTGTTGGCTGCCCCTTCTGGCTTCAGTGGAGCATGGTCAGAAAACCTGTTTCTGGGGATCCCCCCATTGGAGTCCCGAGGAGAGTTAGAAACTGAAATAAATCTAAAGAAGTGGAAGAACCTGCTAACTATGAGTAACAGAACTGTAAGGATTCTAGGGGACGCCCATGAGGAGTCTTCAGCTCTTGGTGAGAGAGAAAAGTTTACTCTCTGTGCAAAGTCAAGATTTTTGGCCATTCATGGAAGGGGTTGTCCTGACAAGCTAAAAGGTTACCCTGCCCATCAGAATCTCCATCTCACCTAATCGAAGAGGATGGAAGGATCCCTTGCCTGTTGAAGGATTCCTGCACAGATAGAGGTGAATACTGTAATAAAGAGAAGAAAGACTGTGGTGCTGTAAATGTATTTATTATGCCATCAGCAACTATTTCATTCAGTAAACTTAAGTTTGGACACTAATCCAGTGTGTTCAGTGTATTTATTTGGCACACAGCATACAGCAAGAAAAGTGAACCCTTTCCCAGGGAATACTAAAAGGATGTCAGCCACTCCTGCACTGAGTCCTGGGAACTGGGAGGAATCCTTTCCCCCTAAGCCAAAGGATCCAAGCCCTAGGGGCACAGAAAAGAGCAAGAATTTACAAGTTTGGACCATAACATCATACTTTTATGGCCCCACCCCTGCAGGACACGCATACTGCGGTAGGGTTACATAAAATAGCACCTGAGGCATGGAGTGCAGGGTGTGAAGATGGACAAAATAGATTTGGGAATTACTGTAAATGAACTAGTTTATATTCTGCTTTTTACACTTTTTCAGCACTTCAAAGTGGATTACATTCAGGTCCTGTAGGTATTTCCCTATCCCCAGAAGGCTTATAATTTAAGCTTGTACCTGAGGCAATGGAGGGTAAAGTGACTTGCCCAAGGTCACAAGGAGCGACAGCAGGACTCAAACGCTGGTCTCCTGGTTCATAGCCCACTGCTTTAACCACTAGGCTATTCAACTGTTCAGACTTTTTGGGAAAGAACTGTGAAAATCAGTAAAATGGCTGCCATTCCCACTGATAGCGCTATTCCCGCTGAAATCATCAGTAGCAAGCAAAAGCATGACAAAAGATAGGGTACATCAGCGAATGCATGGTATAATTGGCCGGGGCAATGCCGGGATGTCAGTGCAACGTCATCACGCAGGAATCTTAGCATGAGGCACAGCCTGGGCAGAGCGCATCTCTATCGTCATAACTGGCTCGAGTGCAGCAATCAAGAACGGCGGTGATGTAGCACAAAAAAAACCACATGACGATAGCCAGCTCTGCCTGCTCTGGCATGGGCAGCAGCCACTATTCCACTCGTTGCTTGGACAAGGATTCCGGAGAGCATCGCAGAGCCCAAGGCAGTGCTGGATCACCACACTGAGATGACCTCTATGTGGAATCTGCTTTGGGAGATGCCTCAGTCATTGCCGAGATGTCTACTGTTTTCACCCCTCATGAGAGGGTGACGATTACCCTAAAAAAGCGCTCAAGCGATGGGGGCTTGAGAATGCCGGCATTTCTATACCCTGTAGCCGGTGCAACTCATCCATCTCCTGTGCTGCCATTGCCTTGGCCTAATGTTTAGGGCTGCCAAGTTAACCAGCACTGTTCCTTCCCTTGGAGCAATCAGTACGCAACTTGCCACTGTCTTGGAGGGAGCCACTGTGACCGTACAGCCCATTTCATTATCCGAAGGATAGAGGCAGTGGGGAATGAGTGAATAGAGAGAGGCTAGAGGAATCAACTGTTGTCCTCCCAGAAGTCCAGAAATGGGGTTTTCACCTTCTTTTATGAAGGTGGGAGTGTGGATATTGTTAAGTATGTGTTTACAGGACAGTGAGAAAGTCCACAGCACTTAAGGGTGGTGGCAGCACCTGCTGGTTGCCAGTAGTGGTAGTGCTGGCCAATTTATTTCTAACCATTCTCCATCCAAGTTTGGTACACTGTACATATTGGGGTAGATTTTTAAATGTATGCGCGCGCGTCCATGTACATGCGCTTCCCTGCACGCATATAGACGCATGGATTTTATAATATGCGTGCGTTGGCACGAGCATGTTATAAAATCTAGGGTCGCACACATGCAATTTTTGAGCGGCGACGCATCCCGGCCTTCCCACCCCTTAAACCCTTTTTCCTACCTTTTGCTTTTTTTAAGTTGCTCACTGCTCCGTTGGAGCAGAAGCAACTTGTGTGCGCCGGCGGTCGGCAGGCGCACGCTTCCCCCGCACAGTAGCAAATGGCTGCTGTACCGTCCGCCTCCAGCCCTGCTTCTCCCCGCCCCCAGAGCACCCCTTTCCTTTGGCCTGGCAGTTCTGCGCATAAAGGAGAGTTATGTGCATGGCCGGGCCACTTTAGAAATGCGTGTGGCGTGCGCAAAATCCAGCCACACGCGTAACCCCTGCTTTTTATGTGTGTGGCCGATTAAAAATTCGGCCGATTGTGTGTTGTTCCTTTGAGGGATGGAGTTCACATGCCTGTATACTAGTGCCTACACCGGGTATAGAGCCTGCCTGGGCTTTGGGACCAGCCCAGACAGACATGGATGCTATGCTCTCAAGTATTATGCATTATGTAGAGGAAGTGGGGTGTTACCTGACAACCCTGTCGGCTACCATTAAATCCTGGGAATTACCAGCTACATTAGGTTAGTGGATGGGGGAAAGAACCCATTAAATATCAGTCCCTCCCTTTTAGGCACCTAGGAATGCTCAACTTACCATCATAGAGCTACATCAGCTGTTTGGACTTTTGGAACTCAGCTCCATTTTTCATTTTCATCTTTCCCGCGGCTATAGTGACGCCGAAGAGAGCGGCCACGCCCCCAACTGCACATCATCAGAGGGCGACTCACTATAAGTTAGCGGTGATAGTCTTCGGCGTCTTGCGCCGGGGCGTCGCGCGACGAAGGAGCGCGAACAAGGGGCTTGCCCCTTTGTTCTTGCCCCTTCGTTCTGACCTTCGTGAATTGATATTCGTATTCTTGCATAATAGACATTTGATAGTCGTCCAGCTATGGAAATACCCGTAATGTCCGGTCGAGGTAAATACAACGTTTACTCTCCTAGTTTTAGAAAACAGCATACTTTTAAGTCTTTTGTACCTAATGTTAATTATTCTAATTTGACGACTCTTACTCCATCAGTATGTACTACTTTACTGGTTTCTACGTTATTTTTTATATTTTGTAATGCCCAATCCATTCGTAAGAAAATGCCAGTGATCATAGACTTATTACATACACAGAAACCAGATGCTTTTTTAATAGTTGAGTCATGGCTAACTGAGTCTGACGCAGTAATCCTGAATACATTTAATTCAACAGAATACGTATCGATATCAGACCCTAGACCTAATCGCAAGGGAGGTGGTTTACTAGCGATTATAAAGACGTCCTTAAATCCTGTTAAAGTTCATATTTCCCTTCCTCATGCATTAGAATTAATGTTAATTACAACGACAGCTTTAAATATATGTTTGATTTACTGTCCCCCGAAATATTTGCATCATGATTTATCGAGTTTTCTAGAAGTTATTTCAACTCTTCCAATAGATTTATCAAGAACTATACTAATAGGAGATTTTAATTTACATGTAAATTCCTCTACTTTATCTAACGTGGAGTCTACTTTCCTAGATGCTTTAGCAGGACTTGGTTGGGAACAATTAATTCAGGAACCAACTCATCAACGTGGTCATACTTTAGATCTTTTATTTTGTAATTCGTCTTATGTTTCTCTTTTACCTAATCATATTAATATTTTACCAGTACCCTGGTCAGATCATTATCTTATTCAGTTTAAATTAAATGTTCAATCTACTAATATTAAAGTAAATAGTTCCCAAATAATATGGAAAAGGAAATTTATCTCTTCAGACTCATTTATTGAAGCTTTACCCGCCCAAGCAGATTTTCAGACTGGTTCTTCATGCTCAGACACAGTAAATACTTGGAATTCCATCATCTCCACTACTTTAGATTCTTTAGCTCCATTGAAAAAATCCACTTTAAAAATAAAAAAGGAAAAAAATAATACACCTTGGTTCTCCCAATTTTTGCATACTCTTAAATCCTTAGTTAGATCGAAAGAACGTAAATGGAGGAAGAATAAATCCACACAGACAAAAAATGATTATTATAGTACATTAAGGCGTTACAATAGAGAAATCAATAAAGCAAAAAAATCTTTCTTTTCAAAAAAAATTGCAGAAGCCCATGGTAATCCCAACGTTTTGTTCAATATAGTGAAATCCTTAACTGTTATTAATAATTCAAATAATTCTAACTACAACTTAGATGATTGTAATAAAATAGCTTTTCATTTTCAAAATAAAATTGATATCATTTCAAAAGAATTTCAACATTTGCCATTCCCAACTTTTAAAGATCCTCCAATGCAATTATCTTGGCCGGAATTTGATCCTATTACAGAATCAACTATTCTGAAAATAATTCAGAAACAAAAAGTTACTAATTCTCCTCTTAATCCTTGCTCAGGAAAATTATTTAAAGCTATTGCACCCCATACATGTCAGTTTTTAAGTAATTTAGTTAATCAATCTCTTTTCTCTGGTATTTTTCCGGACAATTTAAAAAAAATTGCTATTCTTCCTATTCAGAAAAACAAAACTAAAGATCCTTTAGATCTCAGTAATTTACGGCCAATAGCACTGATTCCTTCATTGGCCAAACTGATAGAATCAGCAGTCTTAAAACAACTTTCTAATTTTCTAAGTGACAATGACATTCTGCATGCAGGCCAGCATGGCTTTAGAAAAGGCCACTCGACAGAAACTTTATTACTATCTTGTTTTGATACAGTTTTTCGAGGGTTCGATGCTTATACAGATTACATCCTTATTTCTTTGGATATTTCCGCGGCATTCGACACTCTCAATCACCATATACTTTTAGCAGGTTTACATTCTATAGGCATTCAATCCACTGTTTTGTCCTGGTTTCGATCCTTTCTAACTAATCGCTCATTATATGTACATGTCAATAACTACTCCTCAGACTCCTTCATCTCCTCATCTGGGGTTCCACAGGGCTCATCATTGTCTCCACTACTCTTCAATATATATTTACTTCCTCTTTGCCATATTCTCACAACTTTAAATGTTTATTTCCGAATATATGCTGACGACATTCAGTTACTATTTCCGTTAAAAAATTCTTGGTCTGAGACTTTTTCTTTAATATCTTTGGTCCTTACTACGATTAATACATGGTTAGAACACAATCGGTTAAAATTGAACCCTTCAAAAACTATGATTACACATCTTTCATCTATTTCAGAATCTACCTTAGGTCCTCCTTCTCATTTAAATTTTAAAGGTATTTCAATTCCGGTTAGTACTTCATCTATTAGCTTAGGTATCACAATCAATTCCAATCTTTCTATGGTTAATCACATATCTAATATTACAAAAAAATCTTTTTATAAATTACATTTACTGAAAAGAATTCGGCCTTTTCTTTTCTTTAAAGATTATCGTACAGTATTGCAATCGTTAATCTTTTCAGGTATGGACTATTGTAACGCCTTACTTTTAGGTTTACCTGATTCAGTTTTGTATCCATTACAAATGATACAAAACTCCGCTGCTCGGGTGCTCGTTGGTATTTCACGTCGTACCCACATTACACCAGTTTTACTTTCACTTCATTGGTTACCAATTAAATACCGAATTCAATTTAAAGTCTTATCAATTATTCATTCTCTCATCTACAATACTTCTTCCACTTGGTTATGTACTAATCTTCGCATATATAAACCTGCCAGACATCTCAGATCTCTCTCAAAAAACTTATTAGATATTCCTACTGTTAAATCAGCAAAACTCGAACTTACCAGAAAAAGAGCATTTTCAGTGGCAGGTCCTGTTTTATGGAATTCACTCCCAGACCACATTCGTCTTACTTCATCAATACAACAGTTTAAAAAACTATTGAAAACATACTTATTTCAGAAAGCATACACTCTAACTACTTCATAAGATCAACATTTATTCACTTCAACTGTCCTCTCTTCTCAGATCCATTCACACCATATAATATTTACCTTCTGTTAATATCCTGTGAAAAAATAGTTGGATATGATTATATACTGCACTATGTTAGTCTTTTAATTGTTTTATTTTTGTTTTATTTTGTCAAGTTTATTTATTATGTATGTTAGGTTGTAAACCGTTTTGAGTAATTCTTTTGAATTGTAAAAGCGGTATATAAACATTTTTAAATAAATAAATAAATAAAATAAATAAATAAATCCCTCTGGGAAGCTTTATAACAGTTCTGTCCTGAGATTCTGGAGGCAGTCTTGTATAATTTTTGGAGAGTTAGGAGGTGGTAGGTGCTTACCTTTTTGTTGTATTTACAGGCCCAGTTGGAGGGAACTGGCTAACCCAGCCTAGGAATCCTGACCAGGGTCAGGAGGGTGGTCTTGCAGGTCTTCTTCCTAGCTGGTGTGGATACCCCTCCAGGTTTTGGGATTTTGACCTTTTCTTGGTAGGAGCCTTGCTGGACACTTGGGCTTTCCTGGTTGCAGGGAATGAGGAACCCTGTGTTCGGGACATGCAGGGATAGGGAAGACCTGCCCTTCTAAGGTGGTGACCTGCTGCAAGGGATAACTCCGGGCACAGAAAAGAGCTAGTCAGGGTTCCTGCCCCTAAGAACTTACAAACACTTTTATTTCCCACCCATTCAGGATACGCACACCAGGGTGGGATTACATATTTAATATTTACATTTGATTGCCTGCTTCTCACCATAAGACTTTCAAAGCATGTTGCAACAAATCTCAATTTGATCATCATTTCCAAACAATAATATACCCACCTCCCACTCTCCTTTATATATCCCAATAATAAAAGAATATGCCTCCTATATACCAGTCTTAATATCTACATACCTAGACATGAATAATAATATAAACTTAAGACAAAATTTAAGTCCCTGTAAGATATCCTCTAACTCTTCCCTCTCCATCCCAACCCATATCCCACCCAAACACCCAGCGGTTTAGCTGACAGCTCCACAATCCTACATACAAATCCCTCCATCCCAATCAGAATAATCTGTAATTGTCAAATGGGAACTGAGCTTCACTCTATGCTGTTTATGAATGACCTCGACATTAGCAATATGGATCTTAATAATCAAAGCTGGCTACAGTTTAATTCTCTTGCAAAACCTGAAGTAATTAAGCTGTAATTGGTCCTCTATGGAATTTTATTTCATAATATGGGATGAAGCATGAGATTGGAAGCCTTCTGGGATAGGGACATGCCTACAGTATATGAATGTAATCTGCTTTGAATTGCTTGAAAGGCAGAATGTAAATCACTCAGATAAATAAACACATTTCCAGCTTAATTGCAGAGAAATGCAGAACTTCTAGCAAAGCTTATATTGGGATGATCTTGTGGATTGCTGTAGCTCATATCATGTAGCACTTTTGCTGAATACTGCAGGATATCTCCGGGAAGACACCTAAAGATCGTAAAGAGAAACTTAAACTGGATCATCCCTTATACAGGGAGCCGATGCAGGCTCTACAGAATCCCTACCAAGAAACTATAAGTTCACAGAACACACTTAGCTGGGTCACACACGCAGAACACAGACAGACCCTCACAAATACAGAATAAAGTGACCATAAAGCTAATGTTTTTGCTTTTGTGTTGTTTTACTGCATACAGAGTTTGGCTTCTTGCTGTTTCCGGTTCAGTTTTTGTCTCTACATTTCTATTTATACATTCCCCAAGAAATATAAAATAATCTAAAACTAGAATATAATAAATGTTTCAAAACAACTGATAAATGGAACATCCAATCATTAAAATTTTTCAAAATTATAAAAAATTCTCCAAACACCAATAAACTATTTCTAACAGCAGACACATCACATAATACCTAATAATTAAAATGGAGGTCAATCAAGAAAGATAAACTTAAAAAGCCACCTTTACTTATCCTCTCCAGTAACTCTCGAACTCCTTTCCATTGTAAGCCAATAGCACATACCAGAAGCAGCAAGGGCTGCTGAAGCTCTGTCCTCACGTTCTTCTTCCTTAGGGCCCATGACTAGTCTAACTCATACACACACACACACCAGTCACCTGCCTGACCAATCTCTCTCTCTCTCTCTCACCCCAGTCACCTGCCTGAACAATTTCTCTTGCTTTCTCTTGCTCACACACACACACACACCAGTCACCTGCCTGACCAATTTCTCTTGTTCACACACACACACACACACACACCCACCAGTCACCTGCCTGACCAATTTCTCTTGCTCACACACACACACACACACACACACACACCCACCAGTCACCTGCCTGACCAATTTCTCTTGCTCACACACACCAGTCACTTGCCTGACCAATTTCTCTTTCTCTCACACACCCACACCAGTCACCTGCCTGACCAATCTCTTTCTCTTACACACACCAGTGACTTTCCCGAGCAGTCTCTTGCTCTCACACATTTCTCTTACTTACACACACATTCTCTCATACACTTACACACATGCTGACTCACTCTCTGTCTCTCACCCCCACCCACGGCACACATAGCAGCTACAGTACAAGGTAGCCGGTATGCTGCTATTAAAAGCAGAGTCCTTACAGGCTGGAAACTGTGGCAGGAGCGACCTCCCCAGCCCCACAGTGCTAAGAAGGCAGCACTCAGCTGTTTGCTTGTCCTGCGATTGATTGCGGCACAGAGCAGTCAGCTGAGATTGTAATTTTATTCTTTTCTCCCCAGCCCAGCCTTTTTTTTTTTGCAGTTTGATTATTATAATTTTATATTTTCTTGCAGGTGTCATGCTGGCCAGAGAAGGGGAGGTTGGAGCCAGGGGGAGGGGGAGGGAAGGGGGGGGGGGGCAGCGGCGCCATGCTCTTTCTGCAGAAGCAGTATGCAGGCATGGCTTTTTCTTCTTCCTGCGTGCCTGGTAGACGTCACTTCCTCTTCCGGGCCACAGGGGCAGGAAGAAGAAAGGTCATGTTCCTGTTGCCAGCTTCCACAAAACACTGCTGCCGTTCTCCTCGGGGCTTGAAGGTGCTGATAGCCCGGGCAGGAACGGCAGCAGTGTTCATCTTGCTGAGGTGAAAGGGGGGAGGAAAGAGCAGCAGGTGTGCGATACACCTGCCAATGCTTCGCGACACACTAGTGTACCACGACACACCGGTTGAGAACCGCTGGTCTAAGAGCCATAAATGAAGTTCTAACTACATTTAATTTTTTATTTAGATTTATATTCTGCTTTTTGCACTTTTTTCAGCGCTTCAAAGTGGATTACATTCAGGTACTGTAGGTATTTTCCTATCCCCAGAGGGCTTATAATCTAAGTTTGTACCTGAGGCAATGGAGGGTAAAGTGACTTGCCCAAGGTCACAAGGAGCAACAGCAGAACTCAAACCCTGGTCTCCTGTTTCATAGCCCACTGCTCTAACCACTAGGCTACTCCTCCACTCCACTACATGGAAGACTTGAGCATTCTTAGGCCTGGATTTATCAAAATGCACTAAATATTGCATGCGATAGGAAAAAGGGTGTGTTTTATGGTAATAGCCTATTTATCACAAAGTGCACTATCTTAATGCTTAGCATATGTATTACCACAGAGTGCGATAACGTTTTTGCAATTTGCGATAAGTACTACAATTGTTGCAATTCCTACCTACAACCACTGAGAGAGAGAGAGAGAGAGCCTAGCTATAAGGTCCTCATAGTAGATAGGTAACCCATGTTACTCGTCAAGCTAGGTTGAGAGAACAATGTACAAATCTCATCTTTGGGTGAGTTTCTTCACTCCGAAGGACATCAGATCTTCACAAGTGTTGCGCCCGTCAGTTGCAGACGGCTGTGACCTCTCATGCTCACCTCTTTTTCCCCTGCACCGGCAATCCTTGGAAGAATGGCGGCCTCCGCCAGCCATTGCAGACCTCCTTGGCATCTCCGGGACGGCGTGGGTGCTGCCGTCCACCATCTTGGACCCAGAATCACCTAAGGTGTGCGCACACAAGGGTCTCCTTTGTACACGTCATGGCGGGAACTTCGGGGGCGTCCCCTTCGGATGATGTCAACCCGCTGCTGTACTTAAGCTGACCGGCCCTCTACTGCTACGAGTTAGCAAGGAGTTTGTTTGTTGCTGAATCCACTCTACTCTTGGACTTCCAGTTCCAGATTCTCTCTGGGTCTTGGACGCTCTGGGTACCCACTCCTCGGGGGCCCTTCCGCGTTCCTGGCTATTTGCTCCTTGGAGGGCCTTCCTGCCTGGGGAATCTACCTGACCCACTTCTTGGGACACTCTCTTGGAACTTCCACTTATGAGTACCTTACTACTCACTTCTACGTTACTGCTTTGCTGAAGCTTCCCCATGGCGTACCCTGTGCCTCAGGCCACTACCGTTCTCTCTTCAGTGAAGTTGTTCCAGTATACCCTGCGCTGCAGGGTATTGCCGCATCATCTATAAGTTCCCTTCCGGGTTCTTGTACCTCAGTATTTCATCATCATCATCTCCAGTACAGACTCCTTGGCATACCCTGCTCTGCGGGCCACTACCAGATCTGCACTACTGAGGTAACTGAGGTACTGTGGCTCTGCGGGCCACTACCGGATCATCACATCAGTAGTATACCCCACTGCTCAGAACTGTACTATTTACATTTCCCGCTCTGCGGGCTCTGTTTTCCTTCCTGCCTAATAAAGTCTCTAACTACAGCTGAGTCCTACGCCGCTGAGGCCATGCCTGCCGACATGAGGCCCCACAGGGCTCCTCCCTGTGGGCGGAGACACCTCTCATCTCGGCCCAGGGTTCACATCAATACCAAAACATAACAACAAGAGTGTACTCTTCTGTTCGTACGTCTCACTCTGAATGTCAAAGTGGCCCCTAGTTCCTACACTCCTACCTAAACCTTATCTCGAGTAACTACGTAGGTGGGCCTCATATAGAGGTAGTAATACGTAACTACTATGAGGGCCTTATTGCTAGTCTCTCCCTCTCATAGTGAGAATGCTATTTGCGAAAACATTGCAAAGTGTGCTAAAGCTTTAACGCAAATGAAAAAGGTGCAGTTAAAACTGTGCGATATGGCTTCGCAATTTCCCTTTTTCTGCCATCATCACTATGTTACTATTCAGGATGTCTATTAAAACCAAAGGAAGTGTTTCTTAGTTTGGGTGTTCAACTAGACTCACAGCTAACTAAGGGGGTCATTTATCAAAGTTCTATATGGTGTTTTGCATGCGAAAAGTACGATAACGCATGGTGCGATGCAAATTAGGAAAAGGGGAGGAGTTTGGGCAGGATTTCTGTCCAAGTGGTCTGGCTTTGCAAATTCCTTTGGTTTTAATAGACATCCTGAAATAGTAGGGAAAAGGTCTAGCTTACTTTTTTGCCTACTGACTCATAATAACTCCATTTTAGTAGGGTTAAGCTTGAATTTTTGCTGTTATAATATGACAGCCTCTGTGTGAAAGCAAGAAATTAGATATTGCTGTTTCCTGATCGTTGTTCATAGTCACCAGTAGCTGAATATTATCTGTGAATATTCCTCTGGATGGCCACCCATTATTGCATAAAAACTAATGCTTCTTAAAAAGAGTCTTCCGTAAGTCAAGTCAAATTGGTGGGCACTGTCACTCATACTATGTTTGATTCTAGGAGTATGAAAACCCTCATCCAGTGGCGGCTGGTCAAAAAGACTTAGATTAATACCAGCAGAAAGTGCTTTTATTATGCATGCATAGATATGTCTGGCAATATCCCAAAACCAGGTGAAATTCACAACCCCAGCTGGATCCACCTGCCTGAACGTGGGCATAGTAACTGCCACTTCATGCAGATTGCCCCCAAGCCTTATGTTAAAGGTAGTAATATTTACAGCATAAACCAAGAAACTATCAAACCCATAACAAAATTATTGCTAGCAACATTTTTATTGGGTAAGCAGCCTTTTTGATAATTCGGACAATGCTGCTTGAATGTGCTTTGCTTTTGGACTTGGCTGTAGAATCTGTCCTGTGCTTTTTCCCTAATGTCCGTACCCTGGACTGTAAATGTTGAGGTCCAGCATTGGCTGTCATCTGAATCCAATTCCCCTTTTTGCCAAAGGCGAATTGGCAAAAAGAGAAGAGTTTTCCCTGGAGGATCTGGACTTTTTCTTTCAGCCATGCTAAGGTCCAGAAGACCCAATGACAACATTACCAATAAAAGGAACAATGTCACTAGAATCTCGGGGCCACTTTAATGAGGAGTATGGAAAGCAGGGAGCAAGTAATTAACAACCAAACTCTCAAAGTACCCCTAGAATGGGAGGGGGAAATAGCTTGAGGAGCTTCAAGTAAGCTCAGCACAAAGATAATACCGGGAAGTAATGCATTTAAGTACACACTAAAGCAAATGAAGCTAATAGATAGATGGCACAAGATGGGAAACATAGAGTCTTTCAGTCTGTTCTTTATGATAAAGAACAATGTATTATATTGAGTTTCCAGGGAAAGTCTCAAGGGGGAAGTGTTGGAAGAGCTCCTTGTACTCTGACTATGCTGTCAGCAGATGTGGAGGCTTGTCCATAATCATTTGTTGATAAATGGGTTGATAAAACTTGAGAATGTTTATTATCCTAGCTTTTATAGGCTGGTAATCAACCATCAAGTTGAGAAATTGTGTCAGTTTTGTCCCTCCTGCTAGCTGAGAAGCCTACAAGAGACCAGAATAGTCCCTTTATTTCCTAGGCCCATTATTGAAATATCATTAAAGTGGATTGTATTAGATTTGGTATACCTACCAAAGAGTTCCTCTTAAGGGCACCAATATATTTTGGTAGTTTTGTACTATGCTTTCCCTTAAAAAACATGAAGACTAAGATGGGCATGAATGCTCTTATGGAGATATTTTCCATTTCTAGAGAGATCCTGACAGATCAAGTAATCCCCTTTATATCCAGTATCATGAACCAGATTTTAATTTTCTTAAAAGTTAAAACACTCAGGACTTCTGACTGCCACCCCCATATTGACTGTTTGATGGCATATCTAAAGAAAATCTTGAAGAAGAGAATATGGAGGTTTGTCATTACCCATGGAAAGAACTAGTACAACTTATTGCTATATTACTTCTTTGCAATTTGAAAAGTTGCTTAGGGATCCACCACCTTCTCTTCCTTTCAACTTCTTTATGGAAAAAGACCCCCAGAGACCTTGCCCAAGAATTCTGGTAAAGCAGCTGGACGAAGCAGTAAACTAATGCTTACAGAGAGCCCAAACCATTCAGACTAAGTATTATAATTGTTCAGTTGAACTCCAGCTTGTTCCAAGTTGGAGATCAGGTGCTGATCATCCTCCTGTCCTCTGAGACAATAGTTTAGTGAGGGGTTGGGAGGAGGTGGGAGCTCAAAGCCCCTGGGTGCCATGCTGTAGGGGGGTACCCAGGGGCCTCTTGTATTTATATACAGGCCGATTCAGTAAACCGCGTGGGAGAGCCGGCGCTCCAAGGTGAGCGCCCGCTCTCCCGACGTGCGCCCAGGCCTCTCTCCTGGGCACGCGATTCTGTATGCAAATGAGAGACTGCGCTAATAAGGAGGCAGCGGCTGTCAATGGGTTTGACAGCCAACGCTTAATTTTACCGGCATCGGTTGTCGAACCCGCTGACAGCCACGGGTTCAGAAAACGGACGCCGGCAAAATTGAGCACCTGTTTTCCAACCCGCGGGCAGCTTTTTTTTTTAATTTTTGGGGCCTCCGACTTAATATTGCTATGATATTAAGTCGGAGGTACATTAAGTCGGAGGTACATTTTACTCTCAGAAATTAACGCCTGCCTTTGGCAGGCGTTAATTTCTGAGAGTAAAATGTGCGGCTTGCACATTTTACTTTCTATATCATGCAGGACTAACTAATAGGCTCAGCAATATGCATTTGCATGTTGCGGGTGCTATTAGTTTCGGGAGGTTGGACGCGCATTTTCCACGCGCTATTACCCCTTACTGTATGAGGGGTAATAATAGCGTGTCGAAAACCCGCATCCAAACAGGGGCTAACGGTGCGCTCGGCCTGAGCGTTGCGTACTGAATCGGCCTGATAATGAGGGAAAATGAGTTAAAAACCTAGATAACTGAATAATCTAGGTATTCTTAGTTTTACATGATCAGTTCCTAAGCCTTGCAGCAGCACGTATTCTAACCAATGCCAGTTATTATCTCCTACCTTAGCCTCACTACAATGGCTACCTATATCTTTTCGCATCCACTATAAAGCATTAACAATGTCATTCAAACTTATTAATGATGACTTGTTAGTTTGGACCTGTTCTTCTTTACAATTATACAGACCTGCAAGACACTTATGTTCGTTGAATAAAAAACTACTAGAAATACCAACAATGAGAGTCGCGAGGCTTGATATAACGAGGAAGCATGCATTTTCATTGCAGGTCCTATACTTTGGAAAACATTACCTGAAGCATTGAGAACATGTACTGAGCTGAAAATTTTCAAGCGTGATTTAAAAACATTCTTATTTAAGAAGGAATTTGAAATTGATATAATAATATAATCACTCTGTTTGAACATATGCAATCCATCTCTAGGAATGATAGTTTTCCATTATTATGATTGTTTGATATATTATATGATGTACTCATTTTTGGGCAGAGATTATAAGTCATATATAGAAATGCTTTTATTGTAATTTAGCATATGTCTGTATTTGTATTTTATATATATCTTTCCGTAGTTTTTAATTATGTATGTAAACGTGTAAACCGCTATGAACACTTGTGGTAAAGCGGTGTTTAAAAACTTTTTTTAAATAAATATTAACTTTTTATTTCAGTTCAGAAAATAAGTTACATTCAGGACTCAGATCAAGCATGGGCATTCTCAAAACTACAAGACCATTAGATGGAACATTCAGTGCGTTGACTCAGAAATCAAACAGATCAAGTCTTAAACGAGACCATGGTGGGTTTGTTACCTTAGATGATGTTAAAGGTAAGCAGAGATAGCTATTCAATCTCAGTGCAATGCAATTCTATAATTGTACAAATCACTTTTTGGTTAGCGGTTTGTTGGGATATATTTTGTTTTCTTTGGTTTAGATTTTATTTTTCATTTATTGGTACCTGATGATACGAGAAAATCTAGATTTAGGCTGTATCAATTATTTTAATTTGTTTAATTTATATTTTTGTTGACTCTGCTGGCTCATTCCCCAGTAAGAATGGGAACTGAGTGCAGTGGAATATTATGATTTTATATTGTGTTATTTGTAATTATGTTATAAATTTGTATTTTTTTGAATTGCATTTTTGCACTTTGAGTTCTTTTTCATTTGTTATGAATTGTATTGCTTTTGGTTTTTAGGAATTGTATGAAATGTATGGTAACTGGCTTAAGCTGCTTCGGGGATTCTGTAAGTAATGTAAATGCAGGATATTAAAGGCCGGATTTTATAACCGCAGCGCGTATAAATCCCGGGTTCCCTGTACGTACCAGGATCAGTCCAGATGGTGGGTTATGTCCCCCGTCCAGCAGATGGAGTCAGAACAGAGCTCGAGAGTGCCGCCTCATATACCAGTGCACCCTCTGCTGGCGCTCAGTATCTTTCTGACTCCAGCAGATGTGAGTTGGGGAATCAGTGCTTCCCCAGAGTGACAGCTTTTTGGTTTTTCTGGTTCTCTTCTTCAGTTCTTCCTGTTATTTCTCTTATCAATTTGGATCAAGTTATTGAAAAAAAAAAAAAAAGTAGTTTAATTTTTGAGGAGGCGTGCTTTCCTCTGTTCTGCCTCCTTCTGCAGTTCCCTCTCCTTACGTTGGGGTAAGTGTGGTTATTTGTGAAACTTTTATTTTCAGCTGGTTCTCTCTCCTGTCGGTATAGCCGGCTCCTGTGCACTTCGACGGTCCTGCGGCCCGGCGAATTTCTCGCGGGCCTGGGTGCGCCGGCAGAGGGTTTTTCCCGCCGGCGCCTGAGGACTGGTTGGGTGGGTTGCGAAGGCCTTTAGGCCCCCCCGCGGTGCGTTTTGCTTCTGGCCCCCCCCAAGGCGTTTTTTCTTCAGCGGCATTACTATGCCGCGCTTTTCCCGTTGCGAGACCTGCGGCGACCCGGGGTCTCGTTTCTCGAGGGAGGGAGTGTGTCCGCGATGCCTCCCTGAAGGAGAAGGTGACGCGCACACCTCAGGTTCGTTCCCGATGCCACCCTCCCCGCAGCCCGGGAAGCGTGGGCCGGCCACTTGCTCGCCGATGGCGGGAATGGCGGCCATTTTGGAGGGGGATTCGGGCGCGGCGAATTCGCCGGAGGATGAAGGTGCAGTTAAGGGGCCCCCCCGCCTGCACCGAAGCCCCGAGGAAGGTCGGCCCGCTCATCTGCCCCAAGGGGACCCTGCTGCTGCCGCGCCTCCCGGTCTGCCTTTTTTCTCTCCGGATTTTATTTTGAAGATGCATACAGCATATTTACAGGGATTGGCAGATCCGGGGGGTGCCTCAGTGGGTCCTCCTGCGCCCAAGATTCCTAAGCTCTCGGTCGCTCCCCCAGGGTCCCTGGCCCCGGCTGGGGCAGTTCCAGGGACCTCTGCTTTGCCATCCCAGCCGCGAGCGGTGGGAGGGGCTTCCCCGTCGGGGTTTGACCCCTCGGACCCTCCAGATCCGGCACACACGGAGGGACAGGCGGAGGGCGACGATCCACGCGCCCTGCGAATTTTCCACAAGGAGGAGCTGGAGGACCTTCTTCAGCAGACCCTGCAGGAGCTGGATCTGGATCCGCCTCCGGATCCCCCGGCACCAGTGGCTCCGGCGATTGCGACGTCATCCAAAAAAGGGGATCCGGTGCTGGCCGCCCTCAGGCCTAGGGCAAAGGCTTTTCTGGTACATGAGTCCTTCCTACAGCTCCTTACTGGGGAATGGGACGTCCCTGAGGCGTCGTTGAAGGTCTCCCCGTGCCATGGAAAAATTGTATCCCTTGCCGGAGGATTTCTTGGATGTCATCCGGTTTCCTAAAGTGGACTCGGCGGTCTCAGCGGTGATGAAAAGGACGACGATCCCCGTCACGGGCGGGACGGCCCTACGGGACACGCAAGACTGCAAGCTGGAGACGTTTCTCAAGAGGGTGTTTGAAGTCTCGGCCTTGGGAATGCGGGCCGTCATGTGTAGTTCTTTGACTCAGAGGGCCAGTCTCCTCTGGGTCCAACAGCTCTTAACGTCCCAGCAGTTACCTCCGGAGGAAGCCGCCCAGGCCGACAGCCTGGAGTCTGCCATTGCTTACGGGGCGGATGCTCTGTATGACCTCTTCCGTGTACTGGCTCGGTCCATGGTTTCGGTAGTGGCAGCTCGGAGGCTCCTGTGGCTGTGTAATTGGTCTGCGGACGCCTCGTCCAAGTCGAGCCTGGGATCCCTTCCATTTCGGGGGAAGTTCCTCTTTGGCAATGATCTAGATGAAATCATCAAGTCTCTAGGAGAGAACTCGGTGCATCGTCTGCCCGAAGATAGGCAGCGACCTTACCGGGCGTTTGCCTCCACTAGAACCAGAGCTAGGGCACAGCGGCGTTACAGGTCGTACCGACAGCCTGGCTCTCGCGCAACCTCCAGTAGACCACAGCCTTGGTTGCGTTCCTTTCGCGGGTGGCGGCCCGCGAGAGAGGCCTCAGGACAGGGGAACCCCTCCACCAAATCTACCCAATGATGCCAGAGCGACCCACTCCTCCAGTCCGCCCATCGGGGGCCGACTCACGGAATTCGTCGAGGAGTGGGTAAATATAACTTCAGATCAGTGGGTCCTGGACACCATGCAACACGGTTACGCCTTGGAGTTTGTCCGTCCACCAAGGGACAGGTTCATCTTCTCTCCTTGCGGCTCCGATCTCAAGAGGATGGCGGTTCAACAGACATTAGACCGTCTCCAGGACATAGAGGCTATTGTTCCCGTTCCCTTCGCCGAGGTGGGCTCGGGCCATTATTCCATCTACTTCGTCGTTCCCAAAAAGGACGGTTCGTTCCGTCCCATACTGGACTTAAAGGAGGTAAACTGCTCGCTGCGGGTCAGCCGGTTCCGCATGGAGACGCTGAGATCGGTAATTGCAGCAGTCCACCAGGGGGAGTTCCTGGCTTTCCTAGATCTGACGGAGGCGTATCTGCACATTCCCATACGCCCGGACCACAGGTGTTACCTACGCTTCAAAGTTCTTGGTCAGCACTTTCAGTTTCGGGCTCTGCCTTTCGGTCTCGCGACAGCCCCGTGGACTTTCACCAAGATCATGGTGGTGGTGGCGGCGGCCCTTCGACGGGAGGGGATCTTAGTGCACCCCTACCTGGACGATTGGCTGGTGCGGGCGAAGTCCTTCGCGCATGGGCAGGCCTCGGTGGCCAGAGTTTTGGAGATGCTTCGCTCCCTGGGCTGGGTTGTGAATCTTCCCAAGAGTTCCCTCGTGCCATCTCAACGCTTGGATTTTCTGGGAGCGACCTTCGACACTCAGCAAGGCATGGTTTTCCTGCGTGCAGACAAGGCCCTTTCCTTGAGAGAACACATCCTTCATTTCGCGACTTTGTCGGAACCCACCGCTTGGAATTATCTGCAGCTTCTGGGGGTGATGGCATCCACCATCAACATGGTGCCCTGGACATTTGCACACCTACGCCCACTGCAGGCGTCCCTGCTTTCTCGCTGGAAACCGGTGTCACAGGAGTATCAGGTGATTCTGCCCCTTCCTCAGTCAGCTCGAGACAGTCTAGAGTGGTGGCTGGTCCCGGCTCACCTGGCCCGCGGCGTCTCTCTCGAAGTTCCCTCTTGGGTGGTGGTGACCACCGACGCCAGCCTCGTGGGGTGGGGCGCCGTCTGCGAACGAAGCGCCACACAGGGGACGTGGTCTCCAGAGGAGACCACGTCCCCTGTGGCCCCTGTGTGGCCCCTGTGTGGCGCCTGTGTGGCCGATCAATCTTCTGGAGACCAGAGCAGTACGCTTCGCGCTTCAACGTTTCCTCCCCCTGATTCGGAACAGAGAGGTACGGATTCTCTCGGACAACGCGACCACCGTGGCTTACATCAATCGTCAAGGCGGGACGAGGAGCAAACAGGTTTCCGCCGAAACCACGCTCCTGATGGCATGGGCGGAACTCCATCTGGTTCGGCTCGCGGCCTCTCACATCGCCGGCGTGGACAACATTCAAGCAGATTACCTGAGTCGACAGAGGTTGGACCCCGGCGAATGGTCTCTCTCCGACGTGGCGATGGATCTCCTGGTTCGACGCTGGGGAATGCCGCGGCTAGACTTGATGGCGACCGCCCTCAACGCCAAGGCCCCGCGCTTCTTCAGTCGCAGAAGGGAGCGCGGCGCAGAGGGGGTGGATGCTCTAGCTCTACCGTGGCCGGCAGATCAGCTGCTTTATGTTTTCCCTCCCTGGCCCTTAGTGGGCAAGATACTTCGCAGAATAGAGAATCACAGCGGCCCCGTGATTCTCGTAGCTCCGGAGTGGCCGCGTCGTCCTTGGTTTGCAGACCTGCTTCACATGACAGTGGACGGACCAATACGTCTGAGTCATCTTCCTCGGCTCCTGCAGCAGGGGCCGGTATTTTTCGAGCAGGCGGCACTCTTTTGTCTTGCGGCCTGGCTTTTGAACGGCGCCGCCTCCGCCGCCGAGGCTATCCGGAGGCGGTAATCTCCACGATGCTCAGGGCCCGCAAACCTTCTACTTCCGTTGCCTATGTTCGAGTGTGGAAGGTCTTCGAGTCCTGGTGTGCCGATCATGGGGCTCGACCCACGGAGGCGTCGGTACCTCTGATCCTTCAGTTTTTGCAGGACGGGCTGGATAAGGGTCTGGCATACAATTCCCTACGAGTACAAGTAGCAGCCCTGAATGTTCTGGTACAGACAGCAGTCTCTCTGCCCCTCCAAGCAGATATCGCCCGCTTCCTGAAGGGGGCTAAACATCTACGACCACCGGTCAGGGATCCTTGTCCGTCGTGGAGTCTTAACTTGGTTCTCCGAGCCCTGGCGGGCGCTCCTTTCGAACCCCTACAAGAGGCTTCGCTTAAAGACCTCACTATGAAGACGGTCTTTCTAGTGGCGATATGCTCTGCCCGTCGCATCTCGGAGCTGCAGGCTCTTTCCTGCAGGGAACCTTACCTTCGCATTTCGGAAGCGGGGATCTCGCTGCGTACAGTACCATCCTTCCTTCCGAAGGTGATTTCTTCTTTCCACATGAATCAGATGGTGGAACTCCCGGCGTTCTCTCCAGAGGAGTCGAGGTCTCTTCGGCATTTGGATGTCAAGCGGGTACTACTCCACTACCTAGAGGTTACCAATGACTTCCGGGTTTCTGATCACCTGTTTGTGCTCTGGTCGGACCCTAAGAAGGGCTCCTCCGCATCGAAGACGACCATCGCCCGCTGGATCAAGGATGCCATCTCGGCGTCTTATATCGGGGCCGGTCGGATTCCGCCTAGGGGCGTCAGGGCTCATTCTACACGCTCTCAAGCAGCGTCTTGGGCGGAGTCCCGTGCCGTCTCCCCACAGGAAATCTGCCGGGCGGCGACGTGGAAGTCGCTACATACCTTTGCTAGGCATTATCGGCTACACCTGGCGCCTTCGGCTCCTGGACACTTTGGCGATCAGGTTATCCGAGCAGGGCTCTCAGGGGCCCACCCGGTTTAGGGAAGCTTGGGTACATCCCACCGTCTGGACTGATCCTGGTACGTACAGGGAAAAGAAAATTATTCCTTACCTGCTAATTTTCGTTCCTGTAGTACCATGGATCAGTCCAGACGCCCACCACTTTGGGATTGTGAGCTCCTGCTCGGATTCGTATGCGTAGTCTGTCTTTTTCTCTCCTGTTTTCTGTTGGAGTTGTACAGCTCCTCACAAGTTGACTGTTTCGACCTGGTTTTAGGTCGTGCCTGTTTATTGTTCTTGATGTTGATTACGTCAGGGATCTTGATCCAAATTGTTTTGTTCTTGCTCTTTTGGGCTTTGTTATTCAAGATACTGAGCTCCAGCAGAGGGTGCGCTGGTATATGAGGCGGCACTCTCGAGCTCTGTTCTGACTCCATCTGCTGGACGGGGGACATAACCCACCGTCTGGACTGATCCATGGTACTACAGGAATGAAAATTAGCAGGTAAGGAATAATTTTCTTTTTAAGCGTGTGGCAGGCCTTAGTGCGCCAGGCCAATTTTCAAACCAACCCGGCCACACGCGTAAACCCCGGGACACGTGTAAGTGCCAGGGCCTCAAAAGGGAGCGGGCCGGGAGCTGGAGCAGGGCAGCCCAGGACAGTGCTATTCCTGCTGTCCCGGGGCCTTTCGTGCCAGCTAGCTGCCGGTGTGTGCAAGTTACTTCAGGTCAGGCCCTGAAGTAACGTGCAAAACAAAAGTTAAACAAAATTTAAAAAGGGTTTTAGAGGATGGGGAGGAGAGGAGAAGAGGAAGGGGAGGTTAGGGTAAGGGGTAGGAAAGTTTCTCCCAGTCCACTCCTTAATTGGAGTGGACTAGGAGGGAACTGGGGAAGGTCCTGATCTCATTGCTGTGCGATTTTGCGAAATTCCACCCCCCCCTTGCATGCGCCGCCCGGGATTTTATAGCATATGTGCGCACCAGCACGCATATGTTATAAAATCGCATGTCCGTGTGTGCGCGCGCACGTATTTTTTAAAAATCTAGCTCTAAAAGTAAATTGAAATAGAAATAAGTATTCCTGAATTTCATACTCATACATGGAATTATTCTTTACAACTATTTTTCTCTCCTTCTTATGTTGTATATTTTCAGATGTAGCACTGTATCTGTTACAAGAGGGTGACATGTATGACATGCATCAATCAGGTTCGTTTTCATCAATTGTAAGGTAAATATTTAGGGATATTTATTTTTAAAATTGTTCGTTTTAAAATAGCAAGTATATTTAGAGTTGGTAAATATTTGTTTCCCACTCCTTACCATTTCTAAACAGTAGTCAAAAACATAATACAGTGGTAAAGGGCTCCTCTGCATCTATATAAAATATCCTAGGCATCCTCCATTATAAGAAAGCACCTTTTAGCCATATTTTATAAGGATGTGATCCTGATTTTCTCTGATGAATTTTCATTTGTTGTCAATGTCTCCACCTTCGGGTCTATCCATCTCCAATTGTTTAGATCTCTATGAGGCGAGTAGCTGCTGAATATTAGAGAGGGTCAGATGGAGGGAAAAGGCATGCTCTTAAAGCTAAACTAAATAACGCACATAAACAAGATTGGAGAACACAACAGGCACCACAACAGCATGCCAGGGACAGATATCACATGAAAAACACTTGTAGACACATCTGTCTGCATGATAGACAATGACAGATGTGTAGGGAAATACCCACAGGGCAGATGACCTCTTGCCAATCACAGCTGGTCCTCTGCGCCCTTGCAATCCTGAAGGTCCTCTGTCAACTAGCAGAGTACGCTAGCTGCCTCCACGTCTGCCTCCTGGTATGCAACAGGCTGGGTGCCTTGCTTTATCCCTAGATCAGGAACAAGTACCTCAGAAGGCCTGGGTTGGTCTGAAAAAAATCCAGAACAAAACAAGATATTTATTAGTATACTGAGTCTAACAAGCACACAGCAACATGTTAGTCTAGAGGAAAGGCATGCACTTTAGGAGCGCACCTTGGCTCCATTAATAATGCATTTGGATCTTACCCTTCTCTCACAAAGTTAGGAGATAAGATATGCCACACTTACAGGAGTTGGTCCTCCTCATCCCAGTATTGGTCTCAGAAGTTGTAGTCCTCATCCCATTATTGGTCCCTGAGGACCAGCTGCAGGAATGTGGGAGGGCAGTGGCTGATAGTGGCAGAGGTGCTAGTCTAGGATGTCATACTAGCTGTTGGTTAATGAGCATGCATATATGATGACTACATTCTATTCTGGACATGCCATTGCTAGGAGTGAATAACATTTAAAGAGCTCAAATTTGTGCCACCTTGGTACAAATGAGATGCAACCTGTGCTCTTTGCTGATACCAAGTAGCAGGGATTAGAGAAAGGCAACTGATATTTATCCCAGGACAAGCAGGATGCTAGTCCTCACATATGGGTGACGTCAGCAACAGAGCCCTAGTGCGGGAAAACTTCTGTCAAAGTTTCTAGAAACTTTTGACTGGCAGCCTGGGGCTACTGAGCATGCCCAGCATGCCATGATATTCTGTGCCACAGGGGTCTCACTTCAGTCTTCGTTTTTCCGCGCCGCTGGACAGCAGCACGGATACCGGAGTCCTCTGAGTTTACCTCAGCGATACTTATTTGTTACACTTCTTCTCATTCTCCCGTAAGGGGTCTCATTTTTTCTCACTTCACCGGCTGGTGAACTATTTTAGCATTTAAAAAAAACAAACAAAAAAAACCTGCTAATAAATTTTCTGTCATCGACGGCCTTCGATGTCAAAATGTCGTCAGGGTTCAAAAAATGCCCGACTTGCAACCGCACAATGTCGGTTACCGATCCGCACGCAGAGTGTGTTAGATGTCTCGGCGAAAAACATGACATTTCCTCTTGCGAGAAATGTCAAGAAATGACACCAAAAGGCCGTAAGCTCCGCCAGGAAAAGATTCAACAGCTTTTCAGTTTACAACTGACGCCTTCTCCGGCCACTTCTTCGAAGTCCTCACCAACAGGAGTTTCGAAAAAGGTATTGTTAAAAAAGCACCGTCCCGACGGTTCCGGAGATAAATCCTCCCCTACCCCGTCGACATCGTCGATACGCTCGGCGGCAGACATAAGGCCTAGGCATAAACATCGGCACAGGCACGCCTCGGCTTCACCGTCGGGATCTGTCCGAGGAGAACCGTTAGAGAAACGGCCTAAATTTACCACAGCCTCGATGCCTGAAGGGCCTACTCTGTCAACTCTTCCGCAGCAGAAGGAGTCATCGATACCTCCACCGGTGACACTATCTACATCGATACCGCAAGACTTCACAGCCTATATAAAAGAGGCAGTCTTACAGGCGATCAAAGAACACTTGCCAGTGCCTCCACCGATGCCAGCGACATCGCTGATGCCGGTGACGTCCACCTCAACATTGACGTCACCAATGTCGGTACAATCGGTACCGATGTCTGTTCCATCGACGATGACACCGATTCCGGGACATGTCCCGATGCCGAGCACCGTCCCGAGACCAGGTACTCACCCAATGCTGGCCACTGTTTCGATGCCGCTCACTGCCATGACTACAGCCACATTAGCAGTGTAAAGCCCCGTCCAGCTCCCGGGTTCCTTCTTGGCTCCAGAATCCTTCCCGAGACTACAGGACACATCTATTCATCGGGCGTCAATATTAACTACGATGCCCTTGTCGATGCCCCCATTTTCATCGGGTACATCATCGATGTTTTCTACGCCTTTTCATCCGGCATCGACGTACATACCTGGTACTGCTACTGAACAGTCATCGATGGGAAAGACACTGATATCATCGATGACAAAAACAAAATCTATGATGCCACTTCCTGCTGGAGTTGATATATCCTCTGAAGCAAGATTATACTCAGTGCTTCAGAAAAAATATCAAGATCTGCTGGATTCCTTACCTTCAAACCCGGTGGAAGAGGAGTCTTCTTCCCAAGAACCCATCCCAGGGCCCTCTGGTGTACCTCCTCCACATCCAACTGGAAAACCAGGTCCACATATTCCAGATTATGACTCATGGAGTGACACACAGTCGACACCTCAGAAACTTTTATGTCTGACCCGTCTCCTCCACACCCAAGAAAACAGTCTCCACCAGAAGACCTTACTTTTTCCTCTTTTATTCAAGAGATGGCCGACTCTATCCCATTTAAGTTAGAGTCTGAGCAGGATCTACGCCACCAAACCCCTGAGGTGCTACAATTTGTAGATCCCCCCAAACAAATCATGGTAATACCTATCCATGATATTCTTCTCCAACTTCAGCAAAGAATGTGGGAACATCCTTGTTCTGTTCTTCCCATCAATAAAAGAATAGACTCCACCTATTTAGTCCAGTCTGCACTGGGTTTCCAAAAATCTCAACTTCCACATTCTTCTGTAGTTGTAGAGTCAGCACAGAAGAAAACAAAAAGATCAAGAGTGCATTCCTCTAATCCTCCAGGGAAAGATAATAGGTTCCTGGACACTTTTGGGCGTAAAGTATTTCAAGGTGCAATCCTCAACTCTAGAATTGCAGCTTATCAATTGTACATTACACAGTACCAAAGGAACCTATGGAAGCAGGTGGAGGAGTTTATCCCATCTTTACCCCAGGAATTCAGAGAACCAGCACAAAATCTAATTCATAAAGCTTTTGAAGCGGGGAAGCATGAAGTGAGAGCTGCCTATGACTCGTTTGAGACAGCCTCAAGGGTGGCAGCTTCTGGTATAAGCGCCAGGAGGTGGGCCTGGCTAAAGGCATCAGACCTCAGGACAGAGGTCCAAGAAAAATTAGTAGACCTACCCTGCGCAGGAGACAACTTATTTGGAACAAAAGTTCAGGAAGCGTTCTCTCAACTAAAGGAACATACTGAGACCTTAAGGCAGTTATCTTCCATGCCTCATGATACCACTACCCATGCTGCATGTCGGTCCCAGCAAAGGTATATTCGCAGGCCCTATTACCATCCTAAAAGATATTATCCTCCTGCAACTAGGCCTCGCCAGGCAAGATCCCAGCACAGGACACAACCTCGCCAACAAAGAACAACCAGACTGGACCTGCCACTCAAACAGGTCCCACGGCTGGTTTTTGAAAACATCTCCAGAGAACTCAGCCAATCCCTGAATCCTCAGCCAGAGCTCCCTGTGGGGGGAAGATTATCCAACTTTTACAACACATGGAAAACTATAACAACGGATCAATGGGTTCTGTCCATCATATCTCACGGTTACAAGCTCAATTTCCTAGCAGTACTTTCAGAACTTCAAGCACCTCGGATTCCTCCCAACAGAAATCACATTATTCAACTTCAAATAGAATTATCCACCCTTCTGAAAACCAGGGCCATAGAACTAGTGCCCCAGTCTCAGCAGGGCAGAGGATTCTACTCTCGATATTTCCTCATTCCAAAGAAAACAGGAGGCCTACGGCCCATCCTAGACCTCAGAAATCTAAACAAATTTCTAAAAAAGGAAAAGTTCAGAATGGTCTCTCTAGGCACCATGCTTCCACTTCTCCAAAAAGAAGATTGGCTTTGTTCTCTGGACCTTCAAGACGCATACGCTCACATTCCAATATTCCCTCCTCACCGCAAGCACCTGCGCTTCATGGTGGGTCATCAACATTTCCAATACAGGGTACTGCCATTCGGACTCGCCTCTGCTCCCAGAGTATTCACAAAATGTCTGGCAGTAATAGCAGCACACTTGCACAAGCAAGGTGTTCATGTCTTCCCATACCTAGATGACTGGCTCATCAGGAGTCAGTCTCAACAAGGAGCAATAACTTCTCTCCACCAACAATTGCTCTACTTCACTCCATGGGATTTCTCATCAATTATCAAAAGTCCCATCTCACATCGTCTCACCTGCTCCAATTCATAGGAGCAGAACTGAACACCGTCCTTGCAAAGGCCTTTCTACCCGAGGATCGAGCAGAAACATTGTCCTTGCTAGCAAACTCGATTCTCTCAAATACGCAAGCAACAGCTCATCAGTTTCTAACCTTACAAGGCCACATGGCCTCCACAGTTCATGTCACTCCTATGGCAAGACTAGCCATGAGAGTAACCCAATGGACTTTAAGAACACAATGGATCCAAGCCATTCAACCACTGCATTATCCAATTCAAGTAACCCACCAGCTGCGTTCCTCTCTCCTTTGGTGGGCGAACAAGGACAATTTACACAAGGGCCTACCCTACCAACAACCAGTCCCACAGATTACTTTAACTACAGATGCATCCACCTTGGGTTGGGGAGCTCACATAGACAATCTCCAAACTCAAGGAACTTGGACAGAACTTGAAGCAACATTTCAAATACATTTTCTGGAGCTTCGAGCTATACGTTATGTGCTGCATGTGTTCAAGGACTGCCTTTCACACAAGACTGTTCTCATCCAAACAGACAACACAGTAGTCATGTGGTACATCAACAAACAAAGAGGTACGGGCTCGTATCTCCTTTGTCAAGAAGCTGCACAGATTTGGGGATGGGCCCTGAACCACTCAATGTTCCTCCGGGCCACTTATCTGGCAGGCATACACAATGTAGTAGCAGATCGACTCAGTCGTCAGTTCCAACCACACGAGTGGTCCCTGGACCCTTCAGTAGCGACCAGGATATTCCAACGTTGGGGACAACTAACAATAGACCTCTTTGCGTCACATCTGAATCACAAAGTGGACAAGTTCTGTTCTCTACACAAACAAAAGAATCAGCCAACCAAGGACGCCTTCGCTCGCCCTTGGAACTCAGGCCTACTATACGCGTATCCTCCAATACCGCTCATAACCAAAACTCTAGTGAAGCTACAACAGGACAAGGGGTCCATGATACTCATAGCCCCATATTGGCCTTGCCAAGTTTGGTTTCTCACACTTCTAGATCTCTCGATCACGGATCCCATTCGCCTGGGAATAGCTCCCACTCTCATAACTCAGGATCAGGGTCGGTTGTGCCATCCTAACCTTCAATCCCTATCCCTGACAGCATGGATGTTGAAAGCTTAATCTTACAACCACTTAATCTTTCAACGCATATCTTCCAAGTGCTTATAGCTTCACGTAAACCTTCCACTCTAAAGAATTACGCTTCCAAATGGAAAAGATTCACCTTGTTGTGCCAGCAAAACAACATTGATCCTTTCACTTGCACCATTACCTCGCTACTGGACTACTTATACCATCTTTCAGACTCTGGTCTTCAGACTTCATCTGTAAGAGTCCATTTAAGTGCAATCTCTGCTTACCATAACAAAGTGGGAGATGCACCAATTTCCACACAACCTCTCGTAGGCAGATTTATGAGAGGCTTAACTCAGCTCAAACCACCAATTCGACCTCCAGTCACAGAATGGGACTTTAATCTGGTATTAACAAGACTTATGCGTTCTCCTTTCGAACCCATAGACTCCTGTGATCTTAAATTTCTCACATGGAAGACTATCTTCCTCATAGCCATTACTTCAGCTAGAAGAGTTAGTGAATTACAAGCACTGGTCACGTACGCACCCTACACAAAGTTCCTAAATGACAGGGTGGTCCTCCGTACGCATCCAAAATTCCTTCCCAAAGTAGTCACAGAATTCCACTTGAATCAATCCATAGTTTTACCCACATTCTTTCCAAGACCTCACTCCCATCAAGGTGAATCAGCCTTTCATACCTTGGACTGTAAACGTGCGCTATCCTTTTACTTAAATCGCACTGCAACACACAGAAAATCAAACCAGCTTTTTGTTTCTTATGATTCAAACAAACCGGGTAAAGCAGTGGGTAAACATACTCTATCCAACTGGCTAGCAGATTGCATACAGTTTTGCTATGAAAAAGCAGGCCTTCCTCTCCAAGGACGAGTAAAGGCACACTCCGTAAGAGCAATGTCAACCTCAGTGGCACACTTCCGTTCAGTGCCAATCCTTGACATATGTAAAGCAGCAACATGGACTTCTCTTCACACTTTTGCAGCTCATTGCTGCTTGGACAAGCAAGGAAGACAAGATTCGGCCTATGGACAATCTGTCTTAAAGAACTTGTTTCCACTATAATCCCAACTCCTTCTACAACCAATCTGCTGTGATCTTCGGCTGACTCATTTCCACAACAACACATCACTGTTGCCTTCATATTAAATGACTCAGCCTCTATCTTGCTAATCACCCATATGTGAGGACTAGCATCCTGCTTGTCCTGGGATAAAGCAAAATTGCTTACCTTGTAATAGGTGTTATCCCAGGACAGCAGGATGTAGTCCTCACAAACCCACCCGCCACCCCGCGGAGTTGGGCCTTCTTATTTTTCTAAATTTATTTTGCTAACGCTTATTGCTACATACGAGACTGAAGTGAGACCCCTGTGGCACAGAATATCATGGCATGCTGGGCATGCTCAGTAGTCCCAGGCTGCCAGTCAAAAGTTTCTAGAAACTTTGACAGAAGTTTTCCTGCACTAGGGCTCCGTTGCTGACGTCACCCATATGTGAGGACTACATCCTGCTGTCCTGGGATAACACCTATTACAAGGTAAGCAATTTTGCTTTCTCTTCACTCAGGCAGGCCAATCCACACCATTGGGTTATGCACTCCTACCAGCAGATGGAGATGGAGTAAAACCGACTCGCTGATGTCACTGACATTACTGCAACGCCATCCTACTAGGACTCCCTTCCTCATACACCAAACCTCTGCAGATGGTCCAAAATACAGTGGCAAGAATACTCACGAATACCAGAAGAAGAGACCACATTTCACCCTACTAGGACTCCCTTCCTCATACACCAAACCTCTGCAGATGGTCCAAAATGCAGTGGCAAGAATACTCACGAATACCAGAAGAAGATACCACATTTCACCCATCTTAAAAGACCTCCATTGGCTCCCTATTCACTTCAGAATCATCTACAAATCCGTCACCATCATATACAAGTCCATCCACCACCATACGTCACTTGACCTTCAACACCCACTCAGTCCACACAACTCCCTTAGACCGACCAGAGAAGCCTACAGAGGATCCCTCCAGGTACCCAATACGAAATTCACGCGGCACATAACCTCAAGAGAACGGGCTTTCTCGACAGCCGGACCATCACTCTGGAACTCCATCCCCACGAACCTTCGCCAGGAGCCTTGCCTGCCAACCTTCCGAAAAAGATTAAAAACTTGGCTATTCAAACAAGCCTTCCCTGACCACACCTGAATCACAACTGCATATGCAAAGAATGTAGCCACTCCGGACTTGTAAATAATTATTAATTTATGATGTTAACCTTCTACTGCTTTTTCTCTCTTGTCCCAGTTCCATTACCCCTGTTCATTGTAACTGCAACTCCTCTGCACCAGATTCAGTTATTGTATTTTCTGCACACCCTGTTTGAATGTAAACCGGCATGATGTGATTTTATCATGAATGCCGGTATATAAAAAACCTAAATAAATAAATAAATAAATAAAACCCTGCCCCAATATCAGCCTGCCAGTATTCTCCATCTGTAGCAGATGGTGGAAATGTAACTCCCTTGTGGAGCTTGATTGGATTGGCCCCGGAGACCATGGTATGCCAATCTTCAGCAGCTACTAGTGTACAGTCCTCTCAGACTGCCACTCAGGAAGGATGTTTTGCATCAGGGGCCAATATTGCACAATAATCCAGGTTTGTTTTGTCTTACAGTTTCACCCTTGAGAGGGCTCAGTTGTTGAAGTGTGGTTATTTTTCAGCAGTGATTTCCACTTTGCTTTGGGCCAGGAAGTTTTCAACATCTCTAGCTTATATTAGGGTTTGGAGAGTGTTTGAGAGCTGGTGTGGGGTGCGAGGTTCTTACCCTCTTAAAGTTGAAATTCCACTGATGTTGGAATTTTTGCAGGAAGATTTGGTTAAAGGGTATGGTTAAATGCTCTGAAGGTGCAGGTAGCAACCCTCTCTTCCTATGTAGGGCAGGTCAATGGTAGACCCTGGTCTTCCAATCCGGATGTGTCCAGATTCTTGAAGGAAGTCAAGATTTCTGTCCTCCTTTGCGTCTACCAGTGCCTCTTTGGGACCTTAATCTCGCATTGCATTTTTTTGGCGGGTCCTACATTTTGGCCTCTGGGTTCTTTCTCATTGCGGCTGCTTACCTTGAAAACAATTTTTCTGGTGGTAATCTGTTCGGGGGTGGCGGATTTCTGAGCTACAGGCTCTTTCTTGCTGTGTGCCATTTCTGCAAAGGATTCTGGGGTCTGAACAGCTTAGGACTGTACCTTCCTTTTTACCAAAAATGGTTTTGGAGTTTCATTTTAATCAGTCTATTTCCCTGTCCAGCCTAGACAGGGATAGAGATGAGTGGGATTATTGTCTGTTGCATGCCTTGGATGTCAAGCAGCATCTGGTGCAGTACTTAAAGGTTATTTGCTCCTTGAGGAAGATTGATCATCTGTTTGTGCTCCATGGAGGAGGTAAACAAGGAATCTGGTGTTGCGTGTGATGATAACCCGTTGGGTGAAGGAAGTCATCACAGCTGCCTATGTAGACGCAGATATTTATTTTATTTTATTTATTTAAAAGTATTTATATACCGCTTTTCAAAACAGGGTATCTTGTCAAAACGGTTTACAATAAAATAAAAGTAAAAATAAATAAATGAAAGAAACTAAAAAAAATACTATAAAAATACATAAAACTGATATATACCTTATAGGTAAAAAATAAAAATATTTAACAAAAATGACTATTAATGGAGCTGGGCCTGAATTCAAGTTAAAATCAAGAGGGTAGCGGTTTGGGGGAGGGATATGAAGTAAAGGAAAAAATAAAAAATAAAGATATGGGAATTGAGCGATTACTAAGTTGTGGAGTGATGTTGAGTTGTTTGTGGAGAAGTATTGAATGCCAATTGGAAAAAATGTGTTTTTAATGATTTTTTGAATTGTTGGGGGTTGGATATTAGACGAAGAGGGTTGGATATACCATTACCTAGACAGGTGTTACGATTCCTCCTGTAGCTGTGCCACAGGAGGCATCTCACCTTTTTCGGGAGGCCGCTCCAAAGCCAGGGCCTCACCTGAGCATTTGCCCAGATCCTGCTCCATGGCTTGGGAGGCCTTCATTGTTCGGGGCCTACTTGAGGCCTGCTCCACTGCAGCCTGGATGCTCTGGTGTGGGCCACGCCCTTCTCCTAAGGGGCGGGCCCGCGGCTCCTCTCCACTCTTATAGAGCCAGTGAGGGACGGCCCATCTGGACTCCTCCCAGGGAGCTGCCTGCTTCTGGGCTATAAATGCCTTGCTTCAGCACTCATGCCTTGCCTTGTCTTGGAGTTACACCTCTCTGGATGTCTCCTCTTCCAGCGCTCCATCAGGCCTCCGTGTTTGCTTCAGCTTGGTGTCCGTGTCTTGCATGTTCTAATGTTTCATGATGTTCCTAGATGTTTGTTCCTGACCCTGATGTTTTAACTTGCTTCAGACTGCCAGGAGTGCAGTAAGCTGCTTCAGACTGCCAGGAGTGCAGTAACCTGTTTCAGACTGCCAGGAGTGCAGTACTTTCCCTGGACTGCTTGCGCAGCGCTTTTTCTTTCCTGCGCGAGTCCCGCTCCTGCGGGTGTAGGACAGGGTGGTCCGTGACCAGACCAGTGGTACTGGCTGTGTAGGGCGCCCTGAGGGACCGTGTCAATGTTTCAACCTTCCTACTTGTTTCAGCGTCTACGTCTACAGTACCTTGCTTTAGAGTCTACGTCTACAGTTTCTTGCTTTAGAGTCTACGTCTACAGTCTGTGGTTCCCGAGTCTTCGTTGTCTGTTTTTGAACCTTCGTCTGCCCACGCCCTGAGTCCGGCCTGCTGCCTCTTGCCATCTCAGCGGCAGGTCCGAAAGGGCCAGGAACGGTCGGAGGACTGTTCATCAACAACACTCCACATGTTGGTTCCAGAGGCATGCAGGTCCGGCTGGGGTCGGGTCCATGCTACACCTACCCTTGGTGCGGGATCATGCCAGGGGCCCAAGGGCACACTCTCTCTAATGGGGACCGCTCTCCTAGCGCTCCCGCGGTAACACAGGTCAAGGTGCATTCCACTAGAGCTCAGGCGGTCTCGTGGGCAGAGATTCAGTTGTCTTCTGTCAAGATTTGCCAGGTGGCAACATGGTCATCTATACATACCTCCTCCATACATTGCCAATTGGACATTAAAGCTTAGGAGAATGGGGCTTTCGTGCGTGCAGGCAGCTTCCTGATTATTTCCTTTCCACTAAGGAAGGCAGGCCACAGCCCATCCTGGGCTGCCTACTTGCTTTTAGTTCTTCCTTTATATGCGGACGATGAAGAATGTTATTTCTTTTAATTTGTTTGAAGGACTGGTAAGTAAAATAACCAGCCCCTAAAATATTAACATTTTTGCTGGGCTTAGTGCTTCCGAGAGGTTGGGAGCAGGAGTAGTTGACATTTAATAGTCATGTTCAAGTATAATCAGTTTGTCAACAGTGTGGCTTTTCTAGAGAATCTGGCAGGCTGATGTTGGGGCAGGGCTATATATAGTGATGTCAGCGAGTGAGTTTTACTCTGTCAGTTGTGATCCTGCCCGCGGCAGACATGGGCAGTCCCCTACCTCCTTGAATGCGGCAGGCCGCCGCCGATGCCGTCCTCCGTGGCTGGCTCCTGCTCTGCGCAGGCAGGCTGAGCCCCAATGTTCTCCATCTTTGTGGCTGGAGCCGCTGCTGGGGTCCTTGAATGGCAGGGAAGCTGTCTCCGTCAGTGCCTGCCTCTTCTTCCATTTTCGCGGCAGGAAGCCGCTTCTTCTCAGGCCTCCGATGTCCTTTCGTGGATTACAAACTGGTTAAAAGACAGGAAACAGAGAGTAGGATTAAATGGTCAATTTTCTCAGTGGAAAAGGGTAAACAGTGGAGTGCATCAGGGATCTGTACTTGGACCGGTGCTTTTCAATATATATATAAATGATCTGGAAAGGAATACGACGAGTGAGGTTATCAAATTTGCAGATGATACAAAATTATTCAGAGTAGTTAAATCACAAGCAGACTGTGATACATTACAGGAGGACCTTGCAAGACTGGAAGATTGGGCATCCAAATGGCAGATGAAATTTAATGTGGACAAGTGTAAGGTGTTGCATATAGGGAAAAAATAACCCTTGCTGTAGTTACACGAGGTTAGGTTCCATATTAGGAGCTACTACCCAGAAAAAAGATCTAGGCATCATATTGGATAATACTTTAAAATCATCAGCTCAGTGTGCTGCAGCAGTCAAAAAAGCAAATAGAATGTTAGGAATTATTAGGAAGGGAATGGTTAATAGAACGGAAAATGTCATAATGCCTCTGTATCGCTCCATGGTGAGACCGCACCTTGAATACTGTGTACAATTCTGGTCGCCGCATCTCAAAAAAGATATAGTTGTGATGGAGAAGGTACAGAGAAGGGCAACCAAAATGATAAAGGGGATGGAACAGTTTCCCTATGAGGAAAGGCTGAAGAGGTTAGGGCTGTTCAGCTTGGAGAAGAGACGGCTGAGGGGGGATATGATAGAGGTCTTTAAGATCATGAGAGGTCTTGAATGAGTAGATGTGACTCAGTTATTTACACTTTCGAATAATAGATGGACTAGGTGGCATTCCTTGAAATTAGCAAGTAGCACATTTAAGACTAATCGGAGAAAATTCTTTTTCACTCAACGCACAATAAAGCTCTGGAATTTGTTGTCAGAGGATGTGGTTAGTGCAGTTAGTGTAGCTGGGTTCAAAAAAGGTTTGATAAGTTCTTGGAGGAGAAGTCCATTAATGGCTATTAATCAATTATACTTAGGGAATAGCCACTGCTATTAATTGCATCAGTAGCATGGGTTCTTCTTAGTGTTTGGGTAATTGCCAGGTTCTTGTGGCCTGGTTTTTGGCCTCTGTTGGAAACAGGATGCTGGGCTTAATGGACCCTTAGTCTGACCCAGCATGGCAATTTCTTATGTTCTTATGTTCTCCCACGCAGCAGGAACGCTGCCAACGTGTCTGCTTCCTCCAGCTCACCTTAGGCACGGGCATGCGCCTCTCGTCGAGATTTAAAGGGCCAGCAGCGGGAAAACCCCCGTGGCCCTAGTCGATGACATCATCAGTGTGTTCCTGCTTTAGCCCTATAAAAGGGCCTTGCTGCTGCTCCTCAGTGCCTTTGGATCCAGTCTTCACAGCATCTGTGGTCTTCTGTGGATCCAGGTCTTCCGTGGTCTTCCTGTGCCTTGATGGATCTTCGTTCCGTGTCCTTCATGTTCCTGAACCTCATCTTCTTGATGTCCCTGGTCTCGTCCCTCATCGGAGCTCCCTCATTGCCTGTCTTCTGTTCCTGATGTTCCAGATGTTCCATGTCCAGATGTCTTGATGTCCCGTGTTCTGAGGTGCCATGTTCCATGTTCCTGATGTCCGATGTTCCTTTCTTGACTTCGTCCGTCTCATCTTCAGCTCTTCGTCCAGTTCTCAGGTCCCTCGTCTGTCCACCTCTCTTGGCGTGCCATGTCGTGGTCCATGACCAGTCCATGGGGAGGCAGTGTAGGGCGCTTCGTGGTACAAGGCCTTCTTCTTGTCTGCAGCGCAAGCCTCCAGGAGACTTCTGTTTTAATGCCTTACTTCTGGTCTTACTTACTCCTGGTCTACGGAGTTCCCTTGTGCCTGCATCCGTCCATGCCTAAGACTCTGCCAGAACCTGCTCCGCTCCAGCGTGGTCTGCGACCAGCCACAGGAGACTGTGTAGGGCGCGCCCTGGTGCAGGCCTCTATTGAATCTTCGTCATGTTCCAGTCTCAAGTTCCACTTCTTCGCTTGGAGTCTGCTTCGTGTACAGCGTGGTCCGTGACCAGCCATGGGTGGCTGTGTAGGGCGTGCTGCGATGCAGTACTTTCGCCCGATTCTTGAATCTTTGCCTGAAACTTCCGAGCAACCTGAATCCTTGTCCGAGTCTTCTGAGTTTCCTGAATCCTTGTCTGAGTCCTCCAAGTCTTCTGAGTAACCTGAGTCCTTGTCCGTGTCTCCTGAGTATCCAAGTCGTCTGAGTATCCAAGTCTTCGTTCGAGTCTTCTAAGTATCCAAGTTTTCATCTGAGTATCCAAGTCTTTGTTTGAATCCTCCGAGTATCCTGAGTCTTCGTCTGAGTCTTCATGTTCCTGCCCTCAGCCTCCGTCTGGCTTCACGCACTCGTCGTTCCCTAGCGACCAGTCCGGAAGGGCTAATGAGTGGCCGGAGGGCTACTTTCGAGATCAGCATTGCATTGCTGGATCTCATTGGTATGCGTAGGTCCAGTGGAGGGCCGAGCCTGCCTTGTTCCTGTTCCAGATAATCCTTGCCTTGTTTTCTGTCCAGCCTTGCTCCTGCTCCACCCATGCTCGTACCAGCTCACCTCTCGCGGTGTGTCTTGGGGCTCCTCCCTGAGCCGCACCGTGACCCAAGGGCTCACATCCTACCTTAGAGTTCCTAACAGGGCCTGAGGGCGCGCTCTGCAACACTGTCTTCATCTGCTGATAAGAGTGCATAATCCACTGCTGTGGGCTGGCCTGCCTTCCTTAAAGGAAATTATCAGGTAAGTGGTAATTTCTCCTTCTTTGGTCTGCAGATAGGGCCATTTGTTTATATATACTATTGCTCCCTCCCTCCGACTGATATGTATTCCTGTTCAGAACACTGGGAGCAGGAGATGTGCAGAGTGCCTTTATTTAGAAGGCCCTATGAACCCAAGATTTTGTAAGCTGTTTAGTGGACAAGTTATCCGGCTAAAGTTAGCTGGATAACGTGTCCCAAATATTCAGTGGAATAAACGTCCTGCTGAATATACTCGGCTAAAGTTATCTGGCTACATGTAGCTTTATTAGATAGCTTCGAAAGATATCCAATTAAGTAACGCTTTCATATAAAAAACAAAACAAAGAAGTAAAGGGGCCTATAGCCCAATCCCCTTCCTTCCCCTCAAAAATTCCAATAAGGCCCTATTGGCCATGTACCCCCCCAATCCTCAAACCCCTCTTAAATATGTAAAGTTCCGGTCCGTAGACTAGGCTTCTCCTCACCCCTTCCCCAGTTTGGCAAAAATAAGATAATTAAGACTGGATTCCCCACCCTTAGTGCCTGTTCCGGGCCATCTCCCACCTCCTCTGATCCCTCTCCATCCCCTCTGATTTCACAAAATCCCTGCCAGGAACTATCTAAAACCCTTACCCACCCCCGGCGTGCCAATGTTGCCTCTGCATTATCAATGCTGGAAGTGTAAATTATTCTCTGTTTATGTTTCCAGTGCTAAACACACTGAGGGTGGAGAGGTCGGGGGGTGGTTTTAATGATCTTATTTTTTGCTGAATCGAGAAAGTGGTTGTGGGGAAAGCGGTCTGTGGACTGGGATATACTCACATGTTTAAGAGGTGTTTGAGGGGTGTGGATGCACAGCCCAACAAGGCCTTATTGAAAATTTTGAGGGGAAGAGAAGGGATTGAGCTACAGGTCCCTTCTTTGTTTTCTTTTTATATGACAGTGCTACTTAACTGGATATCTTTTGAAGATATCTGGTTCAGTAGGAAGTTATCCGGCTAACTTAGGCCTGGATTTATCAAAATGTACTAAATATCGCATGCGATAGAAAAAGGTGCGCGTTTTATGGTAATAGGCAGTTTATCGCAATTTGTGCTAATACCTATTGGCTAAGTTACCGCAAATTGCGATAACGTTTTCGCACTTTGACATAAGTGCCAGAACAACCATTGGGGGGACCATGTTTACCATCAGGGCCATGGAGGGAGGGAGGGAGAGAGAGAAAGACTAACTAACTAGCCATAATGCCCTAATACCTATTATCTCTATGAGAGGCCCTCCTAGTAACTCCAGGTGAGGTTTAGGTATTAGCGTAGGGGTTAGGGGCCACTTTGACATTCGAAGTGAGACGTACGAACAGAACAGTGCTCTCTTGTGAAGATTTGATGACCCTCGGAGTGAGGAAACTCACCCAAAGATGAGATTTGTGCAATGCTCTCAACCTAGCTTGATGTTACCCAGGTGGAGAGTCTCTCTCTCTCTCTCTCTCTCCTGGTGCTCTGGGAACTTCAAAACTAAAACAGGCATTTGAGAACAAAACCCAGTGCACTCCCGCCCCTAACTCCTCCTCTTTTTCGGATTTGCATCGCACCATACGTTATGGTGCTATGGCATGCGTTAAAGGGGTTTTCGCATGCGTTAAGGGGTTTTCGCATGCATTAAAGGTGCTTAATGCATGCGAAAACGCCTTATAGCATTTTGATGAATGACCCTATTAGCCGGTTATAGTTCAAAGTCAGCTGGATAACTTAACTTTTCCCTGAATGCCTCTTTCATATCTAGCTAGATTTTAGCCGGATAATGACTTACCTGGCTAAAATTGAGCCGGATAAGAGGCTCAGTATTCAAAAACTTGCCATTTAGACAGATAACCTCTGAGTTATCTGTCTAAATGAGTTTGAATATTGATCTCTCAGTCAGCCAATGTGATGGCTATGTTATAGAAGGTGGCAGGTACTTTCAAGGGTTGGGTGGCAGAAGGGAGAGCCCATTCTGTTCTGGCATGGCTGCTGAGGTTGTCCTCGTGTGTGTGACAGATAAGGCGCCAGTGACTCTGGCCTTCCTGACCTGTGAGAAAGGGCATTGCAAAATTATAAAGGCATGGCAGCCATCACGCTTTTTAAAATGCCCCTATCTGACCATTTGTTTCAATTTGGTCTCCCATGTAGCCATTGCTCCACTTGCCAGCAGTGAATTGAGTGAATGAACCCTTTTATGTGTATGATAGGTTTATGTTCCCTGTTCACTATCAGTATTCAGAAAATACATCATTAATTCCTGTTCTTTCAACTGCTATATATAGGGACCTGTACAAAGCTGATTGCTGAATGCATACTTTATAGTGTATTGCATACTAGAGATACTGCTTCCGTTGGGATGTGGCACACACATAGACATGTTAGTTCAGAGGAAGGCAGAGCCCCCGCCCACCACCCCTCCCCCCACCACCACCCCTCCCCCACCACTTACCACCATACCTCTATAGCTAATTCTGAAACAAAGTGAAAGGTAAATTAATCCTTTACTGTAAATATAGCAATCCAAATAGGTCTTTGAATTAGTACTTTTTCTTTGAGCCTAACTTTTGACTCAATATTATGGGACAACAGAAGAGTCTTACCACCACATTTTGTTACTTACAGGTTTCCTCTTTCATACAGTTTCTAATGTGAAAGTTCAGTCCTTTTGAAATAACTTGCTACCTAATTAATGTTATCTTTTAAAGCCAGAAGAATGGCTAATTGTGTCTGTTGTGCTACAATCCCTGAAAGAGGATCACTTTTAATAACCACCACAATATCTCCTCTCAATTAGTATTTAGGATTAGCCTTGTGTCGTCTAACTCTGTTGTTCTTGTATAATGTAATCTGAAAGGACCTTCATACTCGGGCTAACTATCATGCCTGTCCATTTTGAAGCGATCCTTTGCTTTTTCACATAGCTGCAAATGTAATCATTGGTCCTTAAGTGCCAGTTTGGTTGTAGATTTTAACTGCAAAAATTAAAAAACAGAACAAAAAACAAAGAAACTAAGGACCGATGATTATATTTAGAAACATAGAAACATGATGGCAGAAAAAGAACGTATGGTCCATCAAGTTTGCCCATCCGTCCAATTAATTTAGCATTATAATTCCCATCACTCTCTTAGAAATTCCCTGTATTTATCCCAAGCTTTCTTCAATTTAGATACTGTTTTTGTCTCCAACACCTCCACTGGGAGGCCATTCCATGTATCTACCACCCTCTCTGTAAAGAAATATTTCCTAAGATTACTCTTGAATCTGCTTGCTTTCATCCTCCTCCTAGGACCCCTCATTCTAGAGCCTCCTTTCTATTAAGAGAGGCTCGCCTCTGGTGCAAGGAAACCTTTGAGATATTTAAATGTCTCTATCATATTTCCCCTATTTCTTCTTTCCTCTAGGGTGTACATGTTTAGATCTTTAAGTCTCTGCCCATAAGCTTTAGAACGAAGACCAATGACCATTTTAGTAATCACCTTCTGGACTGACTCCAACCAATTTATATTCTTTTGAAGTTACGGCCTCCAGAATTGTGCACAGTATTCCAAATGAGGTCTATATAAGGTTAGTATCACCTCACTTTTTCTGCTGATCATTCCTCTCCCTGTGCAAGCAAGCAACTTTCTGGCTTTTATCGTCGCTTTAGCCACCTGTTTGACCACCTTAAGTTTTGGGGCCATATGAAAAAGTGAAGGATTGCTTCAAGCTAGATAGGTATGATTTGAAGGTCATTTTAGATTAAATTATACAAGAACAATAGAGTTAGAAAATACAAGGCTAATCTTAAATAGTAGTTTTGAGAAGATATTTTGGTGGTTATTATAATTATATGTTTCCCTATTACAAGGATTATTAAATATACTGGGATCCCATTCGAATGGGTTGGGCTAGGAATCTGCAAATGACTATTGCTGCTATATTAAACTGTCTCCTTATAACATAATATTTATGGTACTCATGATTATTCCAAAAAGGAGCCAGCAACTTGATGATTTCTTCATGGCGTTGCTTTTCTACCTATCGTGTTATTTGAATAGAAATTCACTGGACATGGATAGAATTTCCTTGGCGAATAAACACAAGTCTCTTGGAGCGTGAGTACAGAACAAACTTCATTGTTTTTCCTAATGGAATTTATGGAATATTTTTCTAGTTAGCTTTGTTCTTGGAAATCATAAAAAAAGATTACATAGCACCCATGCTTTTGAAGAGAATTCAGATCACACAGGGCAGACATGACCTGAAGCAAAATTAACGCTCATAAAATGTACAAACCAGGAAAAGAAAAATACAAAATGTAAGCTGCTGCTTCACCTGAGTATTTATTTTTTATTTATTTGTTTTTTTATATACCGACATTCAACTAAAGTCATCATATTGGTTTACATATAACAGAAATTTATGAATTATGCCAGCTATTGTATCTTAATCACATTAAATGAATGAAGCGGGACTTTCATAACAAGGAATCTCGCACACTTCTGAAATTTAACAATATAGACAGTCCTTTAAAGCCAGAAACAAAAATGTTTTGAAGTTTATTGTTGCATCCTCGGTCCTTGACGGCTTCGCCCCATTTGCCTCACCTTATTCACGGCTCCTCCTGCTTACCTGGGAAAGATGGCTACCTGTTATAAATCTCCGTATGGAGTTAGCAATCTGTTATATATCTGCTAAGGAGTTAGCAATCTGTTAGCGCTCACCCTGCCAAGGGGGGTGGAATTAGTAATCTATTATTGATCAGCTCCCCCAGAGGGGAGGAGCTGGCAATCTGATGTAGATCACCCCACCAGAGAGGCAGAGTTAGCAGTCTGATATGGATCTGCTTCCCGAGAGGGGAGTAGTCAGCAGAGTGATGTACTCCGTAGATGGAGTTAATGATCTGTTGTGGGTTGGCTCCCACAGAGTGGCAGTCTGTATGATACCGCTCTAGTAGTCTAAGGAATAAACACTGAATGGAAATTGGTGAATCCTTGGGCCGATGGCAGATGACAGCACCCCCAGGAAGATATCCTGAGAGGGACCACCGGCTAGGCTGGAGTATGGAGACAAACACAGATAGTTCTTTATTAGACAGGAAGTAGAACCTCCAGAGGTGGCAGTAGTGAGTTGATGTGCCCAGCAGGGCTGAAGTCTCTCAGATACTGGAACTGTGATCTCTGGGTTGCTGAGCTGTAGAGAGAGTCTATAGATAGTGAGTAGACAGAGTATGCTGGAAACATAACCAATAGTAGATGATACACTCAAAATTGTAGATATCTTGTAATGGCTTCAGTGCAACAGAGAGTCTTCAGTATATTCAGGAACAGGAGCCGTAGGCGAGTACTGGTTCCTATATGCAGTCTGGAATAAGAACTCACAATATCTGTGTATGAGGTGGCTTCTGTAATAGAAGAGAGTCTTTGAAGGGTTTTAGGAACATAGGCCCTCGTGGAGCGAGTGCCTGTTCCTTTCTGCAATCTGTAATAGTACTTCACAAGATATAGGTATGTAATAGCTTCTGAGATAGAAGAGAGCCTGTGAAGGATTCTAGGAACATGGGCCCTCGTGGAGCGAGTACCGGTTCCTATCTGCAATATGAAATAGTAATGTACCAGATATAGGTATACAATAGCTTCTGAGATAGAAGAGAGTCTGTGAAGGGTTTTAGGAACATGGGCCCTCGTGGAGCGAGTACCAGTTCCTATCTGCAATATGCAATGACAACTCACAATCTCCGTACCCGCGATAACGTCTTAGACAGAAGGGAGTCTTCAGAGATTAGGAATATAGGACCTCGTGTAGCGATTACCGATTCCTATCTGTAATAGAACTCACAGTGTTCACGTCTGCGATCGCTTCCAGGCATTAAGGAGTATTCTGAGAATTCAGGGTCGAAGGCCCTCGAGGAGTGAGTACCGGATCCCGTCTTAGCAGTCTGAAATCAAGAGAGAGCGGGGCCCCCGAGGAGCGGGTACCCCTTGGTAAGTTTGTGGAGGCAGAGCAGCAGAGAAGTATTCCCCCTTGCTAACTCGATTCGTAGTAGCAAACAAGGACCTTTTAAGTTGGAAGCGGATGACGTACCTACGGGGGGACGCCCCCGAGGTTCGCACCCTTGCCGGTACATCTCTGGAGCGCCCACCCTTACGTCATCAGGAACATGGCGGATCCGCAGCATCAGGCCAGCCCGGGGATTCCAGGAAGACACGGAGAGAAGAAGCTGCGGCAGCATCTGTCAGTTAGACCCGAAGGGAGTCGCCACAAAGGTAGAGAGGATGGAGCGAGGGCGAGAACAGGCACGAACGCAATAGTACCTCCCTTCAAAGGGCGGTCTCCTCTTCGGTTGCCAGGTTAAGAACCAAAGATGCGCGAGGTGGAACACACTGATGAAGCATCTCTATCCAATAGGTCTGAGGCTCCAAAAAATGATTTCGGGGCCGAAGCCCTTTCAGGCAATCAAACTCAGCCTCAGTACAAACATCCAGGGTCTCTAAATTCTTGAGTTCAAGTTCGTATTCACGATGACAGATGGATGTTGAGATTTGAAGAATCCCGCAGAGTGTATAATGAAGTCAGCAGCAATGAGAGGGCTGCCGTGGACGTCACTGAGATATCAGTGGAAGTGGTGATGTAGAAACTGGTCCAAAATCCACTTCTGAATAGCTCTTCCACAGGATGCTGGAAGAGAGATGATGGCAATACCAGCAAAACGATCAGGCTGATGGGTGAGGGTGGCGGGGGGTGAAGGTTACAGACTGCTGTCAGTTGTCGATCCATTCATTACTTGGCTTTCAAGCAGCCCCCTTAATATAATTTATTTTATAAAATGTTATTTCAAATATCCTCATAAACACATCAGCATCTCTCATGCAGTTTTGTTCTCTATCACAGTTAAAGCCTTTCCAATACACACCCACCTTCATACTTCCCCATAAACACACAGCCTCCTCTCTTATACACACACACGCACACACACACAAGAATATTAGAACATAAGATATGCCATACTGGGTCAGACCAAGGGCCCATCAAGCCCAGTATCCTGTTTCCAACAATGGCCAATCCAAGTCACAAGTACCTGGCAAGTACCCAAACATTAGATACCGTATTTTTCGCTCCATAAGACGCACTTTTTTCCCCCCAAAAGTGGGGGGAAAATGTATGTGCGTCTTATGGAGCGAATATAAAAAAAAACAAACAAAAATCTAACAACCCCCCCCCCCGACTCCCCCAAGACCTGCTGACTTTGTTTACCGCAACCCCCCACCCTCCTGACCCCCCCAAGACCTGCCGACTTAATTTACCGCAACCCCCACCCTCCTGACCCCCCCAAGACCTGCCGACTTAATTTACCGCAACCCCCCACCCCCCTGACCCCCCCAAGACCTGCCGACTTAATTTACCGCAACCCCCCACCCTCCTGACCCCCCCAAGACCTGCCAAACGTCCCTGGTGGTCCAGCGGGGGTCCAGGAGCGGTCCAGGAACGATCTCCAGGGCGTGGGCCGTCGGCTGCCAGTAATCAAAATGGCGCCGACGGCCCTTTGCCCTCACTATGTCACTGGGACCGCCAGAGTGGTCTCTGGATCCAGAAGTGGCGACCAAGATCTTTCAACATTGTGCCGACCAGCAGTAGACCTCTTTGCATCACAACTGAATTATAAAATGGACAATTATTGCTCCCTGTTCAAGCAGAAAAACCACTTACCCAGGGAAGCCTTTGTTTGCCACTGGAATTCAGACCTTCTATACGCGTATCCCACGATACCGCTCATAACCAGAACTCTAGTGAAGCTACAACAGGACAAAGGGTCCATGATACTCATAGCTCCGTATTGGCCTCGACAGGTATGGTTTCCCATACTTCTAGACCTCTCGATCAAAGATCTAATTTGTCTGGGCACATAACTCAGGATCAGGTTGCGTCATCCCAACTTTCAGTCCCTATCCCTCACAGCATGGATGTTGAAAGCTTGATTCTACAAACTCTCAATCTTTCAACTAATGTCTCTCAAGTGCTTGTAGCTTCACGTAAACCTTCCACACGAAAGAACTATCGTGCTAAATGGAAAAGGTTTACCACGTGGTGCACACAAAATAGTATTAACCCTTTTTCCTGCACTACATCATCCCTATTAGACTATCTATGCCATCTCTCAGACTCTGGTCTTCAGACCTCATCTGTAAGGGTACATTTAAGTGCAATCTCAGCTTATCACAATACAGTTGGAGATGCACCAATATCAGTACAATCCCTAGTTAGTAGGTTTATTTCAACTTAATTCAACTTAATTCAACTTAAACCTCCACACCGACCACCGGTCACTCAATGGTACCTTAATGTGGTCTTAACGAGACTCATGCATTCTCCTTTTGAACCCATGGATTCCTGTGATGTTAAATTCCTCACTTGGAAGACTATTTTCTTAATAACCATCACATCTGCAAGAAGTGTTAGTGAGTTACAAGCACTTGTCACATACTCACCCTACACAAAATTCCTACATGATCGAGTAGTACTCCGTACACACCCAAAATTTCTGTCCAAGGTAGTTACGGAATTCCACTTGAATTAATCCATCATCTTGCTTACCTTCTTCCCAAAACCACACTCTTATCAAGGAGAGAGAGCTTTACACACTTGTACTGTAAGTGTGCACTTGCGTACTACTTAGATCGCACTACAGCCCACAGAAAATCCAACCAGCTCTTTGTTTCTTTTGATCCAAACAAGCCTGGTAAAGCAGTAGGCAAGCAAACTCTGTCCAGTTGGCTAGCAGATTGCATACAGTGTTGCTATGAAAAAGCAGGCCTTCCTCTCCAGGGGCGAGTAAAGGCTCACTCAGTACGAGCAATGTCAACCTCAGTAGCACACTATTGTTCAGTGCCAATAACTGACTTATGTAAGGCCGCAACATGGAGTTCTCTTCACACCTTTGTGGCTCACTACTGTCTTGATAAGGAAGGATGACAAATTCAGCCTATGGACAATCTGTCTTAAAGAACTTATTTCCAGTATAATCCCAACTCGTTCCACATCCAACTTTTCGTGATTTCAGGCTGCCTCATTTTCCCCAAAGATACACCAGTTGTTGTGCCTATTGCACAAGTTGTAACCTGTTGGTCCAATACAAGAATGACTCAGCCTGCAGCTTGCTAATCACCCATATGTGAGGACTAGCATCCTGCTTGTCCTGGGATAAATCAAAATTGCTTACCTTGTAATAGGTGTTATCCCAGGACAGCAAGATGTAGTCCTCACGAAACCCACCCGCCACCCCGCGGAGTTGGGTGCGATACGTTTTATTATTTTCTTTTTGGCTAACGCTAATTGCTACAAAACAGACTGAAGGGAGACCCCTGTGGCTGAGAATATCATGGCATGCTGAGCATGCTCAGTGGGCACACTGTGCCAGTCAAAAGTTTCTAGAAACTTTGACAGAAGTTTTTCCGTATAGGGCTCCATTACTGATGTCACCCATATGTGAGGACTACATCCTGCTGTCCTGGGATAACACCTATTACAAGGTAAGCAATTTTGCTTTCCACCATGTTTCTGAGATGCCAGTTAAGTCTATGTCATCATTCACTGCTATACACTCTAATTCTCGTATCTTACTTCTTAGACTTCTGGCATTAGCATACAAACATTTCAAAGTGTGGTTTTTTTTGTATTTACATTCTGCTTTTTATTTGATAGTATTACGTAGCGGGTGTTTTAGTGTGCCCTTGGGCCTCAGCCCGACCCCAGACGGATCCAGGACCGAACCGAGGGTTGGTGACGTGTCCCAGCATGGCAGAACACGGTCTTACCCTCTGCCGGGCCTGCAAGCTCCCAGAGCCAACAACAGATGATGTTGGTAGGGGAACGGTCCTCCGACTGTTCCGCGCCCTTTCGGACCTGCCGCTTAAATCGGCATGGAGCAGCAGGCTGGCCTGAGGATGAGGGCAGACGGAGGCCTTGACACGAAGACATGACACCAAGGTTGATGCGACGGCATCACAGATGAGGGTTGAAGCAAAGACATGACACCAGGGCGGATGCAACGGCATCAGAGGTGGGGAACTTGATGAAGTCCAGACGAGACGAGAAACTGGGAAGGAAGATATTGGCACTGTCTCTCAGGGCGCCCTACACAGCCCAACTTCACGGGCAGACTCAATGGGCTGGTCGCGGACCACCCTGTCCCACTGCACGCCCTACACAGCCTAAGGAGACTGATCACGGACCATGCGGAGAGCGGGACAAGCGCAGGAAAGGAATCCAGCTGGCAGAGGATCCAGTGACCGGAACAGGAACCAGATGGAATGGATTTACCCTCATGGAGGTCACCTGGAGGACTAGGAGAGCTGGAACATTGCAGGAACAGACATCAGGTAGAACAGACACCAGGACACCTAGACGGGAACCTCAGGCAATGAAGATATGTTCTAGACACAGACAAGACGAGGAGCTCCACGAAGAGGAAAAGGGCCTGTTGGAGCGCTGGACAGCAGGAGCTTCCAGAGACAAAGTAACTCCGATGCAAGGCTGACTGGGAGCTGAAGTCCTTTTATAGGGCTGCAGACAGGCGACTCCCTGAGAGGAGTTTGGATGGCCCACACCTAGCTGGCCCTATAACTAAGGAGGAGTGCTGCGGGCCAGCCCCTAGGGAGAAGGGCGTGGCCCAAACCAGGAAGTCCATGCAGACACAAGCAAGCCTCAGGCAGGCCCCAAGAACATTGAGGCCTCCCAGGCCCTGGAGCAAATCCTGGATAGTTCATAGGTGAGACCCTGGCTTCGGAGCGGCCTCCAGGAAGAGGTAAGGAGCCTCCCGTAGCACCGCTACAGAAGGGTTCATAACAGATAGGGATAAATTTGAATCTTTTAGCTCAGGTGAGTTTTTAATTATAGGCACTTGGACTACTTTTCTTTTTATTGGAACCTCTTGTTGTATTAGGGACCGCTAGGAGAGTGATCCCAACTTGAGGGGATTGTGTGCCCATGGGCCTCAGCACGACTCCAGAAGACTCCAGAGACAGCACCGAGGGTTGGGGAGACGTGTCCGAGCATGGATGAAGACAAAGTCTGACCCTCTGCCAGATCTGCATGCTTCTGGAAGCCAACAACACTATGTTGGTAATTGAACAGTCCTCCGACCATTCCCAGCCCTTTTGGACCTGCTGCTGAATATCGGCAAAAAGCAGCAGGCCGGACTGAGGATGAGGGCAGACGGGCGTCTTGTGACACAGAAGACTCAAGACGTGGACGAGAAGACTCTGGAAGTGGATGAGGAGCTTGGAAGACTCTAGACGAGATGAGGAACTTGGAAGACTCTGGATGAGACGAGAAGCTTGGAAGGTTCGGACATTGGCACTGTCTCTCAGGGCGCCCTACACAGCCCACCGACACGGGCGGACCCAATGGGCTGGTCACGGACCACCCTGTCCCACTGCGTGCATTACACAACCTGAAGAGGCTGGTCACGGACCACGCGGAGAGCGGGACAAGCGCAGGAAGGGAATCCAGCTAAGACGAAACTTCAGTGACGAAAACAGGAACCTACGAGATGGATTTACCCCAAGGTGTCATCTGGAGAACCAAAGGAGCTGGAGGGTCAAGAGGACTCGAAACAAGCGAAGGAGGAACGGAACCTCGGAACATCAGGAAGTGTGGAACATCAGGAGTCCTGGACTAGGAACCTCGGAACATGAAGACATGGAACATCAGGAAGCCACAGGAAACAACGAAGACTCAGGAAGCAACGAAGACTTAGGCGAGACAGTACATGGAGCTCCAACGAAAAACAAAGAACGAAGACCTGACGGAGCGTGGAAAGACAAGACTTCCAGGAGCAGGAAACTCCAATGCAAGGCAACACAGGACTGCAGGAGAAGCCCTTTTATAGGGCTGAGACAGGAAACCAGGTGGAGCTGACTTCCAGTGAGGCCAGGAGGACCCCACCTATGCTGCCCATTTAAGAAGGGGAAGAAGACACGGGCCTGCCCCTTAGGAAGGCAGGAACAGGATGTCCAGCACTGAGGACAGCGGCCATGCTTGCTGCTGCTTCGCTGGAGAGCAGAGCTAGGCCGCAGAGCAGGCCCCGTCGTTGGCAGCCAGGAGAGACTGGGGACTGCAGCCTCCGGGCCGCGAAGATGAAGAGACAGCGGTGGTGGCCCCAGCCACGATGAAACATGGTGACAGGGCCCGCCGTACTGGAGAGGCACCCTGAAGTCCGCGGCTTCTGCCACGGTGAAGAAGACAAGGTGACTGCGGCTCCTGCCGCATAGAATGTCGGTGGCTCCGTGCCCTCCCCTTCCTCTGTGTACTCATCTCTTTTGCTGCCATCCTGTCTCTAGTCCCCTCTCTCCCCATGCTCTTGTCTTTCCCTCTTGTCTCCGTCTCTTCCTCAGTGCCTTTCTCTATCTACGTTCCTCCTATGTCCCCCTGACTCCTTTTGCCTCTTCTGTCTCTTCCTTCCCATCCCCCTCTGTCTCCCGCCTTCCTTCATGCTCTTGGTGTGCCTCTTCCCTTCCCTGTGACTTTCCTTCCTTCCATACCCCCTCTGTGTCTCTTTCCTTCCTTGCTCCCCGTGTGTCTTATCTTCCTTTCCCTCCCCTTTTCTCTGTGGCCCTTCTGTTTTTCCCCTTTCCTCATCCTGTGACTCTGACTGTCTCTTTCTCCACCTTTTCTCCCTCTTTTCCTGTATCCCTCGGCTGGCTCACTGCAGCCCTGCTCTCAGGTCTTGGCCCAGCAGTCAGTGAGGGAGGGGGAGGAACCCAGGACATTGCTGCAGAGATCTGTGGAGCCACTAGGAAATGAGGGCTGTGCTGTGCCCCGAATCCTCTCTCCATTCCATCCAATCACAACAAAGGAAAAAAGGCAAGAGGGCGGGGACACAGCACAGCTCTTGGCTCTGTCTTTCCCTATAACTAGGAAGCTGTGGGAAAGAGGAGCCTCTTGCAAAAAAAGGATTTTCTGTGTCCAGTCAGTAGTTCTGACCGGACACTGTAGAGCACATCTGAAAACCTGGCAGTCCAGTCCAAAACTGGGCCATTGGCAACCCTAGTGGTGAGCAGGAATTTCCATGTTTTTATTTATTTTTGAATTAAAATAGAAAAGTGCAGCTTTATCTGCAATTTATATAGCTGTCTGTGGGCCAGGCACCTGTCTGCTTCAGAGTTTACAGGTCCTGATGTCGATAGACCTCAGTCCCATTGAGAGTATTGGTAGAGCTTGAAGGGAATCTATATCAAGGATTTATTTATTTAGTTATTTATTTATTTAAAAGTTTTTATTTCCAAGGTATAGCTAGCAGCCTTCACTCTGGTTTACAAGTACAACAACATATTACATTTAGCAGTGAAATTAGAACCAGACGAATATTCAACACACTTAATACAAGCAAAAGAACTTCAAACGATTATAACAGGGTGTAACTGTGATCAACCAAATAATTTATAGCTTCAAACGTTCTGAGTCATAGTCTCAGTAGTTCCATTGCATATCCGATAAGGTTATGCATTGGGTCTGTTATGTTATGTTGTGTAGGATTAACCGATACTGTCTTTGAATGTTTGGCCGAATATCCATGTTTTGAGCTCTTTTTTAAATGACTTAATATTGCTTTGTGAGCTCAGGTGCTCTGGTAGTGAGTTCCATAATTTCGGGCCGGCGATGGATATGGCTCTGTTCCTTGTGGTGGATAGCTTGGCTAATGGGAGTGGTGGTATTTCTAGTCGTAGTTTGTATGTTGTTCTAGTTGTACGTTGCGATCTGTGTATGTGAATGACATTGTCAAGGGCTGTGTTATCTGTTTTGTAAATAGCGTTGTGTAGGACTGTTAGCATTTTAAACTCAATTCTTTTTTCAACTGGAAGCCAGTGTAGACTGTTGAGTACGGGCGTGATGTGTTCTGACTTCTTTTTGCCAGTAAGGACTCTTGCTGCGGCGTTCTGAAGTAATTGGAGTGGCTTTAAGGTCACTTTCGGTAAATCTATCAGGAGAGAATTGCAGTAGTCGAGGCTGGTGAAGATGAGAGATTGTAGGACTGTTCTGAAGTCTTAGTGGTGGAGCATTGGTTTTAGGTGTTTAAGTATTCGGAGTTTGTGGAAACCTTCCTTTGTTTTTGTTGAGATGTGTTTTTTGTAGGATAGCTCGTTGTCAATTCAAATACTGAGGTTTTTTATGTTGTCTTTAAGTTGTATGTGGATGTAGTCTATTAGGAAGGATGGGTTGGTTTTGGATCCTGAGTATTTTCTTTCTATTAGTATGCATTCAGTTTTGCTCATGTTAAGACATAGTTTTAGGTGATTTAGCATATTTTTGATTGAAACGAGGTGAGAGGCGGTTAGTCTCAGTACATCTTCGGTAGTGGATGTAATTGGAATGAGGAGTTGTATGTCATCAGCATACATGTAGTAAATTACTCCTAGGCTTGATAGGAGTTGGCATAGCGGAAGTAGGTAAATGTTAAAGAGTGTGGCTGAAAGAGCAGACCCTTGTGGTACTCCTGTTTCAAGGGGGAATGGCTTCTGATGTGTTGTTGTTTGTGGAGACTTTGAAGTATCTGTCTTTTAGAAAAGAAGTGAACCAGTCAAGAGTTTTGCCTGAGAGCCCTATGTTTGTTAGGCTAGAAATTAGCTTTTTGTGGTCAACTGTGTTGAATGCAGCGGAAAGGTAAAGAAGGATTAGTATGTGACCTATTTTGTTATCAAATCCTCTTAGTATATTGTTGGATAAGTTGAGCAATAGAGTTTTCATGCTGAGGTTTTTCCTAAAGCCGTGTTGGGTGGGATGTAGTATTTTGTAGCTCTCGAGGTCTTCATTGAGTTGTTTCAGGACCGCTTTCTCAGTCATTTTCGCAAGTAGGGGTAAGTTTGATATTGGATGGTAGTTGGTCAGGTCGTCTGGGTTGAGGTCCTTTCTTTTCAGAATTGGTCTGATTGTTGCGATTTTTAACTTTGCTGGTAGCTCACCTTCTTTGAGAGATTTGTTGATAATTGCTGCTACTGTTGGGGCTATGGAATGGGCGATTTCCTTTAGCTCTCATGTGGGGATGGTGTCTAGGTCGTGGCAAGCTGGGTTTATTTTTCTAAGCATTTTTTCTGTTTCCGTGGAGGATATAGGTTCAAAGTTGGACCACTGTGTTGTATTTGATGTGGAAGTTTGGTTTTCATCAATCGGGGAGTAGTTGAAGGCATCTGTTATTTTGGTTACTTTGTTCTTGAAGAATGTAGCTAAGTCTTGGCTTAAATTTTTGGATTCGGTTGTGTTGGGGGTGATGTTTTCAGAGATGAGGTTGTTAACTATGTTGTAAAGGGATTTGGCGTTATTAGAGGAGTTTTTGATCTTTTGACTGTAGTAGTCACATTTAGTATTCAGAATCATTTTTTTGTAAGTGGCTAAATGCGTGCGATATCTCTGAGGGCCGTGGGATTCTTGTCTTTTTGCCATTCTTTTTCACATTTCCTAAGGTTGGATTTCATGTTTTTTAGTTGAGGGGTGAACCATGGTTTCTGTAGAAGAGGAACTTCTACAATTTAGTGTCTATCCTATTCCCTCTTTATATTTTTCTCTCAGACAAATAAGTCATTTTTTCCTGTATCAAGTTTTAAATCTTAAAAGCCCTTTGCGCTAAAAGGTGGCAATGTCAGAGCGAAGCCTCTGCTGTCTCTCCTGTGGCAGCAAATGAGCCACAGGTGCAATCGGCTCTCTGTCCAGCTCACCTCCACAATGAAAATGACTTGGAATAAGTTGCAAAAACAGCTTAAATAAGTGAGATGAGGTTTTAGAGGCTAGGACAAGGTAACATAACATTGTAACATAGTAATAATGGCAGAAAAAGACCAAATAGTCCATCTAGTCTGCCCAGCAAGTTAATTGCAGCTCCATGTCAGTTACCCCCAAGCTTTATGTTAAGGATAGTAATATTTACAATCAAAACCAAGCAACTGTGAAACTCATAATAAACTTACTGCTAGCATATGGGGTAGATTTTAAAAGGTGCGCGCGGGAGTAGATTTGTTTGCGCAACCTGGCGCGAACAAATCTACTCCGCGCATGTTATAAAATACAAGGTCAGCGCGTGCAAAGCTGCGCAAAATCGGCAGCCTGCACGCCGAGCCACGCAGCCATCCTCTGTTCCCTCCGAGGCCGCTCCAAAATCGGAGCGGCCTCGGAGGGAACTTTCCTTCCGGCCCCCCCCACCTTCCCCTATCTAACCCACCCCCCAGCCTTAACTAATTCCCCCCCACCTTTATTTTACAAATTACGCCTGCCCGAAGCAGGCGTAACTTGCGTGCGCCATCCGGCTGCCGGCGCGCCATGTTCTGGTACGGGGGCTGGTCTGGAGGCCGCAGCCACGCCCCTGGAACGCCCCTGGGCCGGAACCATGCCCACGGCCCCGCCCCTGCAACGCCCCCCAATGACGCGCTGGCCGCGACACGTCCCCGACACGCCCCCCCCCCCCAGGAAAGCCCCGGGACATACGCACGTCCCGGGGCTTGCGCGCGCCACCGAGCCTATGCAAGATAGGCTCGGCGCACGCAGGGGGTGGAAGGGGCAGCTTTTTGGGGGTTACGCGCATAACCCTTTGAAAATCTGCCCCATATTTTTTATAGGATGAACAGCCTTCTTGATAATTCAGACAATGCAACTTGAATGTATTTTGCTTTTGGACTTGGCCATAGAAGCAGTCCTGTGCTTTTTCCCTAATGTCAGCATATCAGTACCCTGGACCACAAAAGTCTGGGCTCAGCGTTGGCCTTCATCTGAATGCTAGTCCTCTGTTTTCCCTGCTTTCAAAACGGAGAGTGATGTTGCAGTTGCATCAAAAGCATCAAGGCTAGTTTGGTTAAGGGTAGTAATCCCCATGCCTTCTGTTAAGGGTAGTAACTGCTGCTTCATGAATGTTACTCCCATGCACCCTTTTCTTAATTTCCAGCCTCTAGCCTTTAGGGATCCACAGTGTTTATCCCATGCCTTTTGAATTTGGTTACTGTTTTTGTCCTCTCAACCACCCCTGGAAAGGCATTCCAGGCGTCCACCACCTTCTCTGTGATGATATATTACCTGATGTTGGTTCTGAGTTATCCCCCCTGGAGTTTCATTTTGTGACCCTTAGTTCTACTGTTTCCTTTTCAATGGAAAAGGTTCGAAATTCATGCATCATTAAAACCTTTCACTTATTGTATTAGACAGGGACTGACAATGTGAAGAACCTTGCTGTACAGGCAGGGCCAGTTAGGCCCCAGAAGAATTGAACCACTGACTGAGCTTTATAAATTGTGAATATATATATATATATATATATTTATTTATTTATATTTAGGATTTGTTAAGCCTTTTGGCTTCTCTTTTCTGCTAAGTTCTCTGTCTTCTCTGTAAAACTAAGCCACTGAATTTTAAGTGCTAGTGATGAGTCTCTGAGGCCCTCAGGAAATCCGCATTTTTAAGCTACCTATAGGTCACATTCCGCTGACCTTTTTGAGCCAACACCTAGCAGGACCCCTCTGCCCTATGGCTGGAATGCATGGGAAAGGAAGGGGTGAACATCATGATTTATGGCTGGGTATTGGTGGGAAAAATCAGACAAAGAACGAGATATTCTATATAAACCACCTCACATACCAACGCCTCAATACTGGCGGTAGTGTAAGATGTTAATGCATGCCAGGTTTCCATCATTGAAGTCCTAAGAGTTTGGACTTCTCGCCTGCCGAGATTCTTGCGACAACCTCAGGGAAGTGAGCAGATTTAGTTTTATATTGTAAATGTATATATATTCTCTGGTTTTGATTTTCTTATTCTATGCATATACTTTCTTGTATCATATCTTCTATTGTATTTATATTTTTCCTTATTTACATTTTACCTTATTCTTATGTTCATGCAATTTGTTGCACCGGAAGTGGACCTTTGAGCTGAGGTGGGATTGATGCAACCTGTAGGACGGGTCCCCACCATCGGCAGGCAGGACGGAGGCCGGCTGGCGCTTCACCAATACCAGCCTTCGTTCCCCGCGGGTTGAGCCTTTGGGCACAGGGGCCGGCTGGGCTTAGGTGGGCCTCCATATGTCATCGTCGATGGAAGGATCAAGGTCATCCCAGAGGCAGCAACAGAGGAATGGTAAAATCTGTATTGGATGAGGTGGAGTCCCGGACACCCGGGCGCCAATGGAACAAGAGTCAGACAGGGGGTTACCCGAGCAAGAGCAGGCCGAAGCCTGAATAGGCCAAGTCCAGGACATAGACTAAAGAGGTGTCATAAGGCAAGCTTGAGTCAGGGCTGGCAGCAATCTAGAAGTGGTGGCAAGCAAGGCTGAGGTCTGAGCGAGGAGATAGTCAAACATAGTCAGGCAATGCAGAGGTCTGGGTCTGGAGAGAGGCAACGAAGTAGTCAGGCAATGCAGAGGTCTGGGTCTGGAGAGAGGCAACAGAGTAGTCAGGCAATGCAGCGGTCTGGGTCTGGAGAGAGGCAATGGAGTAGTCAGGCAATTCAGAGGTCCGGGCTTGGAGAGAGTCAACGGCATAGTCAGGCGAAGCAGAGGTCTGGGTCTGGAGATGATCAATGGCAAAGTCAGGAAAAGCAAAGTCAAAGTCCATGTAGTCAATCTGAAGCATAAGGCAGGGTAGGAACGAAGAGACAGGAACCAGGAACAACGAGGAACAGGAACGCAGGGATGAGACGAATCTCTAGGAAGCAATGAGTACTCGACCAGTAAGGAGACCTGTTGCAAAGGCAACGCTAGGAAGTGGAACCTGAGCTTAAATTCTATAGTTAGGTTGACGTCATCATCCAGGACCGCGGTTAGGTTCCTGCCGCGATTCCTACTTAAGAATCAATGATGCGAGCGCGCATGCCTAGGGAGGGGTGTGGCGCGAGTAGCAGCGCCTCTCCACGGGTCACATGGAGAGGACTGACGTGAAGTGGAAGCAGGACCAGGAATGTCGGGGAATGTGGCAGTGCCGGAGGTACCGGGTTGGCCCGAGGACGAAGCTGACGGCCCACCGCCGCCAGTGAGGAGGAACCAGAGGTTGGAGTCACCGTAAAAAGGTGAGGGGGCCTTCTGTGGGTCTGCCGCGGATGGCACGAGTAACACTATGACTCGAGAATTAGTCTGCTGGTTCTTGCTCCAAATTGCATCTCTGCAAATGCCTTACAAAGAGAGATAATTTGGTGAGATACTTGAAATATTAGTCGTGAATCAAGATAAATCAAAACTACAGAGATTTCCTGAGTGTAGGTTAAATATTCGATTTGCAGAGCGTGCCAGAAAACCTAGAACAAATGTTTTTACAAAAAGTGGATCCATATTACCAGAGACTAGTTGGTCTTGGATATGCCCTAGAATTGGTTTCCCTAACACAGTTGTGTTTTTCTCTTCCATATATATCACCAGTGAAGACAATTGCTATACTGGCAACACTAAACAAATTAATAAACCTAATAGGTGCTGGGAAATGGAAAAACACAGTCCACATGCACATACATATATAATAATAGACACTACCGGCTTATTATAGAAGCCTTCAATTGCCTTATATTAAATCATTGGGCTACTTCATTTAGTAGAGACGCTATTCGTACCAGATTTGAAAGAATGGACTTTTGAAGAAGAAACACATCATCCTTTAAAGATATTTGGATTGTTACTATCACCTGTGGAAAACCCCGATGCAGAATCCTATTTCAAAACATGGACCATGTCAGGGTTTTTCATATGACTGTGTCACTGATGGTCACATAAGCTAAGTAATTTTATGTGCAAAATAAAAAAATATCAAAAAAAGTTTTGTGGTATATTTTACCCACAGTCTAGCTCTATTATAATATATATATGTGCATGTGGACTGTGTTTTTCTCTGTGTACATACAAATGATGCCTAAAAAAAATCCTCTGCCTCCAATTGCTGGGGACCAAACCCACATGTTCTTGACTGGTGTAGCAGAAGTAAAGTAAAGGAAATTGTTAGGTAAGTCTTAATGTCTCCTTAGTCCCCCTTAATCACCAGAATGGAAAAAGTCACAGGTATCATACCTCTCCTTTAGTCTTCTATAGTCTACTTTCCTCTCATCTCCAATAAATAAATAAATAATCCTCTCCTCCCAATCGTGTTCTTACCTGGATTAGTAATGCTATAGTCGACATTGACACGCTCAACTCAACTATTCATCATAGATGACACAAGTGCTCTTCAGATTCTTTCTAGGCAAATGATACCATATTATTTTAGATAAAAATCTGAGTCCTTTGCTCAATGAGCATGAAAGATTGAAGAAACTTACTCAAAAAGGAAACCAAACAAGGTAGGAAGGGTGGAAAAAACCGTCCTCCTCAGTTAACAAAAGGTCTCTAAAACCTGGACATAATTTAGGGGCAAGGCAGTCTGTCTCCAACTCTTTATACTTCAGCAAGAACCCCAAAATCCTTATCCTTGAAAAATAATCAGAAGTGGGAACTGCACAGACAAGTTGTTCCACATCAGGGTAACTCAGGAAAATCAAACTAAGAATCTACGCTTTGAGATGGTGACAAGGGTTTATATACAGTCAGAGTACACCAACCGCTTCTCCATTCTGGGGAAGCCAAAATCTAGGCTATTATTAACTACATCATTCTGCTCCCCACCCTAAGGACTGGATCATTCTTTCTAGTAGCAGATTCTTTAGGTCTGCTACATCAGTCTATATGTCTACTGGTTTTTAAAAAGGAGAAATGTGAAGGGAAAATTAAGTGTTTGAGGTATCTGACTGTACAATGTATCTTTATCAAATATTTAGAAGTTACAAATTTATTTCATAAATCAGATTATTCATTTATTTGGAGGACTATGTAAAGGTGAGTCTGCATCAAAAGCAACCTTAGCATGCATATTAAATGATTGACAGGCTCCAGAAATCATCAGAGGCCATTTGACACAAGCTCAATCTTCCTCTTGGGCTGAAGCGGTGGCTGTATATCCTGTAGACATTTGTAAAATGTGATGTGCTCTTCTTTACATTCTTATGCAAAACATTTATATTGGATGTTCTCACAAAAGAAGATTCTGCTTTTGGAGCAAGCATTCTCAAAGTGGGTTTAACATTATCCCATCCAGAATAATTGGGCTTTAGTACTTCCCAATTGTTCTGGATTGGTGTAGCAGGATGAGAAAGGAAGGAGAAATTTATACATACCTCATAATTTCCTTTCCTTTAATCCTGCTAGGCCAGTCCAGAAATGTGCTCGGGAAGGTAAAAATGTATTGATTGCAAATTTTTGATAGATATAAAGCATATAAATTAAAAAAATATCATGATTATTTGGCATTACTAAAGTTTATTTCAGAAACTTTAAAGAGGTTCATTTTCTAAACTTTTCTAGTTACTTTTGAAAAAATCTTTACCATTTTTAATATGATTCATTTATTAAAGTTTAATAAACTGGCATTACCTGCCCTGCATCACATATAAATAGAGATGATGTCATCGAAAAAGTCATGTGAAGGGAAGATAAACCTAATCGTTCTGGTCTGGTGTAGCAGGACTAAAGGAAAGGGAATTATTAGATAAGTATAAATCTCTCTACACTTGTAGTTGATGCACACATTTTTTTTTGTACATGTGTTTGTTCCTTTGATAATCCAGTAGGTGAGTAAAAATTGACCCTTGCCGCAATCCACAGAGAGGGGAAATGCATTCTCTCCAGACAGTTTTATGCACTTAGGTGCACTGACAAGGTCCGAGGGAAATTCTGAAATCTGTCTGTACCTGTTGTTCAGTATGAGAGCATTTTTCAGAGGGATTTGTCAGAGTAACAGGAATTCAAACCAAAATGGCCTCTTCTGAGAGACACCCTGTCTATGGATAAACACACAAAGATAAAAATGGAATAAGGGTGTAAATAAGCACAAATCATAATTGTGGCTGTGCCGTACTTTGCTTGATATACCGTTTTTAATTTCCAATCTTAAGGTTCATTTTACAAATACACATTTTTCACTTTTTAAAATTTTATAATGCAAATAAAATATAGAGTCAAACTTCATCAAGCATGCCTTTAATCACCAAATCATGAAGCTCTCTTTTATTGCTAAATCACAAGGCTCTCTTTGAGAAAAGTGTATCAGAAAAGCAAGCAAAGACTTATCTTAAACTGAAGAAAGGAGCAGACTGGGAGGGAACTTCCCTACCCACCTAATTACACTTCCTCCCTTATCCCCTCTCTTCCCACCCCCTAAACCTAACCTACCTTTCCCTAAATTTTTTATTTTATTACATACTGTTCCTCCAGAGCAAAAGCAAGTTAAGCGCGCTTCTCCGGAACAGCGGCTAAAGGCCGCTGTTCCGCCCAGCCTCTGTCCCGCCCCTCCCGGCCCCCTGGCCTTTCCCTTTTCTTGCGTAAGTCCCAATACGCGCACAAGTGCTGGGCCCTTTTGAAAATGTGCGCAGTGCACACAGGGCCCAACCATGCACGTAAGTCCCAATTTTTACGCGTAGGGCCCTTTGAAAATTCGCCTGTATTTATAGCTAATAAGCTATTTACACCCCCTATTCCGTTTTTGTCTTTGAGGGTAACAGGAGTTGCCTGGTTAAATCCTTATGGGTGAAGATTGTTCTCTCTTCAGCAGATAGGGTTATGTGTGTGCTTTTACACCTGTAGACATTTAGCCACGGCTGAAAGGGGCGGACCCGGGGGCAGGGTTAGGGCAAATACATGCACATATTTTGCACCTGCTAAAAATGGCTCTGAAAATTGTCCTCCCAGACAAAAATCCCACAGGAATCCTATGATCCAGCAGCCTAAAATGAAGCCAAACCTGGCACTCTATGGGCTTATTTTGTAGCCCGCACAAATTTAGTCAATATTCAAACACAGGATACCAATGTACTTTTTGTTTGAATATTGGCTGGTGTGGCTAATAATACAGGCATATACGCTTACACCATCAAGCAGGACTGTGCAATTCAGGTTCTCAAGGGCACCTAACAACCACTTGGGTTTCAGGATATCCCTAACGAATATGCATGAGAGAGAATTGCATGCACTCTGCCTCACTTGCATGCAAATATATTTCCTACATATTCATTTGAATTATCCTGAAAACACGATCGGTAAGGGGCCTTTGAGGACTGTGGTTGCTGGCTCTTGAGGTAAAGTAGGCTCATCCTTTAAGCATATACATTTTTGAAACTTGACTGGATATGTGTCGTTTTTTTCTCCCATCCAAGTTATGCCCCTTTGAATGCCTATTTTTTTTTTTTTACTGTGACTAAAAGTACATGCGTTGTAAAAGTTAGGAAGATTCAGCCTTTGAAAATGTACCCTCAGGGAGGAAAATAATGAAAGCTTTTTGATTATTGCCCATCATCTCTGCAGGCAAACATACCTGTGTGTGTCAGCAGCATAGACAGCTTTACCCACGTATGTGTGGAGGCAGACCAGGAGCAGGGTTAGATCGGGGGAGGCACTTTTAGTTTTGAAAAATCACAAATAAACACGTATTTTGCCATGTAATCTTGCTTTGATTATTTTGGCAAACCTCACAGGTAAAAATTCCCCAGGAAGTTTGTCTAGACCATGGGTGGTTTATCTCCCTCTCTGTATTGCTATAAAAATACCCCAATATGAAAGCAGCATTTGTTTAATGATATTTCACTCTCTGCAGTAAAGGCAGCGCAACAGATAGAAAGGAATTAGCAGCAGCTGTTCATAAAGAAGAATTAGCCCAGAAACACCTTGCACATATGTACGGAATCCTCGTGCTGGGCGTGGAAATGCCTGCTCAGCATCACATGGCTTGTGGAACGTAAGTAAAAACCTGTTTACTCCCATTTGTTTATTTAATTCGCTTATATGCCACTTTTCCAGTAGAATTGCACAAAGCGTATTACAACATGAGATATACCAAAAGTACAAAGAAGAAATAAAAACAAGAAAAATAATAAATTCCAGTAATCCATAAGTAAAATCATAAACTAAGCAATATCATACAAATCATAGTTAACAATATAGAAAACTAAGCAATATAAATATGCAGAACAGGAATAAGGCATTTGCATTGAATATTAAAAGAAGAGTAAGTAGGATATACATGCTGCTTTGAGAGCAGTTTTCAAACTGTCCATCTTGGGACATTTTTTGCTCTGATTCTAGCTGCAGATAGAACTTACCTGCAGACTTCCGTACCTCCTTTTTTGTGCAGGTGCATTGCCCATGGGAAAAATCAAACGTAGAGGTGAACATGCAAGCTCTGCGTGTTTTCTCTCCTGACCTAAAGGCGCTCCCGTGAATGCTTTCTTTAATGTAACTGGGTTGAGGCAGGCGAGTTTTCAGCTGGCCAGTTTATACACACAAATCGCCATTCACCTGTGTAAATGGCTTTGAAAAGGTGTTCGTACAGCCAATGCAAGTGAATGTTATATAACATATTAACATGTAGCTAAAAGGTGATTTGGGGAAATGGACCAGTGGTTATGTTATGTCCGATCCTAAGATATCTAGATTTAGTCAACTGTCACAGGCTGAACTGGCTGACTGTCACCTTTGTTAAATTGTGTTTTCTTTTTTTTTTCCAGAAATAATTTTTATTTCTGTGATGAGACATTGCAAATGACATAAGCAACTCAAAATCACAGTAGAACAATAACAAACCATGTAGGGTATTTGTCATATTACAACATGTATATCCCCTCACCAGAACATTTTTATATGTCATTGCATCATGGGTCCCATTCATGGTTCCCATATCTACATACTTTGCATCCCAAACTTTCCATACATACCTATTCACAAACCACTCCTACACGTGCACACACACCATCCATTCATGTGCTCCATAATACACCTTCTAGTTCAGTTACAAAATGGACCCGCTAACCAAGCTATCTTTTCCAAATTGTTGAATATCCCAAAGAAACTAAAGATTGTCTCTTGTCATCTGCTAGGAGCGTGTAATAATTCTCCCACAATTCAACACATATGTCTGAAACTTTTCATTTTATATATTGCACATTCAGTTACTCATTTAACACCAGGGATGTCATTTTTTCTAGCCATATAGCCAATTCTGGAGGTTCATAAACAATCCAGGTTTGGAGTATACACTTGCAGGCTAATTGGACAGCCTGAAGGATAATGTGCTTCTCACAGGACAAGCATATGGGTGACATCATCAGGATGGAGCCCAATCATGGAAAACTTCTGTCAAAGTTTCCAGAACTTTGACTGGCCCCTACTGGGCATGCCCAGCATGGCACTAACCCTGCAGCCAGCAAGGGTCCCCCTTCAGTCTTCTTTTTTTTGTGCAGCAGTAGCCTCGCGGTTTAGGAGCTCTGAAGAGATTCCTGACAGGAATTTTCCTCACGGAGTTTATTAAACTTAAATTACCCCACAGGGGTCCCTCCTCTAACTTTTCTCAGGCCGTGGTACTCCGGTAAGTTTTTTCACCGTCTTAGTCGATTACCGTCGAGTTTGGCCCTCGCGGTCTACTGGCCGTCGACCGTACTGCGGCTCGATTTTTTTCTATGGCCATGACGTCGGGGTTTCGTCGGTGCCCAGACTGTACTCGTACCATGTCTATCACAGACCCTCATGGAGTCTGTGTAATGTATTTAGGCCGTGAGCATGATGTCCTGACTTGCACCAAATGTGCCCTCATGACACCAAAAGGTCGCAAAGCCAGAATGGAGAAGATGGGACTCCTCTTCCGTGCTCACACTCTGACGCCGTCCATAGCATCGACGTCATCGGAACCGGCACTCTCGAAGTCGCATCTGCATCGACCTCTGTCCGGTGACTGTCTGCCATTGACGTCTTCATGGCCATCGACTCCCGTTACTCCCCCTCAAGATCAAGGGGATCGTAGGGAGAAACATCGCCATCGGCATCGTAAGTCTCGGACCGTCGAGGGAGCGAAATCATCGACCTCGCCACCATCCGAGCCACCATCGAAGAAGCCCCGTCCAGAAATGGCACCGACCATTCCTGCGACCGGGTCATCGAGGCCACCCTCACCCGATCGGGGTTTGGGAGTCGCGATTCTGCCTGTAAAGGTGGTCCCTCCGACTGTGCCTCCGCCTCCCTCTTCCGTCATGGAGCCGGGGCTGCTTGCTCCAGGTCTCCGGGAAGAACTGGATCGGCTGGTCCAGGAGGCCATCGACAAGGCGATGCAATGGCTCCAGGTTCCTCCGGCACCGACACTGGCACCGAGAGTGGAACTGGCCGCCGACCCGATGACAACAGCGCTAGCACCACTACTATCCCGGATGGAGGCGCTCATGACAGCCCTTCCACCGGTGATTCCCGGGTCTCCAATGGCTCCGGTACGCTTCCCGATGACAGTTTCATCGGGAGGAGAAACACCGTTCCGCATTCCTCCTTCGGGAGTATTGCCTCAGCCATCGATGCCGTTTCATCCCTCACCACTGATTCATTCATCGGGAGCGATACCCACATTGGCGCCATCGATGCCTTTGATACCGGCACCGATGCCTCTCAGACCATCCACGGTGCCCCCGGTGATTCCTTCGATTTTCTCGGAGCTTCAGCCAGGGCCTTCGGGTATCCAACCCCCTTCTCGTCCTACAGGTCAGTCTGCTGATCCTTATGACACCTGGGGTGATGATACTTCCACAGACACCGATGACTTACCTTCACCTCCCTCTCCTACTGAAAGTAGAAAGCGTTCTTCTCCAGAGGACCTCTCTTTCATTAATTTTGTGAAGGAAATGTCTGAGTTGGTCCCTTTTCAGCTCCAGACGGAGCAGGATGATAGGCACCAGATTATGGAGTTGCTCCAATTCCTGGATGCCCCCAAAGTGATCACTCCTATTCCCATTCATCAAGTTCTTCTTGACCTCCTCAAAAAGAACTGGGAGAACCCTGGATCCATTGCTCCAGTACACAGAAAGGCTGACACTACCTATTTAGTGCAGTCAGCCCCTGGCTTTCAAAAATCTCAGCTCGACCACCACTCAGTTGTGGTGGAATCGGCTCAAAAGAAAGCAAAAAGAACGAAGCCTCACTCATCTACCCCTCCTGTTAAGGAACACAAGTTCCTAGACAATATTGTTCGACGAGTGTTCCAAGGGGCCATGCTCATCTCCAGAATTGCTGCTTACCAGCAATGACCCAATACAATAGGGTCATTTTCAAGCACATACAGGACTTCTCAGAAACCCTGCCTGACCAATTCCAACAACAGCTTCAAAACCTTGTCAACAAGGGGTTTGAGGCAGGAAAGCATGAGATAAGAACAGCTTACGATATCTTCGACACCTCTACTAGAGTGTCTGCAGCTGCAGTTTCGGCAAGACGATGGGCCTGGCTCAAATCTTCTGACTTTCGGCCAGAAGTACAAGACAGGCTATCTGACCTACCATGTGTAGGAGACAATCTGTTCGGTGAACAGATCCAGCAAATAGTGGCTGAATTAAAGGACTATCATGAGACCCTTAAACAGCTCTCATCGATACCTTCTGACTTCCCCTCAAGGCAGCCCTTTACGAAGGACTCTAAGAAGTCGTTCTTCCATCCAAGGAAGTATTATCCTCCACCAGCAAGGTCCCGAACTACGAGACCTTCTAAAAAACCTCAGCCTCGCCAGGCCCGAAAGCAAAAGCCGCAAGCAGCTCCCCAGCCGGGGCCTGCTTCAGGTTTTTGACTTTCAATTGGAGAGCAGCAGCCTGATTCCTCTGCCAAGCATACCAGTGGGAGGTCGATTGTGCCACTTTCACGGCATGTGGCAATCAAACACAACCGACCAATGGGTGCTGGCAATCATTGCTCAGGGTTACCACCTAAATTTTCTTGCTCTTCCACCAGACTCACCACCTCTGCAAGCGTGGAGACTATCCGACCATTCTGTCCTTCTGGAGCAGGAGGTTTCCCTTCTTCTCCAGTTAAGAGCAATAGAACCCGTCCCACTCTTGCAGCAAGGCCTAGGGTTCTATTCCCGGTACTTTTTGATCCCCAAAAAATCCGGAGGAGTCCGTCCCATTCTGGACCTACGTGCTCTCAACAAGTACCTACAGCGAGAAAAGTTCAAGATGATAACCTTGGGCTCGCTTCTACCTCTTCTGCAAAGAGGAGACTGGCTCTGCTCTCTGGACCTTCAGGACGCATACACACACATTGCGATAGCTCCAGCTCATCACAAGTACCTCAGGTTTTTAGTAGGCCCAAAGCACTATCAATACCGCGTGCTTCCGTTCGGCCTAGCATCGGCACCACGAGTCTTTACCAAATGTCTCGTGGTTGCCGCAGCTTTTCTCAGGAAAGAAGGTGTTCACGTCTACCCCTATCTGGACGACTGGTTAATCAGGGCTCCAACCCAGCAAGCCGCTCGGTCGTCCCTCAATTTGACCCTACACACTCTAATTTCTCTAGGATTTCTCATCAATTATGAAAAATCCTATTTAGTCCCATCTCAAACCTTATCGTTCATTGGGGCAGACTTGGACACCTTGCAGGCAAAAGCCTTTCTACCTCAACAACGAGCTCTAACCCTCGTGTCTCTCGCTCACCAGTTGCAGTCTCGATATACAGCAACAGCTCGCCAATTCCTTGTCCTTTTAGGACACATGGCGTCCTCAGTCCATGTCACCCCAATGGCCTGCCTGGCCATGAGGCTCACGCATTGGACTCTGAGGTCACAATGGATTCTAGCTGTTCAGCCTCTGTCGACCATTGTCCATATCACCGACTCACTCCGTCCGTCTCTTGCCTGGTGGAAAAATCACAACAATCTCCTCCAGGGACTTCCCTTTCAAGTGCCAGATCCTCAACTCATTCTCACCACCGACGCTTCCAACCTCGGGTGGGGTGCCCATGTGGACAATCTACAGACACAAAGGTCTTGGTCTCCAGAGGAAGCCAAACATCAAATAAACTTCCTAGAACTTCGAGCAATGCGATATGCCCTCAGGGCTTTTCAGGATCACCTATCAAATCATGTCATCCTGATTCAGACGGACAACCAGGTGGCCATGTGGTACATCAACAAGCAGGGAGGCACAGGCTCCTTCCTTCTGTGTCAGGAAGCTGCGCAGATTTGGTCGGAAGCGCTCTCCCACTCGATGTACCTCAGGGCCTCCTACTTGCCGGGAGTGAACAATGTCTTGGCAGACAAACTGAGTCGTGTCTTCCAGCCAAATGAGTGGTCTTTCAACCCCTCGGTAGCGACTTCAATCTTTCGCCAATGGGGATACCCCCAGACAGACCTCTTTGCGTCCCCTCAGAACCACAAAGTGGACAACTACTGCTCCCTCATTCGGAGCGAGCACTCTCAACCCAGAGATGCATTCTCCCTCTCATGGGCAACCGGTCTGCTCTATGCATTCCCTCCACTTCCTCTTCTTTCGAAGACTCTCGTGAAGCTACGTCAGGACAAGGGAACCATGATCCTGATAGCACCTCACTGGCCACGCCAAGTTTGGTTTCCTATACTCCAGGATCTTTCCATCCGCAAGCACATTCCCTTGGGAACAGACCCGCATCTGATCACTCAACACGACGAATGCCTACGCCATCCCAATCTTCAGGCCTTGTCCCTGACGGCATGGATGTTGAAAGGTTAATCCTTCAACCACTTAACCTTTCAGATTCGGTTTCTCATGTCCTGATTGCTTCGCAAAAACCTTTCACCAGAAAATCTTACTCCTATAAATGGAAAAGGTACACATCATGGTGCACTTCGCAGTCACTTGATCCCTTTTCCTGTCCAATCCCAAGGTTTTTGGACTATCTCTGGCATTTGTCTGAGTCAGGTTTAAAGACCTCTTCAATCAGAATGCATGTCAGTGCGGTAGCCGCCTTCCATAAAGGTGTCGGGGATGTTCCTATATCAGTACAATCCCTCGTAACACGCTTTTTAAAGGGCTTGCTCCATATCAAGCTACCTTTACGTCCTCCGGCCCCTTCTTGGGACCTTAATCTGGTTCTTGGTCGGCTCATGAAACCACCATTCGAGCATCTTCACTCTTGTAACTTAAAATATCTTACATGGAAAATGATTTTCCTTCTGGCTATCACTTCAGCTCGCAGGGTTAGTGAGTTACAGGCCCTAGTTACCTATCCGCCTTACACTAAACTCCTGCAGGACCGGGCGGTACTCAGCACTCACCCTAAATTTTTACCTAAGGTAGTTTCGGAGTTTCACATTAATCAATCCATCATACTACCTACCCTCTTTCCCAGGCCCCACTCCAATCCAGGGGAACAGGCTCTGCATACCCTTGACTGTAAACGGGCTCTAGCGTTCTAACTTGACCGTACAATTGCCTACAGGAAGAGCACTCAGTTATTCATCTCTTTCCATCCCAACAAATTAGGGCAATCTGTGGGTAAGCAGACTCTCTCCTCCTGGTTGGCGGACTGCATATCTTTTTGCTATCAGCAAGCAGGCATTCCTCTTCAAGACCGTGTTAAAGCACACTCTGTGAGGGCCATGGCGACTTCAGTAGCACACCTACGATCGGTGCCGCTTCCTGACATTTGCAGGGCTGCCACTTGGAGTTCTCTCCACACTTTCGCAACCCACTATTGCTTGGACAAAGCTGGAAGACAAGATTCCATCTTCGGCCAGTCTGTCCTGCGTAACCTGTTTCCAACGTGACGTACCAACACCCTTCCGCCTGCCCGGTGGGGTTCAGGATGCCCTCTACCAAATTCCACCCCAGTTGTTGTGCCTGTTGCACGCTGTTGGGTACATTTGGTGTATGTTCGGACATCCTCAGCTCGGTACTCACCCATATGTGAGGACTACCATCCTGCTTGTCCTATGAGAAAGCAAATGTTGCTTACCTGTAACAGGTGTTCTCACAGGACAGCAGGATGTTAGTCCTCACAAAACCCACCCGCCGCCCCGCAGTGTTGGGTTCGTAACTTTTTGTTATTTTATTTTTCAGCACTGCCTGTAGCTTTCAAATTCGACTGAAGGGGGACCCCTGCTGGCTGCAGGGTTAGTGCCATGCTGGGCATGCCCAGTAGGGGCCAGTCAAAGTTCTGGAAACTTTGACAGAAGTTTTCCGTGATTGGGCTCCATCCTGATGATGTCACCCATATGTGAGGAATAACATCCTACTGTCCTGTGGGAACACCTGTTACAGGTAAGCAACATTTGCTTTCTCTCCTTGGCAATAGTTTAATAAGCTTTCCCAGTCACCTAGCAGAATAAGTTTTCCATCTAGCGTTAGTCAGATTCCCGTAATATCAAATTTCTTCTCCAACACTAGCTTTAATTCCTTTGATAAAAGTGCATACTCCCCTAACCCTCAAAATGCGTTAGGACCCTATCGCACTTTAAATGGGGGTCTAACATTTGTTGCATGCGCGATAAATATTGCAATGCAAGCTAACATGCCAATTTCAATTTGAGTTTGCAAGTGGAAGGAGTTAATGCAAATTAGGGTCTCCTAACTACACCTTTTTTTTGAGTTAGGGGGGGGGGAAAAGATTTTTATCGCGCAACCACAGCCATTATTGCAGGTATTATCACATGCGATAAAAATAGGCCCGCCTACCATGGCCTCCTGAGCCAATAAAAACTCCTTTTCTTACCTGGCCTGTCTTCCTAAACCTATTATGTTTGTGGCAAGTTTATTTGTTGGGGAATACTGGCTGCTTCAGAATGCTCGTCGCAGACAGCAACAAGAACAACAAGAACAGGCAAGGGAAATTCCAACCCCTCCTAGGAAAGTCTCTATTCTGGAGCCCAAGCCATGGGCTCTGCAGGGAGAGGATCATGGGTCACAGTAGTGCTTGGACAACAGGCAGGCACAATGGAGGAGATACAGGGAGCACATCTTTCCTCCACGAGCCTCATTGCTGGGCATCCCAGAAGATTATGTGGTTGTAGGTATCACCTCAGCTTTCAGGCTATCCTGGAATTATATGAAGAAATCCAAGGGGATCTGGATCCGATCATGAAAAGTCCCATGCTATACTGGGGCTCACCAAACTATTGGTCCTTCCAGACAGTAATTGTCATCGGGGGAATGTCCCAAACCAATTTTTCCTGCTGTCTGGGTCAGGTCATAACAGCTGTACCTGACCGCATTAATCACTACATAGCATTTCCCCAGGACAGGAAGGACTTGATGAAATTGAAGAGAGGCTTTTATGTCATAGCTAATTTTCCCAATATTCTGGGAGCTATCAACTGCACTTTCGTAGCCATTATCCTACCCCATGGCAGGGAGGAGAACTTCCGCAACAGAAAGCTCTTCCACTCCATCAACATGCAAGTAGTCTGTGATACTCTTCTGCACATCCTTGACGTGGTGGCCAGGTTCTTGGGACCCACACACGATTCTTTTATACTTAGCAATCGGGCCTCTTTGAAAATTTTAAGAACGGCCTCTAAGATGGCGATTGGCTCGTAGGTAAGAGAGATGCTTCTTTCTCCTAGGACAACCAAGATGGTAGTCCTCACACATGGGTGACATCATCTGATGGAGCCTGGAACAGAAAACTTATGCCAAAGTTTCTAGAACCTTTGACTGGCACACTGAGCATGCCACTACCCACATGTCTACGTTGAGTCCCTCGTCAGTCTCTTCTTTTCCACAGAGCTGTTCGTCTCGCGATTGTGGAGCTCATGCTCATTTTGTTGGAAAACATTCTTTTCCTATGCTGGGCCCTCTCCATTCCCCTGGTGTAGTTAGAAGGGTGGCACAGTACGTTTTTCCCTTCTGTGCAGTCAATTCCAGGTACGGTGTCCTTCGTGATCTGCCTGTCATCAACTGCTTGCCAGCCAATTTTTCTTATGGTGTCGTTGGGTTTTTGCCGGTACCCAGAGTGCCCTCAGACTATGTCCCTCATGGATCCGCACAAGGTGTATGTCCTTTGCCTGGGGGCATCGCACGACGTCCAGGGGTGTCATTTTTGCGACCAGATGTTCCCCAAGGGCTGGTGTGCCTGCTTAGATAAGATGGAGAAGCTGTTCGGGTCTAAGAAGTCCAAACCATCGATGCCAGCATCAGGAGCATCAATGTTGAAGGATCGGGGGGAGTCGATGGACACTGATCCCTTGGGCTTCCAGTGGAGGGGGAGGGGGGGGGCGGGGATCAGTTGGCATCGGTCTCCTCTCACTCAAAATCGTTGGAATCATCTCCTTCTTCCTCAGTGCCGGGGAAAGACCGGGCCAAGCACCATGGGAAATCCCGGAAGCATTGCCATCAGTCTCTGTCTTCGCAGGTACCGAACTCAGGTTGGCATCGGCTCTTGCTGTGATGCCCGCAAAGTAACCCCGCGGCGAGGAGGCACCGTCCTTTATCGATGCCGGAGGTACAAGGTGTTCCCCACCTCAGTCTGGCCTGTCGTCGGCAGCCTTCAAAGAGGAACTGGAGCGCAGGGTGCAATTGGTGGTTGATCGAGTCCTGCATGGCATCAAGCTGCCGTTCCACTGGTGCCAGAGTCTGCACCTTCTATGTTGGCAGCGCTGCTAGAATGCCTCAACGTTTTTCTCGGGGTCCTCCTCACGCAGCCGATGCTGATGGCCTGGGTGCCATCGATGCCCCACTGGCCACCGTTGTCGCTTCCTTGTGGTGCAATCCCCATTTCCGATTAGGAAGGTCCTCCAAAGCTGAAGGCATCGTCGAAGCCCCCCCGCTTCCACAACCAGCATTGCCTGGACCGCTTCCGGGGCCCTCGGGGCTCTTGATGCCCTCAGTGCTCAAGCTGTTGGGTCCCCACCACAAATACCTGTGGGTGATCTCAGTGACGACGATGCCCCTTACGATCCCTGCAGGGATGAGTCCTCCGAGTCTTCCTCCGATGACTCTGGGGACCTCCCCTCAGATACGTCTCCTCTGGAGGAGCAACGTTGGTCCATGCCTGAGGACTTGACATTTGCTGGGTTTGTTCGATCCATGGCAGAAATCATTCTGTTCCAGCTTCTGATGGAAGTGTACCCCAAGCACAAAATGCTGGATGTTCTCCAATTTGTGGATGCCCTGAAGGAGGTGGTGGATGATCTTCAAGGATCTGCTCCTTAGGATTTGGGAACACCCCATCTCTGTGCCTCTGGTGAATAGGAAGGCTGACGCTGTTTATCTGGTACAGCGTGCCTTGGGGTTTGGGAGCACAGGGTGCTGGATGTGCTGGGTAGGAAGGTGTTTCAGGGTGCCATGTTAATTGCCCATATTGCCTCCTACCAGCTGTACAAAATGCAGTGTTCCCGGAACCTCTGGAAACAGGTCCAGGAATTGTATGAGTGCCTACTCCAACAACAGCAGGATGCCTTTTTGACGGTTGTCCAGCAGGTACTGGAATGTGGCAAGCATCATATATATTAATATTTGTAATCTTTATTAACCTGTTTATTAATATACTAGCCATTAAGCCCATAACAACGGGCTACATTAAAAAACTTTTTTGGTCCATTTCCTTCCCCCTCCCCCTCATTCTCCCCTCTCCCCTCTCCCCCTCTATTCTCCCTCCCCCCTCTAGTCTCCTCCCTCCTCCCTCCTCCCTCCCTCCTCCCCTCAGTCCCTCCCTCCTCCCTCCCCCCTCTCCCCCTCCTCCCCTCAGTCACTCCCTCCCCTCTCCCCCCTCAGTCACTCCCTCCTCCCTCCCCCCTCAGTCACTCCCTCCTTCCTCCCCTCAGTCACTCCCTCCTCCTTCCTCCCTCCCCCCTCCGTCTCTTCCCCCTCCCCTCAATCACTCCTCCCTCCCTCCCTTCCCCCAGTCACTCCCTCCCCTCCCCTCATTCACAACCCCTTCAGATGGCACAAACGAAGATCTCCGGGGGAGGTCCCTCCCTGCCTCGCGTGCGCTGCCGCCGCTCCTCGCCACCCAGCCGCCACCACCGCCACCGCTCCTCGCCGCCACATGTTTTCAAAGAGCTGACGCTCTGCTCTGACCGATGTGTTCGCCCGCACATGCGCAGTAAGCTGCTCTCCTACTGCGCATTTGTGGCATGTCGGTCAAAGCCTCATTTATCTAATAGATAGTTTTAAACAAAATTGAAGAGCAGTATGTAAGTATTTCCTACTTACAACAAAAGATAATTTTGCCACAAGTAGAAGAACAAGCTTTACTGTTAAGGTATTTATTTAGACAGCTCTTTTAGGGGGAAAAATAGTCCTTTCCTGTATAATGAACTAGAAAACAAGAAATAATTGGCTTGTCTATGCTCTCCCTCTTTACTTTTTCTCATGCCCTAGACCTAGGGCTTAATTTATGGGGAAACTGCCTGAAACTGAGTTCCACCACTTCTTCTCAGGTTTAAGAGGCAGAACAGTGGGGATTCCAGCCCCTCCCCTCCAAGCAGTTTGCAGGGAAGAGAGAGGCAAGTCTGGAGCAGACAGAGCAAGGAACAGTCAGGCTGCTCCTTAATTCATCCTTTCCTCTCCTGTTGTGCAGAGTATGGGGGGGAAGGGTGTGATCCTGCAGCAGACACTGCAGCCTGAAGAACAGATACAAATAGGCAGTGCGCATAAAACGGGCGCTCATGATTGAGCCCCCGCTCTCCTAACGTATGCCGATCCTCCTCTCCCAGGCGCCCAATTTAATATTTAAATGGGCTGCCGCGGTAAAAGAGGAGGCGCTAGGGGAAATTTGTGCATCCCTAGTGCTTCCTCTGTATCGGGCACTCAGGAGAGGTGGCTATCAGTGCAGGAAAGGAAAACGGACACTCAATTTTATGAGCGTCTGTTTTCTTAACCTGTGCATAGCCATGGGTTAGGAAAACTTGACTGCCTGTGAATTTTTTTTTTCACTTCTTTTTTGGTTCCTCCAACTTAATATTGCCACAATATTAAGTCAGAGGAATTATAGAAAAGCAGTATTTTCTGCTTTTCAGTTAATGTTAGGGGCTACTCAAGAATTAACTCCTACTTCAGGGCAGGTGTTAGGGTTGCCAACTGTCCAGTTTTGGATCGGACAGCCAGATTTTCAGGCATTCTGTACAGTGTCCAGTCAGAAGTAGTGACCGGACGCTAAACGTCCAGTTTTGCAGATGGATCCTTCTTTTTCCCACAGTTAGGCTTCACTCTGCCTTTCTCTTCCTCTCTTGGAGGAGAGCTGTGCTGTATCCCTGCCTCCTTTCCCATGCTGTGATTGGACAGCATAGGGAGAGGAGGTGGTGCACAGCTACCAGTGGTTCTGCAGATACATAGATACACTGTTTAGAAAGTTCACTGGCAGGATCTAAAATTTATGCAAATGAGGGGGTACCACGCCTCCCCCCCCCCCCCCCCCCCATCTTCAAGTGTCCAGTCCTGGTCTTTGGAAAAGTTGGCAACCCTAGCAAGTGTTAATTTTTTAGAACAAAATTGTGCGCTTCAGGCCCACAATTTTTGTTTTTTTGCATAGGTGGGTAATAGCTAATAGCCTCATCAACATGAATTTACATGTGATGAGCATTATTAGCTACACCCTGGTTTGGATGTATGTTTTGGACAGGCTAATCCCCTTATTGCATAAGGTGTTTTGGACGTGCATGTAAAGCTGTGTGCTCTAGAGATGTGTATCGTGTGATCGATCGTCTTAACGATCGATTTCGGCTGTGGGGGGGGAGGGAATCGAATCGTCGCGGTTTTGTTTTTGTAAATATCGTGTAAATCGGGGAGGGCGGGAAAACCGGCACACTAAAACATCCCTAAAACCCACTCCGACCCTTTAAAATAAATCCCCCACCCTCCCGAACTCCCCCCAAATGTCTTAAATTACCTGGGGTCCAGTGGGGGGTCCCATTGTGATCTTCCACTCTCGGGCCACGGGTGCGTTGATAGAAATGGCGCCGGCGCCATTTTGCTTCCTGTCCCCCGACGTCACGAGCGTAGGAGATCACTCCCGGACCCCCGCTGGACCCCCAGGGACTTTTGGCCAGCTTGGGAGGGCCTCCTGACCCCCACAAGACTTGCCAAAAGTCCAGCGGGGGTCCGGGAACGACCTCCTGCACTCGAATCGTGTTGCTGTACGGCCGGCGCCATTTTGCAATATGGCCGGCGCCATGTTTGCCTTTGCTAGTGGAGTTCTGCTATCGCGAATGCTTCAAGACGCAACATAAGAGATCATACAGCTCTTTATATGATCACACTATATTCTTAGTCGATATATAACTAATGAATTCAAGAAGATTATTGTAAGCCCCTGAGGCAGCCGTTTTGAAACGGCGAAACTCGGCCAGAGTCGGGCTACCCTTGTGTCTCCACTGCAATAAAGGATTGTTTTAAGACTACAGGCATCTATTTCTTTTCTTTCATCCTGACGGACATGCTAGCTGGCCTACTGCAGTATGGCGAACGAACTCCTGAAAGCCGTGGGGCTGGTGGGCTAGTTGGTCAAGGGGGTCACAGCCCAAAGCAGATGGCTCAGCTGACTCAAAGGCAGGCAAAAAATGGTATGGCCTAGCCGATCCATGGCTGGCAAGGTGAAATGGTGTTTCCCACCCTACCCTCTTTCCCTCCTCAATCTCCTTCTTCACCTTACCTGCCCACCCATCCATCCCCTTCCACCCATCCATCCCCACCCTCCCATCCCCATCATGATATTAATTAGCCTGAAATAACAGAAATGTCTTCGGTGCAATATAGAAATTGTACCCACTCTCAGAACCGGTATTGTTTTAGATACTTTTAGTTATTGTGTTGGTTTGTAAAGGTTTAATAGTTACATCAATTTTTTTAATTGTATGTTATACATTATTGGATGGTCCACAGTCTGTATAGTCTGTTTTCCATCAAACTGTTATATGGAATTTATTTTATTTAATACCTATTAATAATGTCAATGTAAAGCTTGTTGCTAAGTTATTGTTAAATGTAAACCGCGGTGATGTATTTCTTTACGTACTGCGGTATATAAAAACCCTTAAATAAATAAATACCATTAGATTGGTTTGGGTACACCTCAGATGTTGCATTGTTAAACATTGTAATAAAGCTGCGGCCCTGTCTTTTCCACTTAAAATTGTGTTGGTTCATTAATGTGTTGTGTTGTATTTCTGGGGTTTGAGTGGGGGAGTCTAGGAGAGCTGGAACACCCGGACTGCCACTGTTAAGAGGGGTGAATGAGCACAAGTTTGAAACTTGTGGGCAGTAATGCCAATCATCAAGGCTTCAACCCTGGCTACTATGCTACTGTTCACAAGTTTCACACTGCCTTTTTGTGTCTGTTATGCAGGGCTTAATTTCTGAGAGAACAATCTAGAATGGTGTTTTATCCAGGACCTGAGGAAGCAGAGCAGAGGTGATGGTGTGAATAGGTTCTGGTAGATGAACAGCTGGGGGTTGAGTACTGGTGGAGATGGAGGATCATTGGGGCAAGGAGGGAAGAAGAGTGTGTTCAAGTATTTATTTTAGATAGTGTGTGTGTGTGTTTCGATCCTGGTCTCACCCCCCCCCCCCCCCCCGACCCTGTCGCACATGTCACTCCTGACCATAACCCCTCTTCCCCGCCCCTCCTCAAAGTTCCACTTTCTTTTTATCTACAAATTAAGCCCTGTTTGGACCACCAAATTTGGCAATTTTGAAATGGCCTGAATTGGTAGTTGGGGAGGTAACATAAAGAAGGTCCTAAGAGATTAGTGCCGTTTAACAAGAGTATTATCTCTTCCACGTTAGGAGTTCTCCATCATCTTCCGCTTTTTTGCTTCTTACAGTTTCCTTATGTCATTGCATTTTAGTGTTTTGTTCAGCTGCACCCTCATTGACTATAATTTAGCTGGCAGGAGCCCAGAGGTGATCTGGAATTGGATGCCCTATTGCACAACATTAACCTTGGAGCAAGTCTTTTGTGCCATTTTAAAAACAGAAGCATGCTTTTGTATTTGTCTTTAATGTGCCATCATAATTTACTTATGCATTATGCAACAAATTTTTCCTTCAGCTCCAGTTCATATGACCTTACTTACCAATAAGACATTCATAGATAGTATATTACGTCAAGAATCTATTGTAAGTAACAAAAACATAACATGAGTTTTGAAACATATGTATAATGTTTTTGTATTTGATAGTTTTTAAAGTGAAGTACTGATATTTTTTTTATTCACTCTTATGTAGGAGTAGAGGATCAGCAACACACAAAGACCGAAAATTTTTTGAGGTAATCAAGTTACACTTTTGAATATTAGTCAATTTAATTTTCCATTAGAAAAGTAAGCCTTGGTTGGACTAGTGGCTGCGCTGTGGGCTGCCATGTGGAGAACCTGCATTTGATTCCTGGGAATCAATTCCTCAAGCCAGCTGGGAGTGAGGAGACTGCTGGGGTAGTGTTAACAGTTCTTGGTGGGAGGTGGGAGATAGGAAGGTGTGGGGGAGGGGGGAAGTCTCAACCATCCTTCAGTGGTGACGCTTACTGGTTGGACTTAGAATGCATGCGTATCTGGATCTGGCGGGTGTCGTGGTTTATGGCCTCTGACCCAGGATTTTCACTGCACTGGCGGGGCAAAGTGAAAGTTATGAAGTAGAGGAAAGGTCCTGGCTAATTGAGAATAAAGACTCATAGCACCATAGCCCAAAAGAGTCCAGTTCCAGATGAGTTGGTAACTCAAAGGAGCAGGAAGAAATTGTTGGGCCATAAGTAATTAAAAAAAAAATGTATTAGAGCATACAGGCTTGTTTTGAATTTAGATATTTTGGTATTGTAGAGACAGGAATTCTGATTTCTCTGTGTTTACTTAATCCATTTGCAAAGATAACAGTGATCAATAAACTTCAAGGAATTTGGTTAAAAATATTGATCATTTGCCTTCACAGATAGCACTAATAGAAAATACTTAAAGAGCTGGTATCATGTGAAAAATGGTAGCCATCACTCTGGCTGTTAAATCTTTAATAATCATTTTCCAGTCCCTCCACTTCCACCTTTGTAGACAGACCATTGTGGCTTACCCCAGTGTGTGACTAATTCCTTTATTTGCATTTTAAAGAAATTTTTAAAAATTATCCAGAAATGATGCAATGCATGAGCTTGATATCACATAAGCAACAAATTCCAGTGCTTAATTGTGCATTGAGTGAAAAATAATTTTTTCCAATTTGTTGTAAATGTCCTACTTTCTAACTACATGGAGTGCGCCCTAGTCCTTGTATTATCTGAAAGAGTAAATAACTGATTCACAATGATCCATTCTAGTCCTCTTATGATTTTATACACCTCTATCATATCCCTCCTCAGCTATCTCTTCTCCAAGCTGAATAGCCCTAACCGGGGCTACCGGTGCCATTTGTCGGCCCCTGTCACATGGTAGGAGCATTGGACGGCCCACTATGTGACAGGGGCTACCGGTGCCATTGGACGGCCCACGCCATTTTGGGTAAGGGAAAAGGGCCACCGGTGCCATTTTGATTACTGGCAGCCGATGGCCCAAAAGCAGGAGATCGCTCCCGGGACCCCTTCTGGACCACCAGGGACTTTTGGCAAGTCTTGGGGGGGGGGGGGTCAGGAGGGTGGGGGGGTTTGTATTTAATTACATTTGAAGGGTTGGGGGTGGGGTTTCGGTTTTTATTTTTTTTTTCCACGAAAGAGAACGATAAAAGTTTTCAGATCCAGGGAGTGGACCGAAATGGCCCTCCCCAGACCCGAAAATGAAACGGGGACAAAAAAAATTGTATGCACACCCGAGTCAAAGCCAGAAGTCCATTCTGAGGAGACAAGAAACAAAGAGGAGGAAGGACCACAGGAGCAGGCAGGGAGGCTGAAGACATATGAGAGAAGACTGACCAGGAAGACAAGACCTTCAAGACGAACCAGACTGCCAACAGAACCAATAACAAGACACAAGATCTCAGGAACATCCAGCAGGAATCAGGAACCAGGAAGCAGCAACCAGGAACATGCAGAGGCAAAGTACTTCTCCGAAGGAGTCAACCTATTGCCAAGGCACTGAAGGAATGTCCAGGAAGGCCGTAAATACATAGGAGGCTATGAGGTCATCAGGAGGTGCCTCTGCCGGATTTCATCTGCTGGCTCTTTAAATTTTAGGCAGTCAGTGCGTTTGAGCGGGAACAGGAAATGGTGGCATCCTGCCGTGAGTGCTGTGTGGCGTGCTGTCAGGGCCGCGGTGGTGGCCTGTTGTTGTGTCGAAGGAAGAAAGGCAGTGCTGAGGCATTGGTGGGCTTCGTGGCGGAGGTAAGTGTAACAGCTTGCAGGAGGGGGCACGCGAGCCGCTGAATACAACAGCTACAATGGACAATTTTAATGATAGGTTATAGATTACTAGTAATAGATCTGAAATTTCAGTTTTGAATTTTTTTCAGACCTGGAATGTATACCATCTGATCCGAGTGATTTGCTTTCTTCATTTGTCAACCTATATCTTCCAGGTTCACTGTGATTTGGTTCAGTTTCATCTGAGTCATAACTCTTGAAAACTGGTTCAGGAATGGGCATCTCCCCAACATCCTTATTAGTAAACCTGAAGCAAAGAATTCATTTAGTCTTTCTGTGATGGCCTTATCTCCCTAAATGCCTCTTTAACCCCTCAATCATCTAACTATCCAACCAACTCCTTCAACAGGCTTCCTGCTTTGGATATATTTAAAAAAGGTTTTTTGTTAAATTTTTGCCTGCTTACGGTCAGCTTCTCTTTAAATTCTCCCTTAGCCTGTCTTATCAATGTTTTTACATTTACTAGCTTAAATTTAAACAAAGACTGTTCAGGAGAGCAGAAAGTGTGTGGTTTGCTTGGGTGTGTGTACACATAGGAGGATGGTTTTCAAAGGAATGTGCCCAGAGATAATTAACCTGTACTGAAATTGGCTTTCTCTCAGTGGCTAAATCTAATTACCAATTTCCACAAGTCAGCCAGGTCGAAAAAAACTGCTGGCTCAAAAACAAAATTGTCACCTGTATATGCACAGAAAGACCCATTGAGAACCCAATTAGCCAGCAGTCACTGAATAAAGTTGCCCAGACAACGTTGTAGAATTAATTTTATCTGGAATATTCAACCCAAACCCACACCAGCTGAATATCTGATCTAAAGTTACCCGGACATCTTGTGCTTGGCTGGATAAAGTAAAATGCCCCCAGTGCCACTTCTTTTTGTCAGGGCAACTATTTGCCCAGTCAGAATTTAGCCAGTGAGTATAAGGGGTTGGGAGGGAGGGAATTTAAAGTTAGCCAGAGAAACTTGGGAACATGGTATTATCCACATCTACATAGGGCTACTAATTAAGCAAAATGTTTGCCCACATTTTCATGTGATGCTAGTTCCCTGTACATACCCAGATCAGTCCAGACTCCTGGGTTTTGCCTCTCTTCCAGCAGATGGAGACAGAGAAAGTTTTACTGATACTTAACCACGTGTGTCACCTGCAGTTCCTCATTATTTCTCTTTCTCCAGCACATGGTAGACGGTGCAAAACCTGCAGTTCTTCAGTCTGGGCAATTTTGGATTTTGAACCTTCCTCCCAGAGGTTTTTGGATCCTGGTGGGTCCTTCCCTATCTGGTTGAGGTGGACAAGCTGGGGGTTGGTGACCCTAAGAACATAAGAAATTGCCATGCTGGATCAGACCAAGGGTCCATCAAGCCCAGCATCCTGTTTCCAACAGAGGCCAAACCAGACCACAAGAACCTGGCAATTACCCAAACACTAAGAAGATCCCATGCTACTGATGCAATTACTAGCAGTGGCTATTCCCTAATGGGCGGATTTTAAATGCCCTGCTCACGTAAATCCGGCCGGATTTACGCGAGCAGGGCCCTTGCACGCCGGCGCGCCTATTTTGCATAGGCCCCCAGTGCGCGCAGAGCCCCGGGACGTGCGTAAGTCCCGGGGCTTTTTTAAGGGGGCATGTCGGGGGGCGTCACCAAATGACGCGGCGTTTCAGGAGCGTGACGCGGCATTTGGGGGGCGGGCCCGGGGGCATGGTTTCGGCCCAGGGGCGTGACCGCGCCCTCCGGAACAGCCCCCGGGTTGGGTCTTGGTGCGCCAGCAGCCCGCTGGCGCGTGTGGATTTACGTCTGCCAAAGGCAGACATAAATCCGCGCACACCTGCCTTCGGCAGGCGTAAATCCATGGATAAAGGTAGGGGGGGTTTAGATAGGGCCGGGGGGGTGGGTTAGGTAGGTGAGGGGAGGGCGAAAGAAAGTTCCCTCCGAGGCCGCTTCGATTTTGGAGCGGCCTCGGAGGGAATGGAGGCAGGCTGCATGGCTCGGCGCGTGCAGGCTGCCCAAAATCGGCAGCCTTGCACGCGCCGATCCCGGATTTTATAAGATACGCGCGGCTACGCGCGTATCTTATAAAATCCAGCGTACTTTTGTTGGCGCCTGGTGCGCCAACAAAAGTACGCGATCGCACTATTTTTTTAAATCTACCCCTAAGTAAACTTGATTAATAGCCGTTAATGGACTCCAAGAGGGGTTAATGGAATCCAAGAGGGGGGTACCGCAAGGATCATCCCTCTCTCCGACTCTTTTCAATATTTATCTGCTCCCGCTATGTCAACTACTCACTAACCTTAAGCTAAGACATTACCTATACGCGGATGATATTCAAATCCTCATCCCTATAGAAGACTCCCTACACAAAGCCATATCATACTGGAATAAATGTCTGTCTGCTATCAACAATCACTCACCAGCCTCAACTTGGTCCTAAACAAAACTGAAATCCTCATTATAGCACCGGAAAACTATACCCCCCTTCACATTCTAACACTAATCAACATCCGGACACCACCGGGCACTTCATCACGCAACAAGTTAAAGACCTGGGAGTCATCATAGACAGCAGACTCAATCTCAACAAATTCGTCAACAACACAACAAAAGAATGTTTCTTTAAACTTCAAACATTAAAGAAACTTAAACCACTCCTCCTATACAGGGACTTCCGCATGGTTTTACAAGCCATCATACTCCCAAAATTAGACTACTGTAACTCTCTCCTCCTAGGCCTACCAGCATGCACCACCAAACCACTTGAGATGGTCCTGAACGCCTCAGCAAGAATTCTCTCAAATGCCAAGAAAAGAGATCATATCACCCCAATCCTCCACTACCTCCACTGGCTTCCAATTAAATACAGGATCCAATTCAAGTCTCTAACGATGATACATAAGGCCTTATACAACATCGCGCCTCTCAACTTAACATTTCAAATTCAACTACACACATCCATAAAACCTACCAGAAGCGCTTATCAGAACAGACTAATCACACAACCAGCGAAATCCGCTCTAAGGAAACGTGCACTGTCGACAGCGGGCCCTTCACTTTGGAACTCGCTCCCTCCAGACCTGCGTCTGGAACCATGCCACACTACATTTAAAAAGAAACTTAAGACTTGGTTGTTCAAACTAGCTTTCCCCTAGAACCAAGAACAGGAAAAAAGTCTTTTCACTCCCACAATGATATTTTTCAGATCTATTTTATTCTTCCTTATTCAATTAGAGATTCACATATTCATGCTGACTACATACAGTCTACATACATATACTCATTTGGACTTACATATCTCCATGTTATTTATTGATTTATTAACCGCATGTTTATTAACGGTTTAATAGTATTTACTATTTGCTTACTTCTATTAATTTGTTTCAAAGTAAAAACTTGTTTACTTCATTTGTTTCAATGTAAAAACTTGTTTACGTCTTTTGCTCAATGTAAAACTTCGTTGTTTAATCCTGTTCTATGTAAACCGCTAAATGTAGCGATTGTTACTGTTTTATGTAAACCGGGGTGATATGGATATTATACAGGAACCTCCGGTATATAAATTATTTAAATAAATAAATAAAATGGACTTCTCCTCCAAGAACTTATCCAACCTTTTTTGAACCGAGCTACACTAACTGCACTAACCACATCCTCTGGCAACAAATTCCAGAGCTTTGTTGTGCGTTGAGTGAAAAAGAATTTTCTCCGATTAGTCTTAAATGTGCTACTTGCTAACCTGATGGAATGCCCCCTAGTCCTTCTATTATTTGAAAGTGTAAATAACCAAGTCACATCTACTCGTTCAACACCTCTCATGATCTTAAAGACCTCTATCATATCCCCCCTCAGCCGTCTCTTCTCCAGGCTGAACAGCCCTAACCTCTTTAGCGTTTCCTCATAGGGGAGCTGTTCCATCCCCTTTATCATTTTGGTTGCCCTTCTCTGTACCTTCTCCATCGCAACTATATCTTTTTTGAGATGCGGCGACCAGAATTGTACACAGTATTCAAGTTATGGTCTCACCATGGAGCAATAAAGAGGCATTATGACATTTTCCGTTTTATTAACCATTCCCTTCCTAATAATTCCTAACATTCTGTTTGCTTTTTTGACTGCTGCAGCACACTGAGTTGACGATTTTAAAGTATTATCCACTATGATGCCTAGATCTTTTTCCTGGGTGGTAGCTCCTAATATGGAACCTAACATCATGTAACTAACATTAACATTGTTCGCTGTCACTTGTATCATTCAATTTTATTTTATTTATTTTGTTACGTTTTTTTAACGCTGTTCGACAATTTATTTATAACTTTCTAATTTATACGTTCTAATGTTCAGCCACCCTGTTTAATGTAACGCCTTAACCGCAACTATTTTGTTTAATGGAAACCGATCTGATTTGATATTCATATCGAGAATGTCGGTATATAAAAATTCTAAATAAATAAATAACTACAGCAAGGGTTATTTTTCCCTATATGCAACACCTTGCACTTGTCCACATTAAATTTCATCTGCCATTTGGATTCCCAATCTTCCAGTCTTGCAAGGTCCTCCTGTAACGTATCACAGTCTGCTTGAGATTTAACTACTCTGAATAATTTTGTATCATCTGCTAATTTGATAACGTCACTCATCGTATTCCTTTCCAGATCATTTATATATACAATTGAAAAGCACCGGTCCAAGTACAGATCCCTGAGGCACTCCACTGTTTACCCTTTTCCACTGAGAAAGTTGATCATTTAATCCTACTCTCGGTTTCCTGACTTTTAACCAGTTTTTAATCCACGAAAGGACATCGCCTCCTATCCCATGACTTTTTAGTTTTCGTAGAAGCCTCTCATGAGGGACTTTGTCAAATGCCTTCTGAACATCCAAATACACTACATCTACCGGTTCACCTTTATCCACATGTTTATTAACCCCTTCAAGAAAATGAAGCAGATTTGTTAAGCAAGACTTCCCTTGGGTAAATCCGTGTTGACTGTGTTCCATTAAATAATGTCTTTCTATATGCTCTATACGATTTTGATCTTGAGAATAGTTTCCACTATTTTTCCCGGCACTGAAGTCAGGCTCACTGGTCTATAGTTACCCGGATCGCCCCTGGAACCTTTTTTAAATATTGGGGTTACATTGGCCACCCTCCAGTCTTCAGGTACAATGGATGATTTTAATGATAGGTTACAAATTGTAACTAATAGATCAGAAATTTCATTTTTTAGTTTCTTTAGTACCCTAGGATGCATACCATCTGGTCCAGGTGATTTGCTACTCTTTAGTTTGTCAATCTGGCCTACTATATCTTCCAGGTTCACAGTGATTTCGTTCAGTTCATCTGACTCCCTTGGCACCCCTGAAAACCATTTCCGGAACTTGTATCTCCCCAACATCCTCATTAGTAAACATGGAAGCAAAGAATTCATTTAGTCTTTCTGCAATGGCCTTATCTTCCCTAAGAGCCCCTTTAACCCCTCGGTCATCTAATGGTCCAACCGACTCCCTCACAGGTTTCTTGCTTTGGATATATTTTAAAAAGTTGTTATTATGAGTTTTTGCCTCTATTGCCAACTTCATTTCATTTTCCTTTGCCGCTTGAGGGAGTTGCTCAGGAGAATCTGTCCTGGTGGCTTCTAAGTTCCAATCTTGTTTGGTGGATAGACCTCGAAGTTCCAAATTGGGTAGTGCTTACTACCAATGCCAGTCTCTCTGGTTGGGGAGCAGTTTTTCAGTAACAGTTGGTTCAGGTTTCCTGGCTGTGAGAGAGTCTGCTTGGTCTATCAGTCGGTTAGAGACCAGAACGGTCCGCTTATCCTTACGGGTTTTTTTGCCATTGGTGAGAGGTTGTTTGGTGCGGGTCCTGTCAAACAATGCAACGATGGTAGCTTAAATAAATCGACAGGGCGGAACCAACAGTCGAGCAGTAGCCTAGGAGGTGCAGGAGCTGATTCTCTGGGCGGAACAACACCTGGAGAGGATAGTGGCGTCACACATCACCGGGGCCGAAAACGTTCAAGCGTATTATTTGAGCCACAGGATTTTAGATCCAGGCGAGTGGGAGTTGTTGGAGTTGGCAATGCAGCTCATTCGTGAAAGGTGGGGCTCCTCCACATGGATCTAATGGGGTCTCGTCAGAATGTCAAGGCATTTCAGTTTTTCAGTTGGAGATGGGAGCATGGGGCCAAGGGTATCAATGTTCTAGTAGTGTCTTGGCCTTGGGAGTTTCTGCTTTATGCTTTTCCCCCGTGGCCGCTTATGGGCAAGGTGTTGCGATGCATAGAGAGGCATCAAGGCGAGGTGGTGTTGGTGGCTCCAGAGTGACCACGTCACCCGTGATTTGTGGATCTGATCAACTTGGCAGTGGACTGCCTGATACACTTTGGTCACCCTAGCGGGCCTTCTTAGTCAGGGACTCATATTTTCAGACCAGGCTGTTCGCTTTTGTCTGCTGGCATGGCTTTTGAGAGGCGACGATTGAGACATAAGGGTTATCCCAAGGCAGTCATTTCTACGTTGTTACAAGCTAGGAGAACATCTATTAATCTTTTGTATGTGCAGGTATGGAAGGTTTTTGAGTCCTGGTGTTGCTCTAAAGCAGTTTAGCCTCTCAAATCTTCAGTGTCTTGACATTTTGTCTTTTCTGCAAGAAGGCTTAAGAACATAAGAACATAAGAAAATGCCATACTGGGTCAGACCAAGGGTCCATCAAGCCCAGCATCCTGTTTCCAACAGTGGCCAATCCAGGCCATAAGAACCTGGCAAGTACCCAAAAACTAAGTCTATTCCATGTAACTATTGCTAATGGCAGTGGCTATTCTCTAAGTGAACTTAATAGCAGGTAATGGACTTCTCCTCCAAGAACTTATCCAATCCTTTTTTAAACACAGCTATATTAACTGCACTAACCACATCCTCCGGCAACAAATTCCAGAGTCTAATTGTGCATTGAGTAAAAAAGAACTTTCTCCGATTAGTTTTAAATGTGCCCCATGCTAACTTCATGGAGTGCCCCCTAGTCTTTCTACTATCCGAAAGAGTAAATAACCGATTCACATCTACCCGTTCTAGACCTCTCATGATTTTAAACACCTCTATCATATCCCCCCTCAGTCGTCTCTTCTCCAAGCTGAAAAGTCCTAACCTCTTTAGTCTTTCCTCATAGGGGAGTTGTTCCATTCCCCTTATCATTTTGGTAGCCCTTCTCTGTACCTTCTCCATCGCAATTATATCTTTTTTGAGATGTGGCGACCAGAATTGTACACAGTATTCAAGGTGCGGTCTCACCATGGAGCGATACAGGAGGCTTGGTAAAAGGGTTTTCTCACAGGACAAGCAGGATGGTTGTCCTCACAAATGGGTGACATCGAGGATGGAGCCCACCACGGAAAAAACTTCTGTCAAAGTTTAACAGAACTTTGACTGGCCCCTACTGGGCATGCCCAGCAAGGCACTGACCCTGCAGCCAGCAGGGGTCTCCCTTCAGTCTTCTTTTTTCCGCGCAGCAGTTGCCACGCGGTGAAAGGAGCTCCCTTACCACATTCCTGACAGGAATTCGGTACTTTTCTTTCCGAAGAAAATTTGCCCCTCAGGGGTCTCCCTTCGACAAATTTTTGTCACCTTCGCGGAAACCGGTAAGTTTTTTGCCTTTTTTCCTCGACTACCGTCGAATTTGGCCCTCGAGGTCTGTTGGCACTTACCGAGCCCGCGACTAAATTTGGCCTTAAGCCATGGCGACGGGGTTCCGTCGATGTCCGGATTGTACCCGGACTATGTCAATCACAGACCCCCATAGGGTTTGTGTTTTGTGTTTGGGTAGTGAGCATGATGTCCTGACTTGCACCAAATGTGCCCTAATGACACCTAAGGGTCGCAAGGCCAGGATGGAGAAGATGGGGCTCCTCTTCCATGCACCCACCCCAACGCCATCGATAGCATCGACGTCATCGGAACCGGCACCGTCGAAATTGCACCACCATCGTCAACCCTCCGGTGACCGGCCACCATCGATGACTTCTCGGCCGTCGACTCCTGTCCCCTCCCCGGATGGGCGAGGAGACCGGAAGGACAAGCATCGCCATCGACGGCACAAGTCTCGGCCTGTCGAGGATCCACAGTCATCGACCTCTGAACAGGCCGAACCACCGACTAAGAGGCCTCGATCAGACTTGGCACCGTCCACGTCTCGTTCGCAGGCATCGAGGAAACCCTCACCCTCTCGGGGTGTGGGAGCCGTGATCCCACCGGTTACGGTGGTCCCTCCGGCTCTGCCTCAGCCTCCCTTTCCCGTCGAGCCGGGTATTGTTACCCCTGGTCTCCGGGCTGAACTGGACCGGCTGGTCCAGGAGGCCATCGAGAAAGCGATGCAAAGATTCCAACCTCCATTGGCACCGTCTCCGGCACCGATTCCGGCACTGCCACCGGCATCGACCTCGGCACCGACTCCGCCACCGAGGAAGGAACCGACCACCGAACCTTTGGTGGAAGCGCTGGCACCGTTACTACAACGTATGGAAGCACTTGTACATGCCCTTCCATCGATGATTCCAGTAGCACCGACAGCGCCATCGTCTCCGACTGGATTTTCATCGGCGGAGAAACACCGTTCCTGATTCCCCCTTCCGGGGTGGTCCCATCGGTGCCTTCTCGTATATCTCCACCGATTTATCCTTCGGCTCCATCGATTCCAAGACCGGCACCGACTCCATCGGCAGCATCGAAACCCTCGATGCCGTTCCCAGTGCCGATTGTACCACCGGTTCCTCCAAGGTTTCCTTCGATGCCTTCGGATCCTCAACCAGGTCCATCGGGGCTTCAACCCCCAAGTGATCCCTATGATACCTGGGGTGATGATACATCTTCTGACACAGATTTACCATCACCGCCTTCTCCTACAGAGAGTAGAAAAAGATCTCCTCCAGAGGATCTCTCCTTTATTAATTTTGTAAAGGAGATGTCCGAAATTGTACCTTTTCAGCTGCAATCTGAGACCGATGACAGACACCAGATGATGGAACTGCTTCAATTTTTGGACGCTCCAAAAATCATCGCTTCCATCCCCATTCACCAGGTGTTTCTCGATCTCTTAAAGAAAAACTGGGAATCTCCTTCATCTGTATCACCAGTTAACAAGAAGGCTGACTCCACATACCTCGTCCAGTCAGCACCAGGCTTTCAAAAGCCTCAACTGGATCATCGCTCTGTTGTGGTTGAGTCCGCACAAAGAAAGGCCAAGCGTCTAAAGCCACACTCCTCCACTCCACCTGTCAAGGTCAATAAATTCCTGGACAGTGTGGGACGGAAAGTGTACCATGGAGCTATGCTGATTTCTCGCATAGCCTCATATCAACTCTACATGACGCAATATAACAGAGCCATCCTTAAACAGATGCAAGATTTTGCTGACACATTACCTGACCAATACCAGCCACAGCTTCAGGCCCTTCTTAACAAAGGGTTTGAAGCGGGGAAGCACGAGATCAGAACGGCTTATGACATCTTCGATGCCTCCACAAAGGTTTCAGCTACTGCCATCTCGGCCAGACGTTGGGCTTGGTTAAAGTCATCCAACCTTCGCCCAGAGGTCCAGGATCGTTTAGCGGATTTACCCTGCTTAGGGGACAATTTGTTTGGAGAACAAATTCAGCAAATTGTAGCTGAATTAAAAGATCACCACGAGACGTTAAAACAACTTTCTTCTGTTCCGTCTGAGGTTTCCTCCAAACAACCACTTAAGAAGGACTCTAAGAAGTCGTTCTTTCGGCCACGCCGTTACTACCCTCCATCGGCCAGGCCTCGTCCAGCTCGATCCTCTACTAGGCCTCAGCCGCGTCAGCCTAGGAAACAAAGGCCTACTGTAGCCCCTCCTCCTGGGCCTGCGGCTGGCCTTTGACTCCCCTGTAGGGAACACATGCCAAACCCCTCTTCCAGACATTCCTGTAGGAGGTCGACTGTACCATTTTCTACAACCTTGGTTGCAGATCACCTCAGATCAGTGGGTGCTAACAATTATCGCACAGGGTTACCACCTCAACTTCATAACTCTTCCGGCAGACTCCCCGCCTCTTCAAGCGTGGAGTCTATCCACCCATTTGGCTCAATTACAACAGGAAGTATCTCTTCTTCTGCAATCAAATGCTACAGAACCCGTTCCTCCCTTTCAACGAGGCAAGGGATTCTATTCCAGATACTTCCTAATACCAAAGAAATCAGGGGGACTACGTCCCATTTTGGACCTTCGAGCCCTCAACAAATACCTTCAAAAGAGAAGTTCAAAATGGTAACCCTAGGCGCGCTGCTCCCTCTGCTACAAAGAGGGGATTGGCTGTGCTCTCTCGACCTCAAGGACGCTTATACCCACATTGCGATCACACAATCCCATCGCAAATATCTGCGGTTTCTAGTAGGCCACGACCATTATCAATACCGTGTCCTACCTTTCGGTCTGGCTTCTGCCCCACGAGTCTTTACCAAATGTCTCGTAGTGGTAGCAGCATTCCTAAGGAAGGAAGGTGTCCACGTCTACCCCTACCTGGACGATTGGCTAATCAGGGCCTCCACCCAACAGATAGCTCAATCCTCCCTAAAATTGACAATTCAAACACTCCTTTCCTTAGGGTTTCTTGTCAATTACGAGAAATCTTGCTTAGTCCCGTCTCAAACCTTATCCTTCATTGGGGCAGACTTGGACACCTTACAGGCAAAGGCTTACCTTCCTCTTCAGAGGGTCCACACCCTAATATCCCTGGCTCGCCAGCTCCAGTCTCAGAACACTGCCACGGCTCGCCAGTTCCTCATTCTCCTAGGACACATGGCATCCTCGGTTCAAGTCACTCCCATGACCCGACTAGCCATGAGAGTAACACAATGGACTCTACGACACCAATGGATTCAAGCTTTTCAGCCTCTGTCCTCCATAGTCACAGTCACACAAGCGCTGCGCCTATCCTTAACCTGGTGGACGACTCAGGTCAACCTCCTTCAGGACTTACCTTTTCTTCCACCGGATCCGCAAGTAATCCTAACCACCGACGCTTCTCACATCGGTTGGGGAGCCCATGTGGACGACTTCCAAACCCAAGGGTTATGATCCAAAGAGGAAGCTGAACACCAGATCAATTTCCTGGAACTTCGAGCAATCCGCTATGCGCTCCGAACTTTCAAAGATCATCTATTTCATCAGATAATCTTAATCCAGACGGACAACCAAGTGGCCATGTGGTACATAAACAAGCAGGGAGGCACAGGCTCCTTCCTTCTGTGTCAGGAAGCTGCGCAGATCTGGGCGGAAGCCCTCTCCCACTCTATGTACCTCAGGGCCACTTACCTGCCGGGAGTAGACAATGTATTGGCAGACCAGCTGAGCCGTGTCTTCCGACCACACGAGTGGTCACTCAACCCTCTCGTAGCGACCTCTCTGTTTCGAAAGTGGGGTTTTCCCCGCATAGACCTCTTTGCGTCCCCTCAGAACCACAAAGTGGACGATTACTGCTCTCTCATTCGGAGCCAGCACTCTCGGCCGAGGGATGCATTCTCCCTCAAGTGGACAACCGGTCTGCTCTATGCATTCCCTCCACTTCCTCTTGTGTCAAAGACTCTCGTGAAGCTACGCCAGGACGGAGGAACCATGATCCTGATAGCACCTTACTGGCCACGCCAAGTATGGTTTCCAATACTCCAGGATCTCTCCATCCGCAGGCACATTCCTCTGGGAAAGGACCCGCATCTGCTCACTCAAAACGACGGATGCCTCCTCCATCCCAACCTCCAAGCCTTGTCCCTGACGGCATGGATGTTGAAAGGTTAGTCCTTCAACCATTTAACCTTTCAGATTCCGTTTCTCGGGTCCTGATAGCTTCACGAAAGCCTTCCACAAGAAAGTCTTACTCATACAAATGGAAAAGGTACACATCATGGTGCACTTCTCAGTCCCTTGATCCCCTTTCCTGTCCAATCTCCAAATTCTTGGACTATTTATGGCATCTCTCTGAATCAGGTCTTAAAACCTCTTCTATCAGAATGCATGTCAGTGCGGTAGCCGCCTTCCATAAGGGTATTGGGGGTAATCCTATTTCAGTACAACCCCTGGTAACACGCTTTCTTAAGGGCTTACTCCATCTAAAGCCACCCTTGCGTCCTCCGGCCCCATCCTGGGACCTTTACCTGGTTCTTGGTCGTCTAATGAAACCTCCTTTCGAACCTCTGCACTCCTGTGACTTTAAATATCTCACTTGGAAAGTGTTATTCCTTTTGGCTGTTACTTCAGCTCGCAGGATTAGTGAATTACAGGCCCTAGTTACCTATCTGCCTTACACTAAGCTCCTGCAGGACCGGGCGGTACTCCGCACTCACCCTAAATTTTTACCTAAGGTAGTTTCGGAGTTTCATATCAATCAATCTATCGTACTACCTATCTTTTTTCCCAGGCCCCACTCCAACTCTGGAGAGCAGACCCTGCATACCCTAGACTGTAAACGGGCTCTAGCTTTTTACCTAGACCGTACAGTTTCTCACAGAAAGAGCACTCAATTATTCGTCTCTTTCCATCCTAACAAGTTAGGACAACCTGTGGGTAAGCAGGCTCTTTCTTCCTGGTTGGCGGACTGCATTTCTTTTTGCTATGAGCAAGCTGGCATTCCTTTTCAAGACCGTGTTAAAGCACACTCTGTGAGGGCCATGGCGACGTCAGTGGCACACCTTCGATCGGTGCCGCTTCCTGACATCTGCAAAGCTGCAACCTGGAGTTCTCTCCATACCTTTGCAGCCCACTATTGTTTGGACAAGGCTGGAAGACAGGACTCCATCTTCGGCCAATCTGTCTTGCGTAACCTTTTTCCAACCTGATGTACCAACACCTTTCCACCTGCCCGGTAGGGTGCGGATGCCCTTTCCCAAATTCCACCCCAGTTGTTGTGCCTCTTGCACACCGTTGGGTGCATTTGGTGCAAGTCAGGACATCCTCAGCTCGGTACTCACCCATTTGTGAGGACAACCATCCTGCTTGTCCTGTGAGAAAGCAAATGTTGCTTACCTGATGTAACAGGTGTTCTCACAGGACAGCAGGATGTTAGTCCTCACGAAACCCGCCCGCCACCCCGCGGTGTTGGGTTCGTTTTCTTTTTATTTTTTAGGCACTGCCTGTAGCTTTGAAAATCAGACTGAAGGGAGACCCCTGCTGGCTGCAGGGTCAGTGCCTTGCTGGGCATGCCCAGTAGGGGCCAGTCAAAGTTCTGTTAAACTTTGACAGAAGTTTTTCCGTGGTGGGCTCCATCCTCGATGTCACCCATTTGTGAGGACTAACATCCTGCTGTCCTGTGAGAACACCTGTTACATCAGGTAAGCAACATTTGCTGTCTCTGAGCTCGCTTAAGGTACAGGTGGCAGCTCTGGGGTGACTTAGGGGAAAAAAGGAGGGCTCTACTTTATCAGCTTATCTAGATGTGGTTCGGTTCCTTCAGGGGATAAAGAATTTATGTCCGCCAGTGTGGAAAATTTGTCTATTTTGGAATGTTAATCTGGTCCTTAGGGGTTTGTGTGAGGATACTTTTGAACTGCTTAGAAGAGCTACTCTTAATGACTTGACTCTTAAAGTGATTTTTCTGGTGACCATATGTTCGGCTTGAAGAATTTCTGAGTTGCAGGCCTTATCTTTCCGTGATCCATACATTCAGATTTCAGATTCGGGGATGTCATTGCGGACAGTACCTTCTTTTTTGCCTAAGGTGGTGTCCACGTTTCATGTCAGTTAGACAGTGGAGCTTCCTGTGTTTCCTGAGTTGGATGCCTCCGCTCCTTACGCGAGAGAGCTGAAGTTGTTAGATGTGAGGAAAGTATTGTTGAGATATCACAAGGTAACTAATGACTTCTGGAGATCGATCATCTCATTGTTCTGTGGAACGGGCCAAAAAGAGTTTGGAAGGCATGTAATGCTACTATTGCACCTTGGCTTAAGGAAGCCATTGGATCCACTTACATTATTAAGGGTCAGCAGGTTCCTGAGGGTTTGCGTGCTCATTCTTTGTGTTCTTTAGCGGTTTCATGGGCAGAAGCTTAATTAGTTTCTCCACAAGAGATTTGCAGAGCAGTGATCTGGAAGTCACTACATACCTTTGCAAGGCACTATCGGCTAGATGTGGGAGGCTTGGGTTCTGCATCCTTTGGTGAAGGTGTTCTGTGAGCTTTGGTATATTCCAGGAGTCTGGACTTAGGTATGTACAGGGAAAGGAAAAATTGGTTCTTACCTGCTAATTTTCATTTTTGTAGTAGCACAAATCTATCCTGAACCCCTCGATTGGTAGAGAGGGAGAATCATCCGCTCATTCTGTTTGTATAATATGAAATATGGGATTGTTTAAGTAAAGTTAATTAATTGAAGAGAGTTTTGAAGTTTTGAAAGTTTTGGATAGATTTTTTATTTTTCTTTTAGCTTGGGTACAGACTAATACTGAGGAACTGCAGGTGGCATTTGTGGTTAAGTATCAGTATCTGTAAAACTTTCTCTGTCTCCATCTGCTGGCAGGGAGGCAAAACCCAGGAATCTGGACTGATCTGTGGTACTACAGGAACGAAAATTAGCAGGTAAGAACCAATTTTCCTATTCATGTACCAATGAGTCTGTACATTTTTTTAGTTTGTATCTGTTACTTAAATTACCTAATTTAGACCAGTTAACAACATCTGATGTAAACGTATGTACCAAGTTTTGAGCATCTTAAAAAGTTTGATTGGGTTGAGTTTGTAGCTTGGAGGCAGTGCTTTGTGCTTTAGCATAGGAAAGCCAGGCTCATGGGGTGCAGCCTTATCTCAGAAGTTTAACACTTAGGCCTGGAGGAGAGGTACAGAGGAGAGTTACAAACATGGGGTGACCCTGACTGTCATATATGTGGCATTGGAAAGCTTGTCCTTATAGAAGGCTTCTCATTTAATTCTCATTCTATAAGAAGTCCTTGGAGGGTTGGAGTGGCTGGTTAAAACAGGGTTTAAATATAAAAAAAAATCTTAGCTGTTACTTGTTTTAAACTGTTTGTGTTCTGTATTCAAAGGAAAATTGTTCCTCCCTGCCTTTTCAGCATAGAGTTAATCCACTGCCTCTCCCTCCTCCTCTTAAGTGCTTCCAGCTTTTTCAGACCATACAAGTCAAAAAGCCTGAGGTTAGAAAGTAAAAGGAATAAAGAAGGTGTATTTCATTAAAAATTGGCAGGCCAAAGTATGTGAGTCGTAGCATCTTGCTATAAAATCAGCAATTACAAGCATTGCCTAAGAGAAGTAGAACCTGGAGAAGAATATGTTTGAGTGTAATTTAAGGATCTAAAATATACCCTCTGTAGTCTCACGGTTTTTAGGCAATTTTACATCACACAGTGGCTCCTAAGTTTTGTTTTTTTTGTCAAAGACCTCTTTGGCATCTGAATACATTTCCTTCCTGGATCCCTTTCATTTTTCCTGGAGCTATCAGGCAGCTTCTAAAAGCATCAGCATACTTTTTCTAGGCTTGTCAGTCTATTGAAGAACTTTTGTGTTTGGTCTCTCGGGGATTAACAAGGGATGGGATGAGGTAGTTTCAGTCTGTTTTATGCTTCCCAGCATGCCAAAAGTGATTCGTTAAGTATCAGTTTTCCTTATCTGCAGGGAGGTTCACCACCAAAATAAGGGAGTTCAAATCTGCAACATACCCACCCTGCTTGCTGTTGGCAGGTCTGTTTACCTTTTCATATTTTTGGCAGCTGTCTGTAGGTCAGAAGTAGTGGCAGCTTCATACTCTTGATTACCAAATTATGACACGATTTCCCCTTCCCTTCCTAAATGATTCCTTTTTTGCTTCTTCTAGAGTGAGTGGGCACCATTTCAAGGTAAGAATCCCCAAGTGTCCTGAAACCTAATCATTTAATTGTTTGTGCTGAATTCCACATCTAAGTCCTGGCAACAGCTTGAAGAGGTAATAAGCAGATAGTTGTAGCCCTTATTTAATAAAAAATGTTTTCATAGCTCCAGAAGGAGTCCATGTTTTATCATGCTGCCTCTCCACTCTGTCTGTTTTCACTATCATCTTTCTACCCATTTCTGGGTGTTGAAGGTTGGGTGATCACGATGCCCGTGACCTTTACTCGGTAAAATACTGCAAGGGATTGCCATTTGTTGTGTCCGTCGCTGTCCGACGTCTCTGCTCCACCCACCTTACCTCGTTGGCAACTTCCTTCGTGGTTGATGGAAGGCTAGCTGTTGCGGCGTCTCCAGGCCGTCCTCCTCCGGCGTTCCCGAACTGGCTCGACACTGCAAGCCGCCATGTTGACTAGATGCCTAAGGGCGCGCGCGCGGCCTGACTGATGTACCAGCATTGGCGCGAACCTCAGGGGCGTCCCCCTGAGATAACGTCACCAGCTCCAGATATTTAAGGTCTCAGTTTTCGCTAACAAGACGAGTTAGCAAGGGCTTCGCTTCCTCCTGGTTGCTGCGGATGGGATTCGCTCTCCGCAACCCTAGCTACTCTGCCTCCTCGGACTTCACTAGAGGTATCTGCTCCTCGGGGGCCTCGCTCTCTCTTTTTTCTTTCGGGTCGCAATCCGGAACCGATACTCGCTCCTCAAGGGCCACGTCCCAGACTTGCTCCTGAATACCTCTTCTGCTAAGAAGTCATCGCTGCTTCAACATCAGTGAGTTCCATCTATCTCTCAGATCTTTCCCTGGGTTCAGATACTCACTCCTCGAGGGCCTAATGCTTACCAACTCCTGGCTGCCTTAAGAGACTATTGTGTGAGTGCTACCATCAAGGACTTGTTCCAGAACTCTTCATATACTGCCTACTCACTTTCTTAGTTTCTTTACAGCTCAGTCACCATGGGATCACTGTTCCAATACCTGAGGGACTACAGCCCAGCCTGGTGCTTCCTGCTCACTACTGCCACCTTTGGTGGTTTAATGTATTGCTTCTAAGAAGTCTTCGTTGCTTAACATCAATGAGTCTTATCTATCTCTCAGAGCTTTCCCTGGAACCAGGTACTCGCTCCTTGAGGGCCTAATGCTTACCAACTCCTGGGCTGCCTTAAGAGACTATTGTGGGAGTGTTACCATCAGGGACTTGTTCCTGAACGCTGCATGCTTTGCCTACTCACTCTCTTAGTTTCTTTACAGCTCAGCCACACTGGGATCACTGTTCCAATACCTGAGGGACTACAGCCCAGCCAGGCGCTTCCAGCTCACTACTGCCACCTCTGGTGGTTTACTATATTGTCTAATAAAAGAACTAGTGTGTGTCTGTCTCTACACTAAGCCTGACTGGTGGTCCCTCTCGGGATTTACCCCGAGGGCGGGGTCATCTGCCACTGGTCCAAGGATCCACCTACAACTATTCATAACAACAGCTTTAACACCAGAGCTTTCTAACAGATTGCTAACTTCCAGCTTTCACCACAGAGCTTTAATGACAGATTGCTAATTCCCAGCTTTCATCACAGAGCTTTAATGACACAATTGTCTTCTATAGCTCACACCAACTTGTCTTCTCTGATGGTCCCTATCCAGCTGCCAGCCAGACCTGGTTAACTTCCGAGTTCAGGCTGTCCTAGGTCTGTGTTTCTGCGGCTCTTTCTCAGTAACTTTCTCAATGCCTATTTTAGTTTAGCCTGACTGTGTATTATATTAAGAATGTGTTGTACCACTGAGGAATTTTGGCACCATTACTAATTCTGGATTCGTGTCCTGCAGGGTCTGGCTTACATAAGACTACTGAAACATTTAAACAGACATTTTAAACAATGGGATAATTTATGGTTCATAAGAAAGCTTTCTTTAGGTCATGTTTAACACTCCTCCTGTTGCTGACCATATCTAACTGATTCATGCTCTTGCTATGAGTGCAATTTTAGAATGTAGGATTGCCCTTATATAAATCAGGCTTAATCAACCTATCTTTCAAAGGTTTACCTCTTCTAAGTGTCCATCTGGAGCCCAAAATAAACCATTTTCATCATCAGAGGAGTAGCCTAGTGGTTAGAGCAGTGGGCTACGAACCAGGAGACCAGGGTTAAAGTCCCGCTGTTGCTCCTTGTGACCTTGGGCAAGTCACTTTACCCTCCATTGCCTCAGGCACAAAACTTAAATTGTAAGCCCTCTGGGAATAGGGAAATACCTACAGTACCTGAACGTAAACTGATAAATATTGACAACAGGCCAAAATTCAGAGGTAAACTCCTGGCTAATATCCACCTCAATACTGTGTTTTGTTGCAGTGTCAAGTTTTAGTTCTTAGGCATGTTGCATCGTAAGTGCAATAAGAAGGTTCTTTCACTTTTTCTTTTTATCTACACTTTTACCCATTTTTAATAATAATCTTTGATTAAAAACCTCCTGATTGCTTGTTGAAGAGAATGGAGCTCACCGTGGATTAAAAGTTTTTCTCTGTGAGTACAAGGAGTAGTTCTAGCTATCTAGGGAAAAGAGGAAAGGAAATAAGGGAAACGTGTCAATTTATTCCAGAAGTGCAGGAATTTTCCTGTTATGTTCTTGAATAATAATTTTACGAGATTACTTGCTTTTCATTCTGTAGAGAGTAGCTTGAGTACTAAACTCTGCAAAAGGGTAAAAAGCCCATGGCTATGGGAGAATAAAATATAAACACAATACAATGGATTTGCTATTCCCAAACTTCTCATTTTACTTAGAATGTAGATCATAATTTACAAAATAGTAGAAATATAATGACAGAAAAAAACCACTGTGGCTTATCTAATTTGTCCATTCACATCAACTGCTGAGCTCTACTATTACTACCATTCCTTCAGATACTGTCGTGCTTTCTTGAATTCAGATACTGTCCTTGTTTCCACCACCACCACCACGGGGAGTCTGTTCCATGCATCCAGCACCCTTTCAGTAAAAAAAATAGTTCCTTAGATTACTCCTGAGCCTACTCCCTTTTGCCCTCATTTCATGATCTCTTGTTCCAGAACCTCCTTTCTGTTGAAAGAGGTTTGCCTCCTGCACATTGATACCTTGGGGGTATTTAAATGTCCTTATCATATCATGTTTAGATCTTTAAGTCTGTCTCCATATGCTTTATAACGAAGATCACAAACCATTTTAGTAGTCACCCTCTGGTCCAACTCCATCCAATTTATATTCTTTTGAAGGTGCAGTCTCCAGAATTGTACACTATTCCAGAAGAGATCTTATTAGGGACTTATACATGGGCAATATCACCTCTTTTTTTCCGCTGACCAATCCTCTCCTTATGTATTGTTCTGGCTTTTGTCGTTGCCTTATCCACTTGTTTAGCCACCTTGAGATCATGTTGCATCGCTTCCTCATGCCCATTCTTATTCTAAACATCTAAGATACAATTCCTAGGACATGCTCTGCTATAAGTCAAATAGTCATGGGCATCCTTCCTCATTTCTATACTTTCTGATCATTAAATCTGTGCTAATTGTAAACTAAGCTTCAAGTGCAATTGTAATTATCTTTATTTATAATCCGCCTTGTGAGCATTTGTTGGTAAAACACAGAATATCTAATGTCAATAAACAAAAAAAATAATTCTGTGCATAGAAGAATTTCACCACTTAGACTGTAGCGCTCCATTGGGATTTTGCAGTAGAAATGTGTGACCCTCCATTTTTTAGTATTAAATCTCAGCAGCTAGACTCTAGACCATTCCTTGGGCTTTGCTAGATCCCTCCTCATGTTTTCCATGCCTTCCTTTATGTCTACCCTGATGCAGATTTTAGTATCATCAGCAAAAAGACAAACCTTTCCCAATAGTCCTGCTGCAATTTCGCTTACAAAGGGGAGGGGCATACCACTAGTAACGCCCCTCCCCTTAGAGTGAACTACCTTCTGTCATCTCCCACTCTGCCAGTTTCTAACTCAGTCACTTATTTTAGGGCCCATACTAAGGTCTACTAGTAAACAGCAGCCAACCCAGTAGCAGTACACAGCACTACTATGCGGAGATCATGGGTTTGATTTTTGACTCAAATCTTCCAGTTTCTGGGTTTACTGGGACTGGGAATGCTGTAGGGGGAGGGAGTCCCAGTCATCACATAACAGAAACACCTAATGGCTGGATTTAGGGTCCAAGACTGCCAGTTTCTAGAGGGAGCCCTGGTGCATAGCCTCAGCCACCGCAGTGATTAGGTGAGTTAGAAGAGGAAATAAAACAGAGAAAAAAAAATCTCCAGGTAGATGTGAATGAAAGCTTGGCACCAGATCTCAGACTCAGTTTCCACTGAACTGGAAGTCGAAAGGAACATTTATTTATTTATTTAAACCTTTTCTATACCGACATTCATATAGCATATCACATCAGTTTACATGGAACTGGAATAAAATAACTTTGGAAAAGGGAAGAGAAGTTACATGGAACAGGGAGTTAAGGAACTTGGTTGTAGGAAGAGACAGATAGCAAAATTGAGAGGACAGTAGCTGAGAGGTAACAGATAAGATTAAGGCATAATTAAAATAATTGTGAAGGAGGAAAAAATGTTAACAGATAAATTTAAGGTTTAAATAATATAAAAGTGTAGTAGGAAATAATGGACCGGTGGAGAGGCTAAAGGAGGGGGGGGAATAGGGGTGAGAGGGAAGATTATGAGAGGAAAATAGTGCTGTGGTAAATACCATTGGTTATTACAGGAATATGAGAGGATAATAGAAATACTGTGGTAATCAAAATTAGGAGGATGGAGGGGGTACGAGTAGTGGCAGGTGCGGTGATGGAGGGACGTAATTATGGAAAGGCTTGTTTGAACAGCCAAGTTTTTAGTTTTTTTTCTAAAGGTCTGGGTGCAGTGTTCCTGGCGTAGGTCTGGGGGCATAGAGTTCCATAGTGAAGGTCCCGCTAAGGACAATGCACATTCTTTCATGGAAATGTGATGGATAAGTTTGGGTGAGGGTATGTAAGCGGATCTGACAGGTCTGTTCGATGTATAGTAGTGCAAGGAATCATTTAGCCAATGGGTATGCTGGATGTGAATGGTAATGTGAATGATAGTAAGACTCTTATGGAGTATTCTAAAGTGGATTGGGAGCCAGTGGAGATCTTTGAGGATGGGCGTAATGTGTTCTTTTCTGCGGGTATTGGTGAGGATTCTGGCCGCAGCATTTTGGAGCATTTAGAGGGATTTAATGGTAATCGTGGGGAGGCCTAGGAGAAGAGTGTTGAAGTAGTCGATTTTAGAGAATAGTGTGGCTTGGAGGACTGAACAGAAGTTGTTGAAGTGGAGGAGGGGTCCTAATTTTTTTAGAACTTGGAGTTTAAAGTAGCAGTGTTTTATTGTAGTGTTAACTAATTTTTTTAGGTTCAGCTGGTTGTCAAGAATGACACCAAGATCTCTCACTTGAAGGGCAGTAGTAGCGAGAGGATCGGGGGGGGGGGGGGGTAGGGTTGTTATGGTCAGGTGAGATGATGAGTAGTTCCGTTTTGGCTGTGTTAAGGGTGAGATTGAGGCTTGTGAGAAGGTGGTTAATCGAACTAAGGCAGTTGTCCCAGGCGTTGAGGGATTTGGGGATAGATTCAGTTATGGGGATAAGGATTTGGACATCATCCGTGTAGATAAAGTGAGTAAGACCTAGGTCAGCGAGGAGTTGGCATAGGGGCAAGAGGTAGATGTTGAATAGGGTCGGGGAGAGGGATGAGCCTTGGGGAACTCCACGAGTTAAGTTAATGGGCGAGGATTCCTTATTACCTATTCTGACCTTATAATGTCTATTGTTAAGGTAGGATTCTAACCAGCGATGGGCGGTTCCTGTGAGGCCAATTTCGGTGAGACGATTTAGAAGAATGTTGTGATTAATAGTGTCAAATGCAGATGAAATATCTAGTAATGCAAGTATGAATGATTGGCCTTTATCTAATCCTTTGAGGAGCGTATCAGTGAGGGATATTAAGAGGGTTTCCATGTTAAAGAATTTACGACATCCAAATAGGGACAGGAAAAGAACATTGTGTTTTTTTGAGATAATCGGTGAGTTGGATGTTGACTACTCTTTCCATGAGTTTTGCTATAAATGGAAGGTTTGAAATTGGTCGGAAGTTTGCAGGATCTCCAGGGTCAAGGTTGGGTTTCTTCAGTATGGGTTTGAGGATGACTTGTTTCAATGAGTTAGGGACATATCCGAGGGAGAGGGAGCAGTTGATGATTTCGGCCAGGGGTTTAGCAATTAAGTTTGGTATAGTCAGTAGTGCTTTTGTAGGGATGGTGTCGGATGGTTGTGAGGAAGGTTTCATTTTCTTTAGGAGGGATTCTATTTCAAGGGAGGACGTGTGATCGAAAGAGTCAAGGGAAGCTCCAAGGTTATAAGGGGTGGTGTTGGGGAATGGGGTAGAAGGTGTGAATCGTAACAGGAGCTTGGAGATTTTGTCCTGGAAGAAGACTGCAAGTTCGTCACATTTTCTTTTGGTGTCCTTATCAGGGATGGGGGGAGGGGAAGTTTTAGTGAGGTCAGAAACATACGAGAAGAGGGCCTTAGGATAATATTGAAAATTGTGGATTTTGAGGGCATATAAGTCTCTCTTTGTTTTGAGGATAGTTGTTCTATAGTTGTGCAGGGATAATTTGTAGGCTGCCAACATAGTGGAGGAAGGATCTTTGCGCCATTTCTTTTTTTTATTTCTTAGCTCCTGTTTTAGTTTTATTAGTTCCAGTAAATACCAAGGTTTTTTGGTATTGCGAGCAGGATTTAGTTCTTTAACCATTAAAGGGCAGATTTTGTTGGCGATATTGTTGGTAATATTGTTCCAAGAAGTAAGGGCAGAGTCGGCATTTGAAAGATCTAGTTTATCGATGTCATTAAGGAGGTGGGAAATAAGGTCTTCTTTGGTGCAGGGTTTTCTAAAACGAATAGTAATTTTGTGTATGGGTGAGGGGCTCGATTTTTTATGGCTAGATTAGCTTTTATAAGTGAGTGGTCAGACCAGAGAACAGGAGTACAGGTGGGGATGTCTGCGTAGGAAATGAGAGAATTTATAAAAATTAAATCAAGGGTGTGACCTGCTTTATGGATAGGGCTAGTTATAATTTGTTTAAATCCCATGGCGTTAATGGAAGATAGAAAGGCTTCACAGTTAGGGGATAGGGGGACAGTGTCTACGTGGAGGTTGAAGTCCCCGAGAACAATGGTTGGGATGTCCATGTTTATGTTATCCGCTATAAATTCGATGAGGGGGGAGGTGTTATCTAGTAGACCTGTGGGGTGTAGACTAGGCAAACTTGTAATTGAGTGGATTTGAAAAGGCCAATTTCAAATTTAGGAGAGGTATTGACGGTCTGAGAGATTAGCCTTAGTTCTTTTTTGGCGGCTAGTAGGAGGCCTCCGCCTCTTTTTTTGTGCCTGGGTAGGGAGATGATGTCATAAAGTTGTGTAGGGAGTTGATTAATGAGGACTAAATCTGTATGTTTGAACCATGTTTCCGTTATAGCACAAATATCAGGCTGCTTGTCTAGTAGAAGGTCATTGAGGATGGGTAGTCTTTTTGACTAGAGATTGTGAATTGATGAGAATGAGAGCGAGAGCAGTGAGGCCAAGGAACTGAGTGAGTGGGGATATCATGATTGGCACTAGTGAACATGTGTTGGAGGTAAGAGTAATTGGTGGGGGGTTTTTGAGGTGATGGTAATGGTATTTATGATGGAATTTTAGGATGGGAATAGGGTAAGATAGCATGTCTGATGGTGGGGGAGGTGTGGTGGGTAGGAGGAGGCACGGGTTGGTGTGTTTCCTGTAAATATGGGAATATATATTTTTTATTTTGTTCATCTCTTACCGGCTCGGAGCTGCATTCGCGGCTGCTCCGCTCCCCGACTCTGCCTGAGTGCCTGCTTCATTGCTCCAGCTCCCGACCATGCCGCGAGAACCCCCAGCATCCGGCTCCTGCCGTCTCCGACGTGAGAGCCCCCCCCCCCCCATCGGGGAGAGCGAGAGAGAGAGACTGCACACTGAGAAGGACCCCTAACCAGCCATCGGGGAGAGTGAGAGAGAGAGACTGCACACCGAGAAGGAACCCAAACCAGCCTCTTCACCCCACCCGAAGCCGAAGTAGAGAAGAAGAAGCGGCAAAAGGCAAAAGAAATCAAAACAAAAGTAAGCCAACGCCGCCATCGATGCAACTCGACGCCCAGCTGCCCTCCCTGAGCTCCCCTGCTTCCAATCAGGAAGCGGGAGCCGCGCCTATGTAGGCGCCTGGGAGGAAGGACTAACTGCCCCCTTTAAATTAGGGCACGCAGGCACAAAGTCTCCCTTTTATTTTTTTTATTTTGTTCATCTCTTACCGGATCAGAGCTGCATTCGCGGCTGCTCCGCTCCCCGACTCTGCCCGAGTGCCTGCTTCATCGCTCCAGCTCCCGACCACGCCGCGAGAACCCCCAGCATCCGGCTCCTGCCGTCTCCGACGTGAGAGCCCCCCACCCCCCATTGGGGAGAGCGAGAGAGAGAGACTGCACACTGAGAAGGACCCCTAACCAGCCATCGGGGAGAGTGAGAGAGAGAGACTGCACACTGAGAAGGAACCCAAACCAGCCTCTTCACCCCACCCGAAGCCGAAGAAGAGAAGAAGAAGCGGCGAAAGGCAAAAGAAATCAAAACAAAAGTAAGCCACTGCCGCCATCGACGCAACTCGACTCCCAGCTGCCCTCCCTGAGCTCCCCTGCCTCCAATCAGGAAGCGGGAGCCGCGCCCACGTAGGCGCCTGGGAGGAAGGACTAACTGCCCCCTTTAAATTAGGGCGTGCCTCCTACGGCGCCACGCGCACAAAGGAGCGCAACCTAAGGGGCCTGCCCCTTAGTGCGCCCCTTCGTGCGTCCACTTCGGGCCATCCTTAGGGCCTACACTCCTTTTCCCTCACTGCTCCCTCCTCTCTACCCCCAACCCTGTGCCCTACCACCGCTCACTGACCCTCTCCCTCTCGAACTACCCCATGCCCCTCTCACCCTTGACCTCATTCCCTAAGAGGCAATTTTTTGCTCCCTCATAACCGCCTTTTTGATTGCTCTCCCAGCTACTATCGCCCCCCTCCTCTCCTCTCCCCCTACACACCAACAGGGCCCCCTCCACTGAAATGTGCCATCAGACCATCCCTATCTTGCCACACACCCGCCAACCCAAGACCACTAGCAATCACCCCTTTACCCCCCATAGATCGCTAGTGCCCATCATGATTACCCCCCTCACCCAATTCCTAGGCCTAGCCTCCCTAGTTATATCTCTTTTCAATGCCCAATCCATCATTAAAAAAGCTCCCATTCTCCACGACCTACTTACTGATTCCAACCCTGACATATGTGCCGTTACGGAAACATGGTTAAAAGACACAGATCACGTATTTATCAATCAACTCCCCTTACAGACCTACGATATCTTTTCTATCCCTTGTCTCAAGAAAAGAGGTGGAGGTTTACTCCTAGCTGCTAAAAAAACACCTCAACCTCAAACTCCACCCCTCATATCCACCCCCCCAGACTAGAAATCGGACTGTTCAAATCTAAGGCCATGCAGATCTGCCTCATCTATGCCCCCCCCCCCCCCCAGGCCTTCTAGAACTTGACCCTTCCCCCTTCATAGAATATATAACAAACAGTATTAAACTGGACACCCCAGCAGTCATTCTCGGAGATTTCAACCTCCATATGGACAGCAACCCCATCACACCAGCCTGTGAAACCCTATTGATCTCACTCCAAGCATTAGGCTTCAAACAGCTCATCACCTCTTCTACACATAAAGCCGGTCACACCCTTGATCTCCTCTTTGTCAACGATCACATCATTTCACACAGTACTCCCACCGCCACCCCCATCCCCTGGTCTGATCATTTCATTATTAATGCCCACCTCCCTAACAACACCCCCACCCTCAATCTCACACTCACAAAATATGACCCAGATCCCCAGCAAGACCATCACCTTCCATAAACACTGCTCATCAGAAGATATTTCCCTTGCCTTCGACAAAGCAAATAATAACCTGGACCTCACCAGCCCAGATACAGCTTTGCAATCCTGGAATAACATCAACGCCAAGATAGCTGAGGAAACCTGTCCTATAATACACAAAAAAATACCATTATTGACTACAGACAAAAAACCATGGTACACCAACGAACTCAAAATTATCAAGCAGGACCTTAGATCGAAAGAGCGCATATGGCGCAAACAACCCTCTCCTACACACAAATCAATATACAAGCACACTCTCCACAATTACCGTCAAGCCACCATCCAAGCCAAAAAAGACTTCTACGCAGCCAAAATCCACAACTACCAATTCAACGCAAATGTTCTTTTTTCATATGTTGCTGAACTCACTATGCCCCCACTCCCCAACTCCCAAGAAGAAAACTCTAAGGAGAAGTGTGTAGAACTTGCTAAATTCTTAAAAAACAAAATTGACAACATTCTCCTTCGATTCCCAACCAAGCCCTCCCCCACCTCTCCTCTACCTACTAAAACCAATGGAATCACCCTTCAATCCTTCGACAACACATCTACCTTGGAGATAGAAACTATACTAAAAAAGATGAAACCTGCATCCCACACTGCTGACACCATCCCTTCCAAAACCCTCCTCGCCATTCCCACCTCTATATCCAAACTCCTAACTGATTTAATTAACTGCTCACTCTCATTTGGCAAGGTCCCAGACCCCCTCAAACTTGCGATCGTCAAGCCCCTCCTTAAAAAACCCACCTTAGACTCCAAAGACCCCTCCAACTACCGGCCCATATCCAATCTTCCATTTGTATCCAAAATCCTTGAAAAGGTTGTCAATACTCAACTCTCTGACTACCTTGAAGACCACAACATCCTGCACCCTTCCCAATTTGGTTTCCGCAAAGGTCGCAATACGGAAAACCTCCTGCTAGCAGTCACCAACACCATTCATATTGGCATGGACCAAGGAAACTCATACTTACTCACCATCCTAGATATCTCAGCTGCATTCGACACAGTCAACCACCAAATCCTTCTATCCCGACTATCAGAGATAGGTATCTTCGGTACAGTGCTCTCATGGGTCTCTTCCTACCTCACCCACAGAGAATACCTGGTCAAAATTGACAACTCTGAATCCCCATGCATCCCACTCGCGCAGGGTGTCCCCCAAGGATCCTCCCTATCCTCCACCCTTTTTAACATCTATCTCCTCCCTCTCTGCTATCTACTCTCTGACCTAGGTCTTAATTTCTTCATATATGCGGATGATGTCCAGATCCTCATACCCATTCAAAAGACCCTCATAGACACCCTGAACTTCTGGGAATCCTGCCTAGCCTCCATAAACGTCCTTTTAGCCAACCTCCAACTTGCACTTAACACAGCTAAAACGGAAATCCTCCTCATATCCAACAATCCTGAAATCACTTCGCAGGTCACCACTACCCACCCCCTCCTGCCATCTGGAAGAGACCTAGGTGTCGTATTAGATCAACACCTTAATTTCCAACCCCATATCAAATCACTACTAAAAGGAGGCTTCTACAAACTCCACATACTCAAAAAATTCAAACCCCTCCTCCACGCTAAGGACTTCCGTCTAGTTTTGCAGTCTACCATTCTATCTAAATTGGATTACTGCAACTCCCTTCTCCTAGGCCTCCCCTATTCCACAATTAAACCACTACAAATCCTGCAGAACTCCATGGCAAGAATCATCACAGACACACGCAAAAGAGAACACATCTCCCCAGTCTTAAAAGATCTGTACTGGCTCCCCATCCCTTTCCACATAAAATACAAAACCCTCACCGTTCTTCATAATGTGCTATACAAAGACAACCCTGCATGGCTCAAGGAAATGCCGCATTTCCGTACCTAAATGGTCCAAGCCGGTATTAACAGGTGAGGAAGGGTGGAAGCCCAAAAGGTGAGGCAGGCTAGGGTATATGTAGTTATTGGATCTGTGTCCTATGTTGCTGGATGTAGCTGAGAGAGAGGGAGAATGGGTCAGCTTCCTGGTGGCTCAGTCAAGTTGTATGTCGATGGGCGAGAGCACAAAGGAGGAAGCACAAAGGGACGCACTAAGGGGCAGGCCTCTTTGGTCGCACTCCTTTGGTGCGCGACGCCGCAGGTAGGGTGCCTGATTTAAATTTATTTATTTATTT